>NC_143397.1:4454113-5054738 GCF_052110815.1 Crocodylus siamensis
AGACGAGAACCTGATGGTGTTTAACACCGAAAAATGCAAGGTTCTCCACCTTGGGAGGAAAAACCTGCAGCACCCTTATAGGCTCGGCAGTGCTACGTTGGTTAGCACTACAGAAGAAAAAGACTTGGGGGTCGTCATTGACCACAAGATGAACATGAGCCTGCAATGCGATGCTGCGGCTAGTAAAGCGACCAAAACGCTGGCTTGCATCCATAGATGCTTCTCGAGCAAATCCCGGGACATCATTCTCCCCTTGTACTCGGCCTTAGTGAGGCCGCAGCTGGAGTCCTGCGTCCAGTTTTGGGCTCCACAATTCAAAAAGGATGTGGAGAAGCTTGAGAGAGTCCAGAGGAGAGCCACGCGCATGATCAGAGGTCAGGAAAACAGATCTTACGATGACAGGCTGAGAGCCATGGGACTCTTTAGCCTGGAAAAGCGCAGGCTCGGGGTGATCTGATGGCCACCTACAAATTTATCAGGGGTGACCACCAGGATCTGGGGGAACATCTGTTCACCAGAGCGCCCCATGGGATGACGAGGTCGAACGGTCACAAACTCCTGCAAGACCGTTTCAGGCTGGACATAAGGAAGAATTTCTTTACTGCCTGAGCCCCCAAGGTCTGGAGCAGTCTGCCAGCGGAGGTGGTTCAAGCGCCTACATTGAACACCTTCCAGAGTAAATTGGATGCTTATCTTGCTGGGATCCTATGACCCCAGCTGACTTCCTGCCCTTTGGGCAGGGGGCTGGACTCGATGATCTCCCGAGGTCCCTTCCAGCCCTAATGTCTATGAAATCTATGAAGTGGGGCTGGAAGAGACCTCCATAGGCTACCTAGTTCAACTGCCTGCCTGCTGCAGGATCAGCCCTGTTCAAACCATCCTATGCAATCGTAATCTAAACTCCTTGTAAAACAGCCACCAACCCTGTCACAACCCAAGATATGATTGACAGAAGAGCTATAGTTTCATGCAATTTACCCTTCTTGTCTTTGCCTTGCAGAAATGCATGGGAGGATATGTGGACTGAAAACAGAAGTTGCTCTTGTGCCACCATAAACGCTTTTTTGACAGCCCAAAGCTCAATCCGATGTCCCTGCTCCTCGTCATATCACTAATGTCCAACATTGTGGCCATAACAATACTGTATCTACCCGAATCCAAGATGACTTTGAATTCGAGACAACTCCCCAGTAATCTGAATCTATACATGGAAAAACTATAATCTTGTTATCATTTTCCATATATAGAATCTTATCATTGGGGTGGGGGGTTGCCTTAAATTCACTCTCCTTACCCTGCTGCAGCAGTGAGTAGCAGTAGGGGACAGTTGGTGGGGGGCAGGCAGTGGGGGAGCTTGACATCTACTCTTTGCCCCCTGGTGGCTGTCCCATCCGCCATTTGCCCCCCACTCCTCCTGTGCCTGCATGCCCTGGCCCCTGCCCCCCACCCCTTCCCAATGCTACTGCTACTCACTCTCTCTGGCTCTGGATTTGGCTTCAGCCCCACGCTGGGTGCAGCACAGAGTACATGGTCTCTCTGGTCCAGCCACACAACAGTGATTGTGGTGGTAGCAGATACTGCATTGTTGGGCTGGGGGCAGAGTCCCGTGTGCTCCATGCTCGGGTCCAGACCAGCGCTGGAGCCTGAGCTGGACCCACAGGGGGGTGGGGGAAAAGATGGCAGTAAGGGGCGAGAGGGGGGATGGGGAGCAGAGGCTGGGGTGGGGGGGCAGGCTCTGCAGCAGTCACCTGTCCTATCCCTATCCCTCCTCTGCTTGAATCTAAGACAAGAAGGGGCTTTTTTCCCCTTGTTATCTGGCAGGGGGGGCACACATAAAAAATCTTACCTTGGATTCGAGTAAATATGGTAGATAGTAAAAATGTGTGCCTCTTGTGCACCAGACATCTGTTTGCTGCATGGTGGGAGAACGTGGGCAGCTGCCTCGGCTCTTTAGCCGCTCTGGGCAGGTGCTCCCAGGGCTTCAACAGCCTGATCCTGGGTGCACTACTGTTTCCCTATTTGTAGTTGTCCTGCAGGATTGGGCCCCTGAAGTCCTAGCAGTGGCAGGGGCCTGATCCTGTGGTACAGTGGGTGACATCTGTGTCATCCAGTAAAGCAGATTAGCTGTGCCAGCATGCATCCTGGCACAGCTGATCCCTCCCCAAGGACAATGTCTGTTTATAGCCTTTGTTACACTTCGTAAAGAAATGCCACTGAATGTTGTCTATTCAGAAGTTTTTCTTACTTTTTTTTTCTTCTCTTCCACCTTTTTACTCCTTCCACTTTTTCCATTCCACTTCTTGAGTTCTGATGGCAGGCTTATCACCCTGGCACCTCCTGCTCATTACCTATCTCATTACTTATTTTGGCATGCAGTAATATTGATGCATTGCTGCCCTTTTTCTGCAGCCTTGGATTACTACTAGAAAACCTCCCCTTTCATTGTCCAAGCACTGACTCTTACTACTAAAAATGCAGGGTCACTAGAAGGAGCAAATCAGGCTTCTGTGGGTGCATCTACGCACATGCTTTACTGTGGAATTGACTAGCTCCACAGTAAAGTGTGACTGTCCACATATGCACTGGTATTAGGGAACAGTAAATTAAGTTCGCCGTAAGATAGTACGGTTGGACGGTACTATATTACAGTGGAGTAATTAACTGCAATCAAATGTTCATGTGGATGGTGACTGCTGGGTGTATATTGCACCTGGTCAGCCCAGCCAGCCGGGGGCCAGACCCCCAACTCCTGCCAGCCCCTCTGCTGCCCATGACCCCTCCGTGCTCCCTGCCAGGGTTGGTCTTCCCTGACTCTAAAAGCTGTGGTCCTCAGCAAATGTGTAGGTACACCTGGGCGCAGTTAACTCTGGCGGAAACTGCTTTGGAGTTCTGTTGCATTGCCTTAATAGCATGTGTAGATGCACCCTTTGTTACCCAAATTTCGTAGGTTGCTGAGAAAAGAAATGGAGGAGCATAACCACCCAACGTCGACTCGGCTGCAGCACTGATTCTAATTCATGCTGAAGAACTGGTACTACACTGGTGTTGCGTATATTTTGCCTGCATCTTGTCATTCATTTACAAGCAAGAGCCATTTGGATGTAGGGATGTCCATCTTGCCTGGCTGTTACCCTTGAAAACGGGAGCCAACCCTCAGGATTTTATGAAATCTTCTGGCCGTATGGGAGTGAAATTGCTGGAAAGATGGTGGAGAGATGATTTAAGACGGAACTCTCGTGGAGTCAATAATCAGTAACTGGAACATGGAGCTTCCTTTTTTGTGAGATAAAGTTAATTCCATTTGAAAAGATACTTAAGGTGACATGAATTGAATTATTCAAACTGGCCTTCTCAGCATTAACTCTGGGTTAATATCTCATGATGCCTCTGGTTTCATTATAGGAGTTTTAAGTACATAACTTTTTATAATAAATTCAATACCTAGAAGCTGAGCTGAAATTGGTTTACCTTCTACCAACCCATAAAAAGAAGCATTAATTGGAAAGTGAATATTAAAGTGGTCACTAAAGTTGACTCAGACAGATGCAAAGAGATAGCTCCTGTGTAAAGGAAGTGAAGAGCTCTCCCGAACAATAGGCTTTTGCCCTGATATTAATAGAAAATACTATCCGTATTAAAGTGCAGTTAAATCTCTTCTTTCAAAAATGATCTTGGACATTCTTTCTGCTACTCCCAAATGGTCTGTCTTTGCAGTTTCCAAAAAGCTTTCCATGGAGATGTAAAGAAAATTGCCCTTGTTCTAGGTAATCAGGTCTGACTTAATTATACAGTCCCTGCTTCACTGCCATCTCAAACAGTGGAAAGAATCCAATTTACTTTGGCAAGTACGTGGCGGATGAAAATTGTGGGGATGTTCTGCAGTTGGAGTAGGACTGAGCTCACAAGTGCTGGGTTGGAGGCCGAACTTTTACGGGAATGAAATTCTTCAGCTGCTTCTACCAAACAAAGGATAATGCCCTTAGCCATGGCCGTGCCTATTCATATTAATCTTTTTATTTGGAAGTACAGCTGGCAGGTTTTGTTTCTTATTTGTCTAAGATTATCAGTACATCTGTTAATTCCCTTGGCTCAAGAAGACTCTTGTTTACCAGATTCTGTATGTGTTTTCAGCTCGGGCTCTCCCTTAGCTAAGTAGCAATTTGGAAAACCTAATGGAGAGTGAATTCCAAACCCCAAGAGTTTGCCTTCCAAAGGGACAGCTACTCCTTGTTCTCGTGTATTCGATGCTAGATTGTCAGTTGTTGAATATTTTATAATTCAGTCATGTCAGAGGCCCCCGTCAGAAATGAGGTGCTTTTGTGCTAAGTGCTCTGCAAACACATGTGAAGATATAGTTTATGCCTTGACGATTTTGCAATCCAAGAAGATTAGCTTTCCCTTTTGGAAGACTAGCTTTTATTAAAAAAAACAAAAAAACCAAAAAAACCCCATCACTGGTTCATCTGAAACATGACGGAGAGGAGAGTCTGAGAGTTTTTCTCTATGCAATCCAAAGAGCGGCTTTTCCAGAAAATATCAGAGGATCCCGCTTTCTTTTCTATAGCTAAAACTCTTGTCCAAATCTTTGTCATCTGTCTCATAAAGAGCTCTCACATGCCAAAGTTTCAAGGTTCTGCCATTTGACTTATTACTCTGCAAGGGAGGGAGAGAGGATCAGTTGGCACAAACACATCGTTTTTTCCCCCCTCCTTTTATAGATCACCTTTAAAAGCATTCTTTAGCTTGATTAAAGGAGAAACAGAACCACATGTCCTGGGGGTTTGGTATACTGGGAGGCATACCTGCATAATACAATGTATTTTGTCTGTTTGCTCAGCTGTGCTGAGACAATGGCTGAGCCCATCTGAAAGATAAATACACATCAGGACACTAAATAACTAAACAATCTGAAGTGGACCCAAAGATATTGGAGTAATTTTTTGAAGGGGACTAGCCTGAAAAGGACAAAGGTTTAACATAAGTCAATACCACTAAGAATAGCAGTTATTAGGAGAGACAAGTTTGGGGACATTTAGGTAACTTGTATTTTTCTGTAATTTAAATTTAAGGCTACCCCGAAGGTGCTTTGTGTAATATCTCTATGAGATATGTGTTACCTAACAATCCTTTTTTATTACTTTTTCCTCTCCATTCTGCACATTGCCAATAAATACTATTTATTTAAACTGAATTGAGCTTTGACTGTTATGGCTGAGGAAATTACTGACTAGAGCTCTCAAAGGGAACAGAAATATAGGCTCAGAGCAGGTAGATAAAGTGTGAATGGGACAACTTTTGAAGCAGTGACAGGTGTGGAGAAGGCTGCAGCTGGCTTCCAAAGTGGGACCATGGAGAGGCTGGCCTGAGGGAGTCGGCGTAAACCCAGGAGACTCGAGCAACGTAAAAAACTAAGATCTATCAGCAGCAGATGTGCCGGCAGATGACAGCAGATCATAAGACTCACTCCTGCTAGCTGAGTTAAGGCCCTGATCTCCATTTGGCTCTGCCACAGTCTTTCTTGTGTGTGTGGTTTGTTTTTTTTTGTCGGGTCCTTTCATATCTCTGTGCATACCTTCCCTATCTATGAAATTAATAGTACTTTTTTCCTATTTCTTGTTTCTTTTTGATAGCGAGTGGAGGGAGGTTAATAGGTGTTTGCACAGTGACTCACATAATAGGGCCTCAGCTTGGTGTGGGCCACAAGGGCTACCACTTTGCAAGTAAAAATTGCTTGTTTGGTAGCAGTTGATCTACCAAAACATTGAGACTGATCAGTCCAACCTGAGGAGTTGCAAATTCAGTCCTTTCAAACCAACGGTTAACACTGGATGAGAACACAAACCATTTTTAAGTTGGCCTAGATTCTCCATTTGCTGCAGAGCTGATGTGCATATAAACCAGATTTTGTTTGCCAGAGTGTATATGACTGCGAAAAAACAGATTTTATCAGTTTCCTTACCTTAGCAGGAAGAACTTTGTGCCAAATCATTGAATTCTTTTGCAGACACCTCAAACAACTGAGATACTGCTGCATAGCAATGAAGTCCATTGATTATCTGTATGCCTGTTGCTGTGTGCTCAAAAGCTTAACTGCATCTAAAAGAAAATCCCATCTTCTGGAAGGGGCAAGAGTCTTTGACTCTTGGGGGTTTTTTTACACTTCATCCACAAGAACTGTCATTAAAAGGACCCAAGAGTTCCTGTGTCATAATTTTCAGTATTTGTACCAATCTATGAGAGTTGTTGAATATATTGTACTGCACATATACTCTGATCTAGTTGATTAGTTAGGGACCTTCATCTGGGAGAACTGGGATTTTATCCTGGAATTGTCTCTGTCTTGCTCTCAGGTTATTTAAGCTCTTAATTTCTCATTTTTCTTACCTGTAAGATGGACACCCATCAATGTATTTGAAGCTCACTGGATTTAAAGTTATGTATAAGTGTGAAGACTACAGTATTACTATCGTAGTGGTGAGTCTGAGATATTATTTGCAAGGAAAGCTGAGTTGTCTAGTCCATGCTTGAAAGGGAGTTCTCTAAAGACAAATAAAGTGTTCAGGAAAGCTTAGTTATGTTTTTCTGTACTTGGAGCTAAGGAGAGCACAGATTCTAAGTGAAAAACCCATTGATGCTTTATCCAATGAAATACAAAACAAATACTTGGATTTAAGATTTAATACTGGGATAACCACCTTACTAATCTTAAAAAGGCTTTCACTCAACAAGGACACTCCTCCAGAGAGAGAGCTCACACATTTGAAAGAGCCACCTGGATACCATATGAAAAATTGCTGCAGTACAGAAGGAAAAAACCCCCATGAATCGCACACCACTGGTTATGACACATCACCCCTCCCTCGAACCCATACAGAAAGTATGCAAACAATTGCAACCCATACTAGAAGGAGGCCCAATTCTTAAAGAGCCATCTTCCCAGAACCACCCATCCTAGCCTTCAGACTAGTACTAAACCTCGCTAACCTCTTCACCAGAAGCAAACTTCTTACAGCCCAGAACGTGCTGAATGGATCCAGACCATGCCATGACAAAAAATGCAAAACCTACCAGCACATCTCCACCACCCCGACAATTACTAAACCCTGCAACAGAACCATCAGCATTCCCGGATCTTACAGCTGCACCTCCAGAAATGCGATGCATATCATCCAATGCACCAAATGCCCTGTTAGAAAATACGTAGGAGAAAACAAACAACTGTGTGCCAGAATGAATGCACACTGGAAGTCTTTTAAAGACCAGAAAACCCAGTTCCCTGTGGTTGCACGCTTCTCACAAGACAACCAGTCCCTCTCTGCTCTCTCAGTTCTAATCCTCAAAGGAAACTTACAAAACACTTTTCACAGATGAGCCTACGAACTTCACTTCATCAACCTCCTCGATACTAAAAATCATGGACTAAATATAGACATTGGATTCATGACTTACTATAAATTGCCTGACATCTGACTCCCCAGGTACCTACATTGTGTACCTACTACATTCATCCATCCCCCTTCTTCCCTCCTCCCAGCCTGTCTCTCACTCACTGACTTCTCAGATTACATCTCCCCTGACTGCCTTTCTTGTATGCAGACCAGCCTCTGACCTCTTCACTATTCATTCCATCCAGGAAGTGCACACACCAGCTGAAGACGCTTTCTCAGCCTGACTAAGGGTTTTTAAACCTGAAAGCTTGCTAAGAAATTTTTTTCCCCACTATTTAAGTTGATGTAATAAAAGATATCAGATTCACCCAAATAACCTTGTGTGGTTTTAAGAACGCTCACGTATTGTCCAAAATGAAGAACTTGCAGTCCTGTAAGAGAACTAAAAGAACAAAACAGTGGAGTTCTCAGTCTGCTAACTAGTTAAGGTTTTTGATTCCGCCTTGGGGCAACCATACCATTTTACCAGCGATTATTTCCCCAACATAGAATCTGTTATGGAGCATCAACCAAATGACAGCAATTGTGAGCGAAGTATCTTTGTCAGATGCTGAGCCGGTTGGACAAGAGTGTAGGTGTTTTAAAAGGCTGCTTTCAGCCTTTTAGGAATTAGTGTTTGCTCAGTGAGGCTGAAATAATATGATAAACACCTGTGCATTACAAAAATTAGACTTTCTTCACTGAAGTCCCGGCATAATTTTATTTTCATTATTTGATCAAGTGGCTAAGACCTTATTCTGCTTTATGCTGGATAGGCAGATGGCTCTTTCAGGAGCTTGGAATACAGCATTGCAGGTCCTATGTGTTCAGATGTGCAATGCAAAGTGCTGAAACAGGTACTCTTTTAGCTTTGTGTAGATACCTAGAACTGTCATTGGGTCACTTTTTCATATTTAACCAACCCCCTTTCACTAAATTTCTTTTAGATCTCCCTTTTGATTTTCCTTCTAATAGTCTTGTACTTACTGGTAATGGACTTGGGAGTTGCAGTCTGCTTGAGGTGGCATATATTCAAGGCACAGAGATGCCAAATAGGCGTAACAGAAACCTCAGCAATTTCACTGGTTCCCTTTTTAAACTTCGTTCTGAAAAGGTTTCATTCAGAGATTGCAATAGGGGCCTCATTTGTAGTGTCATACACAGTCCCTTTCAAAAGTATATAATGGCAATATTTTGAGACTTGAGAAGAATTTGGAAAGAGGAGAGGAGACCTGGTCGAACCCGTTGAACTGTTTGGTCCTCCCCACCCCCCGGTGTGAGGAGAACTCTCCAGCCCTGTTGAAAAGTGGTGCTGGTGCCATCAGTCACTTAAATTCTCTGTTAGTAGACTAATTCCTCAGTATGATGTTTGGGGACATTATGAGGCTTGAGATACTGTCTTTGGAATGAGACATAAAGCACAGGTCCTAGCCGTTTATGATCATTACATTTACTGTGTCACTTTTCACAAACAGCAGACCCATTAAACTCCCATAAACCTGCCAAATTTGTTACATTCTGCCTTAAAGTCTTCCTGTCATTTTGGTGTGTTGCAGTCTTTTCTCCTTTGATTGCACATCCGCGCTCCCAGTACACCTGTTCCCCGAGTGCTTAAGAGCTGAGCCTTTTTGCCTCATATCTGTTGCAAGTAGAGCACCTTTGCTGCTCCTCCTTTTCGCACTCTACAGAGAGACCCTAACGGGCAGGTTTCTGCCTCAACACTACAGAAGACGGACGTGGCTTGCGGACCCGTGGCTGGGCCCAGCGGGAGGGAGCCTGTCTCGGGGTTCAGCAAGGGTTCTCCTTGACATCTCTGTTGTGGGATTTCACAGCCCTGAGCCAGGTCCCTTTGAAGCCCAGCAATATCCTGACCTGGCACTTCTGGCACCAACTTCCAGTTCCTTAAAGGCTGTTGTGACACTCTGCCTAAGAAAAACAAGAGACAAGCTCCTGAGATACTCCTTGGCCTTAGTTTCTCCTCTGATTAGGAAGAGTTCTCTTGTATGAGCACTGGTTTCAGATGTGGCACTGCCAACATTGGTGCTGATGTTCATGACAGACCAATGCTGCATATCCTCAAAGATTTGAGGGCCCCCCTTTGCCTACTTGGCTTGTGTACGCCTGTGCCCAAGTAAAAGCACAGGTACCAGGTCTGAGTGGGGCAGAGACACTTGCAACAGTTCCAGTCTATTTATGTATTGGTCTCAGGGGCACCAGTGAAGCATTGTATTTCCATAAGAGGAAGCTTGCTTTGGGTTGTGGCACCAGCCTCTCCATACCCCATGGTGTCTTGACAGGATCTTTGATGCGGTGACATCTGCTGAATGCCCACCTTAAAACTTGAGAAACACTTTTGCCAAGCACTTGGCCCTTATGGACACTTCTAAAACTGACCCTGCTTTACCAAAGCTATTTTATTTGTCCCTAAGACTTGCCTCTGGATAACGTAGGCACTGCCTACGGTGAGAGTGTGCGTATGGACCAACTTGAAGCTGTGAAGAGTTGAGATGCACTGTCCATCCTCATGTTCCATGTCCCACCTTCTCTCTTCTCTTTCTCAGCCTGGTTAAAATCCTAGCACTCTTTGGTTGAGAGGAGACTTGGAGCAAGAAGCATACGTTTTCCTTTTATACCTCTGTTGTGGAGCATGAAGAGGGCAAAGGTACGGTATCCAGGTACTGCTAGGGCAGAAACATCTGAGCTTAGGTCCATTAGGTGCATATGTCAGCTGTCCAGGCTGTAGCCATATTGGTGTAGAGGCAAAAGGAATTAAGTCATGATAGAGGTGATATCTTTTTATGAGACCAACTCGATTTTTGCAAAAAAAAAAAAAAAAAATTTTAGTTGTAAGCTTTTGGGCACAGACATCCTTCATCAGGCATCAGAGAAAAGATTGTAAAAGTTCTCCTAGGTAGAAATAAAAGTTCATATTTCAAAGGAGAGTTAAAGGTGTGGCAAAATCTGCTTGGAACAGTTCATTTTATGCAGGTTAGGCTCAGAGAAAAGTCTGCTGTCGGTATGCCGAGATGCACATCAGAAAAAAAAATCATTTGCTGTAAAGGAATTTGTATTTTTTGCCTTTCTGTCCTGCATCTGTTGTGTAGTTGCTGTGCCCTGTCAAATAAGTCACCCCGTGCCTTAAGGTTGACTGCATTTGCAAGTGGGATAAACTAGTACCTCCGTATTATTATTTGCCATACCATAGCTTCTGGGAGCCACAGTCAGGGATCAGGATCCTGTGGTGCTGGGTGCTGAGCAGGCACCAAAAAAAGATGGTCTGCACCCACAGAGCTTGCATAATAAGTCTGCGTGAGCATTTGGACATCCTCTGGAGGCGAAGGTTGCTGTATAAATAGAAAATGATTATGTTGAATATTGCTAGCTGATTTATGTGCCTTGCCTTAGATTTAAGTCTTTATTTGCAGTTGCTTCCTAAAAATGCTGTCGTTAATAGGCTTCTGACATCTTATTTCCATCACTGCTGTCTTGGTAATGCTGTATTTCCAAGGCTTTAATAACTCAGTGTAGACTGAAAGGATAATACTGAAGGAATTGACTGAACTAATTAGACCTTGATTTGTATGGCTGTCCGAGGCATGACAAACATGTCTTTGACACAAACAAAATAAAGCTGTATGGCTATTCTTTACCATTAGCCCCTTACAAATAGCTTTTTGTGGCACGGCTTTGAAAGTAGTGATTTTTTTTCCCCTAAGGCCTTTTGTGCCACAAGGGTACCAAATCTGGATTTCCCTCCCCTCTGACAACATGATTTTCCTTCTCCCTGCCTGTGTTACAGTACATGGCATATTTAATAGTTTCACAAGAAACTCAGAAGCAGTTAGTGTAGTCATCATCCTAACAAACCGAGTATTCCTGAGAAAGTGGAAATGTTCCCATTTCAATTTCTTGTTAATGACACACTTGAGTGTGGGATCTGAAATGTCAGTTTTTGTATTTTCAAACCTGGAGAAACTTGAATAAAGCTTACACATAAGAGCAATCAACTCTGATAGCAGTAGGCTAAATATCAGTTTCTGAAAATAAATTTTATATGAATCTATTCTCCAGACAATTTGACTTTTAAATGTTTAAAAATGTGACATCTTTATATAAGTGAATACAGATTGAGGCAGTGGCTATAAAATCCTGAAGTTTCCATGCATCACCTGCTTTTCACTATCACCTGTTAAACAGCACAACTAGATACAATGCAGACTTTACTGCTTTCCATTGCAATAATTTACTGCCCTCCTGACCTATAAACAGATAACCGTTACCATGACTTGATACTGTTAGGCGTTTGGATACATTCTCGAAGGTAATTCACGGTTTTAAATATTGTATGTGTGAAAGGTTTTATAACCAAGCATTTGGAAAACGGCAGCATTACATTTCCTTGAGCTGTGTTCTGGGAGTAATGATTTGTCGCTGCAGTCTTGTTACATGGCTTCCCGAGCAAAATGTCCCCCTCCTTTCACCCTTCTCTTCCTTTCGTGCCTTATCCTTATGTACGGACCACCCCAGATTCATTTAGCTCCTGCTCTCTGCTCAGTGCTACTGTCAGGGTTGATTAACTAAACCTGGAATCTGCATGTCAGAAGTTTTTGGTGACCTCCATTGCTGATTCGCATTTAAAACTTTCTCATGTCAAGGGGACACAGTCCATTAGGTCTGTTGGGAGTGAATATAACCGGGCTTTAATCCCAAATCCTCCACTCGCTGCACACTGTTTGGTAAATTGCTTAACCTTCTGGTGTTTCATCTATATCTGTAAAAGAAAGTAACTAGTGCTTTTCCCTCCCATCCACACCCCCCCCCTCCAAAAAAAAAGTTCTTGGAGATGAATATTAGACAGTAAATAATAGTATCAGTAATTGTTGGGCCAGATTCCTAATGGTGTTACTCGGCTCTGGAAGGAGTGCAGCTGATCAATATTATCCCTCCTGCTTGTAGGATATAATATAACCGCCAGAAGCACTTGTGTAAAATCATGACCTACTGAAACATTGGAGGGGTATTTGCCCTGTGTAGGCTGCTGCTGCTTAGGTGGGCTTCTGTTCTTTGGTCAGGAAATAAGTAGAGGATCTTTGGAGCTCCTAAATCCCCGAGACGTGACCATCGTAGCATTCTGCATACACAGCACCTTCCATTGGCTAAGCTGAAGGAGAAAGTTCATGCAGAGTGTGTAATGAAGGTCTGATTAGAGAGGTATCATTCATCATGGTTGGGTTAGATGTTTGGTGGGGGGAATGGAGGGCGTTTCTGAAACACAGCTGGCAAGAGAATTAGCCTGAAATGAAAATTGACAAGGGGAAATGCCAAAATTGCTCAAATGTGTAAGTGTCAGTGGTCTGGGAGGAGTATTCCAAGGGAAAGCTCGAAATGATTTATTCTGGGACTTCTCGGGTGAAACCAGAATTTCCAGAAGGATTTCACTGGGGAGTTTTGAAAGGAAAATTATTCTTGTGCTGAACGCCCCTCCCAGCCTGGTAAGTGGGAGCCTCCGTTCAGCACATGTTAACTTAATTTCCAATTTTTTGCTTTATAGTTCACCTTTAATTTAAATTCAGAGAAGCCTCATTAGTCGCTGCTTAACTTGTAATAGGATGGGGAAGAACGGAGCTGGGGTCCATGGCTGGCTCTGTCACAGACCAGCGTCCGCTTTTTGGGAAAATGACACTTGACTTTTCCCCGTGCGATGCTAGGTCACTTGTCTGCTGCGTGCCCTCAGTTCTCATGGAAGTTTCCTCTCTCCTTACACAGGCGCGCACTTGAGACCTTTCTGACTCACCAAAGATCAAGACAGTGAGAAATGAAACTCCAGAGCACCTTGTAAAATCATGTGTGCAACCTCCTGTTCTTCAGTTTACTTAAAAAAAAAAAAAAAAAAAAGAGTTTAAGAAAGAAATGAATCCAAGTGCAGTAACAATAGTGGATTGTTCACAGAAAAATCTACCTGACGTATTCCCTGGATAAGGGATGACTGCATGTGGGGAAAAAAAAGACCTCTGACATTAGCATAATATGCAAGGCAATTATGAGTCTTATGTTCAACTAAAGTGTTCATTGTTTGTTTGCTAATTCCCAGAAAAAGATGAATGTAGGAGTAGGTGTGCGGAGGGAGTGCAGAAGAAGAGAGAAAGATAAATTGTTGAAAAAAAAGGAAAGTATAAGTAGAGAAATATAGAGAGGTGATGTAGCTATGTTTTGGTAGGTTGATATTTATGGACTATGATAATGCTATCTCTGTAGAAGCTCCCAGGAGGAGAAGAATTCATCCAGGTTATTGTTTCTTGAGAGGGTAATCTTCTCTGATAAGTGTTGTGGAGATTGAGGATATTGTCTATAAGTGGATGTAATGTTTGGTAAGAGGGATATGTGAGTTCCAGAGTTGATATTTCTCTCAAACTTGAAAGAAACTCAAATTTATTTTCTGTAAGCGTATCTCCTTCCTACACAATGAATGTTATGAGTTTCCTACAGCTCACCATGTTCCATTTCCCGTATGGATGGATGGATTTTTTTCCAAACTGGGATAGATACTGGGTGATGAATAGAGAGAGAGTTTCAATGTGAATCATGCTGCTTTTGAGGATAGGCCAGGTGGTCCATAAGATAGGGTGGCTCGTTAGCAGGTACAGTAATTTAAAGGATGGCAGATGGATTGCAGTACAGACAAGTGAGAGGTCTCTCAGTTCAGGGCAGTGGCTGTTTGGAACATCTTGAAAGTATTTGAAAATGCATTTAATTAATAGGGAGACAATAGAGCTTTAATACCTAGCAGGCCAACATTTCCACTGAGCTGTGACTATTTTTTTGTGTCACGGTCTCGCAAGTGTCAGTCTCTGGCTCCAGGGAAATCGCTGATACTATGACAGATCTAAGGTGGACTCTTCCATGGTGGTAAGCTGATGGACAGAGGAGCAGTGAAGTGGCTTGATTTCTTTTTGGGTTTTAGAGACCATCCAGGATTTCAGGCTTATGGAAGTGTGGGCTGCTTGTCTGCACTAATATTTATTGATTTTGTTTTCTTCAAAGTCAGGAACAAGCACTAAACCAGCATAATTTTACTGAAATAGAAAGAAACGAATGAACTGTTTTATCACTCAAGGTAATAAATGTAGCCTATAACCATCCATGAAGAATTCCTTTACAGGCCATATAGAACTGTAGAAAGTGAGGGCTGGAAGGGACCTCAGCTGGCCATCTAGTCCAACCCCCTGTTGGAAAAAAGGACCATCCAACTAGATCATCCCAGCCAAGGCTTTGTCTAGCCTGGTCTTATAAAGCTTTAAGGATAGAGACTCCACCACCTCTCTGTCTAGCTTGTTCCAGTGTTTTGCTACCCTCCTTATGAGAGAGTTTTTCTTAATCGTGGCACTGGAAGGGAGTGAGGAGGATGCCTTGCCTTCCTGTCTTCCCTCCATGCCCCTGCGTTTCCTGCAGCAGCTCCAGCCAGCAGTGGGGGGAGCAGTGCAGCCGCAGTGGGGTGCAGGAATCTGAGTGAGTGGCATTCTGGGAAATGTAGTTTCTGCTGTTGGGGGAGAGGCTTCCTCTGTTCTACTGTCACAAGATGGTGCATTTTTGGCTGCTTAACATGTCTGTCAGCAGCGAAAAAGAAAAAAAGGATGGGACTGCCCAGGGAGCTCTACTGTCTAGTTATGCCTTTCACTTTTTTGAATGAATGGAGCCCTTACCCCATTGTATTACAGTAGTTCAGAGGCACAGGAAATACTGCAGCCCCAAAGGTAATTCCTGTGACCCCCCCCCGCCAAATAACAAGCGGGCATTCAGGGGTAAGGAGAATTAACATGCCAACCAAGAGCAAAATTCAGTGTCTTCCAGTTCGTAAGTAAGACTATATTTATGTGTGTTTCTACAGCAATTGGAGGGCCCCAATTAGGGGTCCAGGACCTAATTTGCTCCATGTTGCACAAGCGTGGTTAAAACCAAATTCCTGCCCTATGGAGCTTACAACTTAGATTAATTATTAGATGCAACAAATGGTTGGGGTGGGGAAAAGGATGGAAGTCGGGGGCTTTTGTCCTCACAGGCCAGCTGTGTGCGCAGTGTAGTTGTCTGGCTGTCTAGCTGGTATCAACTAGCACAAGTAGCCAGCTGCTGTTGCGAGCATTAACAAGTTTTGCTATTTTGATGACCGTCTTGCTTTATTCCCCTCGCTTGTGTTCCCATATAATTTTAGCAACGTTCATCTGGAGAGCTGTTAGCGCAAGATAGTTAGCAAATGCCTTGTACCATCTGAAATCCTTTCTTGAGAATGGTTTAAAGCATTATCTTTTAACACGAGTGTTTAGCGAGGTACTGGTGGCAGTTAAAATTGCAGAAAGTAAAGCTGTTTTGTTGCTGGGCTAATGCAGACTATTTCAAGGATCCGTAAGCCTTCCTCATATTGGCCTCGGTGATCCAAGGAGGCCCATTCCTCAGTTCTCCCAAAGTCTTCCCTGCTCACTTGCTTGCTCAGATGAAGTGTTTCCGGTGTGGGAAAATGAGGTGCAAAGAGGATGTAACCTCTACAGAGTCATACACTATGCAAGAAATACAGTCGAGGCATGCTGCCTTTTATTACTAACTCCAGCCGCTAAGATGTGGAGGTTTTTATCTCCTGTTCTTGCACAGTAAAAATACTAAGCAAAGCCTGAGTCTTCAGTGAACTTCTTTTCTTGAACTGTTGCTGCTCCAGTGCCCCTTCACCGAGGGTACCAACAATAGGAATGCTCAAGTAAACCGGTCTTCCCTCCTTGATGGACCTAGCCCGTTAGCAGCACCACTGGGAGACTTTTTAAGTAAAAAGTATTAGTGAAGACAAGGCCAAGGCATGTCTGATGGCATTGCATTGTTTCTGATTAAAATCCATCGGTTAATTTTTCAAATTAGATTTTTCATTGTTTTAGGACGTCTGGTTTTATCAAGTCTCATTTCAGTTGTCTTTTTAGGCAGAAGATGATTTATGGAAAGTGATCTTAGTGTTTATTTCAACATCCAAATGCAATAAATCTGTTTGCTATTTCAATATAATGTTTATTAATAGAACACATTATTCTGTTCAATATTATGTTGTCTTTAAAATTTAGCAGAGCATTAGTAGTAATGAAACTAGCTTAAATCAATACACTCCTGTTATGAAACCTTCTACATAAGGAAAAAAAAAAAGTCAAAAACTGCCAGTAGCACAACAGCAAGATAATTGAATAGAAAGGTCTTCCTAAAAGGATGTTTTCAGGGCAGAATAGGCCTGTAATATAAGCTGTGTCTTTTTCTTAAGTTAACAGAAATATTTATATAACTGAAAAATCTACTGGAAACCATCCTTTAAATATACAGAATGAAATCCTGGTCTCACTGAAGCTTGTGATAGGATGCCTTTACTCCAATAAGGCCAGGATTGCGCCCTATATTTTGGTGTCTTGCACCTTGTATTCAGGTGGTTAAAGTGAAATAGAGGAATTTATGCCCTGCTCGTGCAGGCTGCAAGAGTCATGGAGAAAATTCTAACAAGCAGGCATGGCCAAATGAAAATGAGATTTGGCCTTCTTGCTCTGACTGTCCCTTTTAGGAAGTCCACAATATTGCGTTGATATTAAAAATACAAGTCAAAATGTTCACATGCGCATACCTAATATTGGAACCTGGGTGACTGTGATTGTAAAAGATGCCAAAATTGCACTGCTCTTGATGATGTGGCCATCCAGGACTTTTGGTTTCACTGCCCTTGGTCAGTCATTATCGGGTGGTCCAACTCTGCTGTCTTACAATCTCTAATGCTGTTGACTAGAGTGGATTGGGTTCTCCAGAGATCAGTGCTCGCAGCTGTGTGCCCCAGCAATAGATTAGCTCAGGTATTTAGAACCCAGGTAAGTACATCGTGGCTTTGTGCATTTAACACTGAATTTCTGTAACTTGAAAAATTGACCAGTAGACGAGTTTTCTAGAGTGGGTTCTTAGTCAGGCCCCTAATACCTTGCCTGAGTGGTTGATTATCAAAAGTGCTGACTACCCAGAAGATCCTGTGGAAGGCAGAATCAGGTGCTGGTTATTTGGTGCATTTGCCAAACTGAGATATTTCATTACAGAGCGATCTTCAAAAGTGCTAAGCACCCAAGATTGTGACTAAGCTTTCAAAGGAACCTGCCTCCCATTGGCGCCAAAATTTCTGAAGCGCTCAGCAGCCAAGAGCTTCCATTATAGGGAATGAGCTGTTAAAATCTAGTCCTTCATGTCCTTAGTCAATGTGCGAACGTCTAATTTTAGGCTCTTACTGTTTTGCATCTTGCACTTGGCAGTAGAGCTGAGTAGAAGAAGAATCTTGTTCTTTCAATCTCTTTCACCCAAGGAGCCAAAACCTTTCCCAAACATCTAGCCTCCTGGCACTTCCACGAGAGAGGCGAGTAGCTAACAGTTAGAAAAGGTATCCTGAGTGATGAGTTGGGTGGCTTAGCACTGATATCTCAATGGAAAAGATGGATGAGAGAGACAACATTGCTGCACACGAACTCAGTAGCTTCTTCCCTTTCTTAAAATGTTGAAATGTAATGAAACTTAAACATTTTTAAACAACTCCCAGATTAAATTTTAATAGGAATGAAAAATGAACAATATTCTTACAAGTTAGAAATGGTCTTCATTATTTTTTAAAGTCCATATCATAAGGAACAGCACCATTAATAAGAGCCCTGAGTTTTTTATATTATGTACACTGTTCAGATCGAAATTTAACATGGAATTTTAATGAAATGATGGCAGAAATCACATTTTTATTGCATCCCTTTGCAGAATATTTCCTATGAGACCAAGATAGAGAGAGGCCAAAATTAATGGCTTTTCATAGGAACTGAGTGATAAGTTATGGAAAGCTTATAGAGATAATAATTTTAGGCTGCTGTTTGGATAGCTAAATAGCCTTATAGAGAATTGTTCTTTAATAGACATATCATGGGAATTAAAGACATTTGGATGTTAATTTGTATACATATTCTGGTATAGGACCATAAAGAGAAATTCATTTTATAGATACTTTTGTTTGCTGCTCTGTCGAGGGAGTTAAAGAATTCACTCGCTGAACAATTTCCGTCATCCCAGCGCTCAAGAGAACCCAGAGTTATCGGGGGCTGGCTTCCTTCTGCCTTTTCTCCTATCTTGCTTTTTTTTTTAATCTGAACGTGAGAGAACACAGTGTGATCTTACCATGGTTTTGTTCTCATTAAAATTTAACAAAATTGTTATTTTGGGAAATGAGAGTTATGTTTAGGGAAAATAAGCACCAAAAATATTTACGAAAATCCAAGAAATCTAGCATATAATGTTGACTTAGAATCGAGTTGGTAGTGCCCACTTGGCAAGTATATTTTAGCATATTGCCGTACAAGTATAATAATAAATGAACATATACAGAACCCCCCATCCACTATCACAACCGGCATTTTCAAAGCTCTTCGTGTGCTTGACTTCCTGTATTTTAAATGCAGATGTTCATCCAACTTTTAATACCAATGGGAGGCCCTGTTCAAAACCTGCATTAGAGTGAAGCACAAGGTGGCAATAAACTTAATTCTAGGTTTTATCTTTCTTGGTTCCACCTCAAAGCTTTTAAATATTACATTTCTAAAGTAAGAATTTCTTTTGTGTTAGTCATTTCTGTGAACACCTGTGAACTGTTGAGTTTAATTGGCCTACAGCTGGTGCTGATTGTGTGTGCAGAGTATGGGGGGGAGTTAGCAGCTTATTGGCTGTCTTCACATTTTGTATCATTATCTCTTTCCTCCTTTCATTTTTTTTTATTATTATTCTATACAGGTTATAAAGGTTTAGGGATTAAGAACTGAAAATAGAAGAGGTTCCAGTGAGATTTGAAGTCTCTTAGATCAAGTTCTCTAGGCAAATGCATATGCATGCATCAATACCTTATTGAGCAAATCTTGTTAGTCAATTTGCAATACTTATATAGCTTTCATAGAGGTGACCGTGCCAAGAAGTGGGGAAGCTGAGTGTGCCGTGTTGATAGCAGCATGGCAAAGGAGAGCTGTGCTTTCATCTGCATGCATGCTTGTGGCATTTTAGCTGGAGGTGTGCTCTTAAACCAAGGTAGCAGCAGTTTTGTACGTAGACACTCTTACTTCTGTTCCGGTGGTGGTATAGTTTGGTGTAGCTTAATCATGTAAGGGCTGGTCTATGCGCAAACTTGCACCAAAACATCAAGGTCTGAATCAATTCCATCCTTTTGTTCATTTTATGCCCTGAGAACCGCCACTTTTATGGAGGAAGAAATGTCCTGTTTTTTTTTTTTTTCCCCCCTTCAGTTGGCAGTAAAACCTATTGAAATTGCAAATATTTAAATGGAGTTTTTGATAGTGGGAATGTCTTGAAGCCCACTTGCTCAAAGGGATAAAATCAAGGGGAAGTAATTTGAATGGCACAAAGTAATAGAAAATGTGTCTGTGCCTGTGATGAAACTTCTTTACTGTTTGAACAGTGATGCAGTGGAATTGGCTGCCTGGGAAAGTTGGGGAACCTTCATCATTGGAGTTGCTCGAGAAGAGGTTGGATAAGCGTTGGTGAGTGGGACTTTGAGTAGCTAGGCCTATACTCTGCTGTGGGTATTTCCCAGGCTTCTCAGCTTTGCTGGTTTTCACATGGGACCTAGAAGGAATTATTTCCCTATTTCCCCTCTGCTGTTGCTACATATGTCAAGGTTTCTGCCTTTCTCAGAAGCACTGGGTATTGGCTGCGGTCGAGGCTGGGGTGTGCAGTGTTGGCTGGTGTGTACAATGCTTTTATTGTCTCTAAAATCTGGAGATCTTGCCCTTTGTTTAAGGTCAGATTCATTAGCACGTTTGGGGTCAGGGAGGCATTTTACCCCATGGCCAGATGGGCTGGGGTTTTTTTTGCTTTCCTTTGTGGTGGTGGTGTGGGACCGGCATAGCTCTTGTCCATAGTTTAACAGCTTTTACAGCATCAGGACCTTGGCCATCATTATCCCCCTGCTTCACCTGTGGAGCTGTGGGGTAAGGTTGATTGTGTAGTTTTAGTAATAAGTTAGATAAGGATTTGTATGGGATGGCTGGGATAGGGATGCTTTCATCTCGGACTAGATCGGTGGTGCTGAGCTTTTTGGTCCTGTGGGATGAGTTAGTAGTGCAGGGTTGGTCTGCAGGCTGGATCTGCTGCGGTATTGGGGGAAGTTGGGGTTAGGCTGTGGATACTACCCAGTGCGCCAGTGCAACTCCACGCACCAGACCCAGCAGCAGTGACCCTGTGTACCAGCCTCCCTCCATCCATGGAGCTATGTCATCTGGCCTGCAGGGCTCCCCATGGTCCACAGTACTTAACTCTCTCCCCACCAAATGTCTGGACCCGTGGAGAGCCCCATGGGCCAGAGGTTGAGCTCCAATATGCTAGATTACCTTCCAGCCCTACTTTTCTATGATTTCACTTTTCTGTGGTTTGATGGTTATGATAAAATACCCAATATAAGCCTGTGGTTGAAGAAAACTATTTAAAAGGACTAAGGGATTTATTATATTCAGTTTAGTGTATTGTACCCAAGGGTTGTCCTGTGGCAATAAATAAGTAGCGTGCACTGGTCGAGGGTCTCCTACCTCCAGATCTTAATATGCTTTAGAAATGATGATGGATTCAGCCTTGCCCAACCATCTGTTGAGATGGGGTGGTGGTATTGTCCCCTCCTTAAGAATGGGAAAACAGTTGTTCAGAGAGGAGTACGACTTGCTCAGAGGTCGCCCACGAGACCTTGGGTTCCCAGCTGCCTTGGTTCCTTACAAGAACTTTGTCAGGCTAGCAAAATGAGCTGGGAAATGCGGGAGGAGAGTGAGAAAATAGGCTCTGTATGAAAGATCAACCGGGGAGGGTGCAGCGAGAACCCTTCCTCCTTCGGCAGCAGTCTGTGCCCTCCCTGGATTAGCATCTGCCACAATTTTCTGTGGGCCTCCGCTACAGCAAGCGGTGGTCAAATGATGCACGTAACGTTGTGAATCCGATAAACGTGCTGTTCTTCTCTTCCCTCTCCCTTTTCCCTCCGCCCCAATCTATATGCCAGGTCTTCCCCGCTACCATTCACTTTCTTGCAGGGCACTCGCCGCACACCCCGCACACGACTCACCAGTACCACTGCATGGCGGTCCCACCGTGTTTGGACCTCGTCTGCCCCCACAGTGCAAGGCTGGATTTACTCCAGGGCAGGGGTGGAGCATCAGAGACTGAATAGTTAAGGAAATATCCTTTGACTCCTTTGTTACAGTGGAAAATGCCCCTTTTTTGGCACAATGTTTGCCTCTTGCCATCTTTCTCACTGTTCCTGAGCATGGGAAAAAGCATCGGCCAATCTTTGTGTGTTCCCTTGGTGTGGGGGGTAGGCATACAAACCTGCTTATTTTGAGCAAGCAGGAATTGGGGCAGAAAAAAAATGCTTTGAGCACAGGTTGGACATTTGAAAAACAAATCAAGTCTGTTAACCTTCTTTCGCTGTCATCTGTGCAGCTTCCTCACTGCTGCCTAAGCCTGGGAGTGTCTCTACCCCCTGTGCCAAATGTGACTGTCTCATTTCTCTTTAAAAGGTTTTCTCGTGCATCCTCTTTATAGTAATACACCAGAAAAACCAGCGTGTGCTTACCTAAACTGGGGGAGAGAAACAGTAGCGTCACTGTGTCTGTAGCTGGTGTGTTGTTCTATTGTGCAAGCCGTATCGGTACCTAGCCTGGTTCATGGGTATTCCTTGGGGCTCTGGTCGTTTTACTCTGTCTCTGTATAATGTCTTGCATGCCCTGAGTACTCTATTAATAATGAAAGATGTGAATAACTTTGTTAAATGCATCTGTAGAAGAGGAAGAAATTAGCTGCTTTAACTTCAATGCGGCTTTTTCAAGTTTCGTTCTCTGTTGCCCAGCTTCTTAGTCTGAATACGTGACTACCTCGCCTTCCCTCTAACCAGATTTAGGTCTGAGAATGACTGGAAAGGTCTTATCTTAATGAAAATGAATTTTCTTCTGTCTGAACAATAATGCAATAAAATGATCAACCTTTCTAATTTTTTTCTCCCGTTTTTTTTCAAGCTGTTAATTGTCAGCATGCACAGTGCTACCTAGCAACATTTCTAGCCATGCTGTTCTGTGGCAGCGCTGGTCAGAGATTTCTGGAGAGCACTGAGAGATAACATTGTTTGTAACAATTAAGACAAATGCCTTTTTTGTGCATCGAAGAAGGCTCATTTAGCAGAATTTCTGAAAGGCAAGTCGCTGAGCCTTTGCAATTGTTTTATTTATTTTTGCAGAACGTAAATCGCTTAAGGGCGGAGAAGCAACTGCACTGTACATTAGACACATATAGCAGCAACGCTAGAAATAATGATTATACTAAAGAGATTTCAGTAACGATACTGGTAAAGAGTTAGTGTGGAGAGGCAGGATGTGGGATTCAGACACCGTGAGGGGTGCAAAACAGTTACCTCAAATGCTCTTCTTACAGTAACTGGAAGCTGTGGTTCCTGAATTAATTAATCAAAGGCCCTAGACTATAATGTCATTATGAATAGTCAGAACATTTTCAGCTTGGGGCTTGGCTCATCATCAGTCTGGCAGGCACTGAACTCCGTCAATCCCTATTGAAGTCGTGCCAATCTTCCTAGATGAAGCTGATTGATGCGAGCCCTTTCCTCACCATTCATTTGGACAGCCAGACTGTGTGTGACTACATTTTTGGCCGTCACAGGCATTCAGTTGAATTCATTTTGATTAGTTCTAGTTGAGACTTGGGGAAACATGAAAACTCAATTGCTGGTCCCATTCTCTTTCTCTGTGTCTCTCTTCCAGACGGCCCCTCCCGTCCCACGCACGACTCCCATATATATATATGTGCGTGCATGCATAGCCCACAGATGCATGCTCCCACACACTCGGTCCTGTTGCTGTGTAGGTTATATTAGTTCAAAAGCATTGTCCTACTAACTGTCTCATGCCAAAATATTTCTTTTCTCCGTACAGAACAATAGATGAAATGATGCGGTTTCCTCAGAGGCAGCATTGTAAAGCTTGTTTGGTCTTCAGTGAGTTGTTGAGCTTTTTCTGCTATCTGGTACGAATCAAGTCTAAATTAAATGACCAGTTCATTTTTTGCGCTCCATGAGCTGCAGCAAGTAATAAACAGCTTATGTAATCATCCTAATCATGAACTCAGCCAAAAAATGTCATAAAACGCTGCAGTATCCAGCACCTCGCAATGATTTCTGCAGCCTGCAGAAACCATATATAATGAATATTGTTTGCTATGGTTTTTCATCCGAGTCATCCTCGTCCTCCATTTGTAGCTGAGACAAGAAATGATCCACTCTTTTTGGCCCGTGTTTATCGCCTCTGTGTTTGTGGTCAAATTTTACCTTCTGGCCTCCCCTGCCTTTCATAAAACATTCCAAAGTTGACATAAAAATGGGAGAATTTAGAGAGGGAAGTGTGGAGCCATTGGATGATCCAGTCCTGAACCTCTCAGCTAAGGGATTGGCTTGAGGTCCAGGTTTGGAGGGTCAGAGCCACCTTCCTTTTTATGTGAACGTGCTTTCCGCTCTGTTTGGAACATGGAGTTGTGGCTTAGAAACAATCTATAGTCATATTTTTGTCCAGACTAGCTTTAAAAATCACGTGCAATGGGACTTACGTGACTAGTTACAGAAAACTGTTTGATTGCTGTCGGGAAAGTCTTCTGATACCTAGCCTTAATTTCCTTTTTTTTGTTTTTTTCCTCCATTTCAGTACATTACACCCACTTCTAGTGCCATAAATAACTCTCGTCACTTCCTTGGGGTTTCCTTTGAATATTTGTGGACTACTATGCACTCCCACCTTTACTGTTAGGGATTGACTACCTCATCCGGCTTATTAAAGATAGTTTTACTTGTTAAAAGATTACTTTTACTGACTAAAATTACACTTCACCTTTTCTTTATATTAATGGGAATGTGTTAAAAGAGACATAGATACTGAGCTTGCTGTCTTATGCTCCTGGTGACATGAAATACAGCATTGAAGAGTTCCCTCTTGAAGGTTTTTAGAAGTAATTTTTCAGTTTTCATACTGCTGTCATTGATACCACTCGTATATCAGCAGATCATCCTTTGCCGAGTCTCCTGAAAAGAATTGGTTTGAGCAGGATGATAGATTCAAACAGAAAGTTGCTTTTGGCAGACACAAAAGGCGATCTTACGATATCCAGGAATGGCAGAAAGTATGTGTGGATGTGGATACATAAAAGAATTTGGACTTTATGACTTCTCACTGATTTGTTGATTAGTTTGTTATAACACCGCATCGCAGATTAACCTGACCCTCCCTTAAAGACTAACCTCTGATTTTCAAACACTGAATACCATGGTGTTCTGAACATTATCGTTTTACCAGCTCTAGAGTCTGTATTGTAAATAGTCCTTTTTTAAATTTAGTTGCAACTAAACTAATTTACAGTGGATCCTAATCTGATCCTGCAAGATGCTGAATGCATGCTTTACTTGCTGAAGGTAGCGAGGGTTGAAGTCTCTTGTCTTCCTCCAGAAGGAGCTTGATGACTTGCAAATCAGGTTCATAGGTTGGTTGGCCAATGTAGACAGGCTCTGGGTGAGATTCATATTGTGCCCTATGCTCTTGTCCCACACAGGACACTTTATGGTATAAGTGGGTTAAGTTGCAATGGTGTTTACACATCACAATGACTTGCGCCCTGTCAACAAGCCCTTAAAATGAGACCTTCGCTCTGAGGCAGAGCCTGATGTGTTGGTGTTGAAGAATTGCTCCGTAGGAAGGATTCAGCAGGCAACATAGGAGGCAGCTTAGTGAGAGGAGCTGCGGAAAGGCAGCTTCATACTCTTCCCTTCCAGGGGAAGAAATTGTAGCTGTTTTGCTGTGGTGCTGCATGCTGTTCAATGAAAATCCATGTTCCAGTTTCTTAGCCATCACTTGCCAAGTGCTCTCACTAAATACCTTCATATAATAGGGTGTGTAGGGAGAAGTTTTGGAAGGGATGTGGGTTTCTCAATGGCCCGCTGCTTTGGAACTGTCTCCTCAATCACTGTATTGTGTCCTGGGAATTTATGAGGTTTTAGTTGGATTTTTGTATGTTGTTTTATGTTGACGGGTATATTTTATACTGTCTGCTCCAGATGGATCTGTTGTTTGTTTGAGCTTGCTTGCCTTCATACAGTCATTGTATTAGTATATTTAGCCCTTGTCCAAGGTGCTTTAAACTAGGCAGAAGAATCAAAATTAGTATCTTTCCCCTTCTAATGTTAAGATATGAGACTAAGTTTTTTTTCTTTTTTTAAAATGACTCAAACCTAGTTTTATAGCAATGCAAGTTTACCGCAGATTTACTCATAAAATCTATCGTTTGATTGACGATGCTGTGTTCCATTGACAAGTGTGTTTCAAACTGGAACACAGCTTAATAGGCTACCAATTTCATAAATGCACTTTATGTTGTGAAAATTGTATTTTGGTGTGTTTGGGACATTTGCTTTGCAATGGAAATGAAGCACTGAAAGTCATCTTGAGAGAGGTGACTTGAGGAAATCTTCCATAACAGAACCCAGATCATTTGGGAATGGAAGACTTTGGTTCTGTGCCAGGGAGACAGAGACTCTGTTGCTGAGAAAATGCAAGCAAAAGAGAGCTATCTATGGGTTTTGCGCTCTCAGGGCTGATGTTTCAACATTAGCTTCAATTTGGCTCATATATGAGTAATGCTTAGGTTTGTGGAACATCAGTAAAATAAGGAATTTTGTTCTAAAGACATTTATAACTTCTAGGCCTTTGTCTTTTCATTTTTTTTTTTAAATCTAGCTTATGAAATAATTAGTGACTTATTTCTTGAAATCACTGAAAGGCATGTAATGATTTCTGTAGTACTTAATTACCGTATTTCACAGTGTATAAGTTGAGTTTTGAAGCAAAATTATTCATCTTTAAATTTCCACCTCGACTTGTACATTTTGCTGGCATCTAGGGGCTTTCCTGGGCAGGCTTCTGCCTCCCCTTCCCCCCCCACCCCCGCCTGACACCCTGGAGCCAGGCTGGGCACCCAAGCCCCGTGCCTGGGGACACTTAGTTACAACACTTTCTGGGCAGGAAGCGAGCGAGTGGGCACAGAGTGGTGACAGCATGCAGCACTTGCCATTGCTGCTCCCCATGCTGAGCTCTGTTGCTGCCCACTCAGTTTCCTGCCCAACTTATACACTGGATCTATGAAAAAAATCTTACTTTTTTGATTAAAAAAAAAAAATTGGGGTTGACTTGTACACTGAAATATGCTAGTTAAAAATTTGAGAAGACTAATTTTTTGGAATCGTATATTTAACTCCCATCGCTACATAAGTCCCCATTGAATTGAAGAGGGAAAATAAAGCAATGGGACTTGTCATACTGTATCAGGTCTCTGGTTCTTTCAGACAAAAATGCCCTATCATGCACTTACCTAATTGTACAGGGGCAGTAGGCAGGTAGGTCTCGCCCTGAATTTGGAGTAGTCATGCATGCTGAATCATAATGTCTCCAAGCTTAAGTATGGATTCAGAGCAGAGGCGCAAACCCTGTGCACTGTTGGTATGATGTAGGATGTGGAATCTAATCCCCAGCTCCTTCCTTCATGACCATTTCCACAGCTAACAACCAGGCTCTGGAAAACAGAATCTGGCAAGAGTCATTTGCCCCATTTACAAATGTTGTCCAAAGTTCCTTGTGAGGCAGCTGGCCTCTCAGCAGGATGCATTGTCTTCCATCTATCTGATTTTAAAGCTAACTCTAGTGTCTCTACGCTGCACTACAGTTATACTCCCCTATGTCTAGTGGGTAACAATGGAGCTGGAAATCAGGAGCTCTATAATCCTTATCCAGGTTCTTTTGGCTCTTTTTTCCTTTATACATTTGGAGGCCAGGTACAGAAGTTACACTTATTGTGTGGTAGACGTGCAGAAATTGCTCTACAGTCATAATTGAACAGACTGTCAGGGCACATAGAGTGTGTAGCACATTCAACTCCCAGGGGTGGCTGTGATGCTCCCTGGTGGTTACGCAGCTGCCCCTAGGGCACCTTTCCTTCTCGCCCACCACGTCTTGCTGGAATACTAATACTAATAATAGTGGGGGCTGCCCACGGGTCTTCGCACGGCCCCAGGCCAAATGACTTATCACTAGGCCATTCTCATCTCAGGCCTCTCACTGAGCCACTCAAGCAAACTACCCTGCAGGGCACCCAAAGCCTTAGGAGCTAACTTTGTGGCCTGAATCCTTCCCTACACATTGCCCCAAGACTTGGGGGTGCTAATGTAATGTTGTTCCCTTGTTGGGGTTTTGGCCTCTGCCCCTTTACTTTAGCTAGGCCTTCTTGCCTGGGCCTACTGTTGGACCTGGCTTTGAGGCACTAGCTCTGGTTCATCCCTTCTGGTCACTGGGCCACTGGCCCCTGTCTGCTGGGCTCCAGACCCCTGTGTGGCTGCGCCCCCACTTTTCAGGTGAAGCGGCTGAGCTCTATACACCTATAAAAAACAAAACAAAACAAAAAAACCCCAAGAATGCGAGCCAATTATGTGTGTAGGTGTGTATTAGGAAGCAAATCCTTGCCTGAAATGTTTTAACAGCACTCTGCTTTCTTCATCTGAAGATTTTTTTTATGGGGGGAAGGAGGGATAACCAAAAAGTAAACTGTATTTCTTGCTTTCAGTATCTGCAATCCATAATATCTACTCTTTTTCCATCTTGCATTCTCCAAAGTGATTTCAGAGGCATCTGATACAGTAAGCAGCTGCTTATACCTAGAAGTATTTTGTAATGTCTTGATGCAAACATGTGTCTTGTTGAGACCAAGTTTGTTTGCCTGAGATTCAGGTTAGTTCTCAACTCTGAACCCAAAACTCTCTGGATTTGCCAAATTCATTAGTTGCGTAGATTGAACCGATAAGCAAGCAAACAGACATTCATTTGTGGTTCTGGAAATGCAGCCTGATCCCTGCACTGGCCCAGCCCAGAAGTGGGGGGCCTCTAGAGCATGTCTCCATGCTCAGCTGGAGCAGACAGCGTAGGCCAAGACTAATCCACCTACCCTGCAAGGGGGTGGGGGGCTGCAGGAGAGGCACAAAGCATCCTGGGATGCTGCGGGACTGTGAGTTAACTTTGAATCTGGAGGGGATCTGGGACAGAAGTTCAATAAACCGATTTAACCTAAATCCATTAAGTCTGATACTCCATCCATCCAGGTTTATTGTAAACCGGTTTCAGCCATTTTGAAAGTGGTTTATGTTTACTGAACTTCCGTTGTATTAGAGATCTGAACTGGTTTCCAATCATTCATACTGGTTTATGTGTAACTTCTGTCCTTAACCCTTATGTCTGTTCTAAAAGAGTTACAGCTCTGGATGATGTAAAGTAATGAGAGGAGGTGATCTCTCCTTATCTCTGCAGCATACCTCCTTCATAATCTTCTTCCTTTTAAAATCTCATGCCTCCCCATACTCCATCTGCCACCATGAGTCATCCTAGTTTTCTGCCTTTACTCAGGTTTGTAAGCTACATATCTTGTTGTATTATTTTTTAAATATCAAAATAAATTTGTAATAACATGAAACAACCACTTGACAGTGTGTTGCTTTTTGCCTTCTCACTTGTGATGTCTATATTTTATATTGAAATCTCTTCCAAACAGGGACTTCTTACGGTGCCAGTAAAGGATAGGGAAAGAAAAGGTGAAAGTGGAAAAAATGAAATCCTAATAAAATTTGGCGAGTACTATTTGGAATTGAAACTCATAACGTGCCAGTAATGGAATCCAGTACACTAAAGTCCTCCATGTTGTAAGAGTGTAAAGTAAGGGTGGCTGAGTTGGGCCTTAACTATTTGCCATACCTTTTTTTATTGCTTTTGGAGGGAAGGCTTCTGTCACGTCCTTCATTCTTGTTCAGTGGAGATCGACTCCACTTCTTGCTCACTGATCAGATAGCTATTAGATGATGAACTAGGCAGTTCTGTGTGTGTGTGGGAAGGGGGGATATGGCTTAGGGGGGCACAGAACCTCCCAGCTGGGGCAAGCACATCCCTCACTAGAACTTAAGGGGCCATGTGACCTGTGGTTTCCTGAATTTTACAGCCTGGGTCGGGTAAGTGACATTACTAGAATCATGGGATGTCAGCTGAAAGCCTGGCGGGAGCTTGAGCAGTGGAGGCCAGGTGATGCGGAAACAGGGGCCTCAAGCCTCTGAAGTGAGTGTGAGAGCCATATGTCAAGAACTGTACCCTTGCGTGTCTGTAACATCTCTTCTTGGTTTCACCGGCATCTTGTACACACACCTTTCGTTTGTTCAGCGGGCGTTCAGGTGCCCGGCCTGGACTCACCATGCTGTCCTCTGGCAGCTGGACAGATGCGGAGCCTGCAGACAAGGGGGAGGCATTGCTTAGCTTGCAAGAACTGGAATCAGCCAGCCCTGTTCTCAAACCTCCCCCCACCGCACTGCCGCCAAAGGTTTGCTGTTTTGTGTTAGTCGGGAGGAGGGATCAGGCTGAGACACAAGCAGCATTCAACAGGTTTTCTTTATTAAACGCAGGAAAAGTTTGGCAACTTCAGTATTGTAAACCGAGGCATGTCTGACACATTGCCCCGCACCCTTGTGTGTGCCCCTGGGGGGGTTGGGGAAGGGGAACAGAGCCCCGGTAGCCTGGGCTGTGGGCAGCAGTGCCCGTCACACGGGCCAGAGGAGCGCATGGCAGGAGACCCATGGCTCAGTGCCAGCATGCGGGCACTTGAAGGCCTCTGGCCCTGCTCATATGGACCAGAAGCCCGCCCTATGAGGTTAAGGAGGCAGTCGGCCAGGACTTCATGGATCTGAACAGCCTGCCACAATGCGGGGCTGGGGCCACACACATCAGTGCGGGGCTTGCCCTCTTCCCCATCCATGTGCCACATGTGCTTGTGGGGCCAGGCCCGGTCCATAGTTGAATTACTCCTTTCGGCAGTCCAGCTGCCCCCCATAGGGCCTCAGGAACCAGGGCGGGGTGGTAGGTGAGGCCCCTGACACGGATTGGGTGGGCAATGACATCATCAATGGCAGAATCGGGGACCCTGGGAGCATAGCGCCTGTCCTCTATCAACCCGGGGAATGGGGAGTCGTACAAGAGGTGGGCATCCTTGTCGGCCCCAGCCCAGTCCTGCCCTGGACACCTGGGTTCTGTGTATGTGTGTCCAGGACTCCTGCATTGCCTCTGTGTGTGTGTATGGGGGGGTGCACACTCGGCGGGCGCAGCATGAGCATGGGCATGTGCGGGACAGCTGGCTAACAGCTTGTGGCTATGATGAGTGGCTATTGCATCAGGTCCAGGTGGACAGCCACAATGTCCCTGCCATCCAGTCAGGGGTGGCTCACCATTCAACACCACTGGGGAGTCTTTGGCAGCTTGGAGAGCCTGCCGGGCATGCTGGGAGGTGGGTTTGTGCTGTGCAGGCAGGCTTTGAGCCCCATCCCCATGAGAGCTAGCCTGTGTTCTGTTCACTCCCAACCAAACCTTGGGTGCTTAAAGTAAACCTTGAAAGTTGGAGCACATCCACCTTTGCCAGTGTAGCTCTCTGCTACTGGGAATGCATCCCCATGACTAAGCATCATTACTTCTGTCTCCATTTTCCCATCTGAAAAATGGGACCAGTAGTTAGCTGTCCTCAAAGATAGTGTGAACATTACTCTGTGCAGAGTTCTGTACATTTTTTCCAAGACAATGTGCAGAGCATCAAGAAGTGGGTGCCAACTGCTTTTAAATCCTGCAAAGCGAATCCAGAGGTTGATACTGATGCAGTCTGAGCACATACAGATTTCAATACAAAATAGAAAGCTCCTAGAGTTCTAGTTAGTTGCTTTTGATTAAATAAAATAGATTCATATTCTCTTTTAATAAAAGTTGAGAGGAAAGCCAAAATTCAGTTCTCTATGCATGATATTTTTTTAAATGAAAGTGAAGAAAGTCCCAATTGATACAAGTAAGGCATTGCTCTTTTTTTTTTTTTTTTTTTTTTTTTTAATATTGCTCAAGCATATGCAAAAAAATATATGGTATTAATTTTCAGTAATATAAAATTTTCATTGTGTAGTGCCTGGGGCTATGGTTTTGAACTTAAATTGCGTGTGTTTACTAAGCCATATAGCTCTGTAACATAGAAAATGGAAGTGCATTTCAGGTGTATGTGCATAGATTGCTATTACTAAAGTCAGTTGTATCTTACAAGTGAGAAAAATAAAGCTTCAGATGGCAGGTGAAGAGACACCTTTATTGACTCCATATGCTTGACTGCATGAGGTGCATCTCAGAAAATAGGAAGCAAGTGCCATATTTTAAGGAATTTCAGAAGTCAAGCATCAAGGGGTAATAGAGTTGACCTCCAATTTCAGAAATCACAAGCTAACACTTGAGAGCATTTCACTTCCAAACTTTATTTAAAGCTCTGCTTAGCAATCAGTTTTTATAATAGTAAGGATTTTTGGTTGGCAGGCACATTGGTTATACTGTTACACAGCCCACTTTTTTCCCTTTAACAGCAGATAGCAATGGTCTCTGTCTAAGTGTGAAATGCTGATACTTCAGACCATGGGAAAGTGTGGTTGAATCTCCCTTATGTCATTGACTTCCTAAGCGTGTTTGTGTCCTCTCTGCTTTTCTTTTAAAGGGTCATTACAGTTGATGGTTTAAATTTCTGATCAGACACTTTCTGTTTCCCAGTTCCTCCATGTTGAAATATTTTAACTCTCAGTTCTGTATCCACGATGGTGATATGGTATCCGAGGCCAGGAAGCCTGGAGTCCATAATGGAGTAATACTCTGCATGCATTTCCCCCGTTTTATCTGAAGTATTAGGGATACCTGTTGCAGTTTTATCGTTAAGGCCGAGTGGATTTTGCACTTAAGCAGTCATTCCACTGTCCAAGTACGAACAGTTTGTCCAAAAAGTCATTTGTTCAAGTATGAACCGTTTCCTGAAGCACGCAATACATTTTCTCAAAATTCACAAAGGTTAAAGTATCAGTGTTCCCACAGCTTCCTTAGGCAGCTTGTTCCATTGTCTGCTTCCCCTTTTTTGAGATTTGACCTGAATCTGCTGTGCTGCTTTGCCATTAAAACCCATGTAAACCTTAGGCTACACTTTACTTTTGCGGTTTCCATTTTTCGGGTGAATCACAGAAGTTCTGGGCATTTAATAATTGCCATCTAGAAGGGCCAGAAAGGCAGTTAAGTATCACTTTGCTCTATACATACAGAGGGGTTGTTTGCAACCCTGCTGTCCTCTCCTCTGATTTCATAACAATAATGGAAAGCAATTGAAACCTATTTTCTGTAAACACCTTTTTTAGGTTATTCATAAGCATCCTTTGTTACTTTTTGAATATAGCATGAGTTGGTCTTATTAGTACATCATGTCTGTCAAACTGTACAGAGGCAAAACATTTGTTTTATCAGATAAAGGAACAACCGGCACCGTACCTACAGGTTAGGGAACTCTCCTCTTGTCAGCACGGAGGCGGAAAGGGATCTGGGGGTCATCATTGACTCCAAGATGAACATGGGCCGGCAGTGTGGAGACGCGGTCAGGAAGGCCAACCGTACCTTGTCATGCATCAGATGCATCTCGAGCAGGTCCAAGGAGGTGATCCTCCCCCTCTATGCGGCACTGGTCAGGCTGCAGCTGGAGTACTGCGTCCAGTTCTGGGCACCGCACTGCAGGAGGGATGTGGACAGCATGGAGAGGGTCCAGAGGAGGCCACTCGTATGATCAGGGGACAGCAGGGCAGGCCCTATGAGGAGAGGCTCCGGGGCCTGAACCTGTTCAGCCTCCACAAGAGAAGGCTGAGGGGGATCTAGTGGCCTGTTACAAACTAGTGAGGGGGGATCAGCAGGCACTGGGGGAGTCCCTGCTCCCCCGAGCACCGCCAGGAGTGACCAGGAATAACGGTCACAAGCTGGCAGAGGGTAGATTTAAGCTAGACATCAGGAGGCGTGACTTCACGGTCCGGGCGGCTAGGGTCTGAAACCAACTTCCAAGGGAAGTGGTGCAGGCTCCTACCCTGGGGGTCTTTAAGAGGAGGCTAGATGAACACCTTGCTGGGGTCGTTTGACCCCAGTACTCTTTCCTGCCATGGCAGGGGGTCGGACTAGATGATCTGCTCAGGTCTCTTCTGACCCTAGAAACTGTGAAACTAAGATAGACTATAAAGGTGACAGGTTTAAAGGGTGTTCCGAGAACATATCTGAGACCAATAAAGCATCTATTTCAAGATGATACAGGTGAAACTGAAATACTGTAGTTACGTGAACTGTTTTGTGAGAGCTTGCGGAGTTCTTACCAAGGCCCAGGGAGAAAGTCTGTATTTTTCCGTAGTGTTTTGTATAGCGTATTTCTTAACTGAGTCGTGCACATCTGGACAAGATATTTCTTCATTGGAAAACTTGAGGGGCCTTGTTCCAAACCTGGGGCTCTGTGAGCAGAGCAGCATATATCTTTTCTCACTGACCTGCTACAAATACGGTGGAGCTCTTAATATCTTTATAGGAAAGGCTCAATCTAATTGTGAGGTTAAAGTATTTGACACGGGGTGTTATACTGTCTACACTTCCATTATGTTCTCTGTCTAGTCATTGTCACTGGTAAGAATGCCTGTTTTGTATTTGCCTCCAAATGGATGTAGCCTTGAAGAACTGTCCGGCCTTGTTTTGCCTCTTAACAAATATATACATCAGACATAAAATACATTTCATCAGTAGTTACATGGGATAATTGGGCATTTTCCCATTAGAGGATTATTTCATCAAGCCCCAAGTTGCGTGGCAACTCCTTTGCTCAAAGCCATGAAACCCATCAGTGAATAAATAACGTTAAGTTTTAATAAATGCATTGGGGTAGACAACAATCTATACACTAATGCCCCAACTCCTAAAGTCCTGTCCACGCAGTTTCAGTGCGGAAAAACTGGGATGATCTCTGTACTGGTGGTTTAACTTCTTAATCGGGAGGATGTTCAGGTTGTTACAAGGGGAGTACAAAGGAGTAGGAGCTGGTGATGCAATTGAAGAACATTAGGCTTTGGCTATGAGTAGACTTTACAAAGATGTAACGTCATATATCAAGCACTAAAGGTAGCATTAATGTGAGGAGGGCTCAAATGTCTTGTACCTCATGTCCTTGAGTCCTGCTGGAAAATGCCTAGTCCTTGCCTATAATTACTTCCTGCCCTAAAAGAGCAAAACCAGTGCTGAGAATGAACACAGAATTTGCTGGTCTAGGGGGTCAAGGTATAACGGTAGTGGGGTGAACATACCAGGGTTTTGCCATATGTATTCAAAGCTGAATAAAAGACGATGCTGGAAATGTTGTATCTTTTCATTGTTATGTAGCAGCATTAGTGGTGCCAGTAGAGCTAGCTACATCAACATTTGTTTGTTTTTTTTTTTGAATCTCAGCTGCAGTTTCGATTCAGCTATGAAGAAAACCGGCATTTCATTTGCCAGCCAGAATGCGTTTTCCAAGGTTCAATTTAGAAATGCTATTTGTGTATAAAGTTGGCGGCAACAGTCTTGATTCTTCAAAGATGCTGAGCTCCTACAGCCCTCATTAGCTTAGACGAGATCTGCTGTGCCTAGCTCCTCTGAAATGTGAACCAGATATAAAAAAAAAATAGAAGGGCTGAAGGGGGTCTCAAGGCCTCTAGTGGTCTGCGACTTTTTCCTTGGTTTTGAATAATTCCATTAACTTCCTTGCTTAAATCTCTGTGCCTTTAGAACAAGTATAATATTTAACTGCCTCAGAAGACTATTAAAGTATAATGTTTATCAACTTCTTAGAAGATTAAAAGTACTTAGGACAGGGGTGGGCAAAATCTGGCCCATAGGCTGGATGTGGCCCATGGTGTCTTTGTCTGGTCCATAGTTGGTCTATCAGTCCCACCTGGCCCAGGCTCTGCATATAGCCGTGCCCCAGGGCTGGTCTGGATTCACCTGTACTGAGCAGCGGTGCAGCCGGGCAGAAACTCTTGCTTGGCATGGGGAAAAATGGCCCCTTCCCCCTTTCCTTTGCCAGGTGTTTCCTGCTACAGCCACCTGGAGCCTGTGCCAGGCTGCCCTGCATCCATGCTGCTATCACCACTGCCTCTGGACTGTGCAGCAGGGCAGCAGTGACGGTGCAGAGCAGCCACAGGGCTGCTCAGCGTGGGCTCTGGGCTGCTGCAGCAGGAAGCGCCTGGCAGCAGCAAGGGGAAGGTGCTGATGTTCCCCCATGGTGAGTGGGGGTGAGTCCAGAACAAATGCGGGGTGGGGCTGGGGCCACACTGCAGAGCATGTGGGCTCTGGGCTGTTGTGGTGCGGGGGTAGGTGATGACTGGCTATGGGGGGCACGTGGGGGGGGGTCCTATGCACACTCCACCATACCCACAAACCCTCCCCTGCAAACCCCAGAATCACACACCCCACAAACACTGCACCGCCTTCCCCACAAACCCCACACCCTTCCCCACATGAATGGCGCCCACATACACACATGCCTCTGGGGGAGCCTTCTCACTGCTACACACACATACCCCACCACACACATACCCCTGCACACACCTCCAGCCGCCCTCCCCTCCACACACCCCACAGACACCCCATACCCACTCACCCACATCCGCACATACACACACACCCTTGCAGTCCTCCACACACCCACAATATACAAGGGTAAGACCTCATTGTGAGTTATTACACAATCACCTCTGTGTACATAACCCAAACGCACACAGATCAGGACAATTAAAAAAAATGTTAATTGTCAATGTTTGATTTTTAGTATATAATTTGTGTTTTTTCAGTTCCAAGATGGCAAAACTCCTTCCCAAAAGGAGTTCTTCCAAGGGCAAAGCCCAGAAGTGGGGAGCAGGACTTCTGGTCTCAAGAAGGCAGCCAGGGAGCAGGGCACCTGCCAAAGGGAGGGGCTACCCTTATGACTCTTGACAGCTCACCAAAACTCATTAAGCAGCCCTCCACCCAAAATAATTGCCTACCCCTGACTTAGGAGGTGCTAACTGTTTTATATGAATCTAATATGAAGAGAAAAAATTGGTAAAAAATAATAATCAGTAGAAGAACAACACTTCCCTTTTAAAAGCCATAATTTTGTAAGCAGTCATTAAATAGTGTCTGATACCCTGTAGGAAAGTTTGGGAAATATTGTGATAAAATGTAGTGCTGCTTCTAGTATCTTCTGTTTCTATATTTTTCTTCTTTTGCTCTATTATGAAGGACATTTGCATGAAAACAAGATTTTTGTTTCTTCAGAGTTCATCTGTTCCTGCTGCTTGTTCCCCACCTGGCTATAATCCTCTGTTTGTGACATCTCAATCGGTGGCTGTGAAAATGATTATGATGTCAAAGACGGGATTATGACTTCAGGTGAGAAATAAACAGCAGGAACAGGTGAACTCTGGAGAAATGTGCATATAGTTTTGCTCTAGCCGTGTTTTTTAATATAACAAGGAAAGAGGAATCAGTGTGTATGTACGTATCTAAAATGTCTGATATAGAAGCAGAAGGGTTTCATTTAAATTTTCTTCTGACTAAGTTTGTTATGGACGTGCCCTAACCACTTTTTTATTTTCTAATTTCATCAACATTAAAATGCTGGAGCATCCAGTTACAACATTGTTAGGATACAACCGTTCTGATGGAGATGGGAATAATCAGCACTCTAATAATGTTGGAAGTTTTTCTGTCTCCCTATATGGTAACGTGGCTCCCTTAAGTTGAATATACCAGTAATAATGTATGATTTTAAAACATCAGACCTAAATTGTGGGTATAACAGTACCTTAACTGGTGCTGTAATAGGAGTGCAATTTTAGTGTAAATTGAACCTTTTTTGCAGCATGTGAAGGTTCTTGAAGTTAGCAGAATTCTCATGTTTAAAGTTTTTTTCCTCTTTCAATTAGTGTTGCATTTTCGGTTCTTTTTGTTCCTGCTAAGACATTTTTTCCTTGAGCACAGTTTCTTACAGGGTTTCTGCAAAGTATCTTCTTTTAAAACTGAAGTTCCTTGTCTGAAATTGGAGTCCTGCAAAGATAACTAGCCTGTGCAGCTCTGCAGTCATTTGACTACTGTGGTTTGAATAGCAGGAAAAAGATATTTGCATAAGTTATTTCACAAGTATGAGGATTAGGATGTGGATTATGTATTTTTAGGGAGGTTTCTCTCTAATAGTGATATCAACTGAGGTTAGTTCTTTGATAATGTGCTGGAAGGCTCTAGAGAAACTACCAAACAAAAATCACACATTGATTTTTGTCAGTCCTGCAAGAATCTTATGGTTGGCTATAAGAGCTGGAGGAAGCCGATCAAGTTAAGGAAAGTTTTTTTTGTTTGTTTGTTTGTTTTTTTCCCTTCCATGTCCATTTTCACTATTGATTGCATGTAGATAAGGACCTATTCACTTTGTGATTTTCAGAATCATTTCAATTTGCAAAAATCACAAAGTCAGGCGTGGTTTGTGAAATCCACAAAAAAGCCACCAGCCCTTACTAAAAAAATAAAATGCTGGCTCCCCAGTGGGAGCCGGCAGTTCTCATGGCCACTGCAGCCCAGCTGCATAGCCTGCCGGCAGGGAAGAAGGCCTGCTGGGAGAGAGGGGAACAGCCAAGATGGCCTGTGAAAATGGCAGCTGGGCCCATTATCTGCCCACAAAATCGGCCTCCTGCCTCCTTGATTTGGGCAGATCCCTACATATAGAAGTGTTGGATTTTTTTCTCTTTTTTTTTTCTCTCTTTTTTTGTTTTTGTTTCCTGAAGCATCAGATGTGAACCCTTGATGCAGATTGGAAAGTGGCTTTGAATGATTTGTGTTCCTTTGTCAAGTGAAACAGCCTACCGTTTGGCATCGGGGACCCTGAAGGCTAATAGAATGAGAACGAAATGATCTCAGAATTCGTTGAATACCCTGCCCTTATATTTCAGGGTACACAAAGTTGACTCGGAAGTGCTTCCACCTTCAGAGAAATCATGCTGTGTGGTATTGGGTTTCCTACCAGAATTTGAAGCAATTTTCTGCAGAAACCCAATAATTAAAATGAGAAACTTGGCAATATTTGTATTACAGGCTACTCCAGAGGTGAGATTAACATTAGATAATCTTATCATCAAATAACCAGGCACCCTCGGATGTTCTGATGCACGTGATGCAGCACAGATCTTGTCCCCGCGGGCTCTGATTGTTTTATGGTATTATCTCCTGATAGCCACGCTCTGGTTTTGCCCTTTTCTAAGAATGCTTCATACAGTACATATCTCTTCCCTGTACATTTGTAATTTAACACCACTCTAGGAAATGGCAAATCAGCATGAAACTATTAATCTTATCTCGTATCCCAAAACAGACACTGATTCAAGAGATCTGATTGCTTTGCTTCTGGTCATTATTGAGACTGGAAGCTGGGCTTGGGCATTTGTAGCAACACAACTGTTCTGTCATCAGAAAGAACAGAATTCAGGAATTAGGAACTGAAATGGTTCAGTTTGATCACATTTAACATTTCATGCTGAAAATATCATGCAGCACTGAAATCCTTTTACTGGTCACTTAACGATCAGCTGGAGTATTAAAAGCTCTCATCTCCAGCTTGAGCCTGTAACTTCTTTACCCAGTCATTAAAAAAGAAAGCCCTAATAAAGGACCTGAATGTCAGGCATCAGGACTTTAAATAATCTTTAGTGATTTTAATGAGTTGAGTCACAATCACCACAGGTTTGTCTTGCTTCATAAGTATTTTTGAGCCAGGGCTTGCACTCAGACAGTCTGCTGCCAAGTCATTTTTTTCAGTCTCTGGAGAAGTATGAAAACTGGCTTCTGTTCAAGTCTGCAGAACTGAATCTGCGTTCACTTGCAACTGCTCTGGAAATACCCAGCTGCATCACCTCCCTCGAATGAATATACTGTGAACAAGAAATTCAGTTTTAATTTGTATTGCATTTTGGCTAATTAAAGTAAACCCATTTTAAATACCTGATTGAACACAGGCAAGTTCTAGAACTATTGGTCCTCCTTCCTTTTTGTTCCCTCGGTTCTTATAACTGCTCACCCCTGGATCTTTCTTTGTGTCTTCTGAGGAGATCACATTTGTGACTCCCATTCCATACTGTGGACTTTGTATGTAACCCAGGGGAAGCCTCTTCTGCTTCCTCTTTCTTAATAAGAGATGGAGAAAGTGAGGCAGTGTTCTCCCTACTGTTGACACTGGATTTATGACCCAGATACCTTATTCTGGGTGGACCCAAACCCTCAGGCTGACCACGACCTCTCCATTTAATAATAGGTGAATGTTACTTATACACAGTGATAGCAGACAGGAATAATGCAAACAGTTCTATATCTACCAGTCCCAGGGGTCACAGGTCAAGGTACGTCTGGCCAGTACATGAGCTTCACTCTGAGGTCCTCTCTAGAATGTCAGATGTCAGCAGCCCGGAGGCAGGAAGCCGAGACCCCTTCCCTCCTTAGCCCCTCCATTGGGGTGGGTGAGATGGGCTGGTATCGTGCCCTCTGTCCATGCTGGCCTTGGGTTCCCCTCTTGGGGACCCTTTGCTGCTCTACAGTCCCTCCTTTTTGTATTCTTTCTCTCCTCTGAAGACTCTTCATCTGTGGGCGTCGCTGATTGCTCTCCCTGTGGTCGCCATACTGTCCACATTCTGTCCTGTCAGCTTATTCCCTTGTTTCACAAACCCATTACATGCACACATCCTAATTTGGGTTTAACTGATCTTCTCCTAATTTGGTCTGTTCCACAAAACCGGAAATCCCAAGGGCTCTGCACTTGGGCACTGTGAGCTGGTGCCAACGCTGCAGAGTCCCTTATCTCTGTTACAGAACCATGTAGTCCAGGTCTTCAGTATCTAAGCCTGTGTGTCAGACACAGTGGGCCTTGAGGAAACCGTCACAAACAAGCTTTTAGAAATCAGTTAACCCTTGCCATTGCTCTAGACCTTTGTTCTAATGCATGTCTGTTTTACCTACAAGCTAATTCCCAAAAGCAAACCTCTGAATAACATTTTCTAGCCATCACCTACCTTTGGCAGGATTAGAAGATGTGAAACTCATCAATATTTGTAAAACCCTATGAGAACTGCAGGACTGTGACTCATATAGGAAATTCAGGGTAAGAGTTTCAGCAAGCATTCAGCAGTGGCCTATGTCTGTTTTCACTGAGGTTAAGAGTTATGCCACTGATTTCGATGGGAGTGGGTTTAGACTAGTGCCAAGTGCTTTAGAAATTTGCATCCTCAAAGCATTGCTCTTCTCTGCTTCTCCACAGGTGCAGTCCCTGTGACAAGCCTTTATAAAAACAGACTTAAGCTTAGCTCTCGGAAGCAGTCACTCCGGAGCCCTGTGATGGGTGGGGTTTACAAACTTGGACACAGAAGACTTTACATTGCAAAGAGATGCTATAATCACAGCTTTCAGAGTTTGGAGGGGGTGTGAAGTGAGAGGGGCTGCCTCTACATCTGCTTGCTTGGGGCATTGTCATGTAGATTGACTTCCTTATTCCTCTTGCAACATTAGAGGTGATGAGAAAACAGTGAGGTGGGATGGCTGCAAAGATACAAATATCTATAATCTAATTCTCTTTCCCCCTCCCTACCACCCCCAAGCCTCGCCTCTTGTGTTGTGTTTCCAGACAATGTCAAAGGCACATTTTGTCCTGAGCTATAGCCTGAAATAATTGCTCTGGATTCAGGAATGGATTTTACAAAATTTGGCAGCCTGTGCTGCTCAGAATAATCCAGCGGTATTTATCTAATCAATGCTGGCATGTAGTGGCATCTTAAAGGGTAGGCTACACAAATAGCCACCTGGTTTGTTGCATCTGCAAGCTCGCCATTGGAAAGTCATGGCATTCCCAAGACAGAGCCAAGTTGCTTGTTTACTGCGAAGTTTGGGAGTTTCCTTCCAGAAGATGCCCCTCTGTCAACCTAGTCGTGTTCTCTGGATGCTTTTGAACATCTTTGTCCTTTGAACAGATTGTCACTCCAAATCTTTTGTGTCATTCCCTTCAACGTGTTTGCAGAAAGCATCCATGGGGTGTCACCCCAGTACATTTTGAGGTGTATCTGAGCTCTGTAGGGTCTAATTATTTGCAGGGCCATTTTGGAGTAGCTAATGAGTTGAATTACAGTTGGGAGATGAGCAGTATGGGGAGGGACACCAAGTCCAATCGTTGCTAACATTCGTAGCCCAATATGATCTTATTCAAGAATATTAATTACAGTTGTGGACTTGTTCTCTCTCAGTTGCTGTGCTGACAGGCTGTGCAGTGACCCTTCTTGATATGCAGAGCTTTTGCTGACCATTGGTCTAAGCCAGTCTGCACACCAGTCACTCACCCTCTCTTTCAGAAGGTATCATGCATGGTAGTAAATCATACTGAAATTGCCTTGTGAATTCTGCATAGGTGTAATGCAGCCTGCCTCTGTCATGGGCTAGTGATCAACAGGAGGTATAGTGCATTCCTCTCATGGCATTTTTGTGCATGGGTGCACCAAGAAAGTCAGCCATGCACCCCTGAACAAACAGGTGCTTCAAACCATCTGTCTGAAAGTGGTCATACTCCATTCACCGACCTGAAGGTAGTTTTGGTGGGACCTGCTTCTCATAAATTCTCTTCCTCGTCACGTCAGGCCCCTGGCACCATCATGAACCGAAACCTTGATTTGAGCAAGTAATCAAAAGTTTTCTACCATAGCAGAGTCTGCCCAATGCCTCATTCAATAGGTGAATGTCCCAATCAACGAGGTGCAAGGGAAGACTGGAGAAAAAACTAGATCTGGAGATCATGTGTATAATGGTGCGCAATATGGCAGCTGTGCTAGCTCGCGCCAGTGAAGGCCATCCTGTCAGACTCCTCCTTAACAGTGTCATTACAGCATCATATACAGCCACTACAATTTTTAGTTTTTACTGTATACAAATATTTTTTTCTGTCATCAGAGTTGAAGTTTATTTTTTATCTGGTGTTTTCTGGCAGAACGGCTGTCATGCACTCGGAAAAAGCTCCCAAAGACATCAACTTGGGATATGAGAATTGATAGATGTGTCCTAGGGTACAGTGTAAGTACATGAAGACCTTTGGGGAGCCCAAGTGCTATTTTTGCCCTAATTTCTCTCCAGTTCTTCCTCTCTCATTGCAGTGGCTTAACCCGTTTCCCTGCCATACTGTGGTATTTGCAGGAGAGGCATAGATTTTTTTGCAAAATCTCTTATTGGACCATCCGTCTAGTTGGGAGAGTTGTTGGCGCTATACCGGTAGTTTTTAACCTGTGGTCCGTAGACCCCTGGGAGTCTAAGCGGTCTGCAAAAAATGACTGATCAATCAAAAGTATGTGAATACCCACACTTGCTATTCAAAGGGGTCTGCACCTCTGTTTGAAATTTTTTAGGAGTCCACAAATGAAAAAAGGTTAAATGCTGCTCTGTACAGTAGGTCCAATAAAAGATATACATGTGTTTAAAAAAAAAATCCTTGTCTTTTACCCATTTCCTGGACCATCATAGTCTCAATGCCACTCCAGTCTTACTACCAGCATTTGCCTAGCTAGTGTAGAACTACCTGGCAGTCGAATTCTTAGGGGTTAGTCTGGTTTCCTGCTTTATTCCAAAATAAACAGTGCATCTTAAAAGCTTTTTACTTTTCTTGTCTGAAACTTTCTTTGACACAGCTGCAATGAGCCAGCCTGCCTTTAGGAGAATTGCATTGAAATGTCTGCCTACACACAGTTCTTGTTGTCATTCCTTGGCATGATCGTTACTTGAGGGGCAGATTTAAGGTCAATCAGCCAGAGCCACAGGGGCGCCGATAGCTAGCCTCAGGATACTCCCTACAAATGTAAGATCAAAAGGGCAGGCACATGAAAATTGCTGTTTACTTTTTATGAATTATTTCCCAGAGATGGGATCATTAACAGAATCTAAATGCTGGTTGGCTCTATGGCAAGGACATTTTCTGCTGGAATGCACTCGCTTGGGTGCACCTTTCCTTTCCTTTCTTTTACAACCAGGGGATTCACCAGGTTTGTCTTTATGAGGTTCCTCTCCTATGGAAATACCTTTAGATCGCCTCTTACCAAAACACAGTCCTTACTTGTGTGCACGTGTTGACTTTATTATTTCCAAAGGCTTTGCACCATCTGATAGCTTTTAAATCATGATTATTTTCATGGCAGAGAGATTTCTTGGTGGGTAGCGTATATGCAGATACCAAGGAGTCTACAGGGGACAGCTGTCTCTTGGAGGAAATTAAACTTCTGGCCAACATGGGCTTCCTAAATGTATAGAGGCTGGCACTGAAAATTTGTAATTGGCCAATGGATGACATAGCTCTTTTATCTCTCTAAATAGGACAGTGAATATCAGCTCTCACTATAAAGTGCGTGTCAGCAAATAGTAACATTTCATAGAATAGTAGGGTTGGACGGCACCGCTGGAGATCTGATCCTCCCCAACTAAGGGAGGATTAGACGCTCCCCAATCGAGTGTCTGTCTACTAACCTGTTCTTAAAATGTCCAAGGATGGAGACTCCACAACCTCTCTAGGTGATCGCATCCAATGCTTAACTCCCTACGCAGTAAGAAAGCTCTTCGTAGCAACCAAACCAGGTTTCCCTTGCTGCAAGGTAAGACCATCCCTCCGAGTCCTGTTCCCCCACCCCCAGCCACAAAAAATAATTTGCCTCCTTCCTCCATGTAACTGCCTCTCAGGAATTTAAAGAGTGTTATCAAATCTCCCCCCAGTACTCTCATCTCCAGAATAAATCATTTCAATGCCAACTTCAGTTGAATTCCCCACCTGCTCACATCGCATATGTATTTGGTTTCTGTTTGATCTCAGCAAAAGCGACTATTTAGAGGGGTCACGGGGCATCTACCCTTTTGTCTTGTTGTTTGAGCTCTAAAAGGCCGACTTCGGAGAGAATGTTGTTTGAATTCTGACGAGCCCAGTGGTAGGTAGGAACGCATGCAAGCACTAATTTGCTAGATTTGCAATTCTCGGCACACAACTGTTCTTGTTTTTCAAGGGAATTTTCAAAATAAGTTAACTCAGAGTGGATCAGTACATATTTGACTGTCACCGCCTATGGAAAAACGGTGTTAACTTACCTCCTTTAGTTTGCTTTCCCCGTCATGCTTTGCTTAATGTATAATCATCCAAAGTTACTTGGTATGCTGATAGTGGTGAAACTAAGTCTAGGTAGGTAACCAAATGAAAACCTAGCCTGATTCACTCTTTATGGTGCTTGGTAGTCTTTTTTTTCTTCCCCCCTCCCCATTGAGGTAGATACCAACCTATCCTACCCTAACCTGAATGGGAGCTGGTTAGACTTGAGAATAAGGCTGTGAGCAGCTTGGAACAGATGTCAGGCTCGGAAACCATGGTCTCCCATTTCAGTTCCTTTCTGTGTTAGTCTGTCTGGGCCTTTTATATAGATTTTTGTTGTTGTTGCTTATTTGGTGCAAGATCCAGTTGCATCATCCTTGTTCCCGTTGTCTGCCTTCTGGCTTTCATCTGGGCAACAGCACCTTGTCAGGTCTCCTGTTCATTTTCCAAAGGACACCAAGGTCTCTTTCTTTTCCATCTGCTCTTTCTTGCTATCACATTGAACCTCAGGAAATACTGGAGTCCTTGACATGGAATTAAAATGCAGGGGAAGCCTGTGCACGTGCCAGCCTAATCAGAGAGGAGAGGCTGAAAGAGGGACCTCAAAGGTCAGTGGGTCCCACCACTTGCTCAGAGATGGGATCAAGTACACCTGGATTGTCCTCACAGATGTCTGTCTAACCGGCTCATAAAACCTTGCTGTGAAGGAGACTCCAGAACATCCTTAGTCTGTACCTAACAGTTTTTCTGATGTCCAGACTAAATTTGGCCTCTCCTTTTCAAACTATACAAACCCAGTTCCTTCAAACAATCAGTCTACATGTTTTCTAATCCTCCTGTTGTCCCTGTTGCTCTCCTCTTCACCCTCTCTATTTTGTGCATATTATTTTAAAATGAGGTTTCTAGAACTTAACACCACACTCCAGCCTCACTAGCACTCAGGGGAGTGGAATCGTACTTAAACTTCCTTTACCAGCTGGTAACGGGATCGCACGGTGTGCTTGTTTCCTGGCCGTCACTGCATTAGCTCCTTTACACCTGTACAGACTTATCTTTAAAGGTGGGTGTTCTTGTATTGGCGCTAAAGCTATTTTTGGGTATCGCGTTCAGAGTGGATAAAGATAATAGATAGCAAATAGTAAATCTTGCTTACTGTCTCAGTTTTACTACATTTCAAATTAGGAAACTGCTCTATATTGTTAGTGTCACAGCCCTGCTTGCCTCTCTTTTGGTATGTCCTAATTTTGTTTAAAAGCACATAGCTAAGGACTTTAATATGTTTTAAATTCAGCGCTTGTAAGTTATACTAAATTCCCTAAGGGAGCCAAAATAACTTATTAAAACCTTGCAAATGTTTCTGGCTGCTGCATTCTATTATTTTCTATTCCAGTGGTAGCATACAGCCTCTGCTGCTGATGGGCGGAGGAGCGCAAGCCTCCAGGGCCCATTAGACTTAACTTGTTTACTGCATTGATATCTATATGTTAAATGACAAGAGAGTTCAGGTTATTGAATAATTTAAAATTCAGCTCTAATTGGTGTCATATGACCTGGAAAAGGCCATGGATGACGCCAGGAGCATGCTGTGAAATTCTTATAAATAATTCATAAATTAGATCATTCATTTGCCTGGATGTCTTGTTAAATGCAGAAGTTTGTAAGTAATAACTGATGATATAACACCTGTAAGTATTTAGTTCATATGCTGGAAGGTAATCTACCTTGATGATCTTCTAGCAAAACCTGCCAGAGTAGGAGAGTTAATTGCACTAGGGAGAATGCACTACATTTATTTGGGATGGGGCTTTGGCAAAGCATACGGTGCAGATGTTGCATTACGCATTCTCTATCAGCTAGACAACTACTCTGTGTATGCCGATGTTAAAAATGCAGCTCATCGTTCTTCTGCCCTTATTTCACATGAACTCCAAATGCACTGGGAAATGGTAGTGACCTGCTCTGCTCACAAATAGTATAGTTTTTGAAATATTTATCTAGGTCCTGAACTACTGATTCCTCAGTAAAATAAAGGGCAGAAGTAAAAAATTGAAGTCAGAAGATTGTGATTTTTCGTTTTTATAATGTTGGCAGCGTGTTGAATGTTAATAGTCAGACCTGGTTCTGTCAAGATTAGTGGAGTGGTATTTTTTTTCCATTGTGCAAATAGGTTGTATTCAGCTTGGTTTCTGAAGGCAAACATGTTTGCTTAATCATAGTGGTCAGGCATCGCATTGCCATGTACCGCTAATGCTGTGGCTTAATGGGCATTCTGCTCACAGTGGTTTCAAGAACTTGAACGTACAGACACATTTAGTTCCTAATTCTGGCTTGACTTTATTTTGCTTGGAACGTCCTGTTGTTGATCACTTTAACAGTGGGCTTAGGGCCAGTTTGCTGATCTGAAATGGTCACATATTTGTAGAGAAGGCTAGTTGCATACAGTATTTTCAGAGCTAACAAGAAGGCAGCACGTTTCTAATGAGCACCGGAGATATGCATGTGGAGGAATACGCCAGCAAAGGCTCATATGCCAATGAATACAGGTTCCTTGTGACCTGGTATTCCAGTGCATACACTGCTAGCAAAAAAGAGTAAAAAAGGTTAATGTAGCATGAGAAGAAGTGTTGTTCTTTTGCTGTCATATCACTGAAAACCCATAGATCTGCCTTTTAAACACATGGGCCATTTCTTCTTTGTCACACCCATTCAATCCCCTTGAGTTCAGTAAGGTTACACAGGAAAAATATAGCCTTGTGAATGGCATCTGCACATAATTTCCTTGAATGAAGACCATTTGTATTCTGCATTTGAATATAGCGATCATAATTGTACATCACTCCTAAGGAACACATCACCTTATCTCAAGATAGATAGAAAAATGGGCGACTAACCTTTTAGTTGCTTGTTATCTACAGTATCTATCTTGGGTATTAATTCAGACATTCGCCATACTAGCTAGGCACTTTGTAATGATTAATCTTAGACATTTTATAATGGAGATTTTAATAAAAGATTGTGCAATAGAAAGAAAGAAAGGTAAAACTGGACTTAAATAGATCTTCCACATTTACTTCAAAATTTTCCTTTTGCACATGCTAGAAAATGTTTTCTTAATAACCCTTTCAGAGAGTAGTTCTACAAGTCGACATAGTGTACCTAAGCTTGGGCTGTGGTTTGCCTAGAAGCTATTAAAAATGACACCATTTTCTTCCCCAATCCTGCTCCCTGGGTGTGTTCAGAACAATGTGTGTTTACTGGAGTAACAAAAAGTAAGTGTGTGCTTTTTCTTCCTGATAAACCCTGCAGAGCTAGCACAGAGTATATTGGGGCTTACATATCACAATGTCAGAGTATATTGGTGCTGCAGTTTCAGGATCTGTTCTCGTGTGAGTGCCAGTGGTGGAGTCAGCAATGATGGCTGCTGTTCGTACTCTTCAAGGCTCGATGAATGGACCGTAAGGTGGATAGAGAACTGGCTGGAGCATCGGGCTCGGAGTAGTAATCAATGGCTCGATGTCTAGTTGGCAGCCTGTATCGAGTGCAGTTCCCCCTGGGTCGTTCCTGGGGCCTGTTTTGCTCATCAGTGACCTGAAAGATGGCATAGTGTGCACCCTCAGCAAGGGGAGCTGAGGTTGGACATTAGGAAGAATTTTCTCATGAGGAGGGTAGTAAAGCACTGGAACAGGCTCCCCTGAGAGGTGGTGGAGTCTCCATCCTTGGAGGTTTTTAAGACCTGAGTAGACAAAGCCTTGGTTGGGATGATGTAGTTGGGGCTGGTCCTGCCTGGAGCAGGGGATTGGACTAGATGTGACCTGAGCTCCCTTCCAACCCTCATTTTCTACGATTCGGGGCCATTCTGGGGGAGCCCCCCTTTTGGCTGCTTAAAAAGTGTTCTCACTTTGCTTTTTAAATATACTCTAGCCATGTTTATTGTTCCACTACTCCTTTGTCTACCCCAGCTCTCAGCTGCCTCTGCACTGTCCTTTATATCTGGGGCAGTTTCCCAGTTGATAATCTCTTTTCTGCATCTGAAAGCTTCTGAAGATCCACCTGTGATACATGCTGAGGCATGGGCTGATCCAGGATTTTGTGAAGGAGGGTGCAGGAGCAGCAACAGCATTGCAGGGGTAGCAGCACTCTCCTCCCCCAGTTCCTCTGCCTCCCCCCCTCAACCCCAGGTGGGCAGACCACACTCCAGAAGCAGCAGCAGGGACTCTTTTTAAGTTCCCAAATGAGGTAAGAATCCTGTCCTTGTCCCCTCCCCTCTTGGCACTCCCTTGTGTCCCCTCCATCTTCACTCCCCTCCCATTTGCCCTACCCACCGCTGCTGCTGTCCCCACTGTCTCTGGCTGATTGGGGCAGGGGGTGGGGTGGGGGCGGAGCTGGTCCTGCCCTGCTTTAGCTGGGTTCAGCTGGTGACGCAGCGGTGGCAGCAAGCTAGTTTCTCCTCTCTGCCCGGTCCTTCCGGGTGTTCCCTGCCATTCCAGGAGCAAGCACAGGGCAGGGGAAGCCATCTGCTGCCACCACCACTGCTGTCTCCTGCTGAGCCTGGCTGCACTGGCTCTAGAGTCCCTCCCCCGATCCTCCCCAGTCCACAACTCTCCTAATTAATCTAATGGGGAGGAAGGGCTCCAGAGCCGCTGCAGCTGGGCAGAACACTTTTAGGACTGGGCAGAAAGGAGGAGCCTGCCTGTTACCCTTACTGCTGCTGAGCTCAGCAGAAGCAGGACAGGAGCAGCTCTGGAGCCTCTCTCTCCCCTGATCATCTGGGTATAGTGGTGGGCAGGGAGGAGGTGCATGGGAGGGGAGGTGGGAATGCTGCTGAGGACTGACGGCATGGGAAGGGGTGCCAGGAAGGGGGTGTGTGTGTGTGCGGGGGAGGGATTCTTCCCAGCTGTTGCTCCTATGAGATGGTCCAAAAGTGGGGGGTGCATCTATGCCATGGCACCCCTTCTTCATTCACCCCTCCGCTCAGGGGATCACGTGTAAAGACATTACTGTTTCGTGTGTTCTCTTCTCGTGTGCCAGCGTATCACAGCTACAGTCTGTAGAGCCAGGCACAGTGTATGAAATTCTGACCCCGCCGAAGGCTGTGGGCCGTTTGCCATTTCGCAGTCTATAAATCTGTAGATGGCTCAGATTTACATCCTCTGCTCCTAAAATCTCTAGAGTCGTTCCTTTGGGCCAAATTCCACACTGACAAACCTGCACTGAAATTAATGGGGATTTGGCCTGTACCAGAACAATAAGATTTCATGCTATGATACTTGTTTTCATGCCACCCTGCAGCCGTGTGCCATCAGCATTTATACTACGATGCAACGCTGTGTAGGTAACACAACATTGCGTTACCTACTGCTCCAGAGCCCGTACACCTCCTGGTTTTGAGGAGACTTTGCAGAATTCACACGTGGCATGTGCAAGTGGCTCCTCATTTGTCTCAGGGCATAGGAAATATGGCATGGGTAGAGGGGAGCACTGAACATTTTCAACTTTGTTTTGATTCCCTCTGTAGAAACGACACGATTGTGGTAGGATGTTTTAGAGAGCGACCACATGTTTTCCAGTGTAGCCCTTATCAAATTATTTGGACTAGTTTTTAAGATCTGCCGAGCAGTTTCACTTCTTATTAGATCACGTTAACTCCGTATGGCACGACCAGCAGTCTGCGGGTTTTCATTCGTTTGCTTAAGCCTTAGTTAAGGGAAGTTGCATCTTTAAATACCATACAGAAAGAATGGAAGAGCTCCGGAGAAGGGAAAGCACAGCTGTTCCATCCTGGCCCGTTGTGGCTCCCATGTGTCCCACGGGCAATATCTGTCTTAAACTCATCTAATAAAATTACCTAATTGCTTATGCTCGCAATCTAGTAGCGAGCGTCTTTGAGCTCTCTTCCTCTTCCGCTTTCCTGCCCACCTTTGCTGTAGCTTGCCCTGGCCTCATCCGTTCCAGCTCCAGTGTGGCTGTTGCTCTGGTTTCTCAGCAGGTGGGTGTAGCTTTCAATTCAAGCATCAGCAAAAATAACCAAAACACTTGCCAAGTTCTTGGTTCCCGCATGCCCTGAAAGCTACTGAGTTACCTTAAAGCTCTGTGAAACAGCACCTTAGACTTCCACCTAATAGTATGGCCTCTTTCACTCTGGAGAATTCAAAAACCCCACTCACGTTCCACGAGATTGAGAGGGCCCCCCCCCCCTTCTATGCACAAACATACTGTAACATTAAAGTTTCCCTGGCTTGTTATGAAGTATTTAAATGTCAGTGCCATTTCTGAGACCATCAGGGCAGATTTAATGGTGGCCAAGGTCAACAAAATGCTAACTGAGACCTCTCTTTTAGGGCCCTGAGGGGCTCTTAATAGAGTCTCAGCCATGCCATTAATTTGCAGCTTGGGCCTTTATCTTTCAATCTCCTCCTGACAATTATTTTGTTCTGTCTCTGTTCATAAGCTTAGCTTTCTTATACTGTCTCTTTAGTCAATGAAACAAATGGCTATACATTATATGCTTGTGGAAGTAGGGGGCTGGGGGGGATTTCCTATTTCCCCTCCACCTTTCTGTTTTTCTTTAAGGACCAAAGGAGGTTCAGTACAGCGCTCTCTGGAGCCCATTAAAACTTGCATGCTTTCTATAAGATCCCTTAAGAACTTCTTCATGTTCTCCCAGCACCTGTGGTCCAGCTGGTTTGGGAGTCAGGTTGATTTGTAGTCCTTTTCCCTTGTAGGGCCTTCAACACTATTCTTAGTTTCATAGTTTCTAGGGTCAGAAGGGACCTGAGCAGATCATCTAGTCCGACCCTCTGCCGTGGCAGGAAAGAGTACTGGCGTCAAATGGCCCCAGCAAGGTGTTCGTCCAGCCTCCTTTTAAACACCCCCAGGGTAGGGGCCAGCACCACTTCTCTTGGAAGCTGGTTCCAGACCCTAGCCACCCTGACCGTGAAGTCACACCTCCTGATGTCTAGCCTAAATCTACCCTCTGCCAGCTTGTGACCGTTATTCCTGGTCACTCCTGGTTGTGCCCGGGGGAACAGGGACTCCTCCAATGCCTGCTGGTCCCCTCGGACTAGTTTGTAACAGGCCACTAGATCCCCCTCAGCCTTCTCTTGTGGAGGCTGAACAGGTTCAGGTCCTGTCACCTCTCCTCATAGGGCCTGCCCTGCTGCCCCCTGACCATGCGAGTGGCCTCCTCTGGACCCTCTCCATGCTGTCCACGTCCCTCCTGAAGTGTGGCGCCCAGAACTGGACGCAGTACTCCAGCTGCGGCCTGACCAGCGCTGCATAGAGGGGGAGGATCACCTCCCTGGACCTGCTCGAGATGCATCTGTGGATGCACGACAAGGTGCGGTTGGCCTTCCTGACCGCGTCCCCACACTGCCGGCCCATGTTCATTGTGGCATCCGTGATGACTCCAAGATCCTTTTGTGCCTCTGCCCTGACGAGAAGGGAGTTCCCCAGCCTGTAGGTATGGTGCCGGTTGTTCCTCCCCAGGTGCAGCACTGTGCACTTGTCAGTGTTGAATCCCATCCTGTTCTCATCCGCCCACCCCTGTAACCTGTCTAGGTCCGACTGCAGCCTATTCCTCCCTTCTAGTGTGCCCACGTCCCCAGTCTGAACAGGGTGCTTTTTACCCCTTCATCCAAGTCGCTGATGAAGATGTTGAACAGTGCGGGCCCGAGGACCGAGCGCTGGGGGACCCCACTGCCCACATCCCTCCAGGTTGAGAAGGACCCATCCACCACCACTCTCTGGGTGCGGCCCTCCAGCCGGTCGGTGACCCATCTGACTGTGTGGGTATCGACACCACAGCCCCCCAGTTTCTTAATGAGAATGGGGTGAGAGACAGTGTCGAAGGCCTTCCGAGAGGCCAGGAAGACGATGTCCACTGCTACCCCTGTGTCTAAGGAATTGGTGACCTGGTTGTAGAAGGCCACCAGGTTGGTCTGACAGGACCTGCTACTGATGAACCCGTGTTGGTTGCCTCTAAGTATGACCCCCCCCCCGGCCCCTCGTGGACTTGCACCAGAATAATTCTCTCAAAAAGCTTGCCCAGGATTGAGGTAAGTCTAACTGGCCTGTAGTTTCCCTGGTCCTCCTTCCTCCCCTTTTTGAAGATGGGAACCACGTTGGCCCTTGTCCAGTCCTCCGGCACCGCACCAGAGCACCATGAGTGCTTGTACGGCCGTGCCAGGGGTCCTGCACAGACCGCAGCCAATTCCCTCAGCACTCGGGGGTGGAGATCGTCCGGACCGGCTGATTTGAATACATCCCGTTCTGCCAGACATTCCCTGACTAGATCCTCACTAACCCTTGGCCTAGGTGCGCCTCCCCTGAGGTCGAAGGGGTGCCCAGAGAGGGGGTAGCTGTTCCGGTCCCTGCTCAGGAAAATGGAGGCAAAGATATCATTAAATAGGTTAGCTTTGTTATCTGGTGTGATGACCAAATTTCCTAGCGTGTCCTGTAGGGGGCCCACACTTCCTGGTACCTTCTTTTTGCCCCCTATGTATTTAAAAAAGGACTTCTTGTTGTCTTTGATCCAGGAAGCTAGTCCCAGTCCCATCTCTGCCTTGGTCTTCCTGACTCTGTCCCCCTGCATCCCCAAGCAACCGAGGTATAGTCCTCCCTGGTGATGGCCCCTCCGTGCTGTTGGGGGTGCGCCTCCCTTTTAGCTAGGAGACATTCCCGGATGCTTTTGGAGACCCATGGGGGCTTGTGTGCCCTCCTGCTCCCTTTGATCCGTGTTGGGATTACCTCCCTTTGGGCTTGGAGGATCGTCTTCTTAAGGAGCGACCACTCTCCTTGGGCACCTGGCTCCCCTCCCCTCCAGGATCTCAGTGCTTCCCCCACTATACTGTAGCATGGGAAGATGAGAATCAAGATTCATAATACATAACTACATGATTATTGTGTCCTCTCCTCTCCTCTGTTGTGTGCCTTGATGTCTTTCATGCCTTTCTTCAGTTCTGGTCTTGAATTCCCGTGTGTTCTAGTTTGGAGTTATAAGAGCCTCAGGATTGTGGGGGATGTTATTTTGTATTTTTATTTATAAAGCTTCATGGACAGTAGTGCCATGCATATAATAAACAGCAGCAAGTTGGCCTTTCTTGTAGCATGTTGCCTTGACAGCTCCTCTGACTTCTGGGATGTTCTGATATCCTGCACTTTTCACCCAGTCCAAGTACTCAGGGTTGTTCTTTCTGTTAACTGTGACATTAATGTCTGCAACCCATCAGGCCCCATGTGGCATAGCATGTCCTATAAGGCTTTCAGACACACGATGGAGAATGTATTTTTGTACTTATAAAACTAAAAGTAATCAAATATCAGTATAACCTCCATTATTTCCCCTTCTATAAATGGAAACTTGGAATAGGCAGGTTTAGGGGCAGTCAGATATATATGGGTCTGTTATTTCTGTAAGGATTATATCATAGAATCATAGAAAATGTGGGTGGGAAGGGAGCTCAGGAGGTCACATCTAGTCCAACCCCCTGCTCAAAGCAGGACCAGCCCCAACTACATCATCCCAGCCAAGGCTTTGTCTACCTGGGTCTTCAAAACCTCCAAGGATGGAGACTCCACCACCTCTCTGGGGAGCCTGGTCTAGTGTTTTACTACCCTCTTAGTGAGAGGTTTTCCCAATATCTAACCTCAACTTACCTTGCTGCAACTTGAGCCCATTGTGCCTTGTTGTCATCTGCCCCCACTGAGAACAGCCCAGCTCCATCCTCTTTGCAGCCCCCCTGCAGGGAGTTGAAGGCTGCTATTCAATCCTCTCTTGGTCTTGTCTTCTCCAGACTAAATCAGCCTCAACGTCTTCTCATAAGTCACATCCCACAGCCCCCAAACCGTTTTCATTGTCCTCTCCTAACCTGTCCCTCTCCTAACCTGTGATATATTGTTTGTACCGTTTAGCTGTAAGGTCTTTGGGCTGGGGATGGTCTTTGCATATGCATACGGCACCCATTTGCTGTGTATGCTGCTAGATTACAAATAATAGCTTCCCGGCCATCAGTGGCCACCAAATTTCAGCTTGCTCACTGTTTGCTAAAGGGGTTCGGTTATCTTTAACAAACCTGGCTTCTGCAATTAAACAAAATTAAATCTTTGACAAAGGCCCGGAGGGCCGAAACAGAGTTTAAATCCAATATGTTACTGAAATTAACACAGAAGTCTAGGAAAAAAAGAAGCCGCGAGTGCATGATTCACTGCAGTTCTGATGTGCATAGCAACTCAGATGTTTAACTGTCGAGATAAACTGTTGGGCAAAGATATAGTCCAGGATGCAAGTAGGATTTTGATGTCCGTTGCATAATAGCCATGAGTGCAGCACAGCCCCTAGAGTTGGCTTGCGTTGGGTTGACAAATGTATATTACAGCGGCTTTCCTTCTTTGTGGTTTTATCAGAGTATAATCACTTGCCCAGCTTAATTGAAAAATCACTTACATTTATAGTGGAATTTAAACATGTTTTGTATTTAAATGACAGCTTTTGATGTACAACCATTTTTTACAGAAAGTAGTGAGTTTTTATCTGTGTTTCTGTAAAGATGTTTCAAAAAGTCTCATCAAATTTCCAACGGTAAGTAATATCCCATTCAGTACAAGGTGAAATGTTTTACATCAAATCTCCTGCTGTGTAATGGCTAATCAAAGAGTATTTATAGTGGCTGAATGGATTTTTTGGCTTGGTATTCAGAATTAAACATTTTCAAACATTAACATTTAATGTTTTTTGCCACTCTTCAAGTTGATTTTATATAACCCCAGATACTCACAACTACTTGATACTCTGAAGCTACTTGTTTTATGCCAAGGATCCTGCAGGCAGCAGATTTGTGTTTTTATTGTACTTGTGTAGACTGAATGAAAAGCAGATTTGATAGCAGGCTCATCTCTGCCTTTTGATAAACCTTTGCTTGAGTCACGCTGGGTGTCTATCAGTAAAATGTAACGGCTCCAGCACTGGTACGACACCTTTACACTGAGAGCTAATAACAAAAAGTACATTTTTCTGAGTCAGGGCACAATTTTGCACGTGCTTTATTTCAAATTTTGGAAATTTTTTCTCTTATTTTAGGTTTCTAACAAGAAGAGCCCTTGCCAGCCACCATGTTTGGAACTGGATGGTTCGTACCTAGGTGTAGCTCGACACCAGACATTGTACAAGAACAGTAAAGCATCAAAGTCTGGAAGTCCAACTCTGGTTTCAGTACCTCGGCACTGTAGAAATAATCACGTTCATGGGACCACAGCCCAGTACAAGCAGGAGGAGGTTATGGATGAATGCCTGGTGGGAAATGGTCTGCAGCGAAAATGCAACAATATGATGTCATCCACCAAGCAAAGGAGCCCGTACTGCAAAGAGCTGGCTCAGGACACGGCGTGGGGAGCGAGTGAATTTCAGAGCATGTGTCCTCATCAAGCAGGTCACTGTTGCGCTTACAGAGAGGGAGGAAGCTTGGATAACACTCACGGCGGCCGTCAGGTCAGCCATGTACCCAGAAGACATTGCGGGCCACAATACGAAGGCTGCGATTACCTCAGGCGCTCTCATGTTTCTGGACTGAATGACAGCATGGATTCTGGATCAAAAGAAATGGAGCATAGTAAAAGGCTATCTGAAGAAAGAAGGCAGCAGCTTCTACTGCAGAAACTGGAGCTGGAAATTGAAAAAGAGCGTCTCCAGCATTTGTTGGCTAAGCAGGAAGCAAAACTACTTTTGAAACAGCAACAGCTACATCAGTCGAGGCTGGATTACAACAGGTGAGTCTCTGAGATTCCTAGTTATAAGAAATGTCTTTTATGTACTGCAGCACCCTACGTTGGTGGGAAATGTTGATGGACGTAGAGTAGGGCATGCTCCGTGCCCTAAAAAGCTTACAGCTTAAGCTAGATGAGACTTAAACAGATAGCGATGGCAAAAATCTGCTTTTAAGCAGAGATTTGAAGGAGAAAGAGTGCTTTAGTGGACTAGAGCAAGGAGTACAAGGTGCTGAAAACAGCATGAAAGAAGTTGCCAAAACCATGAGTGGGAGAAAAAGACAAAGGGGAGCTGTAAGAGTTGGGCTGAACAGGATGCAGGAAAAGAAGTAGAGGAAAATGTGCACTGGGCTTGAGGTTCTTTGGGCAGATGTGATATCTTTCATTAGGCCAACTAAATAGTTGTAAAAAAAAAAAAAGTTTTTTCCAACTACTCACTTGATCTAATAAAAGATATCACATCTACGCAAAGAACCGTGCCTGCCTATGTCCCTTGACCAACACGGCTACAACCAACAACCCAACTGGATACGAGTGCTGATGTGATATATAGATGTAAAGGACAGTGTGGTTCTGCACTCAAGGGACTACAAAATAAATTGAATTCAGCTGACTGAGAGCTCAGTCTTGAGGTGGTGCTGCTCTGCAGGTGGTGGTTGACTGGAAAAAATAAGTTCAAGGAGATGGAGGCAGTTGCGTGTGAGGGGAAAAGAAAAAAATTCAAAGCGTAGAGCACAATGGGATTAAAAAGAACAGAAGATACAGCATTGAGAGGTGCTTAGATACTAGGTGGGTCATTGGAGGAAGGAAAGAAGAGCAGAGATGAAGGCAGGGGCAGAACTGTGCGACGTCTCAAGTCGATGAAGATGCCTGGACTGCGTGTAGATGCTGCGAGAGCATCTTGGAAAGTATTTGATTAGGGGCTTGATGTGGTAGGGGAAGAAGCCAGATTTAACAGTGGCATAGACTAGAGTGGAGCAGTCAAGGAGATGTGCTACAGTCAGAGAGGAGAAAGTTGTCCTAATCAAGAAGAGAAGTAAGACTATTGGATAGAAGGATTTCAGCAGTGGGAACAGGGAGGAATTCCTAGGTCCTAACAGACTTGTAGAAGAAGGATTGAGATTTGATGCTGATATTGGGGGATCCCTCAGGAATCTGCTCTATATCACCTTGGCCCCCCATACCTTACAAGTGCTGTAGAGGCATAAACCAGTTTCTCTTCCTTCCATCTCCGTCGCAGCCCCACAGCTGCTTTAGAGCTTTACAAGAGACTACTAAAGCTGAAATAGTTTTTCATTCGGCTGTGTAGGCTGCACTCTGCCAAGAAACATTCTCTGCTGCTTTTGTATGTAAGATGCAATCCAAAAATTAATTATATTGTGTTTAGTTTTTAAATGCCTGTTTTATCACCGGCAATAACAATTGTTTGTGTTGGAAATGACGGAGGTCACAAACAAAGGCTTATGACTTCAGGTAAGAAATAAGGAACAGATGGATTCTTAATCATCAAATATCCTAATTCCATGCATGTGTCCCACTGATGAAAAGTAAGAAGAATATGAAGGACATGTAGGCAGTGTTGTTTTTAAAGTGAATCTTTTCCAGCATCTTCTGTGAAGCGTCAGCTGCTCAACAAAGGAGCTCTTGAATACTTTTATAATGATGTTCTTCTGGTTGCTATCACTGCACCTCTTTTAACCAGCTTCTGCTGAGAAGATTGCATGTTCTACAAAGCAGTAGTTGCTAGGGGAAAAAGCACGGAAGGGGAAACCATACGTGATTAGCCTGAGTCTTAAAAATATTTTCCATTACCTGTTCAGCCTGAGTTGCAAAACTGGATAAATGGGCAGGTGCCATTTCATCACCAAAAAAAGCATTTTCAAGACAAAAATCTGAATGCAAGACTTTTCTCTGATCTTTGTAGAGTTAAATACAGTTGAACTATTTGTGCTGAACATCTTCATGGATCTAATTTTACAGGTATTCCTCAAGTATCACCTTTCACCTTTCTGTTCCAGTGGTATCACTCTTTTTCACCTACTGCTAACTGCTGAATTATGTTTATGCACTACAAACAATAAAGTTCAGACTTCCTTAAACATCCAACTACAGCTTGCTAACTTGTCAGGAAGCCTTAACAAATCAGGGACTTAACTTATTCTCATCTTTTACCATCATGGTGATAATAAACATCTCCCCCCCCCCACTCCCAGGAGGAGGTGGAAACAACTAATGTTAATTTATTTCTATTCGTCCTGGGTGGGAGGAATTTTGCAATGCTTAATTAGGCCCATTCTTAGCTGCTAAGGGTGTTGTCATTTGAATGAGAATAAGAGGCCCTGACCACTTACATTTGTGGCTATTAAAATTCCCATATCTCTTTCAGCAAGAGTAGGAGTTGGCTCTCTTTTTCTGTCCTCATCATAATTGTGGTGTGTCTCCCTATATTCCACCCTGCAGCTTTATAAGGAACAAGTTCCTTCAGTCCCTGGTGCTTTCCACATAAAATAGCCACTGTATTTTATGCTGGAGGTAACTGTATTTTGTTTGTGGTGGAAATGACTCCTGTCAGGGTTTAACAGTACTGCAGGGTAGTTTTAGTTGCAGAAATGGCAGCAGCCAGTGACAAGCTTAAGGTCTTTCATAACCTGGGGTGCTGGAAATGGAAACCATGTGCAAACGGCAATTTACCAGCAAGCTATTTCCCAAACCAAGGAGCAGTCTAGGTTAAGATGGGGCATTATCTGCAGGACTTCTCCCCTAATTAAAAATGGAAAGAAGCTTTTATCTCCTATATTTTCTGCAGCTGATATGAAGCTTTTGAGCTCTTGCAAATGATGATGATGATGAAGTGAGTGTTGCCACACTCATGTATCGGAAGCATGAGGACCAAAAAGGCAGCGACGGGTAGAACAATCAATGTCAATAAGACTGTGGGCACCCAAAGGAGGACTGCAAGGGCATTCATAGAGGATGTGGTTGGCAATCTGAACTTGAGCACTACAGTTGCAGCCAGTGTCATTGGAAGGGCCCAAGAGTGCATGCTTGCCTTAAGCTATCTAATGCCCATTTTGAGATGGTTAAGCGCAGTCCAGGCCCTGCAGGGCAGCTGCCAGCCAGAGAGAAGGGATCGGGTGCTAGGGATGACCTCTTTAGCTACAGATCGTGTGCAGCTTATTGCCTGCTCTGCTGATGGGAGGTTCATGCTGTGCGTGGATGCGGTGAGCTTATTGGCCTGAGAGGAGAACAGGTTCTGAGGCTTCAGGCGGTCATTGGATTTGTGGCTTGTGGCTACTAGGTTGGAGTGCAAAAAATGGTCCAGGTCTCGAGCTTTTAGGACTAAAGCCAGGGTAGCAGCTTGTCTCCAGATCTCAGAGGGGGTTAATGCAGTCCTGAGTTGGAACAAGCAAGAACATTTGTCCTAGGATACAACCTCTTGTTCCTCAAGCAGGCAGGCACTTTGAAATGAGTAAATTTGAGTTTTTAAACCAATTTTCCTGTGACGGCCTTCAGACTGTGAGCAGAAGCTTGCTCCCTTTGGTCTTCCCCCCACTCAGATAGGGCGTATGGAAGAATGAGGAGAAGGTTGCTCTTCTGTTCATATGGGAAACGCAACTCTCTTCTGAGACATCAGAGTTTACTCCTTTGCAGAGGGTTGCGGTTGGGCTACCCTCCGTAGAACATACCTCTCACCAAAACTTACTTTTCCAGGTTTAGAGGCCAAGCTCTTGGTTCAGAAGAAGTGGCCTTTGAAGCACTAGGACCAGCAGCACAAACCCTGATGAATGGCACTCGCATGGGCCTAAGGTAACCTTTTAACCATTAATTTATTTCAAGTGTCTGTGTATATTCCTAAATCTTAAGTTTACTTGGCTCCCAGGGCCATCAGAGCCTGCTGCAGACTGTCTCAGTAATTGCAGGTATGCCTTTGTAGGCTTTTCCTCCTCCTGGTGGCAAGAGAAAAAAAGATGGGCATCTTTTAAAGAGATGCTGTACCTCACCCATGGTTCCTGCCTATGTGGGACCAGCTCTGGTTTCCATCTCTTCCTCCATCAATGACATATTAGGCTTGAGAAACCAGCTATGGATAAAATGGTAACAGTGCAATGTAGTTCATGTAGTTTTCTGCATGCGGACTCTGGTGCGGATAGTGTTTCCCTGTAATTGGGCAAAGGGTCCTAAAGCCCCAGAGATGGATCATTCAAATTGGATGACCCTTCTCAGAGAAATGTGAGCTTAAAAATGCCGACCATTGAAACGTTCATCTCTGAAAGAATGGGATTTGTTTTGTGAAGTGGTCACACCTCTAGCAAATGCAAGGCTCACCTGCCAGTGAGGTCTGCCAGCCTTGCTATCACACAGCAGAAGAAACCGAAAGGCGAGAAAAAAATATCTCTGGCTGAACTAAGGATTTCGGTACTGAGCCTCAGGAACAAAGAAACACTTAAAGCTTTCTATAACGGTGCTAGAATAGACCTAATTCTGTTCAGTATCTGCAATGTCTTTCTTAACAAAACTGATGATCTATGGTCACTGAAGCAGTTAAAGGCACCTATACTGTTTAATTGTCTGGTAATGACATTTGGAAGTACTGTATTATTTAGTTCTAGAGATTCTAAAGAGAATTTTTTTTCTCTGGTACTGGCTTTTCCTCCCCTAAAATTAGATTGAATGATCATTTTTCAGTGTAAACAGCTATATCTGGTACATGGTACCTAGCACTCTTTTTTAAATAGGAACAATAGAAAGGTGTTTTCCTGGTAGAGGGCCATGAAAGTGCTCTTCTTGTAGATGACAGATTATCTTAGTGAACCATGAGATTTTTGAAGTAGTCCAGCACTTTGCTAGAAACACAGTTGGGGCATAGTCAATGGAAGCTTTATTGGTGACTTCAGTGCAAGCCGAGTTGAAGCTAACACTTTTCTTAGGCCCCCAGGCAGACAAGTTTCTTTAGGTAAATGCGATATTTTTTATTAAACCAACTAAGTAGTTGGAAACAGTTGTTCTTTGCAAGCTTTTGGGCATACACATCCTTATGCCTAAAGAAAGGTGTTTGTTCCTGAAAGCTTGCAAAGACTTTTTCCAAGCTATTTAGTTGGTCTAATAAAAGATATTGCATCTTCCCAAAGACCCTTGTCTGCCTGTGTCCTTCGACCAACACAGCTACAACCAACACCTTCTTAGGCCCATGCAGTCATGTTCTGTTCTTGCATCTTGTTTCTTGCTTTTCGTTTTGACGTTACAAATGGAAGGTATGGAAAGGGGCGGAGAATTTTGCAATACCTGTTTCAGGTTCTCCACTTCAGCTGTGTTTGTACTTCACTCAGTTTCCAGGTGTAAAAGTGCCCTGGATAATGGAAGGGCTTTTAATTTTCATAGGAACTCAAGCTCCACTAGTCCGTGCTTCATCGCCTTAAGTGTTGCAAACATCTCCTTGAATAGGAGGATAGGGAATCTCCCTGCTGAATACCAAAGCTCGTTCCTTCCCCTGCCCTAATTATTGATTAGCTTGTCACCTTTGTGCTAGCAGGTAGGGGAGGCCTCCGTATTGCGGCAAGAATGCAGGTTCAGCTCAGTTAAGAGTGGGTCTTCCAAACAGCGCTTTTGCCTCATTTTTTGAACGTATTATGAAATCGTGTCACGCTCCGATCACCGTAACACGTGTGCTACAGAACACAGATCCATTTAATACGTTATAGTGTGACATGAAGTCTAGGGAAACATGATCTGGGACGTCTCTAGGCCTTTTCACAACAGGTTGCCAAACCTGCGAAAGCCTTTGTAGTAGGGTAAGGGAAAAGGAAGAAAAACGGTGTTGTTTACGAAACGCGAGTTCCAGATTTCATGCGGTTCCCCCTGCATCCCCGTCCCCCCCTCCCCTCCCCTCATTCCCCTGATTAAACCCACAGTAATTTTTCAAAGTTAATATGCATTCCCGCAGTCCCAAGTCACAGTGCCAGCTGGTTCTGAAGTTTGGCAGCAAAGCATTTGAAAGTTTGTTTCCCATATTCAGTCTTCAGTTTCTCAAAGGTTACCAGATGAATGCTCCCTAAATAATTTAATCTAATGTAAGGCTGGAAGAGGCTAAGAAGACAAGTCCATTTGTCTCCTTTATGTATTTGAATATGTAAGTGATGTTTTCTTCTGTTTCAGGAAAAGGGTGTACATAAATGTGGCCAGCGGGGGTGGGGGGAAGGAATAATGCTGAGCAATCTGGCTCTTTCATTGGGATGCCAAAAGGTTTTTTGCTACAGAAAATGTTATCAAGAATCATAATGGAAAACCAACTTCCCCAAATTTCCAGTTCAGATATGCTTTTCTGACCTCCTCCCTGGATTAAACTTAATTTTAATGTCTACATAAATGAAACTCATTGTAAAATGATCTTGGTATTAAAAATAATGTTAAAAGTATTTAAAATATTGAATTTGCTCAAGTGAGACATTGGAGTTTAGAAGTAAAATAAATAATATAATCAAGAACCGAAAAACATAGTTTTTTATAATTAACAGCTCATTTTGAGTTAATTATCTACAATTACCAAAATCTAATTGCAGTTTATTCTCTACTATCTGTGGGAAGAATTGTAGGCAAGGGAATCTGCATCATTGGCATGCATAAATGCTATAGGATCAGTACAAATAATAGACGAGCCCTTAATGAAAAACAAAAGCAAATAGGAGCGTGCAGCTGTGCCAAGCTATTGAAAGGTAATTGTAGTCAGAAATGAGGTATGTACTTTAAAAGGCATCTTGTCATCTCCTGTAGGGAATCATTTTTTACCTACTTGAAGAAAGGATTCCCAGAGCAAATACGGAGCAGAGTTTGATTTCTGTCTCAGTTATTGGTAGCAATCTGCCTGTTTGTGAAAGGGGAAACTTTCACCTTGGGGAGTGCTTTAAATTATACCCAGCTTTTATAACCAGTATGCGTGCTTCCTTTCCTCTTCCCTGAGTGTCTCTTTACATTTTTGCTAATTATCAAAGTCTTTCAGCGAGTGGTGTCCATCCTGGCCTCTTCGGGTTGTCCTGATGTGAATTTGTAATGTTGAATTTGCTCAACTGCTGGGGAAGCCAGAGGAGGAGCTCATTTGGGAAGAAGTCTGCGCTTTTTCTGATATACAGACAGGCCATCTCTAGGCATCTGAAGGATCTGCTCTTCCCAAGGTCTCCAATTTTCTGACACAGAGCAATCAGAGCAGGGTGTTACTGGAGATTAGTTTTCACCAGCTTCGAGTGCCCATAGGTGAGCCCGGAGCAGATCTTCAGCAGCAGACAGAGTCACTCGTACAATTAATGGCAAGTTGTTTGGTCGTTAGTGTAATTTCTTTTCTGCATTTGCCCCAGTGTGCGAGACACTTCAAAATATTCCGTATCCAAACGGACCCTGCTGCACTCAGTTAGCATAAAACAGCTTTTGGAAAAAAAAAAACCCCAAACCCCTTCCATCTCCCAGATGCAGATGCTTGCTACATGCTCAAGTACCCACTCCATGTGTATTCAGTAGGATCAATACACACAGCACCTGCTTTTGTGCGCCCTCCTGACATCTGCATCTGGGAGAGGAGAATATTAAAACAACCCATGGTTCTCCCCTTTATCGAATTTTAACTGTGAATGTAAATTTACATATCATGGAAATGTGCGCTACTTAATAATACAGGGAAGACCTACTTATTCATAGATCGTAAGGGGCTGTATTAATACAGCCTGATCCTGTGTAAGCATCTCTCCTCTTCTTTGCTCTGCTGTGTACCTAAATCCGAACCCCACTGCTCCCTTCTGCGGCCCCCTACACAGCATCTTTTTCCTTCCTGACACGCATCCCCCTGCATGCTCCTTTTCTGGGATCTCAAACCCCTCCACCTTGGCCCAGACCTGTAAGGAATCTTTTCTAGGGGTATCACTTGCCACGATGAGCATCTTATGGCTTTGGTGTTATATGGCAGCCTTTTAATGCATGATAGTAGCCCTTTACGGGGCTTTCTTTCCTCCAGCACTAGAGATTTTCCAGATGTAGTTTGCAACCTCTAATTTCAGCAGAGGCTTTTCTCATTTGTGTGCGGGGCTCTATACCACCCTTGTGTGTTTTTCCTGTCTTATATTTTTAGTTAGCTGGAAATGTCAAACACAGAATTTGATAGCACTTTCTCCCTATTTGAATGTTCGTTGTTATGGTGATCGTTCCAGGAGGGAGCACTATCAAGGGTCTTTTAGAGGATTTTATGTTTACAGTATAACTATTTTTATTACTTTGTAAGGGAAGGTGACGATTATCTTTTTGCTCCTGTTAAACACATATTATGAACTCGATGGTTTTTAGGGTTGTTTGAATTTTTATGCCCCTTTATTAGCTCTGCCGGTGCTACTCTTGCTTTTGTTCCCAAATTTCCAAGTTGGTTAAATGTAAATGCCAAGGAATATTGACGTTCAGCTCCCTCTGCTGTTCCAGGCCCGTGCTATTTATTCCCCTCCTTGTTTTATATTTAAAAAAAAAAATCATATCCCATTCCACTAGTGCACCTCCATCTTGTTACTTGCTGTTCTGGTTTGCAAGGACTCCATCACACGTGGCGCTGCCAGGGCATCTCGGTAGCGACCTGCAGCCCCGTTTTTCCAACTCGGGGCTCTCTTGTCACTTTTCCTCACTCTCGACATGCATCGTCGCCTGCTCTTCAGGTCCGAGGTCTCCCGAGCAGAACCTGCCAGTTGTGCCACCTTTTGCAGTTCAGCTGAGGCCACCAAGCTCCGACGCGTTTGCAAGTTGTTTCTTAGTCTCTGGGGGTGCATTTAATAACCCAATTTGCCACCTAGGTAACTTCACTCATTTATTGAATGCAGCTTGCTGGGATGTATTTTTCTCCATCTCCTGAATATTTTTAAAACTGGCAGATTGACGGCATTAAAACAGACAGGAATCAACTGTGCTTGCAAAAGGTTTATAACATTTTTTTGGGTAGCTGGAAACTGCTTACCCAGGTGTCAACCCCCCAAACTTACCTGTCTGTATCAGCTTACTTCATGTGTAAGTTGGTGGCTTTTTTTAGCTTGGAAGCTCGCAGAGAGGGCATTTATTTGGTCAATAAAAAGGTACTTAGCAAATCTGCAAGAGGTGCAAATGCTGAATTAGCTGCAGATACTACTCTCTGAGTAGTGTAGATATATATAACCACAGCATCTCCCCAACAGATGGCTGCCCTAGTGATTGTTATATAACAGGAGACTATATACTGAATTAACTCTGGGTTTGCTTCATTACTGCTACATACATGCTCAAAGAATAGCGGGGGGAGGTTTCCTTGTTTACTAGGAAGGGCTTTAAGTTGATTACCAAAAGCTTATTTCTAGGTTTCCATGACAGTCATTTTTACTGACCAAGAACGTTGATTAGACTAGGGAGCCTAAAGCTTCATTGCCATTTGAACCGGTGGCTTTGATAACCTCATTCCCAGTTTTTTGAAGCTCTCTCTTACTCTTATCTGAATTGCCCGGCTCTCTTCTTAGGATCATGCCTGCTGCACTCAGCAGTCCGAAGTAGTCCTGAGCAGGAAGCCTATTGATGGACTTTGTCTGGAGGAGGCACATGGGAGGCAGTCTAGTTAGTCTCAGCGAGGAAAAGGAGTTAACTTGGTTTATAGCAGATGTCTTCAAAGAGCATAAAATTAGCAAACGCATGTGCAAAGAGGCTCGGATTAGGATCAGTTGTGATCCGTGGTATTCTTTTGTAGTAAAAATCAGCTCGTTCTGAATGTTTCAAAGACCTGTGTCTGCTAACAAGCAACAATAAGGGACATGCATTTCTGGAATAATGCTGTAGTTTCACACGTCCAAACTGAGAATTGTTCTGGGCTTTTGCCCGGGGTAGTAAGGAGTCCCTAGTTTCCTTCTGCCCCCCTGCAAGACCTTGTGCACCATTCCTCTTTTCCAGACAGGCAAAGACATTTTTGTTGGCAACTTGCTGATCTCTTGGTTAGGGCTTTTAATATCCCTTCGTGAACCGGATTTTGGAAATCTGACTTAATTAGTTTTAGTCTGCTGCAATGGATCACATTTTGCATGTATAACCATGTATCTTCTGTTTATTATTAATAATGTAATTTGAGATTAACAAAAACTTGCATTTAATTTATATTTTCATGTGCCCTAATGAGTTACGAGTAGGAAACGTTGAGCCAGATCATTTTAAAACAACATAAAGTTCAAGAAGTTAGTTTTAAATGGAGCCCACCCTGGTTGCTGTCATGCCACTTAGAAGCTTATATCAGAACTGATGGGGCAGTACTAAGACCAAAAGCCATTGGTATTACAAAATCGAAGCAAGAAATCCTCCATACCATGCTGTTTCTGGCCATGATCACAGCTGCACTAAGCTAAACCCATTCTTTTCCCCCCCGTGACCTTGGTTGCACTTCAGCACACAGAGAATTGAAGTAAAAAGCAAACTCCAGTAAATATGAGATTCTGGCACTTGCAGATATACAGACTACATATAAGGATAACGGCTGGTGCTCGCTCTCTCGGTCTCCGTCTCTCCCTCCCTCTCTCCAAAGTGGACTTTATGCATCTGCCACTGAATTATTCTGACATAAAACTTTCCAGGGTGTGCCGATATTTTGTACATGGGTGCTGAGGCTTTGCAAAACTGCCCATTACACTTATAACAGTGCTAATTTTTGAGAGCCACGCAGAGAAAATTTTAGATTCAGCCCTGCTGATTTGTTCTTCACACTACTCCTGTGGTGAGGAGGATTGATTTTTGTGTTTCTTTTGATATTTGGCTTCCTTTCCTCTGGTATTCAATGCTTCGGGCCTTAATCCTTTAACCTTGAATCTGAGTATCGGGGTTTCACAAGGGATCAGGCCTTTTGATGGAGAGAGAACTTTCTTTGTTGTACCAAAAGGCTGGGACTGGCATAAAACAAGACCGATCTCCAGACAGTTTATATTTCTGTGTTGTGTTAAAAGACTATAAACAGAGGATGGGTTTAGCGGGGATTATAAATAATCTAGAGGAAGGTGGGGTATTAGAAGCAACGGGAAAGAGGTAATGACTTTTTCTTTCACATTTTCACCAATAGCCGGTCTATCATGACAGATGTGTATTGGGTTGCCAACTGCTGTATAGTCTGATTTAGGTAACGGTTCAAAGCTCAGCATGTCACAGAAATGGCAATGTGGTCCCTGATGGAAGAGGGGGAAAAGAGCTTTTTTGCTTCTCAAAGGGCAGTATTTGTGGAAGCAGCTGCCTGCTTGCCCTACCCAGCATAAAGAACACTTCTGCGGGCAGCCGGGAGAGTTCGTCTTGCTGGATTTTTATAGGATCATTAATTATATGTTATAAGGCAGCTAAGCATGGCATTCCTAACTCAATGAATTCCATTATGAATGGCCTTTTCATATTCTTCATCTCATTATATTAAATGCATGTGACCCGAAGTTTAGCTAAAGTTATTGTTCGGGTTAACTTTCATTTAGTGGTTGCCCTAATTTTAGAAACAGTATGATCTTTAGATTTTATAGAGAGAGAGCTTTTATGTGCGTGTTCACAGCACTATTTTAGGTAATTTCTTCTAGAACTCGTTTTGAACTAGTTTCTTCTCTGGACGGGGGAGAGGATTTAGGTATTTCTTGATTTGTCCAAAGATTTCTATATACCGTATCCCTGGATGACAACATCCACCTACACAGATTCAGCTATCATCTCTGTGCCAATAACTCTTAAACCCTCTGCTCCACTCTGTCTAGTCTTGCATATCTGACTGTCTCTCTTACATATAATCCTGGTTGTTTTGCCATCAGATTGACCCTAATCTGGCCAAAACAGAGCTCTTTATTTTTTCTTCTGAAACTGTCTCTGCTTTTGATGCTGATAATGCCACCATCCTCTCTGCCACTCAGACTCCTAACCTTGGGGTCATCCCTCTCCTTGACACATCGGCATTGTTGTCAGGTATTGCTGCTTTCTTCTCCGCAACAGACTGAAAAACCAAGTGTGCATTTCTGTCCTGGCAGTCGCACCACTTCATACCCGGGTCTTCGCATTTTGCAGCTGCACTCTGTGAACTCTTCCTTAGCCTCCCCCAATATCCATTTTGCTCCCCTCCATTCAAAATCAGCTGTCAGGATTAAAATCCTCACTCAACAATTGTTTTGCTCCTTGAAGCTATTTGTTGGTGGCTCCTTTTTCTTCCATTATCTGGCCCTCACAACGTCAGACCATTGTACAAATCTGCATCTGGCACTTGGTGCAATATCCCCCTTCTTCCTTGTTCGTTTTCTCTGTCTCTTTCTTTCCCTGTTGGTTCCTTGCCTCCTCCGACCATAATCTCCATGAATGTGAAAGTCTGGTGGGAGCAATCTCTATTGGGATCTGTTCAACTTCGGAACCTGCACCATGCATATTGTGGGGGCACTGAGCTCAGTCTTTTTCTGTAATATATCCTGCCCCTCCTCTGGGAGTTCGTTCCTCTTTTTTCTTCCTTCCTATACTGTTCTGATGGCCAGTTGGCTTGGAAGTCATGTTTACCCTCCCTTCCTTTGCTAACCCAAGAGCTGGCCTCTGCTTGTGTCAAGAAGATATAGTGACCAACTCTTGCATGCTCAGAACTTCTCAACAAAATGATGCACAAGTAACTGCGGCGCTGGGTGAGCTGTAAGTGGTGCTCTTGGTCCATGTGTGTAACCACTGGACTTTCCATTGAATCGATACGCAGTTAAAAATCCTTGCTTCTGCTCCCAGCTTCTGTTTGCTGCATCCAGTTGCATTTCATTTCATAGGAACGGGTCTGCAGGATAAGGGCTATCTTTTTTTGTGGTGTATGGTAGCACAATTGGATCGGGGCATCTAGGCATTGCTGGAATATAAATAAATAATAGCTGTTGCATAGCCATATCACACGACTAGGCTGGTAATGATTTTTTTGACTGAGGTTCCTGATAGTTTAGACCATCACCGCTACTCTAAAACAATCATGCAAAACTGGGCTTATCCAGTACCCAAGGTTGGATCACCATTTTAATCAGTAGTACGTCATTTAGCTTTTCTTAGCTGAGTGATGGTGGATGTTTGCATCTGGGCCAGCAAATGTTTTCATGGCAACTCTACAAGGTTTAGGGTTTATGATGTCTGTCTTGTTCTCAACATCAGAACAGGAGGCAGATGTTAATTAACTGGGCCAACTTGAGGTTCTGCAAGGCTGGCATGTTCATTTGAAATCCCTTAAGTAAAAGAAAAAGGATAATTTTGATGAAACATCGGTTTATATGCTTGTGATTCTGCATCCAACACCACATTTAGGCCAAAAAATAAGCGGCTGAGCACCAAGCATACTCTGCGAATCAAGTGATTTTTAGTGGAGTCCAGCCCGACTAGTCGTCAGCTGCAAATTTCTTAATCTATTAAGGGCTGCTTCATCAAACATGCACCTATGGAGTAGTATAATCTACTGTTCAGAGTAGTCTGCAAAGTGCTACTTGTCAATGCAGGTAGACTTTTTTGTAAGCGAGTCAATAAAAATATAACAGTTTTCATTATACTAATTAGCAACATGGAAAAGCAGGCGAGTCGAAAATTTTGCTTAGTGTGGTCTATGTCCTGAGCATAAGCTTCAGTGAATGTTTTTATCCAATTTCACCACCTGGAAAGCGGGAGTAATAATTTAGCCAAACAACTTCCCACATATTGAAGTTGAATGCATGGGAAGTGCTGCTTTTTCCTGAATTTGAAGTTACTGTAGGTGCTGAGTATTAATTAGTAACTCATTCTCCCCAGTGGGTAGGTGTTGTCAGATTCTCACCATGCACACAAGCTCTCCTGCAACACCTATGCACTGTTGGTGGCAAGGTACAGCACACGAAGCCACTTCCATCAGCCCATTGGGCTAAAGGGGCCAGGAATTTGGGGGCAAGGTGAGAAGAATGCGGTCTGCTGCCAAATTCCCAGCTACAGCCTCAATAAGGACACATCTCTATGGTTGGGGAGTGAGCTACAGCTACGTTCACCACCACCACTTGCTCTGCACCTGGGTCCAGATCTGGCCTACGAGGGTCCTCTCGGTCCAGAACCAGCCGGTAGGAGCCCTGCAACCTGGATCCAACCCAGGGCCCCAGATAAGTTTGACACACCCCGTATATGCAACAGCGCAGATCTAAGCATCTGTTTTAATGATGTCTCTCTCAAAAATATTGGATCGTAGAGCCATTTAAAAGCAACAAGAGGGTTTTTTTCCTCCTTCCTTTTTGTCCATCCTTTTTTACTACATTCTCCCGTTTCTCTTCAGTGGATGGTTGTTCCATCATAAGACCCACTGGCTAAAAGAGGGGTTTTAAAATTGCTATTTATTTACTGAAAGCTATTGCTATCAACAGCTGTGGACCTGTTTCGAGTTCCCTGTGGAGGAAATGGTGTATATATACTTACTTTTCACACACATTATAAGACTGTGGGAGATAGCGCCATGCAGATGGGCGCTGGCACCTTCACAAAGGTTTGTTGGATTTTGGCATGACTTTTCCACCTGGATTTGCAGTGATAGCAGGATTACACTGAAGTTTCTTGCTTTTGTCTGTTGTTTTCATGGACTTTTATCAAGGCTTAATTGGACTCCAATCCCAGGGATATTTGTTTGGGTATTAGTTTGCATATGGTGTTTTAGCGGGCATCTGTTGGATGAGGCTGGTCCTCCGCCAGACGAAGGTGATCCTTGGATAAGGCAGCAAGAGAGCATAATATTTCTCTGATGAGCGTGTGCTTTTCATCATAACAGGCAGAGTTACGCAGTTTGATCAACTCCTGCAGAAGTTTGGATGCTGCTCAACAACTTTGTTTGCCCTAAACAGGCGTCTGCGTCATCCCTTATGGCACTTTCCGCGGTGACAGCGAAGCAGGCTTTGCAGATATCCAGACGCTGTTTTGAAGGATTGTTTTTATACCTATGACTTGACATTTACACGACTTTCTTTTGTGAAGGCTGACAGCACTGCTCGCTGGAACGACAGCTGCTCTACTCCGCTCTCTGAGAAAGGCCAAACACACAATTGCAGCGTTTTGTCCTGCTAAAGCTTTGCCAGCCTGCCTTCTGTGGTCACTTCTGCATGACTGTCTAAAAAGCTTTGCGCTGGAATTTGCTTTTTCTTCCTGGGGGCGGAGAAGGAAAGAAGAGTAACCGGAGATCATCCCATTGTTCGTTAGGGCAGCCAATTACGAGAGGTACGAGGAAGAGTCAAAATATGACAAATTTCCACAAGAAAATAGCACAGGGCTTCAGAGCAAAGGCATTGGCGTAATTTTAAGAGTCATTTAGCTTTTTTTAGCACTTGCTATGAGTGGACCTTTAACTAAGGATATGGCATGAAAGCCTAATCTCTTTGAAGTCAGTAGCAAAAACCATTCTGATTTCAGTGATGTCAGAGTTTTACCCACGGGTTATAAGAGCTGATAGTTTATTTCTAAGTAGAGCCATGGTGTGTCCTCAATCCCCTTTGACCATATGAAATACTTTTAGAACCAAATGTGGGAGGAATTGGAGAGAGAGCAGGTCCACGTGAAGACGGGGGCTTGGAAAAGGCGCAGTGTAAATGACTGGGCATTGGCAGAGTATATGGGCATCTGGTCAGCATCTTGTCATCCTGTCGGAAGGAGAGGGGCTAAAAACAAATGTGGCATATCTAAGGAAGTGAGGTCAGCAGCAACGAGCAATGGAACAATAGCTGAATCGAGGGACCCTGAAAAGGCCGAACACATTAATAGTAAATCCTGGGGTAGCAAATTCTGGAGAGGGTGCTGAGAGAGCTGAATGTTGTTTCAGTGCATCATCATGTGCATGAAATCCAAATTATAGTGAAACTACTGCTAGAACAAAGATTCTCCTTGGGGAAAAATGTCCTCGCAAGAGGTTTTGATATTATTTTTGTTTCAGGTACAAAGTCCTCAAGGTAGCGATTTCTCTTTTCACCCTTCTACTCAGCCTTTGCCTGAGGAAAAGCCTCAGGAAAGAGAGGGGGCTTGTCCTGAAGTCTCAGACTACAGAGATGAGCATGCATTACTTGGAGGAGCAGAGCTGTCTCCTTGAAACATACACTGAATCCAGCCCGTGTCATTAACGTGTCCACCATACACCCAGAAATGCTGCATTTTATAATTTAGCCATGAAAACTCCCTAGGCTTAACTCTGGCTTTCATGTTATCTGACAGTGTTTTTTTCCCATCTCCTTAAGAAACCAAAATGTTAAGTTTCTTTTTCCCCCAAATACTCTTTTTCTTTATTGAAGAATCTAGATTATATCTATATCGATATGCATATACATATATAAATAAAAGCATCTGATCTTTAGCATCATATATAGCTTTATGTATGCATGTATGTGTGTGTGTGTGTGTGTGTGTGTGTGTGTGTGTGTGTATATATATGTATGTATATATATGTGTGTGTATATATATGTGTGTGTGTGTCTATGTAGTTAATGCACTTATGAGAACATACCAATTTGGCCCTTAAAAATGTACTGGCAGTCATATTCACTGCCGAGGATTTGTCCAGAGTGCATTTGTGTGCATTTGCTTTGGCCTACAATATGCGACCTGCTCCTTAGTCCAGCACAGCTCCATCTGCATTAGTGGTTCCCCATCGCTTTAGCCACAAGGCTAAACTTTCCTGAAGTATGTCACCCTAGTTGAGAATCGCTGAGTTAACATTTGAATTCAGGAAATATATGGAGTGTTGCCTAGAGGAGAAAGAGGTTGATAAGCACTGAGCTAGCCAGTGCCAGGTAATGACAGTGGAGGCTGTACCCTACTTTTTCAGCTGTCTACCCCCTTTCTGCCCCTGGTCTGTGCTTGAAGGGGCAAGGGTAGGCCCTACCACCAAGGTTGCTACTTCAGGGTCTCAAATGCCAGCGACTGCCCCTGCTTCAGGGTCTCAAATGCCCTCCTGACTGCCCAGGAGCATGGAAAGAGCAGAGGAGATGAGCCAGGCTCCAAAATGTTGCTCTAACCCCATGCTTGCCTGTTCACAGCAGTGAGCACTGCTGGGAGCATGGGGAAGGCCAGCACAGGGGCAGCAGGGCAGGGCAGTAACCCATGGCAGTATACTGAGGAGCAGGTGCAGCTGGGTGAGCACTTATCTCCTCATGCAGCAGCCAGGTGGCACGGCACCTCCATTTGAGAATTGTTGATCTAGGTCATCATAGGCTATGCATGAGGTGGAGGGGGGACACAAGGGGACATGTGCCCCCCCTGAGATCAGCACTTACCGGCCGGAGATGGGGGCACTTCCGGGGGTCAGCAGTTGGCCACTGGGAGACTGCCCCCGATCAGCAATCAGCCACTGGTGCTCCCCACCCCAGACTCAGGAGGCACCAGTTGCCCGTGCAGGTCATCAAGCTTTTTAAGCACTATTAGCAGTCCCATATCACCATAAAGGCATGGTGGTGTTATTCATTCATAACCACGGCCAGTATTTCTCTCGCATGTTTTTAGCCATCTTGCTCTGTAGGCTAGACCTTCTCCAGGTTTTGTGCGTGGAGGTCTTCCATACTCAGTCCCGTCTGCTAATGGACGTAACGCAATAGCAGACAAGACGCAGCACGGTCCAGTGATTAGGTCACCAGTTTACAAATCTGGAGACATTCCCTTCTGTGCCACGAGCTTCCTGTTTGTCCTTCAATGACTCCCTGAGGACCAGATGCAAACTGGGATTGAACTTCAACGTTCCCCAAATACCTAGAGTCATGCCCAGAGCAGCCCTGCTCTTTCCAAGGTGAAGTATCTCAGCATTTAGCTCACACCCAAACCCTGCGAGGATCCAGGCACCAGATATTCTCCTGCCAAAATCCATTTAGGGGTTTAAACCAGGAAGGATTCTCAGAACATGCTTAACCTGAGCTGACCAGATTGATCAGGCTTCCTAGAAAAGGCAGGGGCACTCATTGCTTTCTTTTAAGACATGAACTAGTGGGAGACCTGCGTGCAGTTGCCTCTTCTGCCCAAAGGGATTTGAACCCACATCTTCCAGGAATAGGCCAGGCTTTGGGCTTGGTGTGCGTGGGAGCCCTCTCTCTGCCTAGTAAAACCGTAACGCTTGGCAGTAGAGAACTGAAGAGTTTTTTTGGGCCAGAGAGAGCCTCCCCTGGCAGTTTAGTGGTTAGGGCACTTAACTGGGAGTGGGGAAACCTCTAGGTTTCCTAGGATCCAGGTCTCCCCTCTGCCAGGCAGGCACCTTTACCACTAGGCTACAGACTCCTGATCCCTTGTCTTCCCCCTCTGGCCACTCATTCTTGCATCCTTCATACACAGAAGTGCAGCTTTGACAGGGAGGGGTAGAGAAGATGCTGATACTGAATAGCTCTGAGGTGCTCTCCTGGGAGGCAGGTGATGTGGGTTTGAATCCTCTCCAATTGGGAATGCAGTTTTACCTGGTTCTCCCACTCCACGGGGTAAATGCTGTAGCCACAAGCCTAGTCTATCAAAGGAGGCTACCTGCTCCTTTTTTTTTTGAAGCAGAGTTCAAACTTCTTTAAGCTCAAACTCCTGCTCAGTTCAAAAGACAGGGCCTGCATGCCTGCCTTTGTGAGACTCCATGTCTGCATCCCAAATGGACGCAGCAGCACCTTATGTGGGACGGATGGGGGATGCCTGAAGAGCAGGATTGAAGAAGACTTGCCTTCTGTGCTCAGCAATTCCCTCGTGACTTTCTCTAAGCATCTGTTCATGCACGCTGACTCGAGCCAGGCTGCGTCACCCTGATACACTGGTATTGGGAGGCTGCAGACCACGCAGATTTCTGTATTCCACTCTGGCATCTACCAGTGTACTTTTCGGCAACTATGGTCTTTACTGAATCTGCCCTTTATCCTGTCTTTGCTTCAATTCCCCATTTTATAGGTGGGGATAGTAACAGTCCCAGTCCCTTGAGAGTTAATGAGCTGGTCGGATACTATTGGTGATGGAGGATGGGACGGCCAGATAAGTGGGGGATCTGAGACTACTAGCTTAGCTACAGAGATGACAGCAAATAGTGATGCACAGTGGGACCCGCTGAAGTCGGTCCTCCACTTCACCATCACCCTCTCATTGCTGGCCTAAGACTTTCCCTTCCCCCCCCAGCAGTGTCCTTAGAGGTCTTCTCCAAAACTGACTAGCGCGAAGGTCCCTCTCCTGGGAACCAGTCATTTTCCACACGATTAAAGGCGGCTCCAGCTAGAAAAACGTATTGTTTGTGCCGACTGCTTATCACCAGTTTGGCATCATTAAGAGTTATTCATTCTTGGACTTATCGTAATTGCAGCAAATTGCTCCCGTGCACCATTAATGATTAAAAAAAATAAAATACCTCCAGAAACTGCAGAAAGAAAAGATAATAGAGTGCATTTGGTTCTGGAGCAAACCCACCAACGCAATCTGTTAGTTTGCTAATGGCTAAACCCTCAAGCCCCGGGCTCAACAGGATGCAATGGGGTAACATTAAGACAGCCATCTGTTGAACATAGATCCTGGAGGCATGAATTGCTTCACATGTGTGGGTTTCTGACTGGTTCTAATATAGCCTCGTGCCCTGCACTGAGAAACACGAGCAAAGATCACGGAAGGTGAGAGTCCAGATTCAAAAAATTGATGACTGGGAACCATTCAAATGAACATGAGCCACGGAGCAGGAAACAGATTAAACCTTTTGGGCGTAGGCAGGTTGATTGTAAGTGCTACTCTGCAGCAAGGACTCGAGCTGCTTTGCTGCTTGAGCAGCACAGCACATCAATAGATCTGTAAAATTCCATTTGCAGACCAAGGCTCCCATTATGTTAGATTGATTCATCAGGGTGAGCAGCTAAAACAAGTTAAATCCTATCATAGTTTCCCTGCATTCATTTAAAAATGAATTTAGTTGGCTCTAAATGGACATTTGTTTTAGTGTCTCGAAGAAGTGACTTTCCTCTATTAAAGCAGAATAATGTATCTATATGGTGCCCTAACTTGAACAGTACATAAAGATTAGTAAATAAGACCCCATTAAAAATACTTATAATGTAAGTAACATGGGTCCCAATAGCCTTTCTAATGTCCATTAATGCTTATTCTGAGGATCAGAGCTCATTTTACTGAGCCATTTAGTCAAACCGTGTGATTATTTAGAAAGTTAATTCATGCATACTAAAATCTAGCTTAAGTAATGCAGAGGGTAGGAGGTAAAACTCTATGGAGACGATAGTCCTTTTTGTTATTTAATGATCAGCCATAATTAACTTGCAAATTTGAAATAATTAGAACAAATTAAAGGTATTTAACTTTGCCTCCCTAAAGAAAAATTCAAATTGCACCAAATGCAGCTTTAAATTATTCAAGTCTCAGAGGTCTGTGCTGGTTTTTTTTTTTTTTTTTTTTTTTTTTTTTTACAATGCCTTTTCTATGATGAGAATACCAATCTGCTTTTTGTCAGAAAGCATCCTATCAAGTAATTGTTCTTTGTGTCTAATAAATGACAGCTATTCTTCTTTGTAAAAGTATTTCAGTCTCTGAAGACTACATCAGCATTTCCATGGCATTTTAATTCAATAAAACAAAAGGTTAATGTTTTTCTACTTTTTAAGGAATGCAAATACTAGCGGTATTCAACGGGTCCTGAATGACATTTAAAATTTGCCATTCAAGCTCGGCAGGGGTATCGCGATATGAGGCATAGACAAAGCGGAAAAAAGTTCACGGTGTGTTTCCTGTCATTGCTGAACTGTTTCAGCGCTCAGTCAAACAGCTTAGGTCTGCGGAGAGAGACTGACAGCTCGCCCCTTCCCATCCTTGTGGTATTTGTCGGTCAGTCCTGGATTCATCTGGCAGCGAGGAGGACCCGTCACGTATTTGCCGGACTGCTCAGTAGTTCCGTTTCAGGTAACAACAGTGAAGCTCATCGAAGACGGCACTGTGTCCTGAAGAAAGTCTAAGTAGCTGAGCTACATTTGAATGAGTGAAGTGATGGCACTAGGTCAATTGGTTATCATCATTGACAGCACACGATTTTTCCTTATGATATATTTTCTAGTCTGAAATGTCCGAGGCTGCTGCGCTCTCCTGTCATTTCTTTTGGAAGATAATTCCACGGCTGAACTGAGCTCTTGCACAACCTAGGTCTTTCTTCCCCCCTTTTCCCCCCCTTCTGTTCCCTCTTGTTTAATTTCAAGACGTTTCCTCTTTTTAATATTCTCACAAGCCACCCTGCAGCATTCCTCTCCTTTCTTGGTGCTTGTACCCTTCAAATCAAAACCAGGCCATAATTCATTTTTTAGCTGAGACCTAATTTAAACTAGATAGGTTATTTCCTTATAAATTTGCCCCTCCAACATCCTAATCATTTTTAATTCTCTTATTTCCTCTGGCCCACTCTATTACCCAAACTGTAGCTCAGTATAGTTATAACCTCACCATGTGAAAAATATCAGAATATAATATCAGTTGAATAACCTCTTCCTCCTCATCTGTGAAACAAAGGTTACTGTCATTGGCAAAGACCCGTAGGTTGTAATTAAATGTATTTAGAGAATCCAGAAAGCATCCAAATAATGACAGTCCCTTTACCTGGCTTTAAACACTGGTAATGATCCAGAAACACGAAAGAAAAAAATCTCTAGTCCTATAGGCTCATAATGACCTTTTCAAGTAGCAAGTCTTTCAGACCCTTTCATCTGTTCATAGAGTTCAAATTCACCTCTTGTGATATAGTATATTGCAGGAATTAGTAGATTAATTCTATATAATTCGAATAAGATACTAATTTAGTCTGCCATAAATTTTAATAGCACTGCGCAAGATTATTAGCGGTCATGTGGATTGAAACCCTCAAGTAAGCAGGGGTTATTGAGAGAAGTTTTGGCCAACACTTTAGCCAGTTATTATAGGTCACGAGCCATTACATGATGTTCTGCATTAATAATGCAGGAATGGTGCTAATTGTCCAAGAGGCACAGCGGGCCCTATTAAACAATGACTTAAACAGCACATTGATTTTGAAACTTTTAATTGAGCTATCATTTTCTAATAGAAACATCATCAGGTATCTCCTTTTCTCCTCTGATGCACAGTATATTCAGGAGCACTGTGGAAGAGAACTATTTCATGGAATAGTTCTCATTGGAAACTTTCTCTAAGTGTAGGCCTACATTTTGGGGTGTCTAAGAATGACACTTGCTCACAAATCTGATCCTTGTCTATGCCTAGTCTACTGACATATTAAGCAGGGAAACCTTATCACCCGTTGCAGATGTATGAGGAGATGAGATTAATTGCATTCCTTTGTACACATCATCTTCCAAATCGTATAGTGCGTACCAACTACAGGAGGAGGTAGCTGTGTGAATGGGTGGTTCACTAGAGATGCGTGTGTTAGACAGTGTGGCATTTGGCTGGGATTGTATATACAGAGGTGCCTAGAGTCAGGGATTTGAGACTATCGGGGCATCAAACAGCCTGCAGGCTGGATCTGGACCATGAGTTGCTGGCCCGACCCCACTTGCTGGTCCTGGACTTATATGATGCATATTGTGCATAGGCTGGACACACCCTACATCCAGCACAGGGGGTCAGTCTACATCCTACAGGGGGTCCATTGTGCACCGTATATCCAGCACAGGGGGTCAGTCTGGGGTGCATGCTACAGGCAGTGCCCACACCAAGCCAGCTCTGCAAACTGGCTCTGGGGCTGGTTGGAACCAGAGCCAAGGGATGATTTGGCAGGGCGCTGCAAACAGTGCGTGCCCTGCACCAGCCCCCTATGCTGCATGCAGTGCAAGTGTTCAGTCCGACCACACTTGCCACATGCTGCACACACTGGTCTTTGCGTGTGTACTGCCTGCAGAGTGCTGGCTAGACTCAGTGCTGCATGAGGGGCCAGCCTGTAGGCTGTATGTGGCACCCTGAACCAGCCTACTGTGCTGCCTGCAGCACTACGTCCAGTGTGCGGGCTGGACCTGGCACCACAGGCACTGCACATGAGTTTGGTCCCAGTCCGGTCCAACCAGCCTCATCTGGCCTATAAGATATCCGAACTTTGATACCGTCAGACTGGATAAACTCCTGAGAGTCCTTGCAGACAGATGCTTCCATTATAGTGGAGAGACTAGTATCCTGAGCCACCTCCCTGTCTGGTTGCATGTGCCTAGGGCAACTACAGTTAACATTCACCCCTTTGCCTTTTCTTCTCCACCTGAAACAATGCCTGGGCTTTTTCTCTAGCTCCCGCTTCCCCTGAGTATCTCTGCTCTCCCCTGCTGTTGTGGTTCCTGGAGATCCTAGCACAGGGGTGGGAACCCAAAATAATTACCTACCCCTGTTCTAGGCCATTGCTTCTCCAGTGAATGATCTCCTTGTGTAGCTGCTGCCACCCATTGCTTGTTAGCTGCGACTACTCATCCATCATCCCCAGCTCCTCAGACTTCAGCTGTTTCAGTACCCAGAGCCTTGCACCTCTGGCATCAAGGCTTTTGCACTTAATCTTCCTGGCCCCAGCTCTGCTCCTTATAATGTGACATGCACTTTGGCTCATGTCTTTCCTTTTGGACTCCTCTTTTCCCTCAGTCCAAAGATCAGCCTCTTCAGCTTCCTGTTTGCAAGCCCTGGCGCTGTAGCCTTCTTTCTTCACAACTCTGCTTGACTGCATTTTGAATATCAGCTGAGCAGGGTGGATTCAATTTAAATCAAATTGTTTTAAATCACGATTTAAACCAGTGGCCAAGAAGCCTCGATTTAATCATTGTTTTCTACAAAAAGTGCATTCTGGTTGTTTCATATAACCTTAATACATATTATTCACAACTCGGAGATAGATGTAGGTTTCATTTTCAGACGGTACACACTGTACATTTTAAAGCAGTGATTTATTTTTTATATTGTTTTCAGGTGAATTTTGTAGCTACATCAGAAAACTGAATTATGATTTGGTTATTTTATTTACCAAAGCTAACTGAAGTAGATACTTGTGAAGTCACTGGGAGGTGAACTAGCTCTAATTCACTTGATTAATCGTGGCTGTTTGGGGGATGTTTTTGCCATGCTGTATTAGGAGGACATCAAATGAGAGCTGCAGCCATATCTTCTCAGCTTGGGGCTTTCTTCATTTTCTTCTAGATTTCTTCTCATTTTTTTATTTCTGCTCCCTTTTTTGGCCTGGCAAGCCTGCTGCCATGATAAGTTTTCCTTTCTACCGTACCATTCCCCTACTAGATCCCACATCAACAGAGAGGCTATGCCCAGAAATATACCCCTCAAGGCTTCTGGAATATTCTGCTCAAAATGTTTCTCTTTTCCTACTAATGCTCCCCTCACTTGTGTTTATCTCCAGACTCCTCCCCCTTGCCCAGATCTACTCCATCCCCAACAATCCTCTATTCATTTAACTTTTTGAAACATTGCACTTTTAGAGAGAGGTAAGGGCTTGACTCTGTGTACACAAACTTGCAGAGAGACGAGAGGGCTGATGGGTGGGTAATCAGGTCTGTTATCTCTCATCCCCATGTGCTGCTGTTAACAAGGATGTGATCTCTGGAGAGAGAAATCCACAGTTTGAGAACCAAAACTAAGCATTGCAGAGATGCTTAATAGGATCTTCTACACAGAGCACCGAGTCCCATTGGGTGGAGTGGTTTTCTTTAATCTTCACTATAGAGGAGCCTCTGGGAATCCCAAAAGATTGGGCCCCTAATGGTTTGTTGTGACCTATTTATAACACTTTTCTAAAAAGTTTATATGAATATATTGTCTCAAATATTATATAATTAGAAGTTATAATCCCTATTCAATGATGATATCTTTGAGCTTTAACATATCTTAAATTAAAGTCATCTTTATATAGGTTTATTTTTTTAGAAAAGCATCTTAAATAAAAAAAGTACGATTAAATAAAAAAAGTCTGACTTAAATAAAAATCCTTTGTTGATTTTTATCCACCCTGCAGCTGAGTGGTAGTCTCTTCCCAGCCATGTTTTACCACCAAGGGCCATTTTCCCTCCTTTTCTTTTGTGATGAAAATAAGCCCTGAGTTTATAGAGGAACAAAGATACCAGGAGCAGTGGCTGAAGCAGGAACCAGGCTACACAGCATTTTCCAGGCCCAAGTGATTAAAAAAACTCATGAGCTAACCCCCACCCCTTCCCCCAGATCACACATTTGGCTTTGAAGTCATTAAAGAATCACAAATAATTATGTGGGGGTTCTTTTTCTTTGTATTGTGGTTACCGAGCTGTTGAAATTCCCTTGAGTCTTTTCTCTATCATTGGGAAACTTTTAAATGAAAATGGAGGTTGCTTTGTAACCACTAGATGCCAGGAGCTGGGGCTTTATGGCAAACACCAAATACCAGAGTCTGACCGTGTGCATGGGTTTCACTCCTATGTGGGTCGGCTGGTGGGAGTGGAAGCTGGGAGCAGGGAAATGCAACCTGGCCTTGGGTAGCAGAGCGGATATAAGGCAAGGTTGTTGGGACCCAGCATTACCTCTTTTCAGGCATGGTCTCATCCTTGTGCGGGCTGATGGCTCCTTGTTCCAGACTCAGGTAGACCTTGATTGCGACTCCCAAGTGCATCCCCCAGCACTTGTCCACATCAGTCCCACGTATGACACACGCACCAGAAAGAAGAGATGTTTTGCCCACATTGTTCTTAATAACTGCAATTATAGTTAAGTAAAACCTCCTTTTGTTCTGCGGACTGATTGTGGTCACAGAGTCCTTCTACAACTCCTTGAAGCAGGCCTCTGTTTGAGAACTCCTCTCACCGATAGTGAGGTAAGAGCCTCGAAGGGCCCGCAAACAGGTCATCTAATATTACAGGGAGATGAAACAAGTGTTTTAGAACCATCTGGGTCTGGTGTATTTATTTGTACACCTTTTAAAGCACTCTTCGCTATGAATCTGCAAGGGCAGGCGTAGGCTGCAGTGAAAATGGAACTGAAGAGCATCTATTAAAGTACTCTTTGGTGTTAACAGCCGGAGAGGTCCCTGGAGTCTCCCATCTAAAGTAAGTTGCAAACATTTTGATCCCTACTCATCGTGCTAGGTGCATTAAAACGTTAGAAAAATTTAGCGAGAGGATAACTAGGACCTTACCACTACACCACTAGTGTTGAAACAGTCCGTGTGCAGTGTGACACAGCCTGGCCTTTCACCCCTTCCAGCATGCCAACATCTAAGGGTGAAGATTACCCTCCCAGGACACCGACCTGCAACAAAGCCTCCAGGAGCAGTGCAGGGAGCAGCTCAGGGAAGAAAACGGTTGGTTTCAGTGCAGCCATGGAAGAAGGACCCCTCTGGATGCAGACAAAGGAGGAAACCAGCAGGTCAGGGAAAGGTAAGATGATGTGGAACGTGTAATTTTTGTTAAAGGCATTTGGTCGTCTTAGGCATTTATTCATCTGTGGGTCAGTTAAATGACAAGACCGGGGAGGGAAAGTTGCAAGTTGTGTGTAGTGACCCAGTGATTGTCACGGGTAAAGTATCAGAGCTTCCAAAGCCTAGTAACTAGTAAATGCTTGTGTTAATATTTCTAACTGGGAAAAAAAATAGTTCTCTATTCCTCAAAAGCTACTTCAACTATCTTTTTTGCTTTTGTAGCAAGATAGCAAAGAAGCAGCTTAATGGGGTTTGCTTTTGAGATGCAATCTCCTTCCCATTCACTCCTTCCCTGAGTAATGACTGCCACCATTGCAACCTGATATTTTGCCACACAAGGATGTCTTTACATCTAGACTCCATCCTGCTCTTAGCTTTGCACCTTCATTTAAGGAGTTGAGAAAAACAGTCTTTCTGGGGAAGAGGGAGGGGGTGGAAAATAGAAACAGCTTGGAAGTTTCACTGCAGAACCTAACATAATCTTTGGTTCAATTATGAGCCGGCTTTTTTTTTTAACTTGTCAACCAGTTTGCGGTTTGTGTCAGCACAAAAAAAATAAAGAAAAAGGCAAAATGAGAAAAAATGCGGTGCAGTTCTCAAAGGAACAAATAACTTGTGTTATTGGTTAAGACCGAACCAACATTAAAAAGCAGTCCCTGTGAAGAAACTTTCAAAAGTGTGTCATCAGACTGGACCCAAACAGTGGCTGAGGTTAATCTCTTCCAAGGCACAGCTACAAAAGTTGGAAGCCTGTAAAGGGCTTGTGTCCAAAAAAATCAATTTCTAATTTGAAACAAAATCATTTTTGACTAACAGGGGTTCAGGACCCATTACTTTTGCTGTATAGTCTGCTGACATTTCAGCACTTTCTGTTGTGCACAATGAATCCTAATAGTCATTTTATAACGTTGCTACACCAATCAATTTAAGCAAGAGAAAGCCGTTACAATCCTGCAAAGTTTCAGGGGCAATTTTCACTGATGGTTTTCTTTTATATATATATTTTTTTTTTTTAGCCATCGTGATTTCTTTCTTTTCTGCTCACCCTCTCCCCCTAGAAGAGCTGCAGTGGTGAAATTGAGATTTTTCACATGTGTTGGAGGATTTTTCTTGGATAAGGGAATTCCCAGGAATTAACTTCTATCCACAGCTTGCTCGCTCGCTCTCTCTCAAAAAAAAGAAAAAAAACGGCTTGGTCTTTCCCCTAATTCTTCTCATCCTCTAGCAGTTGGAACAAAAATACCAGCTGCCCCTTCCAGCCTGGCAATCGAAGTGACTGGCAGTGAGAACCGGGACCCCTACCCTCCTTCAAACAGACTCCTCTCTGAAATCTCACCAGCTGACATGGAGTTGCATGGCAAAGTTTGACTTAATACGTTTGCATTTGCTGTGTCACCAGACAAAGTTGGGAGAAGTGCTTTCAAGCTGTGGAATCACCTCAGGACTATTACTGATTTGGATGGCTTGTTTATCACAAGGCAAATTACCTAGCACTAATCACTGAAGTTGAAGTCTTCTGCATTTAGTACCTTTTTAATTGGCTTCCCTCTGTTATATGTTTAGGCTCCTTTAACAAGGACACACAAGGCATTTTTAAAATTTTTTTTTGAGTAGGACCAGCTCACAATCCTCTGGCTTCTGAATCCTATTCCGGTTGTATTCTGGCCCTTCTCTTTCCCTAGCTTTGCCGTCACTAGAGCTTGCCACCACAGTCGCACTGTTTCAAAGTTGTACAGTGAGCTCCTGCTTCAGGTTTTAAGACCAGATCCAGACTGATAACCAGGCATCAGCTAGAATATAATCACACAAAGTGATCCTGAATCCCCCTGCTCTGGATGAATTAATATATGGTGCCTATATTCATTCCCCACCTATGTTTCAGACTGCAGGTATCTCTAGGCTGCTGTAGCATAGGCTGTCGTGATCACAGGGGAGCGTCTCACTGTGACGAGCCATGGGCCTAACTCGCTGCTTGGCTCTGTTTTGAGCCAGGATAAGGCAGATCATCACTGAAAGCGCCCAAGCCCCCTCACGGGACTGATCTTCAATGTCTAAGCTCCGACGAGGGGCAGGAGCTCACACGGTCCTGTGCTTTCCCTTTTTTCATTGACTTTTGCCACGTGACTTCCCACTCAGTGCCCATCCCCTCTGTACTGTCTGTCTAGCTCTCCCCATTGACTGTAGGGTGCTTGACCCTGTTTCTTTGAATTGACAGTCCAGCACAAGGCACCTAGTTTTGAGGCATGTTCAAGCATCGGTCAAGCCATACAGTTCCAGACCTGCTTGATCTGTCTCAAGCAAGTGGTTAGTGCATGATGGAAGAGACTCTCCTGACCCTCTACCTCAGTGCATGCATGCATCTCAGCTAAACTGTACTGTGCAGGAGCAGAGAAGAAGCACTGTCAGACTGGTCCTCTAGGCCTGAGATTCGATTGTCCTACCTATTTCTTTAGACTTGCTATAATTTACCAAAAATATCCCTGTCGGGATAGGATACACAGGGCCACGTGGAGCCAAGAGCAAGTCTCTTCAGACACAGATTTTTAAACATGAATTACAAATGGTTTTATTCTCCTGCCTTTTGTCTTTTTGTACTGCACGCTCCTTGAGGTAGGGATATTCTGTTAACATGTGGTACGCCACTACCAGCAATGGGGATGGGGCTGCAATATAGTATAATGTCTAGGTAATAGTCATACCCGGGTATGGACCCTTCATGCCCCTGTTGGGCTGTATATCTGTACACCCTGCTATTCATCCTGGTGGTACTTCTCCACCACCATATTTGCGCTCTCCATTAGATTGTGAAGCTAGTCTTAGATGATAACTTGCTAACTTTAAACCTTTTTTTTTAATGAGGCTGAAAAGATTAACCAGTAAACCAAAGCAATGCTTCATTTGGCCCGTTACCTTTTCTTGTCAAAGGCAAAAAGTCAAGGTGGCAGAACATTTCAGTGCTGAATGCTGAGTTTGTTCAGCCAAATTACAACGACAAAGCCTTACTGCTCCCGGTTTTGTTTAGTTAATAAAGTGCGATGAGCTTGGAGGCTTCAGGTAGAATTACCCAACTTCCCTTCTCCCTGCCATGTATCTGGAAAGGGAGAGGATGGCAGTGTCAACTTGGCCTCATCACTGGGTCCTGAATCCTCTGCAAGGGGAAAAGTAGTGCTTATGCTATCTGAGTGCATATGAGCCTGGGGTTTGGGTCTGCTTATCCAATCATTATTTATTTCTTTGTCATTTTTTCTCTTGTCTGCAGTGATTTTTGTTTGCTGCTTATTTTTCTCTCACTGCTTTTACAGGTGTGTGTTTCTTCCAGCCTAATTTTTAGATTTAACAGCAAGCATATGCCTTGGTTTCAAGCAAGTGATGTAGCCCTCAGGTCTTGTCTCTTTGCAGCAGCAAGCTGGTTTTATCAGTGTTAACAGCAGATATGTGCAGTCGTGTAACTAGGGTTGGAGTGCCGACTTGGAGGGGAAAGGGGCATGAAAAAAACCAGCTGTTGCTGGCAGTCATGCAATTGCAATGAGAAATCACTGCTGCCCCTGTTCCCCGGGCACCTGGCTATGTCCCTACGCTGCTGGCTATGTCAATATGTACCAAAATCTAACACGTTTTCTTGTTAAAAGACCCAGGACTGCAAAAGTCCCTCTCTTCAGAATACTCTTACTTGTAGTCCTGGAAGCAAAGATGGGGTTTTGTCCATTATTTTCTTTAATAATCTTGACTACTTCATTTCTTAACCATCTTCTAAGTCTGCCTTTTAGCCTCTTTCCTACAGATCTCTCTCTTCCTTGAGAGAAAAGAAGTAGGAATTGGTATGTCTCTCGCTTTTGTGCAGGATTGTGTGGCAGGGCTGTTCAAGTGGTTAAATTGTGGCTGGTGGGGCTGGAAATTCTGCAGCAGGGCACGTGCATTTTCGTTAACCCTCATGGCTGCTAAAGCCTATGTCAGCAGGGCAAGGGCAAGTACTGGGATGGTATTACAGTGCCACGGCTCGCCGTACCCAGAATATCCAGGTTGAGAGCCTCGTTGGGAATGTGTTAGGGAAAATGGTGGCAGCACGGTCACTACACGAGGGTTAACGGCACTGCCGTTTGCTCCAACACCGGAGTTGGGTCGTCTGGCCTGCGAGAAGCCTTGGAATTGGAATATGGCCTGTCAACCCAGACAAATTGGACAGCCCTGTTGTGTGGCTTGCACGGCCCCGCCATTGCATCAGAAAGCTGAAAACTAGAGAAGGAAACGTCATTCTTGGTTAGATAAGCACAGACTGGATGCAAGTTCTGTACCGTGCACGCTTGAATCATCAGGGAGTCATCAATGGCTCAATGGCAACAAGCTGAATGGAGTTGCAGATGCTCTGAAGGGCAGAGCCGGGATTCAGAATGACCTAGATAGATTGGGAAAGCATTCCACAGTCAATCCGATGAGATTCAGCAAGGACAAGTGCAACATCCTGCCCTCGGGACAGAACAAATGCAAACTAGTGGATGCAGTACTGCAGAGAAGGGCCTGGGGTTTACAGTAGATCATAAGCTCAATATAAGCCAACAGTGTGCTCTTGCTCAAAAAAAAATCCAACATGTGTTAGGTTGTATTAGCAGGCATATCACTTGCAAATCAAGGGAAGAGATTCTTCCATTCTGTTCAACACTGGTGAGGTCTCACCTGAAGCACTGTGTCCAGTTTTGGGGCCCACACTTCAAGAAGGATTTGACCAGATTTGGAAAGAGTCCAGTGCAGAGCAACAAAAAAGGGGCCTGGGAACATATCTCACAAGGAAAGGCTGAAAGACCTAGGGTCATTTAGTCAAGAGAAGAGAAGACTGAGTGGGGGATTTAATGAGAGCTTTTGAGTACTTCAAGGGCAGGTACAGAAAAGGTACCTGGGCTTTCCTTCGTGGCCACTGGGGACAGGACTAGGAGCGATGGCCTCAAGCTGCAGCAGAGGAAATTTAGACTGGAGATTAGGAGGAACTTCCTGGCTCTGGAGGAGGGCAGGGAGCAGAAGAGGCTGCCTAGAGAGTTTGTGGAGTCTTCTTCCTTGGAAATTTTCAGAATCAGTTTGGGCAGGCACTTGGCTGGGATGGTGTAGTCAAAGATGGTCCTGCCTTCAACAGGGGGCTGGACTCGACGTCATGAGTTCCCTTCCAGCCCTACTCCCTTATGATCTAGTTCATATTTCTGACTGGCTTCGATTATTCCAGCCTGTGTTTGGTTTCTTCCCCCCACCCCCCTCCGCTTTTTAGGCATCAGGCCTTGAACCTTCTACATCCCTCCAGGGAAGATTTTCTCACAATATAATAGGGTTAATTAGAAGATGTGAAATGCCATATAAATAGTGAGGGGTGTTGGTTGAAGCCATGTTGGTCTAAGGATGCAGGCAGAGAAGGTTCTTTGGGTGAATCTGATATCTTTTATTAGACCAGCTCAAATAGTTGGGGAAAAAAAAGTCTTAGCAAGCTTTTGGGTTTAAAAACCAACTGCAGAGGCTTTCTCAGCATGACGAAGGGTTTTTAAACCTCAAAGTTTGCTAGCAGTTTTTTCCCCCAACTATTTAAGTTGGTCTAATAAAAGATACCAGATTCACCCAAAGAGTCTTGTCTGCTGCATATAAATGGTGAATGTTAGGAGTTATTCCTATGATCCCATTCTTTTCTTCCTCAGTGACATCTACAGTTCCCATCAGTTGCTTTAATCATATTCCTTTTTGGACCACTGTGACCATTTTCTTTCTTCTTCAGATTTCTACTGTCCAAACCCAGATGACCACGTTCTCCCTGCTTTCCTCTGGATATTTGTATTTTGGTGAAGCTGAATACATTTATTTGCATTAATCTCCATAGAAAAGTCCTTTCAACCCTTTGACAATTAGTTAACATCTTTCTGATAACTAGCTCGCTGAAACTGGGACGTGTGCAATCTTAGCATGACCATTTGCGAGGCAGAGAAAATTTGGCTTGCGTGGCCCCAGATCTTGTGAACTACACATTGTTTTGCAAGCTTCTGTATCACTTGCTTTCTGTCTTTCCTTAATTTCAAGTCGACTCTTCCCACTTGCAGCCTGTTTTTGAACTCTTCTCCCCTCTACTAGTCTGGAAGAACGAAAGTGGACATGTATGTGTTTTTTTTTTTCCCTTCCCATATTCTTTAGTCTCTGGATTCTTTCCATTTTTTCCTCATCACGCCGGCATTTTACACCACCTGCAAATTTAATTAATGTCCTGTCTTCTAGTACCGCCCAATTCTTCATGACTTTTCATAAATAATTACCAGGAGCTTCATAAATTCATTAGTTGATTCCCTTTAGTCCCCGCAACGTATATCTTCCAGGCCCAATGATTTGTGTGTTTCCACTCAGAACTCCTTTTATCAGCAAGTATTGTGCAAGGTCTTCACGTGCTTTCTACTTGCCAGTGCCCCTCTTCCTTTCTTTTTCCTGTAAGAGTGGATTTGAAAATGTTCAGGAGCCAAGCCATTTTTGAATCATCATTGATTTAATCTCCCTCCTCTTATTAATGGGCCTACTTACTCTTGAGTGTTTCTCTTCCTTCAATAGACTTGTGTTGCTTTTCTCCCAATATATTTTGTTTCCGTGTATTCTTCACTCTTGGTTAAAAAAAAAAAAAAAAGCTTCCCCTGTCGTCTTATCTCTATTTCTAGACCTGGTGATATTTTCACTTGGTTTCTGAACAGCTCCTCATCAGGCTGCGTTGGCCACTTTTGTTTCCGTATATTTTTCTTTTTCAGTGAAATGAGCCTGTTATGCCTTAAACACAGCTTGTGTAATATTCATCAGCCTTCTCCCATACTAAGACTGTAATGTCTCATCCCATATCCACTGGTTTCTTTATTTTTGCAGTATTCCTGTCTTAGAGTTTAGTAATCATGTGCCATTGTTATATGATGCTGTTTCTAAATAAGTTCAGTTTATTTAAGCAGTAGGCTCCAGTCTCTCTCTTGGATACAAATTTTGCTCTGAATTGGTACATTGTGGTCCTGGGTTGCCAGGGGCGCAGTTACCATACATTATCATTGTAGTCTTAAGAATGACGCCATCAGTAATTAACTCTTGCTACTTAAAGCTAAAGCGTAGCATAGAGTGGAACAATAGGACATTTTTGATTTGCTAGCCTCCACTGAAACTCAAGTGAAATCATTTCTACTGTAGGACCTGATTGCATGCAAATGTTTTTATGCATCTCAAATCAACAAAACATTTTAAGTAACGTTAAGAGACTTATTGGGCATTCAGAAAACTGCAGAAATTCATCTTTAAGGCTGAAATTCCATCCTTGATTGATTACTCCATATTTCAGTGTGTATGACAGGTAATATTACTCACTGTTCAAAGAGCCTAGAAATGCCTATGCACAATAGCAGTACTTAAGAAATAAGTTTCTTGACTTGACTCTTAATTTTTTCTGGGACTTGTGTTTGTCATGCATTCAGCGTTTGGCTAGGCAGCGCTTGGTGCTGAGAGCAGGGACACTGGCCTTCAAAATGCACATGCCATAGTGGATCAGACATACAGTCCCATCTGTTCCTAACTACATCACTGGCTTCTAGTGCATCTCCTGGAAAGTCTCTCAACTTCAATTTACCCATTTTAAAGTGGTTTACAATAAGCCTTATCAGCTTTACAATGGTGGTGTAAGGCTTGATTCAGTTTGTGGTCCTCTAGTGATAAGCTGCAAGTTAAGTGAAAAATATTACTACATTTTGGGGAAGCGGGGACAGACTAAAAGTCAGGTTTTATTGGGAGAGCAGTATATTGTTATGGTGATAGTTTAGAAAAAAAAAAAACAAGGAAAACTAACATCTTGTGGAAGTTCATAAGAGCTGGTGCTGTAAACTAAAATGGATCCTGTGGACAAGAACTGGCGATAACGGCAAGTCTGTCAAGCTTTGGAAACACGGTAGTAATGCAAAGACTGCGGTGGGTGCCTTATTATGTAAATATGATTCTACATGATCCTGGAAATGTGCATTATGCATAGTACCTGTCAGCTGGTAACGACTCCTTTGGTTGCAGTCTTGCTGTATATACAGTACCCTGAAGAATGGCACAACTTTGGGCCCTGTGTTCTGTAATAACGTCAAACAGCAGAAGAGCTGTCCAAAACTTCCAGGCCTCTAATGCCCACTGGATTGCCTTCCCCTTCTCTCCGCAGGGACAGCTTCAGGATCTAGAAAGGATGCAGCTACGTCTCCCGCGCTGACAAGCAGCAGAAAAGAGCTTGTAGCCACAGCCACATCACCAATCCAGCATGACACTTCACGGTAAGCTGCTGGGTAATCTCTGGTTTAAGATTCTGCAAATGCAACCATCAAATTCCCCGAGATGCAGGAAAGTGCCGGAGTTTCTATGATTTTTCATGTTAATGCAAGCTGGATAATATAAACTAAAAACTGCCGTATCCTTTGACATTTATAGTAAGCCTTAAATTGCTTGTTAGAATAAGAAAAGCAGGAATATGCCAAGTTTTAACATTTTAATTTTATTCTAGATTTTGAACAGAAAGTATTTTATGTTCCAAGCCCTGACACATTAGACACATTTGTAAATAATTTAAAGGGATGGTGTTAACCCGTTAGGCTTTAAATCCACTTGAAGATCGTAATCCCCATATATTCCCCCCTCCTTCTCTATATTGTACCAAACGGCATTTCTTTCCCTTTTTTTTTTTTTGACAAATGTTATTTTATGTTTAATGACAAGTAACAAAATCACATTAAGTCAGCACCTCCTGATTATACTCTGTATCAGCTGTAAAGGCTGTCGGAAAGCAGCATTATCACTCCTGCTCCAATGAAGAAGAAAGCTTTGTGGTTGCCCTGAGGAGTCTAAATCCATCTTTGCCTTTTGGAGGGATTGCATTGAAGCTCTGAGTATTTTTAAAAACACACACGATGAGAACAGCAGCAGACCTTCTCCCCCTCCCCCTATTCCGGTGTAAATTCCCCCCACCACCCAAAGCAAACAGAAAAAAAAACCAAACCAGAAACCCTTGTGTCAAATTGACTCTTTGTTAATATAGAAATATATTTCATTTTGCAACTCTGGTTGCACTTCTCTGCAACAGGATGACTAAAATGTAGGACACATCTTATAAGAAGAATTAAACATTAGTTGGAGAAACTAAAGTGCTTGACGGTAGAATCAGTTTTAATCTTTTCTTAACCCGTTGGACAAAGCAAATGTATGTTTTCTGTCATCCCTGTGTTCTTGGCAGCAGCTGGCAGTTTATTTCTATCTTCTGAAGCAACTTGTGATATATAATAGGTGAAAAAACCACTATTAATATTGACAGATTTGTACTTATTCAGCAATAGAAACAAAATTTTTCTTTTGAAGAAAAGGCTGATACTACGGGAATGATGTAAGAAATCGAGATGGATGGGGCTCTGCTTTCCACAGCTGCATGTTTAAGCAAACAAGAAGCCCACAACTACATAAGCGTTATTCTCAGCAGTCAGCATTGTCTCTGGATGCTGGCAGTGTTGACTGATGAGTGTCTGTAAGGATTTTGCTGGGTGTTACCAGTGACAGTTTAGAAGCAAGGCTGAAACTCCATCCGAGGGCTGAGGAGCAGATATAAGATAACTGTCCGCATATTAAAAAAAATGCAGTCAGACCAGAAGTGGTCAGAAAAAGGAATCTGATTTCCACAGGATGGAAGGGCCATGCTGTAACTGCAACAGAGAGTGAAATAGGTGTTGCAGTACAGTGTTTGAAAGCGATGTCAGATAGAGAAGCAGATCCAGAAAATGATTCTGATTACCCGTCACCTTTAAAGGTTTGTTTTACTAGCTAATGAACAATTTTGACAAATTCCATACTTCCTGGACGATCTCTCCCGCTCTGTCTCTGTCTTGGTTGAGGCTGCATGTGAGTATAATTGACCAAGTTAAGTATCCATGTTGTGCTTTTCCTTACTCATGGGCTTCTCTAATTGAAAATGGTAAATGGACAAGTATTTCTGCGGAGACCTAAAGCTGATCCTATCCTTCATCAAAAAACCTGCTTGGGCAGCAGGTCAGTCTCAATTTATCACCGAATGGTTATAAGCTTAGACTGCAGGTTTAACTAACTAAATTAATCAATATTGAGAATTATGGCTGCTTTTGTGCCACTAAAGTTAAGGGTCTGTCAGCGTGTTCGTTATAATCCATGATTTGGGGGGAGTTAACAGCTTAACCACAACAGTTGGCCAGGGACTGAAATTTGCTGTACAAAGCCTTAGCCTAAGAGCAAATTTATTTAATCTGCCATGCTTGTAATGTAATTACTTTTGACTATTTAAATTTATGGGGACTAGATTCAACTCATGTTTATGCCAGCCCTAACTAGCATAAACCCTGGCACACAGCAACAGCAGGAGAAAATCTGCCGGGGAGGAAGGTTTGGAGAGTGACAGCCAGTGCAAGGTGTTTGGATGCTAGCACAGCTGTGGAAAGAGGGCAGTGCTGCCTGGATACGCAGGCATGGTCAGGGCACCCACATGGCAGCCCACTGGTGTTTCCTGCCGTGCTTCCTGGACAACCCTTCAGGGATATTTCACATTGCCTCCTTGAGAGAGACAAGTGGTCCTAGCTCCTGCTCTCTTTGGATGAGGTACTTGCAGGCCCGAAGTACAATAGAAATAGAGATCTTGAGGGCTTGAGATGCTTTGGTAGGTTAGATCTGGACACGCAAGATTTTCAGCTTTCAAAACTAACGTTAGCAAGCTAGCTATAAAGGAATGATATGGGCCATGTCTTCTTTTCAAACGAAGTACATCCAAGCATCTGATCCGTCAGCTTTGGAGAAGTAGCTAATGTGCATCTCCACCACCTGCTTTTCCTAACATGACAGTTATGGCATAAACGGTGTTCAGGGCAGGCAGCTACATCTCTGCAAACCTCTCTGAGCTTGGTTCACGGCAGGTTTAGAAAGCTTTTCCATATCCTGATGGTTGTAAAGCCTGGCTGAGGCAGGCTGAGTTAACAACCAGGTAAGACAGGTTCAGGTTAGGTTTCCTGTGACAAGATGATAATGACCTGTTTGGAAGAAGAACATATCTTGTCCCTCAAAACCTGGTTTCTCTGCCTGGTGTGTTCAGACCTGACTGCAGGACCTGCTCTCCCTTATGTATTGTTCTTCCTGGTTTTTTGTTTTTGTTTTTGTTTTACAGGCAAAACAGTGTTTTTGGCTGTGACTTGGAAGTGAGCTTTGAAAGGGAGGTGTGACTATTAAAACTTGCATCAGAAACCTGATTTTGCATCCTCACTAAAGGCAGGAATTCAGGGAGGTTTTGCGTAAAGTAGGGATTCATTTCTGATATAATGGAACACTGATCTCGGGGAAAGCAACGGTCCTTGGTACAAAAAGGGGTATAATTATTCTATAACAAAATATAAAACCAGGTACTTTACAAGAAAGCACCAACTGTAGAACTGGCTTTGTACCTGGGATCCTCTCCTCTGAATTCGGTGAGGTACCAAGCAGACTTCGGTCTCCCCCCACAAGCACTGTTGTAACATCAGGCTTTGACTTGGTAAGTCCTAGGGCAGTGCCTGCCAGTGAGACCCAAAGGCCGCATCCAGACAAGCACGGCAATGTGGCATGTGGCACCGCAGACTCGTCTGCAAGGGACCAGCACGGGGCTGGTTTTTTTGACCCATGCATATCCAGGGATCAAAAAAAGACCTGTGCCAAAAAAAAGCAGAGCAGCACACACAGGGCCTGTACACTAAACTCAGAACTGGAGCCTGGCCTGCTGGAGCCACACTGCAGCTGCTGGCCCAGCCCTGGGTGGCAGGATCACTGCTGCTACAGTTTTGAGAGGCTCTCAGGACCCCAGGTAAGGCTCTAGGGACCATCCCAGGGCTGGCCCCAGCCTCGTCTCTACCCTACCCGGGACAATTGGCGCGCACCAGAGCGTGCGTGGCACGGGTGTTCTCCAGAGACAACTAGTGGCAGCACAAGGTGTGCCGCCGCTAATAGTCCATGGCAAACCAAACGTCCACGTTCATCTGGACATGAGCAAGAAGGATACAGGCTCTCGAGGGTCTTGCTGTTGCCAGGCCCCTCTGTAACTCTGCTAAATTTCTGTCTTTCCCTCTTTGGACAGCTGGAGAAAACCATTTCTGATGGGTTTAGCAAAGAAGTGAATTAAAGCCGTGGGTGATAGCCTGGGATTTCAGCTGTATAAACCTAAATGTTCTTGTTGCAGCTCTCAAATAGACCTTTAATGCTAGCCAGATGTATATTTTTGGAGTTAAGTTCCTTTTAGATGTTAAAATAAAAGTGATTTAAAAGTTTCTGCAACATCCGTATTACACCCTTGCCACGCTATTATCTGTTAGACCACAGCGGCCTTTTGGAATTTTACAAACAAGTTGCATTGTGGAAATTTCTGTTTAGGGGCTTTTTACAAACAGAATTATTTATCCAGTTGCCCAGCACATCTCTGATAAGGTAGATGTGTATTCGGGGACGTTTAAGCAAATTAATATTTGATGTAAAATGTAATGCACAAAGTTGTATACTTAATAGCGCACGTTGGAATAGCATGTAGCAGATTCATTACACAGCGCGCTTGGTAAATAAAACAGTGATCTGAAAAAGCATTAGCTGCAATTGTGTACACCGTGGTTGTTTTTCAGATCCAAGCATCTCAGATGCTTTAAATGTGTTTCTGCTCTTAAAATGGTATTCCGAAGCTCTTATTTCTCTAAAGAGCTTGTATTAGTAAACACTTCTGAAGGAACAGCGGTGCTTTTTCCCATATCAGACATGATTTTGAATTCAAAGGAGTGGGGGGAAACATCTTTCACTCCATGCCTAACTTATAAACATTTTAAGGAATTAAGAGCGTGTGTGGAGAGGGGTGGTGGATAGGGTGGTGAACATGATAGGAGACAAGTTTTCTCTTTTCCCCGAGGAGAGCTAACAGCACGAAAAGTCCAATATAGTTCCATATGCAAGTGATAAAACCAGACGTTGGCAAATTAATCTCTCTTATTCACAGTGTAGGTTGTTAATTGTTCTCTCTGCTGGCTGTCGATATAATGTGAAATTTTCATTCCCCATTCACGATGGAAAAAGTTGTGGCTGAAAATGTTAACATTTGCATTTTTATTTGTTGATTTATTTAAAGGACAGCCTCTCTTACAGCAATCCATCACTCAGTGACACCCCAAATATGAATAATGTATTGTAGACTTGCGGTTACAATGTGTAATAAGTGCCAGAGACAGTAGAAGAATGTTAACTATGTTGCAAATGTAATATTTATCGACTCATAGTTTATTGCTTTCGAGGTTCAATAATACTGACCATAGGACATTAATATCACTTATCTTGATTTTAGTTGGGCACCTCTGTATGTAGAAATAACCCATCTATCTCATGCTTACAAAATAAATGTGAAATTTACAGCACTTTGTAAGTAGTGCATTATGGTTTCCGTTGCTCAGAGCGTGCAAAGCCCCTTTTCTGCCATCTCATTTATTTGTGTCTAACATTGATCTCATTCCTGTGGGCTGACCCAAATGGTAAGCACCTTGACACTCTTTATTCAGAGACTTTATGGAGTGGATGAACAGTCTCAAGACACAAATTCCAACCTGGACTGCATTTGGACCAATTTTGTTTGGGAGCCATCGATAAATTTTCTGTTGATTTTTTGGAAAGCATTGGCTGGGAGTATAACGCTGATAATTTTCCCTCTTGGAAATGCATATGGAAATGCATCCATCCCAGGTTTGCATGGTCTTTTAGAGAATCATAACTGTTCAAGCTGTTCTTTTGGTCAACAGTTTGTATGGTGTAAAGTTATATTTAAGGACGGTATTTTGAGGGCCTTGTGTGGTTTTAAAATCAGGTAAAAGATGTGCATGACAGCTATTGGAATTGATAGGTACAACTTATTTTCAAAATGAGAATGTTCTTGTCTTGCTAGGTTAAAAAAAAAAAAAAAAAGTTGCTACAGCTAACTGATTTGCGGCCAGTTTCATCTTCAGCGCTTCCTTCAGGAGGCTGTTTACTGTGACGAGAAGCTTAAAACTCCTTGGACCAAAGGTGTATAGATGAGAGCCTAAAATTGGAACAGAAAACAAGTTAGCGCTAAGAGATTTGCAATGTGGGGCTAAAATCAGATTTCACCCAACCAGACTTACCCTTGGGAGACCCAGAATTATGTTCAACTATGAAAATGCTGTGCCTAATTACATTTAATATTGTCGTCCCCAACTAAATTGTGAAACTGTATTCCATACGTACACCTGAGGTTATCAAATTTAAAACATGAACAGAGATTTTTTTTTTTTTTTATTGTGAGTAAGGAGAACACTTGTTTGTACCAAAGGGACCTGGTAACTGCTTTACGATGGCAATTTTGTTCTGTCCATTGCTGACAAAGAAAATCACACCAGGAGATTCTGACTCCCAGTGCAAAAGGATTAATGTTAATTAGCAACTGTCGGCTGTAATTGTCACCCTCATTAAAATGCAGAATTATGTATTTCTTAGTTATAAATAACCTTTCTAATTGTACTTGATGTATGCCAGTTTAATCAAAAAGTACACTTGCAAACAGGCAGATATTTGCATTAATCTAGAACGGGATCTTCAAATCTTTTTGATCGTCTTTTATTCCAAACTTGACTAGTTGGGGGAGGTCTGTTACAGCTGCATATCCTTTAAACAGTTGTTTTTTCCTATTCATCTATGTGGACCTGACAGGGTTTTATATTAAAATGAGGGGAAAGGTCTTCTGGGAATGTTCAGCGCAACAGAAAACTTGTCAATTTTTGAAGTCGTTGGCAAGGTTTCCATCACTCAGTGGTGTGACAATGAGTTGATTATGGTTTGAAAGTAATAATAAGCAAAGGAAAATAGAGTACAAATCACATTACGAAGCTGACTTAACCCTTTAAATCGATATCTTCAGGTGACACGGTTCTTTATGGTTATGCACTGGATGTTTCCAATACTGATTTTTGCACTGCTGCTGGGTAGTTTGCTGCCACCTTCTAGGTCATGCATGAAAATCAGTGTAGCCCTTCAACCTGCTTCCCATTTGTGAGTTTAACCAAGCTTCTTCACATGTAAAAAGCCAAGCATTGGCTGCTCTCTTCCCCAGGCTCTGCTGTCCTTCATCACCAGGAAGCATTTCTTGGCTACCACTGCTTCTCCAGCTACTGTCACATCTGTCTTCTTTTCTCCATTGCCTTTCCAGGCTTGTGTTCCTTTCCTCCCATGCTATCCTGGATCTCTTCCAGTCTGCTCCAGCCACTTTACTGAAGCAGCGTCTACTGATCTTTTCTGGACGTATTTTAAAGCCTCTTCTCCATCCTCCTTTTTGACTATGTTGCTATCTCTGACACCACCAATCAAACCCCCTTCTGCTGCACCTCCTTTTCCTTTGGTTTTGGTGATGGTGTCCTCTCCTGGTTTCCTCCCTAGTGCTGTGACTGCCCTGATGAGTCCCTCTCTATTTTTATAGTACTTGTGTGATTTTTGCATTTAAATGGCCACAGTAAAAAGATTGTCTTTACCTCTTTCTGCACAAATGGCAGAAAGATTGTCTTGACTTCCTTCCACTCCTGCCTAGAGAAGGATTCTCCAGTCCTGAGGACATGCTGTGATCTTAGGCATCGCTTCTTAGACGGGGAGGTAGCAGGGTGTCGCACCAGATCATGGGCAGCCAGGGCAAATGTGGGCAGCCAGATCTGAGCCCACTTGGGGATCAAAGCACCAACTAAGACGAGGATGGGTAAGTGGAATCCAAAGTCAAACCAGATGGGGAAACCAGGAGGGCAATCCAAGAGCAAAGCCCAAGGATGTGCTGAGTCAAGAAGCTGGGATACCATGCAGGGCGAAGCCAAGGAGCAAATCAGAGGGTACAGCGAAACGGTCTTGGGTCAGGTTGACCTGTTGCCCAGACGCTTCCTTTTTCCAGGTCATTGGGAAGTGGCGAGTCAGTTGACCCCAGCCATCCACTCCAGTGACAGGGCATTGGTGGAGGATTCATCTGCACTGAAAGCTTCACACCAGCTTTGACAGGCCTGGTTGGCTAGTCAGGAGATGGCAGGCCAAGATAAGTGGCCATGCCGTCAGGCCGAAGCATCAGGCTTGAGGCTGCAGCTTGACACGCAGCTTCTTCAGACCAGTAACTGTTCAGCAAGGGGAGGGGGTTGAGTCCCCTCACCTGCTCCGCTCTAGTCCTCTCCTTGTTCATTGCTCCTGCCACCCTTACAGTGAAAGGGCTGTCCCTTCTTATTGTAACAGCAAGTTACCAGGGGCTGCAGGAGCTTTCATGTGAAAATTTACTTCCTGCAGTACCGACTGGACTTTCTTTGCCTTCTGCAGGTCAGCAGTTTGCTCTGACCCTCACCCTGCTCCCCCTTCATGTCTCCTCCTTTCTCTACCTGCCTCTTCTCCCCTCTCTCCCTTTCCTTTTCCCTCTTGTGTTCCACTTAGCTGAACCTCTGCTACTTCATCCCATGCTTCCTGACCGCCTCCTCTCTCCATCCAGCCCCTACTCCAAAAGGGTATTATAGACTGGCACGCCACTTGTTACCACCATGCTCATATTGCTTGTGCGTTTTGCCTTTCCCCCACCCTGTAGCTGTCTTGTCCATTTAGACGGGCAACTCTTTGGGGCAGTTACCATCTACAACAGTGTGTGTTAAGGAAATCGGAGGAGATGGCAAGAGCTGTTTCTGCTGTAGAGAAACCCCTCCAGTATAATCCTTCCCATAGTAAGGCTCGTAGATGTTGCCAGTGGCAGACTAGCTGCCGACATCGCTCCAAATGAAGTCTCAGTGGTGCTTTGTTCAGTAGTTTTATTTCCCTTTCTACTGGAAATGCTTCACTTAGCATGTATCAAGTTTGCATTTTTCTTTTGCATAGTGGCATCTCATTGGTGGCTCTTGGTCATCTTGTGATTGGCTAGTACTTCAGAAGGTCGACATCCTCCCCTAATAGAGGATTTTGAGTGTTACAGAGGCCTTGAGAAATGGATGGAAAATGGTCCATCCTGATAACTTTCAATCAATGGTTGTCTCAACATGTCTCAGTCTGCTTGTACCTCCTTTACTTAGGTCCGTCTTAGTCAACTGCTGTGGTCCTTAATAGGATGGAGAACATTTAGGGAAATATACATTTATCTCTTGGGACAGGATTTTCTGATGCAGAAAATCAATATGTGGAGCTTGAGTTTCATGGTTACAATGGTGCGGCATCAGGACGTAAATGGAGTTAGACTAGGGCTTAATGACAGGAGAATCAGGCCCTGACACTTCAAAAATAAGGCAGTGAAATAACTGTTGAGAAGATATATTTGTGCATTCGGGCATCTGCTATTTATCATGACAATGTTTCACTGCATGGCAAGCTGAATATCTGGAGAACTGTTTAAGGTAGTTAAAACTTTTGAATTGTGAGCTTCCCAGTATTTCTTTGGGGAGTATTGAATCGTACCATATGTCTTCCAAAGTTTGATACGAGTTTGAAGGAAACTTTAGAAAGAGATGACAGCATACCCCCTCCTAACCCCCTTACTGTGGCAAGGAGATTTGTTGTCAGCCTGTGGTTATTCTTTATTTAAGCTGAATGCATCAGTTTCTACCACAAAATGTGACTGATTCTGTTTCTCTTCCTAAATCAGATGGCCCTGTTCAAAACCATACTCTGTTGGGTATGGGCAGATTTGTTTTTGTCGCACACTGTGACTGGGGTACTAAAGTGAGCTCATCAGTATTCAGCTGAGCATCTTCAGGAGAAACTAAATACTTGGTCTCCTCCATCCCTGCCCCCCTGTTATCATACCGTCCCTGTTTAATCATAGGCATTGTTTTATCTCTTCCTTTCTGGCATTTAGATTGTTCAGTGCAACTATTACACTTCTCTATCCTTGCTAATTCTTGGGCTTATATAATAATTCAGATAAAGCCCATGACTGATCAGCTGGTACATTCCCATTGAAGTTGCAGGGAGGGGGGCAGGGGGAGTTAAATTACTGTTTTTACTTGGAATGCTTTGGAAACAATATGATAATTTGAAAACATAAATTTAAAGGAAAATGAAGCAATTTAGTAAAATTGACTCTCTATCTATGATTGTTTAGTTTCTGCCTTATCCTAAATTACCTCTGGTTATTTGAGCTGCAGTAACATCTTTCTCTTTCCTTCGGCTCTTCCTACTCATAAATTTTAGAGGGCTTTTAATGTGCACATGCCTGAAATGGGTAGTGAAAACAGCCTCCTATGGCAGGTATCTGTCGAATAGTTTTAAATTCTGTTGGTTCCCCCCCATGTCAAATCAATAAATGCAGCACAGTTCCAAAGTCACTTGTAATGTTTCCTATATGCTTTAAAGATCTCCAAGAAGAGGTTCTCAAGCCCTCTAATGCTATTATACTTTTAACTTTCATTTTTGCTTTATCTGCAGTTAATCATCTTTTACTACTAAAAACCAAAATTGGGTTTATTGAAACATTTCAGTTTTGATTATTTTTTTAATAAAGATGAAGAAGTCAACCTAATGGAATCACTGGAATGAAATGAGTAAAAATTTAAAAAAATTTAATAAGCTGCAGACTTGAAGATTTTATTAAGTGTATAAAAGGCAAAACTCAGTCACATTGGGTAGCGTGTTTCCCCATGTGTTCAGTCTCGGATCAATAGGGCGTGAGAAACATGCCATGTCAGAAATGACCTTTGCACTGTTGGACTGACTTTTTCAGGTACATTTCCAGAAGGGTGAGTTCTGCACACAACTCGCATTACCGATGGTACTTGCGTGTGTAACTTCCGTGCCGGTGATCAAGAGATGCTTTCAGAAGAGCGGCAGTGCTGAATTCAAATTTTATTCCCCGCAGTTCAGACCCATAAATGTATTTTGTAGAGTGTTTGTGTGTCTGTCAATCTATCAGATAGCTATGAAGCATCATGACTTACGATGCAGCTTTACGATTTATGAGTTTGGAGACTTTTTCTCACTCCTGGAAATAAAATGGGGTTTTTTTGCAGTGTACAGAATGGCTGATAATTCAGCGGGGCCTGGTGTTTATATATTTATAGGAGCGTGGCTGCAATTTTTAACTTGTTTTGCATAGATTCTTGTCTCCAGCAATATCCCTCACCACAAAGTCCCTCCTGTGTGAGCCTCTGCTCCTGCACATTGACTGGTAGGAATTTCTCTGGCTCCCAGTGTCTCTGTGCCACTTGAGTACCCAAGGTATCATCCGTGTCCCCTCATTTATTCCCCTCCTGATTGTGGCTGGTGAAGTGTTAAGCATCGCTCTGCTTGCTTTACATTTCTACCTCTTCTCGGTACTTTGTAATTGTTCGGCATGTTCCTAATCTTACGTGCACGCTTAAAATTTAGCCGACCTCCCCTGCGCCCCTCAATGTCTGGTAGACTAGAAGGATTTGGAGTCGAGATAGACAGCTGGTCTGGAAGCTCCCATGCCTCGCGTTCTTTGCCAGTAACCCCCCTGTTTGTTGTTTGCCAATGATGTCTTACCTTCTAGAGTTTCAGGTGTGTGCATGTGCGCGTTACCTGCCCTCAGGTGACCACAGCAATTAAATGCAGTAGTGACAAGAGCCCAAGAAATGCCTAGCTAGGTAGAATGTGGCGACTCATTGTAATTGTCTGTATGTTCCCTTGCTTTGTCTCTTTGTGTTTATGAACTTTTTAGCAGAAAACCGTTTCTGCTGGTGCACAAACCGTAACATCACATGACGCTGACTTTACTCAAACCAGAAGATTTTTGTGCCAAGGTTGTAACATTGTATCATTACTTCATTGTATCTGTGTGAAAATTTTAATTTCACGCCCTGCAGACTTCACTGTCTTCTGTGCACTCTGTTCATGTTGTTGCATAGAAGGGTAAGTCCCTGGGTCACATTCATTTTGAATTGTTTCTTTTTTTTTTTTTATAAGTAAAAGTTCTGTTTCCTTTGAGGTCTTGGTATAAAGTTGGGTAGGAGATGCTGGCAGAACAATAGCCACTAATTTTTTTTAAAGTTTCCTGAACGATGCCTCTCATGTTCCACAAAATATTCAGTATTGCGCGCGCACACATACGTACGTACGTACTTACCTATGTGAATAAATTTGTATACTTACATGAGGGGGAGAAGCTTTGTTCAGATACAGCCTTGAATTTCTTGTGAGCTCCATCCTGCTGCTTTTTCTCCTTCCCCCTGGTCTGAGGAAGGCACAGACAATGTCTCCTTACATGTCCCAAGCAGCCCTCAACTGTTTTTGCTCCTTAGACTGGATTTCAGCCCTTTCTGGTGTGCAGGTGGTAGCAGTGTAACCTCCCCTAACCTCACCACAAACGTGCCTTAGACTCGGTGGAAGAGAATCACGGTTCAGCCTACATTATTCGTTCAGTCCTTGGCCTCTTTTCTGATGCTATCAGTAAGGTTGCTAATTATGGTGTTTTTTGTGAAGAGAACACATCTGCTGAGTCTCACCACCTCATTTCACATAACCCGTCAAACAGCAGATGGAGGCATCTTTTGGTCACTTCCAGCCTGGGTTAGATGCAAACAAGCAGCATGGAAATGAGACGCTTAATATCAGTCCCCTGAGCCACTCATTCCCCTACTTCATTTTTTGTAGCGTCTCAGTGATATCATGTCATTCCTGACAGAAACACGGGATATCCACAGGTGTATGGTTATAGAAAAGTAATCCTGCCGAGCCCAGGATCATCTTTGCTAGTTACTGCTGGGAATGAACAAACTAAAATTTCCGTTCCCTACCCATCTGTTCAGTTGCAAAAAGTAGGTAATTTATCTCAGTGGGACACCTCCCGCCTGTGTAACATTTTAGAAATAGGTGGTTACGATGCAATGACTACAACAAAGGGCATCCGGCTCAAGTACCCTGCACTCCATGCTTTCCTGCTGGCATTTTTCTCTTGGAGGGGATTCTTCTAACTGGGCACGTCTACATGTGCACAGTTACTGCACTGTAACCTAAAAATTACTGTGCTGGACAGGCAGCACCTAGACGTGCACACCCATGTTATGCAGTAACTATAGTGAATATGCCGACTTGGGTGTAAATTTGATACCTGCATCAAGATACTGCGTGATGCAGGTATCAAATTACACCCGATTAGTTAATGTGCAGTAAGGCATGTGTAGACGCCTTACTGTGCAGTAACATTGGACGTGTAAGGTGACGTAAGACATTAATTGACTTAACACTATGTGGGTTGAGCGGGCTGGACTGCACTGGCACTGCTTTCCCTGCCCCACCGAGTGAGCCACTCTGCTCGGCTCAGCCCGGGCAGGGTTGGGACTGCGTCCGCTCCTGGTGCCAGTTTCCCTGCAACACCTACTTCTGTCCTAGGCGTGCGCTGGGCTTCCCTGCCACCAGGATGCTGCCTGTGAGAGAAGCTGGGTGCAACGTAGGAGCCGGGGCTGAGCTGCATGGAGCCCCCAGCAGCCCACGTCACTTCTCTCTCAAGCAATGTCCTGGCAGCAGGGAAGGTCGGCACATGCCTCGGATGGAGGTAGGTGTTGCAGACGCAGCCCCAATCTAGCCTGGGCTGAGCGGAGCAGAGCAGCTCACTCCATGGGGCAGGAAAAGTGGTGCCGGGTACTGCAGAAAATCCAGATGACACAGCCCTGCCCGCGCTGTGCTGCCCCCTTCTCCTGCAGGGACTCACAGGGGGCGGTGGGGAGGCTTTCCCACGTTTTCAGCATCTGCAGCACCATGGCACCTGGCGACAGCATGCTGCCCACACTGAGCTCCGGCTCGCTTTCCTCCGACGGGAAGCAGGAACATGGGGAAGAGGTTGGAGCCAGGGCTGGGGCTGTCTAGGGTGCTGACCAGGGCAGGCTGATGTTGGCACCTAGCAAGCCACATTACAGCACCTTTAAAGCCTTAACAACTGCATGTGTAGACAGCTGCCTAAAAACCACTTACTGTGCAGTAAATGCATGTGTAGACATGCCCACTGGGTAGCTTCCACAGCATCAAGCCCTATTCAATTCTTGTTTGCTTATGAAGCTTTGAATGGTGTTACTGGCTTTGCCATATGGCTCTTATTCATATTTACCACGCGACTCCAGCAGTTGCCCTCCTCCCACGCATTGTTTACATGCTGACTTAAACCAGGTACTGTGAACATGCTGCATTCTTATGGATATTGTTTTACCCCTGACACTTTTGCTTGAACCATATATCCTTCTCTTTCATCTGTGAAATCTCAGTTAATTCATGCATTTCCCCAGAGAGCTACAGTATACTTGGAAATGAATAGAGCCCATACCCTTTTATCCCAGTGTGCAAAGCAGGGGGGTTGATGGTGCTGGCTCGGTTACTGTTTCTCCAGAGGTTTTGTGTGCCCTTCCAGAGTCTCAGGCCATGCGGGCCCCTGCATGTAGCGCTAGGGCATCAAGGCTCAGATCCTGTGCTGCTTACCAGACAGTCTAAAACTTAGCCCCTGCAGCGGATGCCTCTCCTCAAGATGGTAAGCCTGTCTTATGGAGCAAAGCATTTAGTTTTGATAGTGAGCAGATGCACATCTTCAGGGAGTGGAGATGTGTCCCGCGAAGGCACAGAGCTCTTCCAGTCTTTCAAAAGGCAGACTGAGCTTCCAGCTCGTTCAGAAGGAAGATGCATCTCCCTGGACCTTTTGTCATGGAGAGATCGAGCTCCTTCACATGTTTAACTGGCAGTACTATTGACTGGGGAGGAAGAGGACCCAGCCACCTATTCCTTGTCTGCCTTGTGGTTAAGGTACTTGCCCAGAAAGTGGGACGCCAGGGTTGTGGGCTACCCTAATCAGAGGGGATTTGAACCCCATCTCCCACTTCCCAGGAAATTCCCCAAGCTACAAAGCTGTAGGTGAGGCAGAGCATCTTGGCCCAATGAGCAACTGAGTTTGGGCTGGTAGGAGAACAAGCAAGCATGGGTGGGACTGTGACCTTGTGGGCTGGTAGTGTCTTGGAGGGCAGGAGCCCTGGGTTCTGGTCCAGGCTCCCAATGCTATTTCACCCTATGACTGCTGAATGCACAATTGCTGGAGTTAGTGAGTGGGGAGGTCCAGCAAAGGCTGTGTTAGGTAAATGCCTCTTTTAAGTAACTAGGCAGTGAGGAGTATAGTTTGGAGCAGGATATCACTGAAATACTGATGCCCGTGACTTGAGTCCCCTGGCTAAATTACTGACTGAAAAAAGTAACTTAGTCCAAGGCCCCTCTTACGTATATTGTCAGCGAGACACAGCATTGCAAGGAGCATACAACTGAGGGGCCCTTCCTGCAGTGGAGAACACCCTCTCTTCAAAGGGAGGTGAGGACATTTAGCTTCCTGCAAGGTTGTGGCCTTTCTACACTAAGTGTGAGGCTTATGTGCCACCAGATGACTCTATTTTATGTCCATGTAATTCCAATAATGCCAGCAATGTCTGCAGAAGAGAAGACTGAGGGGGATTGAATAGCAGAGGATGGAGCAATGGGCTCAAGTTGCAGCAAGAGAAGTTGAGGGTACATAGCAGAAACAACTTTCTCACTAGGAGGGTAGTAAAGCACTGGAACAGGTTACCCAGAAAGGTGATGGAGTCTTCATCCTTGCAGGTTTCTAAGATTTGGCCAGACAGAGCCTTGGCTGGGATGGTGCATTTGGGGCTTGTCCTGCTTTGAGCAGTGTTTGGACCAGACATGACCTCCTGAGCTCCCTTCCAGCCCTCGTTGTCTAGGATTCTATGAAAGTTCCAGCAGAGAGGAGTGGAAAAAGCAGGGGTGGATCAGGATGAAGCCTGATCAGAAAATAGGTTTCTGAAACCATTCGCAGTCTCTTTCTTATTCCTTTGCTCCAAAGTCTGAGCTAGTGTGGTAAAGGCACAGCAGATTTTGTAGCCAACAGCACACCAAGGTGTGATGATACGGTGGCAGTACAACCAGCTGCCTTTGACTCTGATCAGGTAGCCATATACAGCTGGGTTGACTAGCGCAGCCTGCACCACGAGTGCAGAATGAGGCTCAAATTCATGCCTCTGGATCCTGTAGCGAGACACCGCAGCCTCTATCTGCCACCCCCGTCCACGTGACATGAAAGTGCCCCAAAACCCATGTGCATAATTTGAACCCTGTTGATTACTGTCAGCATTCTCCTTGTGAGTCTCCTTTCCCATTCCAAATTCTCCTTCTGATATAATCCTAGTCCTTTAACCAGCGATACCAGGATACATGCTTTTTTTTTCCTTTTGTGACCAGGTATTTTCAGCATTTAAGCCAGCAGTCTTTTCCCACTCCACACTTAATTCTTCCCTTCTGTGCCCATTCCCTGCCACCATCCTGCTCCCACAAGCACAGCACGCTTATGACGGTATGTGGCTATCGCCGTGGCCCTGCTGTTGCATGGATGAGGAGCTCCGCACCTCCAGTGGGTAATTCAAACTGATGGGTTCTTATCAGACTTGCCAAGCCTATCCATCCAAATGTCTATTTCTGTCCTAAAGACCAAGCAACCATAAAGTTGAAAACCATGTTGCATTTTTGGAATCTTAACTTTCAGACAATGCGTTTATGAATTATTTATGCCGAATGGGTTTTCAGTAATGTGCGGCATAAAATGGAATGAATGCGTATCCAGACTTGGCCTGAGCTCTCCAAAGAGCATGCTAATAAACAGAATGATAACCTACCATCACTTTTGCCCTGTAAGATTTACAGGGCAAGCACTTTTTTTTTTCTTTTTTTATTTCAAACGTTCTGTTCTTAATTTATGTCAGTTTGTCAACTCGCAACTCTGGTGTTTTCTTTTAAAGTATGGCTTGGTGACTGACTTTCTGTTACTTAAAGGAGTCTACCAGCGCCTCCCTCCTTTCCCCCTTCAACCAAGTGTCTGCAAATTTTACTTGTCGTACTGGCATACCGCCATGCTAAATTATGCTTTAATTTACAATTAGTAGGAAGTGGCAACTGCACAGAGCAGCAAACCTTTAATTTAAAATGGCCATTATACAAGCTCATGATTCTCCAGAATGATGAAGATATTGAAAAATAATTAAGATCTCTTTAGATTTTCAGACATTTTAAAGTGCTTGGCTTATTTAAATTTTGTAAACCTCTCTGAAATGGCTACCTTCATAATGACAAGAATGCAGGATATTATAGAGTTGCAACGTGGTGTTTATTGATATCTGAATGGTCTCATGGTAACTTGTTTTCAAGGATGTAGCTGACAGGGCAGAGATAATTAAGGGAACAGAACAATTTTGTTGATGCTGTATTTATGACCCAGATACCTTTTTCCAGATGGACCCCAAACCATTAGACCAACCACGACCTTTCCGTTCAATACTAGGTGAATTTTATTGATACACAGTGATGGCAGAGAAGAATAATGCAAACAATTCTATATCTCTACCAGTCTTAGAGTTGTCATCAGAGTCGAGGTACATCTGGCCAGTACACGAGCTTCACCCTGAGGTTCTCTTGAATGTCAGAGGTCAGCAGCCTAGAGGTTGGAGGCTGAGGCCCACCCTCCCCCAGTGGCATGGTGCCTCCTTATTTGGGGGGGGGGGCACTTGCCCCCCCAGCAGAGAGTCAGTGACCGGGGGGGGAAGTCCCCCCTCAGCTGGTCCTGTCAACTCACAACTGGCAGCAGTGCACCACTGGCCACAGAGGAACTGCTTCTCCTGGCGCCCTCCCTGGCCAGCGCGCTCAGGAGGGGCACCAGCAGTCTCGCCTGCCCCTTCTGCCCAGGAGTGCTGCTGTCTGGGGGTGCACATGCACCCAGTACATGTCACCACTGCCCGGTGGGGCGTACGAGATGGGCTGGTGGTATGCCCTCTGTCCATGGTGGCCTCGGGTTCCCTTCTCAGAGACCCTTTGCTGCTTTGAAGTCCTTTCTTTTGTATTCTTTTCTCGCCCTGTTATAACTCTTCATCTCTAGCTATCACTGATTGGTCTCTCTGTTGTCATCATACTGTCCCTGTTTGGTCCTGTCAGCATATTCCTTTGTTTCACAATCCCATCCCATGCACGGATCTTCATTTGGGCTTTACCGGTGTTTCCCTAATTTGGTCTGTTCCCCCAAAACCAGAAATCCCAAGGGCTCTGCAGCTGGGTGCGGTGACCCGGTGCCACCTTATCTCATGTTATGAAACAGTGTGGTACATGTATTTAATTTTCCAGCCTGTGTGTCTGCTGGCTTCAGACACACACAGCAGGCCTTGAGGAAACTTTCAGAAACAATGCTTTTAGAAATCAGTTAACCCTTGCTGTTGCCTTGTACCATTATTTTAATGCATATCTACCTTACCTATAAGAGGGTTTCCAAAAGCAAATCTCTAAATACCATTTTCTAGCCATCAAACTTGACTGCCTGATTCTGCTAGAAAACACCTTAAGTCACAACAATAGAAATTTAGGTGATCAGCAAGAAGGAGGGGGCGAGGGAAAGAGTGTAGGTCCCCAGTGCGAGTTGGTGTTGGTTTAGATGTTGCATTAAACAGTCTGTGAAGTATTTAATTGGGATTAAAAACAAATGAGAGAACACATTGCAATGAACCACCCCCATTCCAAATATTTTGATGTAAAAAGGCAGAGGGGTAGCAAAATCTACTCCCCTCACACACAAAAAACTCAAACAGAATAATAAAATCTGATCCCCACCGGAGGCAATGGTAAAGCTCACATTGACTTCAGCAGGGTGGGATTTGCAACAATTGCATTCATATTTTTGCTCCTCTGTGTGATGAGGTTTTAAATCTTACACAGCGTACTAGCATTTCTTGCCACAGTGGTTAGGAATTCAATGAGCGCTCACAGTTCAATAACTAAATGACAAGGTAGGAAACTTCAGAATTGTAACGTGGTTATTAGTGCTTGACCTGAAACTATGTAGATCTCCAAATGACTGCACCTGTGGAAACAAGAAGCTGATTTATTGCTGAGGGCTGGTTAAGAAGTTGGGCTGCGCCTGAGAAGCAAGGCAACCTGTTAATCATGTGAATAATGCTGGAAGGCAGTGGGTGCTTTGAGGGACTAGTGCCTCTGAAAATCAGGTTTCTGTTATTTATGTGTGCCCCCTAAAGAGTGGCATGTTTCAGAAATGCTGGCAGAGGCTCTGTAACCTGCAGGCAGACTTGTACAAAATGGTACCAAGTTTTCTATTAAATACCCCACCCCAAAATTTCTAGACACTCTTCAGACAAAGAAGATAATCACTCCTATCTTAAAAAGGAGTGACAGTCTAAAGAGAGAGAAGCTCTGTGGTAAAAGAAACCAAAAACAAAGGGAAAGGGCAAGTGACTGGAGGAGAAGGGCTCATGAGAGCATGAGCCAGTATTTGGCTCGGCCTGCACTTTGATCTGTTTCTCTTTTTGAAATCTATATTTTGATAGAAATCGAATATTAATAGAGCAAAAAGTGCAAAGGATTTTTTTTTTTGTTCGTGCGGTTAGGATCTCTGGGTGCTGTACAGACCACACTAAGGTATATATTCTGCCCTGAAGAACAAGACGAGCAAAGGGGAGGTGGGGGCTACGGTGAGGGTAGAACAATCAAAGAGATGATTTCCAAATCCTAGGTCTGCTGCTTGTTTTTTCTTTTTATGCTTTGAGCAAGCACCACAACAAGCAAGGCACGCGGGAGGCTGAGTTGATAGGAGGGGAGCTGGAAAGCTAAGAAAGTGTTGCAAGTGCAAGGAGGGTATTGTTCTTTGGTGGTTAAGTGCAAGCAAAGATGGGCTATTTGTGTCTCGAGGGGAAATGATTGCAGAAGGAAGTGCAGTTGCAATGATGACAGCCAGCTGGGCACTACGGTCGGTGAAGCAGCAGTGAGAAAAATGTCTGTCTAATCAGCCCTCACCCAGGGCATGGGGACTGAGCTCTTTATCCGTTATTAAGCCAGTGCTGTTCTCTCTGCTGCAGGTGAGATACAAACCACCAGCGCTCAGCCAGTTTCAGAATCAAGGCCTTCATCACTCCTGTTTATCACGTGGAAGGATTTGACCCCATAACTATGCCACGTGTGGCCAGTTCAGGTTAGCAAGGGCGTGACACTATTATCAAAGTCTTTCTTCCTTCCCAACCCCATCCGTGATCTTACAGAGGACTGTGGTCTCTGATGGCATTGCTCACGAGATTCAGCGATATTGCCTGACCCCACCAAATATGAGAGAGTGTCTGGTGCAGTTGTAGGTCAGGTTTTATGGCATGCAGTGATGTATTGCACTCAGGTGTATCAATAGATACAGATTAGACGGGGGTTTCCAGAGCAGTGTGAAGGCTGCTAAAAAGCCAGTGCAATTTTTGGGGGTTGCATCATGTAGTGCAGAGGAGCTCAGCCCCTTTAACAGCTCTGGTGCAAGTCTGCCACGGGGCCGTTGTGCTCATTTCTGGGTGCCATGTTCCCGAAAGATATTGACAAATTAGAGGAAGCTCCGAGAAGAGCAACAAAAATTATCAGGAGGCTGGAGGGATTGATTTATGAGAAAAGATTAAAATATGTCTGGCTTGGATAAGTGATGACTAAGGTTGGGAGGGGGGGCTATAATAGTATTCAAATACTTGAAGGGTGTTAACGTCAGAGAGAGATGAATTTCTAAGTATTGTGAAAGATCTGTGAGTATAAGTAATGGTGTGAACTTAAGGGGGAGGAGGGAAAAAACTTCAGCTGACTATCAGGCAAAACTCCCTGACCTGTGTGCGTACGTGTCTGGAAGCAGAATGGAAAGGAGCACCTTCCCCTCTCCTGGACCCAGCAGGAAATGAGTGGGGAGCATGTGTGATATTTGCTACACGAGAGATCTCTCCGTGTGCTTGTTGCGCTCCTCCTCCCCCCTCCTTTCAGGGCAGGGAATTGGGCTCAGGAATGTCTGTTCAGTGCATCCTTCACCCTGATCAGGGCCTCTAAGTGTTTTGGGAATATGAGAAAAGTAGTAACGCCAGCGCAAGATGCATTTGGCTGGGAAATAGACTCCCAAGGGACCTGATTGTTGGAGGCAAAGTCTAGGAAGCGCATTGTATGGTTGGTTCTCTGTCACCAGGAAGAGACGGCTGCATGATCCAATAGGTTTGTCCTTCCTTCTCTAGCTTACGATTCTGTGAATACTGCCTTAGAGAGCATCATAAAAGTAGCTGATCCTCTAAGCTTGCTGTTATGTGGGTGTGGGTTTTACGGTGCTCTGGGGTGCTCCTCTCACTAAGGAGACTATGCAGATATATTCTGTATTACGTTGCCCGATGTATTCTAGATAAAAAGCTCGGATCCTTTTTTAATTGTGTAGAAAATATTGTACTGCCTGCACTTTGACATGCATGCATTTGGAAAATACACATCAGGTGCTAGCACCCGAGCTACATTATCCCCATTGTTTTAGGATTTAAGCAAACAAGGCAGCGGTAAAGGTTTTCTTCTCATGTCCTGCAGTGCACGGGCAGTCTAGGGCAGTGGTTCTCAATCTCTGTGGACTAGAGGCATCCCTCGAGGGACTCAGGCACCCAAGAAAATTCCAGTTTGCAGTTCTCACTTTCTTTTGTGACTACGGAGAAACAATAGGGCAGTGCTGTTGTAAAGAACTCAGGAAGACCATCGCAGTCGCAAGGTGTTTAACACCACAAATTCCTGTTGAAATCTGTAGGTTTTATCTTGCGAATCATGTTCACACACCTGGCAGTGCTAACATCGCACCTTTGAAAAGACCTTCAGGCACTGGTCTAGGGTGCATCTGTACCAGCCTCGAAGTATTGTAGCTGTGCCTTCGGGAAGCTCCGTTATAAACCAGCATCTTCCCCTTGTTCACTGTCTTTTTTACTTCCTGACCCAGGTCCTCCTTCACTCCTTGAACCCGTAAGTGCGAAGGCTAAAATCTTGCAAATGCACGTCTCCTGTTTCAGTATCTTGGGAGTTAGCAGCTGGGGATGCCTGGCGCTCTCATCATTTCGTATCTAATTTGTTTAAATCCCTCAACATCCAGCTTTCCCATGCACCTGCTCATATCTTCACTGCAGAGTTAGCCCAAGCTCTCGCCTAGGTGCTGTTCTGTCTCTTCTTTTCACCCAGTCACACAAATGGCTCACTCGCGCTCCATGGTACCTGCAACCAGCGCGAGCTGGCCTGTCTGGGGGAATGGATTAGAGCCTGTATTCCACTTTCACTGAAGCTGATTACCTGCCCTCTTTGTCAGTGAAATCACTCAAGTGCCAGTTGTCCTCCAATGCTTTCTCACAATTCACTGGGACATAATAGAGCAACTTAGCTTGCTGCAGCCCAATGCCCCCAGCGAAGCACAGTGTTTGAGGGGAGGCAGAGCACTCAGCGTTTTGCATTGGAGTTAATTATTGGCTATTGAATCTATCCAAAGGTGCCTTTTATTCCCCCTCTTCTGCTAAATTACTTTGACATACCAAATGGCAAATGCCAGAGCTATATAACCTCCACCCAGTTCAGTTTCCCTCTCTGTAAAATGGACCCATCACCTCTATCCCAGAAGTGTTGCTGGCTGCATTTAGCATCTATAAAGTTCTTGGAGACGGATGCTGCTCTAGGAATACAAAGTGGTAGTTTAGTATCGTGCCTCCATATCAAAGCCTGCTGGAATCCAAAGGCAGTTCATGTAACATTAGTAAATCACTGGGAGCTTTATGTTGAAAATTCAAACGAAAGAATAAAAATAAACTTTTTATTTCATTGGGCATTGCAGTTAAATAAAAGTAAACCTATACAGCTACTAATCTTTGATACCATATTGCCGGTGTGCTTCGTTGATATGCCATCGCCTTGCAGAAAAGGCGCACTGTGTGTTTTCTAGACATTTATGGTCAAAGAATAAATTTTCAGAGACTGTAAATGAAAAGATATCTGAACATGATGATCAAATAATATCTGACACTGCTTGTTTAAGGAAATATACATATATCTCGCTGCTGGAGTGTTTATGACTCTAATAAATCTAGTTATTTTTCCTAGTGGGGAAATTCCTAGTGGCTCCTCCAAATACCGAAGTTGTTTGTGATTGCTCTGTTTTCTGCAGATGGGAGCAGATGATTTTATTAGTTAAACTGTACGGTGCAATACCAAACCATCATATAGCTAACTGTATAAGTTATAAATTGCACTGTGTACTTACAATATTCTGCGTTGTGCTGGCAATGGCTGACAGCTCCACATTAACAGTGCAAAGTCGTATTCCAGTATCTAAACACATTTATTGGTTTAGTCCATCAGAAGGCAAGGGTGCTGTGGAGTTGCTGGTCCACAACTATAGTGGTTTTCATATGTCATCATGTTTCCAGGACCTGCTAGGTTTGGGGTGTCACATTCCCCAAACTATGCCTGTTTCTCAGGAACTGTGTGAGAATCTGGGCGGAGGTTTGTATAGTCTGTCCCTGGTGACCCTCACCCCTGCATTGTAAATGAGAGAACCAGTTGTTCCTGGAGAGTCCTACATCTCTGCATATCAGTTGTGAGATCCTTTTCTATTACAGCTTGGTTTGAAATCCAGCGCAATGTAAAACACACTGGAGCAAGAGTCTTGCTGGCCCGAAAGGAGGCAGAGGTGAGGGTAAGGGAGACCGACCGCTTCCCCTGCTTGAGCAGCTGCTCTGCTTTTTGTTCCCTGTCCTGTGCCCCTATCCAATCTGCTACTTTGTTTTCTGCTCCCTTCCCTATCTACCTTCGCATTGCCCTTCCCCATCCTGGTCTGCCACGTGCAGATGCTTCCTATGTGTGGCCACGCAGGTTAGCCATCCCTGTTGTAGACTGAATCAGAGATGCATAAACTTCCATGAACAAGGGCAGACGTAGCAAGCTCTTGCTCATGAAAACTTATGCATCACTGATTCAGTTAGTCTTTAAGGTGCAGCTCTACCCTGCCTTCTGCCTGACCTCAGACTAACGTAGCCAGCTGCCTCTCTCTGTTCTTGGGTTTTGTTCAGACACCTACAAGTCAGGAGATTTGGAGTTAAGGTTATTCGGCCAGTGCTGTTCCTTTCACGTTGCACATAGATTTACCGATGGAAAGGGTTTGCTCTTTCCTGTGCCAGTAGTAACGCTGTGCACTGTTGGTGAGTGACATTTGGAAGAGCAACTTTGTTTGAAATTTTCCTGGCTTTTGAGCGCTGCTTCCGGCGGCTGTTGACGTTGTGCCGAACTACCATGCCACGCAAATAATAATGACCTCCGTTTTGCTGCTGCTTTTAACTAAGAACATAGCAGCACTAGATAGGTCTTCTGTCAAGGAGGATATACCTCGGGACCTCAGGAATTTGACAGTACCCCTTTAAATATTCGGATACAAAAAATGGTGAGAAAATTGGCTATGCGGTGTTCGCACCTTCCTAGATCAACTCTGCTGCCTCCAGCCAGATGCAGTCTGATGTCACCTAGACAAACCAGGGCAAACTATTATCATGGGATTAAACACTAAATACCTGCGAGGAGCATTCTCTTCCATCAGATAGTGCTCTGTTAGCAGAGTTCGTTCATTTTATTGCATATATAACTGTGGTGTCAAATAGACTGATTTGCAACAGCTGGTCTTTTAAATAATCTTTGCTATTTGCTGCTCTTGTAATCTGCCAAATCATTTAGCCTTCCTGATAGCAAAAATGCTGTAAAACTTAGATAAACTTGCAGAAGAAATTAGCTCCGAGGTGCTGCCGAAATGTAGGGGTGGCATGTTCACTATATAAATGTACTTAGAAGCCTCGTTCTTCCCCCTCCCCCCGCCTCCCCAGAACCTAATCTGTGATTGAATGTGGCTGCCGGAAAAATTGAAATTTTGTGATAGCACCACAGCCGGGGAGATAAGCGTTTGTACGGTAGGCTGGATTAATCTGGAAGGGAGTTTCAGGTGTGGCTCATGAAAACAGCTTGTGTTAAGAGGTTTTCTCTAGGCCACATCTGTGTTGGCGTGTCCGGTCCAAGGCATCCCATCTGCATAAAGTTCATCTCCGGACAGTTTGGAACAATATCCTGAGTTGTGACCAGGTGCCTCCATTATAGGGAGTCCAACTTGAGACAGCCGAAAGGGGTCCAGCTTGCAGAGGACAAATGCTCAGCACTTGTGTAAGACTTAGGCTTCTTTTATAACGGGTCCTGAGTCAGACCCCAAATTCACTTGTAATACCTGAAACTTTGACCAGGGTATCTACAAAGTGCCATGTTAGTGAGAGCTGTCAGTCACTTAAATGATCAAGTTCAAATGAACAGAAAATCTCTTTCCCTCTCTTTTGTTACATTTGTTGGGCTTTGTTGGAGCAGATTTCAAGAGGCAGGTCTAGAAAGGCTGAAACGTGAGCAAGAAAGTCTCAAAATGGATTGAGAAAATGCAAGCTAATACATTAAGGGAAAAACCAGCCTATGGAAACCGAACCAGAGTAAGAGCACTGAAGTGCAAAACCTCACTGACTTAGAAGTCAGAGTGGCCAGCAGGTAGGAAGAAGCCATAAAAATGATCAAAGACAATGAAAAGATTAACATAATCCAGTACACCTAGTGTTTAAAAGAACTGCAGCCATTGCCATCACAGTCAGCGTCTCCCTGTTGTTAACACTGTTAATTCCTCAGCATTCATGTCGTACTTCGATATTGCAGGCACTTTTGCGAGCTAACTGGGGAAAGGCTGGCCCTTGAAACGGCATCGTATACAGCATGCACTATCGTAGGTTGGCGAAGAAAGAACTGAAATTAGACGGTGCGGTTTGTGTCTCGGGGTGTAGGAGACCCACGTACTACCGCTAATTTGCTTAGGTGTCTTGCAACTCAGGCAACAAGTTCTGCAGCAGATTCTACAGCTGGAAAATATTTAGGACCCTGCTAATATCTTACCTTTATAAAGTGCTTTGAGGATTTACAAATGCAAGTGTAAGTGTGTATTAACTATTGACTATATATAGTTATCCGAGTGCTGGGATTAGCCAAGCAGTGACCAGCACTAACAATGTGGAACAAAGGGAGCCTTGGGCTGAAGCTGCTTGAGTTGAAATCTGTTTAGCTGGGGAGCAGTCTCCCAAGGGAAGTGGTAGAAGCTGTATTTCGTGAGACAATCAAAACCATACAGGAGCTACGAATAATAATAATAAAAAAAAAAATACTGTAATGATCCCTTCTGCACTGGTATTTATATTAAGGCTCATCGCGTGTGAGTGTTAATAGGAAAGCTCTGTCTGACCCGCCTAGAGTAACTGCCGTGGCTCCGTATGTGTTGCTGCTCTGTATACGTTGTCATGCAGCTTCTCCCCATCTGCGCTCAAAGCTAAAAGGACAGCTTGAGTAATGGTTAGTATCTTTTGCCTTCTCTTTTGCTGCCTGAAGTGTTGATTTTGTATTACCGTACCTAGATTATATACCTCCGGTGCTTCAACTCTGCCCAGATTCCAGATACTGCAAAGAGATTTATAAGAAACATGGGTATTTTGTAATGTCAAAAATAAAGGTGCTTGCTGTTTTCAAATCCCTGGGAACAGAAATCAAGTGCAGAGCCTATTCAAACAAAGGCAATGCGTTTCTAAGTCATTTTAGCATTCCCTATGAGGGTCTGTCCTACACTCAGTCTGAATATTGGACTGTCATGCCTTTGAGCTGTTCTCTCCTGAATTTCTGGACTGCGAATGAGAGACTATCCAATTCAAATAGAAAACCTGGTGAGACTGACAAGTGAAAAGCAGGTATTCTCAAACTACAGTAAACTGCCCACTGAAACCTTTCCTGCTGCTTCTTCACGAGGTCTGCATGGAAGCCCATCCTAGGCATACAGGGCAAGGTCTCTTCTTCCCCCATCAGCACTGTCCCACATATCTCACTTAAGTTGGAGCTTGAGAGTTCGGACCCTTCAGTCCAGCGTGTATTTGATGCTGAAGTGCTTAACACGATTTCTTTTGCATGGTGTGTTTCCCCAGGTATGAAGACTCCCTGCTTGGCCTGGTGGAAGCAGTGAGCCCAGTTTGCAATCCGGGACAGCGCTACCGAGAGTCTCCCGACTGCAACAAAGCACATGCACCTCGTCACGGGAGCCACCGAAAACCCACATGGTACCAAGGCCCCTTTGATGTCAGAAGCCGAGCGGACGATCTAGAGGAGAGCCAGCTCCTAGAAGAGATATTCTTTATTTGACAAGGCTCATTCCTCCACAGCCACTTTGTAGATTTTTTTAGGACCTTTTTACTCCCGTTTCTGCAGTGGGTTTGTTTATGCAGCAAAGTATCATTTTTTAAATTATATGATTGGCAAGTAATTGTCTCCTCCCTCTAGGAATGAGCACGGTAGCTTCCTGTTTCATTTAAAAATGAATAATAATCATGTTGCAAGAACAACGGTGTTTGGCGAGTCCAGTCAGAAGGTGCTAGTAAGGGCTTTTATCCTCTTTTTTTTTTGGAAACCAAAACTTCAGTGTGCCAAGCAATTATTCTAAAATATAATTTAAAATAAAAGCCCACAACATTTTGGATTCGATTGAAGTCATAGTTTAGTCAGCCTCATATCAGGAGTATATTTCATTATCGATTTTTAGCTGTAAAGTGGTTTGCAAGAGCTGCGTAACACAAGAACCGCTGCATTTCAATTAGATTATTTTCTAATTACAAAGCAACCTGTTTAAAAACCTAGCATATTACAAAGGTACAAGCACTTTAATACTTTTCTCGGTGATTCTGCCATCTAACATCGCCTTCAGCATTCTGGTATTTACCATGCTGAGATCTTAGGGGGGTTTCTCCCCAGCTCAGCTCTACGGTGTCTAATAACGCTAATAGATGTTGCAGGGTTAATGCACTATGCATCCTTTTGAAAAATGCTCCTACTTAAATCAGTGCTATTTAACAGAGGAGATATGCAGGGAAACATAACCCTTATATAGCTAAATATAAGCAGCCATTGTAGTGGTTCAAACTTTATTTGATGTCCCCTTAAAAATGAGATATGTAGTAGTCATAGGGTAAGAAAAGTGTTCTGACATTTTCACCAACTTGCACTATTTTGATACCATATCCAGGCCTGTTGTAAATAAGACAAATCAGTAATTATTTCCACTAGCAGCTTGGAATGCACAAGTCCCTGCCGGCTTTAATTATTCATGCTGTATCTATTTCAGTTTATTTAAATGCACTCCCATCTACTGCATGCACTAGGTTATTTAAAGAAATGTGCAGAATTGGTAAAAATGACTGCAGATTAGAGGATTAATGGTCATTTTCTGCACAACCCAGTGTTCATATTTTATTGTAACAGTAGCCACCGGCATGTGCTCCTAGAAATATAAGGCTAAAATACTCATCTCGCCAGTAAAATTGCAGCGAGGGAAAGGTAGAATCGCATCAGCCCAGACGAGTTCTAGGCCATTGGTTCCCAGCTGGGTATGTGGCCCAGAACTGGTTCGTGACTAGTTCTCCAGTCATTCCTCCTTGTCTTAATGGTGATGCACATCTGTACTGATCCCCGGTGCACCATGCTTTCCCACCTCCGAATTGCTCATGCGTGGATGAACCCGTGAAGGTACCACGTTCTCAGATGGCCATGCACGACTCGGTGTGCTTCTCTGCTCAGAGAATGTACCATGCTGTGTTCAGAGCATGCATCTGCTGGGGGCAAAAAAGAAAGGGTGGAAGCTACATGTTGGATGAAAGAAAAAGCCATTTCTGGGATGTACAGGGCAGGCAGGAACCCTGAGCTGTCTCTGGCAGAGGAGGGCTGGCAGCTGGACAGCAGCGCCATGGGGTATGCGTGTTTTTGGGACAGCTCGTAGCAGCAGGACTTTGATAGCAATGATATGAAAAGGGAGAAGAGAGGGAAACGGCATACCCTGAATTATTCTGGGCTGTTTATCTGGTCCAGTGTTACTTGACAGGTTGGATAATGTCATTTTCTTGCATCGTGGCTGAATTTTAACAGTAGGTTGGAAGACTGAGGCCAGAAGAAGGAAGAGCAGCTGAAGCTGCCCCCTCTCCAAAATCAAAGTACACCGATTTCTTCCCACCCCTCTCTACAGAGATTCTGGGCCTTTCCCAGTATTCACCCTCATCTGAAGCGGCTGGCAGACTGGCTCCAGGTGGCAAAGCCTGCTATGATCTCCCACGGCCGTGACATGCACCCAACCATCAGAGTGAAGAAACTCTCTCCTGCTCTTCATGTTTCTGCTGTCAAAACACAGTTGAGCAAATTCTGTTTTGGGGCAAGAAAAAAAGGGAAGCAGGTGTTTAGGGAAAACGAGGAGGAAATAGGAAACAGGATACAAGTTTAGGTTTGCGGTTTTTGTGGTTTGTGTTAATTTTTTTTCAAGTTTGATTTTTTTTTTTTTTGAAAGAACCACTTTTCTGGGTGTAAAACAAACATTTATCTTCATGTTGTAATCTTTTCCTTTAATGGGCTTTTTTTTTAATAAGCACTAACAGACCTGTGGAAATAGCAAAAAACTCGTGAACGGTGCCTTTGTGTACACATTCCAGAGGGGGGTACCGGGCTTTCCGGTTCCTTGTGGGTGCCAATATTTAACTGCTCGTAAGATTTTTGACAGTCTGTTTCACCCAGTAACTATTCTGAGTCTGACGGTGTTTGTCTTGGGTCTGTATTTTGGTCAGAAATGCATTTTTAGAAGGATACTGTCAGGGTTTTCAGCCTCCAAATTTGATCCACTCTTGATCTGTAGAACCTATATATATATATATATATATTCATCCTGTATGTTGTAGCAACAAATCCTGGAGCGAAGAGGTTTAAAACGGCCTACTGGGGGAAGACCTCCAGTTGCTGAACCAAATAAAGACAAACCGAACAAGATCCAGACAAAAACCCACTTTTAAACACTTCTCGTGCTGGCTCAATTGCTGCGCTTATCAGCAGTATGCGAGGAACAGTGTTTAGCAGTCAGTGCAAGTAAAGATATTTTGCCATGAGGCACTACAAAGTTGAAGTTATTAAAACATTTATAGCCTTAGAAAAAAAAATCAATGGTTGTCAAATAAGAAAGGACAAAATCAGGAGTTGGGGTTGGGAGGAGAATTATTTTCCATCTGCCAAAACAATGGAGGAAATGCAAAAATTAAACTAGCAAAAGCAATCACTTGACAGTGTCCTTTTAAGTTTAAACTCCTATATTAGGAATCCCCACAGGGGAGTTACTCCAGTCATAGACAACTTGTCCAGAGTGCTCACAGACAATGTGCTTCAGCAATATATAAGGCCATGTCTTATGGGAACCTGGTGAAGTAACACTTCTCCTGCTAGGGTTACTCTCTAGACCTTCTTGTAGTTTGTATTCTTCCTAAATCACTTGTGTACACATGCGCATGTGCATGCGCACACACATGCACACACCACACACGATGTGTGTGTACACATCCATACACGTGTGCACACACCCCTGCACCTACACCCATGAAGTGTGCCTGTTGTGTTAGCACTCTCATGCACTCTTGTGATCAGCGGATCCTTAAAGTGACATTTTCTTTCTATTTTTCTAACCTCTCTGGTTCCAGTGGTGAATCCTGTCCTAAACCTGAGGATATATTTGTATACATGTGTGAGGTTTTAATTTAATAAATTATCTGAGTTTTTTTTTTTGTTCTCGTTTTATCTTTCAGACCACCAGTTGTTGCATTTTCTCCTTTGTTCTTTCTGTTTGGGGCATAGCAGTCGATGCTGAGGGACACAGGGCTCTGTACCAAGGTGGCGGTAGATCTCTGTCAGGTTGAATACCGCTGCTGAGGAGGTAGCTGCCCACCTACTTGTGGGACCTTTCAGCACGGACCAGTAGCTGCAAGATGGCTTTCCCCTCTTATTCTTCCAGAGTTTGCAGTGAACGAGAGCCAGCCATACAGCTCTTCTCACTCCGGGCCACTCACCTACACAGTCCTATAAGAACTAATCACCACCCTCTCCAGCATGTTTGTGAGTTCCCTTGGGAGGCTGTGGGGATTGATGGACTGAGATGCCATCTGTGCTCTTGATACCCAGCTCTTTCCTCAGCTAGTCCATATGGCTTTCCTTCCCCTCGTTTTCAGTTTGTTAAACTCTCCCTGGGTCCTGCTGAGCTTCTCTCTTGCTTCTAGGTTTGCAGATGGGAGCTATTGCTAGAAACATTTTCAGCTTTTCCACCCAGTACGTCCTTCTCTCCCTGGTGCTACCCCATGTGTTAACCACATCAAGGAGAGAAGGCAATAATATGGCCTGCCTAGATGATGCTTCTAAATAGGAGGCTCTGATCTACATGCCAGCTCCTAAACCACTTGCCAGCACAGCCCCAGGTGACTAGTTGGAAAATGGTAAAAGGCATATGATTGAGCTGTCTGGAAGACTCCTCTTCCCTTACAACCTATCCATGGTAGCACCACTTGTTGCGGATGCTGATTTAGATCAAGGGGATGAACAATGACATCACAGGAGAAGACGGTTCTGACCCAAATTTGTGTATATGTTTGTAGCTCATTACAGTTTTAGCAGTCAATATGTCACAGCAGTGAGCAAGAGAATGACCTACCCACATTTGGGTCCGGTCTTTTCTCAGGGGTATGAGCCTGGTGCAATAAGATAACTCTTAAATTCCTAGAAGAGGAAATAGGTTTCACCCCACCTTTAAAAAAAAGAGGCTGTTAACAGCACCAAGACTGCTGACTGCTCTAAGGATAGCTGTCTACTGCAGCCTAACGTGCTTTCCAACAACTACATAGAGAAATGCTGAAATCCAGCCCACTCACTTGCTTAGATCGGCAGTTAGAAACAGGCTGAAAATATAAGTCGTGCCATGGGATAGTTAGCAAGGAACAGTTGAAAGTCTTACCTGGAAGGCAGCCCATGGGATGTACTGCATGGAGTTCAATGCATGTTGTGCAGAGAGAGGAATGGCGAAGCTCTAACTCAAGCCCCTGGTTCCAGAGGGATCTATGCGTTTCAAACTTGATGCTTGGACTGTAAAGCCATGCTTCTGGTAAGGCTCTCACGGAGGCGGTGGACCATAAATGGGTATCGACTTTTGATTCTGAGGTCACTGAAACCAAATATATTGTCTTTTTTCTTCTCTGTCTTGCAACATAGCACTAACTATGTATTATTTGCAGTATCATCATGCTCTGGTCAGAAACCAAGGGACTGGGGGGGGAAGCAGTTCTTTCCCTAAGGAACTTACAATCTAAGCACAAAGCAGAAGTAGATGGACACAGATGGGGAAAAACAAGGGGACAATGAGACTTTTATACTCGGTGTGACAGGCAAAGGTCTCAGCCGCCATACTGTCGGTCATCATTTTCCAGGTATTAAAGCAAAGAAGAGCTCTGTGGAGGGCATTAGTTTGGCAGACATTTATGGCAAGCTCCTTCCAAACATGAGAGGACAGTAGGAGCAGCACAAAGGAAGGGACATGTAAATGTCCATGGTTATTGGACCAGGTTGCATTGACCTGGTTATTGGACCAGGTTGCATTGCATTGAAGGTTAGCATTGACAAGGAAGAAGCGTCCCACTGTGTGGTCACCAGTCTTGAGTTTGGAGGATGTCGGGGGTGTAATAGGAGAAGCCCAGTCTGTGGCTCACTATCTTTTGTGACTTAATGATAACTACAATTACAAGGAGTTACAAAAGTTAGCTGTGTTAACACTTTTTCTGGGACTTGGGTAGGGTGGAAGAGGATCATGTTTAGGTGCCAACTAGGTGGAAGCTGATCCAGTGTATCCAAGTCGTTGGGTCCCATGTGCTATCAAGGAAACCATATCTGAATAGTCTCATCTCTAGTTTGGGGATGCGCAGGCACACTGCCAGGCTCAGGCTTTTCATCTGCTTCCCTTCCATAGGATGTGAAATGTCGCCATTCAGTTACTCTCGTCCCTGAGACCAACGTTTGAGATCTCACAAGTGTCTGCCCACCCCAAGCCACTCTGCTCCAGGGTTGTACCTAGGCTGACAGTGCTCTGGCTTTTCGCTTTACCCATTCAGACAGCAACACCTCAGGAAAGTCACTGGCTTAGCAAAGGATACAACCACCATGACTTGACTCTTAAAGCATTTGCAAATGATGGATCTTTGTGTTGAAATAGCACGAGCCCTCCCACGCTCTGATTGCTGCTGGGTCTTGCCCTGCTTCAGTTCATCGGCATTTCAGGCTGTGAAGAGTCCATTCTCTCATCTCCCCCAGAAGTCCTTGTTGCATGCAGCGTTGCAAGGGTCCTCATGAAGAGCAGGACCCTGCTCCTAGGTAGGCTTCCAAACTGCGTGTTCAAACTCGGCCCCTCCTGACCACCTAGTTATGCTTAGCCCTTCTTGCCGGCTCCTGGATAGAGAGGCCATAGTGCTATGAAGTGTGGGCCAGTAGTTACGGTCTTCAAAGTTGACAAGACAGCTTCATCTCCATCCCTGGAAAAATAATGGAGCAAGTCCTGAAGGAATTTTATTTCTCAGTGGTAACAGATGACAGAACGAGGATCAATGGTCTCAAGTTGCAGTAAGGGAAATTGAGGTTGGATATTAGGAAGAACTTTCTCATGGGAAGGGTAGTAAACCACTGGAACAGGTTACCCGCAGGGGTCGTGGACTCTCCATCCTTGGATATTTTTAAGTCCTGGGTAGACAAAGCCTTGGCTGGGTTGATACAGCTGTGGCTGGTCTTGCTTTGAGCAGGGCGTTGGATTCTATGACCTCGTGAAACCCCTTCCAACCTTGATTTTCTATGATGGCTCCAGGTTGTGGTTAAAACTTCCTGAAATACCACACAACAAACCGCCGTGGTGGCAATCCAGGCTAATGCAGTCACGATGCTGGTAGCCCCATCACACGACATGTTTAGAACTAGACTAAACATCAAATGAGCCTTGCAGTGTTCAGTGCCTAATTGCCAGGGACCCCTTTGAATCATCTCAGCCTCAAATGCTCATAAATTATTTAGCACTTCACTGCTGACATCATAAAAAAGAATTTCATGGAATGACAGACAAGGAGGGCTGGAAGGGACCTCAGGAGCTCACATCTAGTCCAACCCCCTGCTCAAGGCAGGACCAGCCCCAACTACATCATCCCAGCCAGGGCTTTGTCTGCCTGAGGCTTCCAAACTTCGAAGGATGGAGACTCCACCGCTTCTCTAGGTATCTTGTTTTTGTGCCTCTCTACCCTCCTGGTGAGAAAATCCTTCCTAATATCAAACCTCAACTTCCATTGCTGCAGCTGGAGCCCATTGCTCCTTGTTGTCATTTGCCCCCACTGAGACCAGCCCAGCGCCATCCTCTTCGCAGCCCCCATGCAGGGAGTTGAAGGCTGCTATTCAATCCCCCTCGGTCTTCTCTTCTCCAGAAGTGCAGACGAATGTAGGGTATGGACCTGTTGGACCATTGAATTTAGTCCTGCCACATCCAATCCATAAGATTATTGAGGTTTATTTTGATAGTGGAAAACAGCAACCCCCTTAGTTTTAAATATCCTGTCTGGATCAAGGGTTTGGTCATGAAAGGGAACAGTGACTTTATAATTCAGGTTATTACGAGTTACTGAGAGTTTTTCAACTGCGGCACAAGTGTCTTTTTTTTTTGGTGGAGGGGCCAAGAGGAGGGAAACCATTTCCATGCATCAGTAACAGCAACACAATTCAAGGGTAAGAGAAGGAAAAGGCACAGAGAAGGAGACAAGTGGGGTGGACTTGTCCCAGCTCTTTGTCAGAATGTAATGAAGGAAGCAGCAGATCTCGGGCTGACATGCCAACGCGAGAGACACCATTGAGACCCAGGGTGGAGTCAAGATGGGGACGGAGCACCATGGCCTTGGCTGCTCCTTTTTTGATGAATGGGATCTGGACTCCAGAACATGGAGCTGGCGGATGTAGCTGAGCCCATAGATGACCTAGGATGGGATTTGATGATAAGGTGGGGAGACAGGGAGCAGGGGGTTTAGATTGCAGGAGAATCGGGAACAAGTCATGGCAAAAATCTGGTAAAGAAGGGAGAGAGAAGCCAAAGACACACTTGTGGTTGTGATCCAGACAAGACAGCAGGATTATCAGAAGTGCTAAGGAAGGGGAGGAGAGGATGTGTAAGGCGTTTGAGACGCACCGAGCTCAAGGTGTGGAAAAACACGCTCGGCTTGGAAAAAAAAGTCTGAGTCCTGGCGTGAGCTCTCAGTACAGTCTCTCTGAAATACAGCCTCAATATATCGTTGTTAATTTGCAGGGTCTGAGGATGGAAGCGGAGCCGAGGCTATCTAGAAGCCTCCTGTTTGTACCTTCCTAAATTCATGGCGTTGTTTGTGTGCTAATTAGCATATGATTTAGAAATGTACATAGTGGTGTGCTGCAAAGACAACACGGAGCGCTTAATGAGGCAATTTAAGCCAGCAGAAGCGTGGCAATCCGCTCTTCCCTGGTGCCTCCGCACAGGAAAATGATCCTGGTATTGCTGAGCCACTCTGTCTCCTTGGCCACGTCTCCACTGCCTCGGGGCCAAGCCTGGGGGCGCAGCCAGTGACCACCGTCTTCTTTCACGCACATCAAATCCTGAACATTACTGTTTTACAGCAGCCAGAAATGCATGCCAGGAAACGTGCCTGCAGAACAGTCGGGCAGCCGTCTGGGCTGTGTGCTTGGTGGATGTGGACGAGGCCTTTGAGGCACAGCCACGCACGCTAATAAGGTGCCGGTGTCTTTTAGCTGAGGGCGGGTGGACTCGATTCCCGACGGGTCTTATACGTCCTTGGCAGTGTTCTCTGCTCCGTCTCTGACTCTGGACTCCTTTTGCGTGGGATGATGTCGGAAGCTGGAAATGGCAAATTTGCAAAATCCCAGGTTGAATTTGCACCCAAAGGGCTTCTTGGGGCGTGCTCCTCCTAGGAGTTGTTATTATGGATACCAGGGTTGCCAACTCAGCGGAGAAAGCACCGCAACAGGACTTGGAGACCTGGACTCTGTGAAGACTGCTTTACTACTGGCTTGTTGAGTGACCCTGGGGAAGTCACTTCTTTGACCTATAGGTTCCTTGTCTACAAAATGAGAGTAAAAACACTTCCGTCCTTTTGTAAATGGGGGAACCAGTGAGTGGGAGGACTCGCAGATTGTAGACCCACAAGGGACAGTCTTGCCCTTCCCCTCCTTGCCCGTGCAAGCATGTTGAATTTCTCTCAAAAGCTGAATTAAAACATCTTTTAGAAGAGAGTTGCTCTGATCCTAAGGCCTCCAAGCAATGGCTCCCTAGGTAAACTGTTCCAATGTTTAATTACCCTCCCTCGCAGGAATTGTCTTATTTGAAGGTTGAATTGGTTTAATTTAAACTTCCAGCCATTGGATCTTGCTATGTCTTTGTCAGCAAAACAGAAAAGCCCCCGGTATCAGATTGCTTTTCCATAAAGAAGTATCTGTACGTGGTGATAAACTCACTGCTTGGCGTTCTCTACACTAAGATGAGCTCCTTTATGCCCCAGATCATGAGGCTTGTCCTCAAGTGCCAGGATCATCTTCGTGGCCCATACTGGAAGTTCCCCAGCACCTTTCACACCTTTATTGACATCTGAACACCAGAACTAGGTATGCTTTTGCAGAAACAGTCCTGCCATTGTGTAGAGAGGTAAGATCCCTTCTCTGCTTTTCCCTGACATCCCATTTCTATTCTTCCTAGGATTGCATTAGCCGCTTTAGCCGCAGCCTGGCCTGCAGTGCTCACAATGTGGTCAGGGTTACCTACAATAACCCTTTAGTCCCACACTGGGGGTGTGGGCAGATGTAACGGATAGCACGTTCAAAATGCACTTTAAACCCCCGAGGGTCTAATTGTACAGGCCGCCGAAAATTGGAAAATTCAAAAGCACACGAGGAAAATCAAGTGAACAGCTCAGTTATGTGGGGGCAGAGCATTTCATGCCTAGCATCTGGTGAGTCCTCCAGACATCCCATGCTGCACAGCTCCTTGCCCCCTCCTAGCCCCAGACACGTGCAGGGCAAGGGGAATAGAGCCAGGACTCTACCAAACAAACCCCTGGTCCCAACTCCCCCCAGAGGGGTGAGTGGATTACACAGGACTAGAAGCAGGTCCCCAAATCAGGTAAGGATCCTGCCCTCCCTGGTCTCGGCACCTGCTCCCTTCCCCTCCATCCTCTCCTTCTCATCCCTGCTGCCCCCCCCTGCCCATCGCTGCCACTGTCCCTGCCTTGCTCCAGCCGGGAACAGTGGCAGCAGACGGGTTCCTCCTTCCTGGGACAAGCTGAGGCCGGAGGGGAGGAGAGATTCGTAGCTGCTTTGGCGACTGCTGCTCTCACCCCAAATGAGCGCAGGGTCTTGAGCGGGGAGGCGAAACGAACAGCACGGCTTTCACGGGAGGGGTTGAAAAGCCACAGAGATCTTGGGGGAAGGGAGCCCTGGAGCACGCAGCCTCCTGGGCACCACAAGCCGGAGGCCACGTGGCAAGCCCTCCACTTCTCCCTGGGAGAAACGATGGTCTGGGTGCTGTACCATGCCCTGCTGGGGTTTCGGCAGCAGTGTATTCGCTAAAAGGTAAGGGTCCAAGTTAACACCCTCAGTAGCGTATGCCAACACGTCCATCCTTGAACAATAGTGGCTATGTTGCCAATCGTTAACGCAGTTGAAATGTTTCAGGTGTTACATCTGTCTGCACCCCGACTTCCAGCTTTCCAGATGGCTTCCCATCCTCATATAATCTGTTCTTGGTTCCTGGCTATATTACCTTGAACTACAAATGTGTTGTGTTGGATTGAACTGGGCAACCTAGTTTATTCTCAGCTCATTGTCTTTCTCATTCCAGTTGTTCTCTCTCTTAATTGTTCATTACCCACCCAAAAATGGAGTCATCTGCATCTGCAAACTTTACTGGCAACCATTTAAATCATCCACTAGGTCATTGATAAAAATATTAAATAGCTTTGGATCAAGAATGGGTCCCTGGAGAGCCCTGCTAGAAACAGCTCCCTTCATTGACAACTATTTTGCTATCTGAATCTGCTTTTTAATCTCTCTAACATGTGCCCTCCTAATTCTGTATAATAGAAATTTTTTAATCAAAATGTCACGCGGTCCTTGGAGAAGTCCAGGACGACTGCATTGACAGTCGCCTTTATCAATCAACCCCATAATCCTGTCTGGTTTTGACAATAGGTTTGTTTGGAAGAAATCCACCTCCCACAGAACCACGCTGACTGGCATTCATTATATTTTTAGCCTGTAATCCTTCATTGATATCAACTATTAATTTATTTTACCTGCTATCCAATATCAGGCTAACAAGCCTATCGTTTCCATGGTTGTCTGTTTTACCTTTATGATCTGTCTGAATAGCATTGACGGTCCTCCAGCCCTTTGGATAGTGTGCAGCTCTCCAAGAGTTGTTACGAATTTAGACTAGCGGTTTGCTCAGCCCGTTCCTGAAGGAGTCTTGGGTACAAATGATCAGGCCTCTCAGGAAGACGCTTCATTTTCGCAGATGTCCCCTTGCATCTGCCTGTGTTGCAGAGGGTAACTTTTTGTCCCGTACCGAGGAAACCTGCAGACGCAGTGTGCGGTTCCCAGCCCATCCCAGACAGGTTCATCCGGCCTTTTCTTAAACACCTCCAAGGAAGGAGGTCCCAGAGGTTCCCAAGGCAGCTTGTTCCACTGTGTTACTGCTCATAGAGTTAGGAGACTTTTCCTGAGCTTTGCTTTAAGTCTGCTGTGCTGCACCAGTTGATTGCCACGTGTCCTTCTCTCTCTGTTGAAGCGAGATAAATGCTTCCCACCGTTTTCCTTACAGCAGCTTTCCAAGTACTTAGAAACTGCTGCTGTGTCGTCCCTGTCCTCGTTGGGTGCCATCGCTGTGCTGTCGGTGCTGAAGTCTCTGGGACTGCGGGCCTGGCAGAAAGTTGCAGCCAGAAGAGCCCAACACCAAGCTTGTTTTAAAGAAGGTTTGGAGGCCAAGGCTTAGTCACGCTGAGTGTCTACAGGGCATTGCCCTAACACACGTGTGCTCTGACAGACAAGGTGTTAACGCACATGTGCACGTGACAAGGAATTGGCACGTCACCCCATAGACTCCCCTAGGCCCTTCCAAAGCTCCCATCATTTTAATTCTTCTTTCAAACCAAATATAATGTTACAGGTGACCCATATTGTGAAGATCTTGAGCCGTCCCGACCCATGGGCTTGTTCCAGATTCTGGTCTGGGACTTCCCACGCCAGCCTTATCATCCAGTACTGGACCATCCTGCACCTTGTACAGCCATCTCCTTCTCCTGCCTTGTGGCACATCTGGCCCATCTCTTAACCACCTGCCAAGAAGTTCATGCATTGGTCAGGTTCGCTGGTCAGGCCTACTCTGGCCAGTGCTTTAGCAAAGCCCTTGTATGAGCCGTATGTATGTTGGGGGGAAAAGCAGAACAAGGAGCAACGGTCTGAAGTTGCAGCAAGGGAAGATGAGGTTGGATATTAGGAAAACTTTCACGAGGAGGGTAGTAAAGCACTGGGACAGGTTACCTAGAGCGGCGGTGCAGTCTCCATCCCTGGAGGTTATAAAACCTGGCTAGACAAAGCCTCGTCTGGGATGATGTAGTTGGGGCTGGTCCTGTTTTAAGCAGGGGGTTGGACTAGATGTGACCTCCTGGGGTCCCTTTAACCCTCATTTTCTATGAATCTATGATCAATGTCCCAGCACCCTCTAACTCTCCGTTTTCTCCAAACTAAGCATAACCAGTTCCTTCAACCTTTCTTTGTACCTCTGGCCCACCCCGGCATACTTTCCAGGCCTCTGGATTCAATCCGGTTTCTCCACCTCCTTCTACCCCTTCCCTGTAAAGTATGACCGGTCTAGGTGGAAAAGACCTGTTGGGTCCTCGACTGTATCTTAACAACCGTGCACATTGCATCCTGACAGCTTGTTATCAGTCTGTCCTTTTAATGACTCCAGAGAGGGTTGCTTTAGCCATATTTGCTTGGGAGACTGAGCTCAATAAGGTTGGGCTTGGGTGGTAGGGTTCCCTTAGGTTAAACCCATGAATCTAGATGTACACCTTGCTGGGGTCGTTTGACCCCAGTCCTCTTTCCTGCCATGGCAGGGGGTCGGACTCGATGATCTGCTCCTAGAAACTATGAAACTATAAGCTCTGCGGCGGGTGGTGCTGGCGGTGCGGGTATCGCCCCTGTTACGACTGACAGCAAAGGATTTAGGGTCATGCAATCGTACTTAAATCTGCGTAGACAGGAAGATGGAAACAGGTTGGTTTGGGCTGAGGCTTTGTCAGGGAACCGGTGCTGGGTCTCGCACGACTTAACAACCCCGTCACTCCCCAGCACGCCTGAAAGAGGGAATAAATGGGTTGTAAATCTGGTGACAATGGAAAGAGAAATGACAGAGGGTAGAAACACAGGACAGAAAAGAGCCTGGGAGTGAATGGTGGGGAAGAGCCCGAGGACCCATGAGAAATGGTTGGAAAGGGGACGAGCCGGAGAGACCCCAGCCGAGCGGGGAGCGGGGGCTGGAGCCGCGCTTTTGCACGGGGAACGCGCCAGGAGGACTCGGACGTCCCCGAGCAGCAGCACCTGGCCCCCTCGCTCCCTGAATCCACTGCCGCTTTGTCTGCGCTTGGGTTTGGGGACCTCATTACCGGCGAGCGTATTGATGGATTGGAGGGATTTCAGTGAGGAGCAATAAAAATGATCAGGGGCTGCAGGAATTGACATAATGAGGAGCCAGGATGAGAAGAGTCAGATATTTATAGCTTGGGTGAGAGAGAATTAAAAGGTGGGGTGGGGAGCTGGACCGGGCGGCCTGCAAGCCTCGTCTGCTTCTAATAACTCCCCTCGCTCGGCGCGCCGGAGCCGGCGCGGGCTGTCAATCCGGCGCGCCTCACCCGCCCGAGACTCCCCTGTTAAAAAGCTCAGGTAGGCGTACGCCACCGCACCGGCACTGTCAAAATGTCACCGCGACTCTGCGTTGGGTTTTAACAACCTGTGCGAGGGAAGGGGATTGACACTTTTGACAGGGGGGGAAAAAAAATCAAAACTAAATCTTTTTTTTTTTTTTTTAACCTTGAGAGCGAGGCAGTGCCCTGGAGACTGCTGCGCTGGCCTGGGCGAAGGGAGGCCCTGCGTGTTCAGGGCGGCGGGGAGGGATCTGAGCCGAGGGGCTTGCTTTCTGAAAGGCCCCGGTGACCCGGGGACACAGCTCTTAGCCTGAGCCTTGCGCCGATATTTATATCCTTACAGGGCTGCCGACGCGTGGGACACGGGTGAGGGCAACAAGTCGCTCTTCTGTTCCCCCACTTCCTCTCTCCCGCCCCGTCCCTGGCTGTCGAAGGCTTCTTGCATCCCAAGCTCATAATAATAATCATGCCCTTCGCCCTTGCAGCCAGCAGTCTGGGGCTGTGGGCTGCTTATTCCTCTCCATGCAAACTCTGGCAGCTAAGGGAGTTCCCAGATGTGAAGGGACTGGGCCATGGTGGCTTACAACCTCGGTGGCAGAGTCAGGATGAAAAACCAGCTGCTTTATCCTGTGACCTGTGTTTTAACCACAAGATTGTTTCTCCAGGCAGCTTCGGGTCCAGGTAGGGCTTGCGGCTCGATGGAGGTCAGGACCGCAAAGGTGAGCTTGCCTTGCTGTGGGGTGGGATGGGTAGGCGACGGAGAACGGTGCCTGTCTATACGTTGGCACGGCACCCTGTCTTATGGGAGAAGCAAGGTTGGTGAGATGTGGCAATATCCTTCGCTGAGACGAGACAGACTTCCTGGCTTCAAACACGCTTAAGGGACTCGGAGCAAGAAGCAGCCACAGTCCAAGTTAAGCACAGGTTAGAATAATTGCTCTCATTTTAATCCAGCCATGTTAATCAGTTGGGCTACTTAAAAAAGGAAGTTTATGAAGGGGAGTTGGCAGGGGAGAGGTAGGGGGTAAGGGACCATAAAATGAAGGTCTCAGTTAAGTCCGTGGGTTTTGATGTCCAGTAAAGCTGCGCATTTCTGTCCCCAGACCTGTCTTCTGCAGGGATGCCGTGGGTTTTGTGCGAGCACAAGGACCGTGTGTTCAGAGACGGACCGGCGGCTTCGTGAAAACCCTGTTTTCCACGTGCTGAACAACGGGAGTGTCTGTCCTTTCTCATTCCCTTGCATTTTACCCGCGCTCAAACTCGGCTTGGACGGCGCCTGACCCAGCGAAGCCGCGGGAAGCTCGAAAGCTTTTCAATTCTCTCCCCACGACCGAAGTCAGCCCAACAAAAGGTCTTCCCTCCCCTTGCAAACCTCGCTTCTCCTATCTGGACTATCGTGGGTACAGCACCCATGGCTAACCGAACTGGTCCCGGTCGGGGTGGAAGAGATGTAACGAAGAGCGGACGAATGCTTGCTAAATTAAGGAGCTGAGCAAGGGAGAGAAGTTTTCCCCAGTCCAGAGGCTTTTGTGAACCTCCTGCGGCCTCCGTTCTGCGCAACTCGTAGACGGCATCCCCAAAACCGCTGCAGCTACGGCACTGGCCTTGGCCTACTGATGGGACGTTGCGTTGTGTACGCGTGTGCTCGGAGCTGGGCAAGAATGAGGAGCCTCAGTCCCTGTGCTGTGGCGTCGAGACTTGCATTGAATTGTATCCGACAGTCATCCACGTGTGTGTGCGCGCGTGCAAGCGAGACGACGGAGGTGCGCGCACCCCTCTCGTGGCCTCTCTCTCTTGCACGCGCACTTTCACGGCCACTCTTCCCGTGTCCCTGCGTTGCCCCCGCTACATTCGCATGCGAATCCTTGGGGGACGCTCTCGTTTCCAACGGCAGAAAACCCCGATCTATTAAACGCTGAAGATTCAGCGCGTGCGCCTGCTTTTTCGCCGAGCCTTGAGTTAAGACGACCCATGGAAAGAGAGATAAATTAACACATCGCCCCTCTCCTAATGTTTCACATATGCTTCTCACAAGGACTTTTCATTTTCTTTTTTTTGCTTGACTGAGAGCAAAAAAATAATGATCCATATTCCCCGCAGCCCCGGCATGGGAGAGCTTCTTATTTCCTCCGTACTGCTTCGAACTGGGCTGCTGGGTCAAAGTTAGGAACAACTTGGTTCCTGGGTCCCGCAGGATGTGAAATGCTTAGGAGTGAAAAATAAGCCAGCGCCAAGCCCAGGGTGCTTGTCCGTGTGCGAGAGAGGGCAGGGAGCAATCAGATAAGCGTTTTCTTGATGGCAGAGGTAGCCACTCTATTTTAATTATACCTGTGCGCAGAGGCCACTGCTGCTTTTCATCCATTTCAAATTAGGCTGACTTGCAGAGAACAGACATTGCCTTGGGTGACTGAAGGGAAGAAGAGGTGAGAAAAAGCTATCCATTTCTTTTTTTTCACTGCTTTCGCCATGTTGTTGAGCTGCGAGACGGGGTGCCGGCCGAGGTACAGCAATCCTATCCACAAGTGTGTTGATTTAAGCCCCTTGGATTTATATAACTTTGGAAATGGTAAACTATATTAATTTGCTGTGTTTTCAAGGGAAAGTTATTTATTGAGAGGCATTTTTAACTCAAGTGCTGGAAGCCTTAAATCATTATAATAAATTCATGCTATTCAGGGTTTCTTACTTTGTAATAAATTTGTTTTAAACATGAATGAGGAGATCCATGATTTCTTTAATATACTGTTATGCATTTCCTTTCAAAATGACACAGCTCACTATATCAAGCCGGAGAATAATAGTGAGAGATTTACAGTACTTAAGAATAACACTGCATGGGAATGTGACATGTTAACCAACATGGTAGAGGAGGTGAGCGAACAAGGTACGCCTCTCTTCCAGGGCTTGCAAGAGAGAATTGCGAGGTGGGAAATAAGGTTGAAAGAAGAAGATGGGAACCAGTTACCCAGCGGGGGTCACCTTGCACTTGGGGTCACCACTGCTCCAGGAAACGGGGGTTTGATCCTGGAGTCAGGAGACCTCAGTTCTGCTCTTAGCTCAGCCCTGGACTTGGTGCAAGTCGTTCTTTCTGTACCTCAGTCCCTTTACCTGTAAAATGGAGCTAATACTCCCCTGCCTGCCAGGGGGGCCAGGAGGATATTGCCCACTGGCAATTGTGCTGTCCTCAGAAGACATAGGATCATGGGAAAGCAGGGCTGGAAGGGACCTCAGGAGGTCAAGTCCAGCTCCCTCCTCAAGGCAGGATCAGCCCTGACTAAACCATCCCAGCCAAGCGCCCATCCGACCTGCTTTTGAACATTTCCAAGGATGGAGATCCCACAGCTTCCCTAGGTGCCGGTTCCCATGCTTGACCATCGTCAGAGGCAGAAAGTCCCTCCTCATCCCCAGCCTACGTTTCCTCTGCCCTGACTCCTAGTCCTGTCCCTTAGAGACACAGGGGAAAGCCCATCTCCATCCTCTCTGCCATCGCCCATCAGGCATTTAAAGACTGTTATCATGTTCATCCCCACAAGTCTCTTCTCCAGACTAAACAACCCCAGCTCTTTCAGTCTAAGGATGAAAAGCCAGGCATGTACCCAGAGAGACTTGGCCTTGGCGATTAATCTCCGATCCTGCATTAGCCCCGGCTCACCATTTCACATGCCACCAGATAGGCTGCTGTGGTGAAAACGAGCCGCCATGAAATGCCCAGCTGACTTTAAATCACTTCTTTCTCTAACTTAGGTGGATTTTATTTTTCTCCGTAGAGATGGGAATGACACGAGCAGCCGGGTACAATGCGTGTCTGCAGGGTCCTCAACAAATTGGCTCTTTTGGCAACATATTAACGTCTTCATTTGGAAGTGAAGACCCCCTGACACCGTCTTGGCAGGGCCGTGGGTGCATCTGCAGGTGCCAGGCCCCTTGGTTTCCCATTGTCCTCCTCTTTGGTGCTGGGAGCATCTGTTGCAATTTCACAGGGATCGAATTGAACTGCCTCAACTAAGTTCAACTAAGTCACTTAAAGCAACTAAGTGATTTAAGTCCCACGCCGGTCTGATGTAGTTGCATCTGTTCATATACCTGAGGTCCAGCTGTGGTCATAGGGGGTGGCTATCCCAGATGGGCCTGTTCAACCCAGTCACTTCACTTGGGTAGTGTTGCTTGAGGGTATTTGCAGAAGAGTGTTGAATGGAGGAGGACGCTGGGTATCTAGAAGGTATCAGGGTAGACTTCCCCCTAGGAGCTGCTCTCAAAGCTGTGTAGGGGCGCGTGTTGGGTTTCAGCCCATGCACCCACAGACCCATCTTCAGTGCAGTCAGAGAGGCAGCACGCCCACGCTAGCTTTACCCTAAGAGGTTCAGGTACCAATGACATCGCGGCAGCATGTGCTCATCCCCAGAATACAAATGCAGGCAATTCCACCCCCCCGAATTGCCATGACTTTGCTGCTGTCGCTCCCAAAATGGGCTCGATCAATCAGCTGCCCACACACCTCAATCGTCGTGGGAGTTGCAGCATAGACATATACCAGATAACCTCCATTATAATGGAGATCCATGGGACGGCGTCGCTAGGTTAGCCAGGACAGCAGGCCTTGGGGTCCTTTATGACTTCTTCTTGTGTATGACTTCAGCAAGTTGACTCTCCCAACCTTTTAAGAGCAGGTCCATCAATATTACTTTATGACTGGGAATGTGCCTGTCACCAGCAGCATTTTCTATAGGGGAAGAGAGGAGGCGCCTCCCTTTTCAGAGGGCCGAGGGGAAAAGAGACCGACTAACCCTGAATTAAAGCACCCATAGCAAGGAAAACCCCCTTCCCAGGAGAGCCCCAAAAGACTTTTCGCTCGTCTAATGGGCAACTATTTCCACCCCAGAGCTGAGAGAAGCAGCACAGTCGAAACAGGAGTCACGGCACGAGGAAAGTGCCCTCGCTCCAGGTTTGCCACTAGTTTGGTGCTCAAGGTGCTCTCTTGGTTAGTGCGAGAGGTGGGTTTGAAGCCCATCAAGCCAAGGAGGGCACTGAAGCCAGATCTCCAAGGTCCTGGCCAGGTGCTCTAACCAGTAGGCATTAGATAAAGGGCAGGGTTCATTGCCTCCTCCCCCTGCCGTGCGTGCAAAGGGGAGTGGTTGCGCCTGCAATGCTTTTGCACCGAACGCGGTGCGGTTATCTAATGTAGATCACCTGGGGTTCAGTCTGTCCTGTACATGGGGGGCACCTCCTGCGCCCACAGCCGCCCTGCGACGGGCGACGCTCACGCAGGTCTGTGCTCCTGCATTTCTGCATCCCCAGCAGCCCGGCCAGCGCTGGGTGGTGTAAAGGAGCACGACCGGTCCCCACTGAGCTGGGGCACAAAGGATCTCTCGCTCTGTGGGGAAGGAGCGGTCATAAATGCAATGATGGGAGCTGATCTGTCACCGCAGAAAAACGTCTGGCCCATAAACTTGCCAAGCGTCCCTAATAAAGGGCGGGCTGCGTTATCGCGTAGAACGGTTTTATAGGGGAGGGTCATAAAACGCGCAGATTGCCCTTTAAAACGCCAGGACGAGGATTGATGCCCCCGGGCACGGGTGGATGCTAATTGGAAGGGAGGGATAAATCCAGGGGCCTGTTTTGCAACCCCGGGAGCCCGGCGGGTCAGGGACCCTGCAAGGGCATCTCCGGGCTCCCGGGGCTCGTCCCTCCTGCGGCTGCTCCTGTTTTTCCTGTTGCTTTGGGTCCAGGTGTGAATCCTCCTTACACCCCTCTCTCTGCTTTGACTGCATCCCACCATCCAGGCCACTTCAGCTTCTCCTGGCACGACGGTGGCCTTCTGTTGGTCCCTTCTCGCTCCCCCCTCGCTCTGCTCCTGTAGGGTCTGTCGGGTTTGACACGCAGGTCCCATCCATCCCCCTTTGCTTCCACCGTCTCTCTCCTTGCTCCTTCCAGCCTCTCCTGCAGTCTGCCGGCTCCCCTGGGATGTCTCGGTTCCCCACACCTCGCCGCCTCCTCCTCTCTCTACATCTGTCCACCGCGCCTGTATCCCTGACTTGCAATCTCCGCGTTATCTCCGATGCATCTTGTCTTCCTTTTAACAGTAAGGCCCTCCTCTGCCCGAAATTCATCCGGGGGGTGGAGGGGGATCCCACAAAATACAGATTCACTAGGAACAGCAGGCACGGGCAGCACTGGAAGAGTTAAAGGGATGGCTCTCCCATTGGTAAAGCCCGGGAGAGAAGCGGGGTGTGCGCGTGTGTGTGCACGTGCACGTAGAGGTGATTAATAAATACATCAGACCCTGGCCTGCTTTTTTAATGCTGCAGGGAGCCGGTAGAGATTTCACTTAATAAATGTAGACAGCCTCACCTCCACCACCGCCGAGGTACAACGCCGTCCATCCTGCTAGACAATTTCTGCGTAACAGGATTACACATGACCTAGAGCCTGGCGATTATGTGCAGCGACGGCTGACAGGCCAGGGCCGGTGTGTGCATGTATGTGGGTTAGTTATTTATTTTTTTAATCCCCCTGAAAGGAGAGGTTGGGCTGCTAATTCCTGATGAGATCTGGTCTGAAAAGTCTCCTCCTTTTAAATACCTGAAGCATTCGTGGGATCATCCTTGGCTCTTGGGGAGATGAGGGCAGCTGTGGGAAAGTGAGATTTTGCTTTTCGGGGATGGATGCAAAACCGGTTTGTCTCCCTTGCTGCAGATGTGTTTGCATGTGCCAGGCTGGTCCTGCCCTTCCTTTCCATGCATGGGTTCTCCCGGTTTCGAACTTGGACTAAACCTTAAAGCCCCTCAAAAGCTCCTGGCACAAGAGAGGGACGTAGAGGTGGGCTCGGTGCGCCGGACAGAGCAGTCCTGGGTAACCAGAGGCAGGCCGTGCTGGGACGTGAGCAGCGTGGAAGCCGGGTTACCTGTAGTCGTTTTCTATCTTAAGAAATGCTCCCAAAATAATTGTGATTCTGTGCCAAGTAAAAGAAGTATTGGCCTTTGTTATCGTGAGATACGGGGTCGCGAAGTCGTAAAGCAGTAGCATTGGAAGGGATGGTGAGGATCATCTTGCCCAAGCCCCACATAGATGCAAGAGGTACGTCCAGCCTCTTCTCGCAGCCTCCGGGCTCGGAGAGCCCACAACTTCCCCAGGCAGCTTCTGCCATTGTCCCGCTGCTCTGGCCATCGGCATGTCTTCCCTGAGGTTTGATCTCAATCCGCTGTCCTGCAGTTTAAACCCATCCCCATGTATCCTGTCACAGAGTCGCAGGCAAGCGGGGGTGAGGGGACCTCAGGAGGTCACATCTAGTGCAACCCCCTGCTCAAAGCAGGACCAGCCCCAACTACATCATCCCAGCCAAGTTTTTGTCCAGCCGGGTCTTTAAAACCTTCAAGGATGCAGAGTCCACCACCTCTCTGGGCAGCCTGTCCCAGTGTTTTACTGCCCTCCTTGTGAGAGAGTTTTTCCTAATATCTAACTTCAAATTTTCTTGCTGCAACTTGAGCCCATTGCTCCTTCTCTGCCGTCTGCCCCCACTGAGACCAGCCCAGCTCCAGCCTCTTTGCACCCCCGGCAGGGAGCTGAAGGCTGCTATTCAATCCCCTCGGTCTGCTCTTCTGCAGACTCAATCAGCCCGTTTTCCTCACATGTCCTGTCCCCCAGCCCCACAGCCATTTTCATAACCCTCCGCTGGACTCTCTCCAGTGTGTCCACATCCTTTCTGCAGTGGGGGCCCACAGCTGGACACAGGACTCCAGATGTGGCCTCCCCAGTGCTGAGCAGGGGAAGAATAACAGCCCTTGACCTACTGGCAACGCTCCCACAATGCAGCCCGGGATGCCGGTGGCCCTCTTGGCACCAAGAGCGCACTGCCAGCTCCTGTTTGCCGTCTTGTCCCCTGTCACCCCCAGTCCTTTTCTGCATTTTTAGATACTACTGCTTGTCTTCAGGAGCTGGAGCTTTATGGGAAAGGCCAAAACTCACACGGCTTACCATGAAATCATGAGACCAGGCAGCGCAGCACTGGCTGATCTCCTGGCCCTGGGATAATATCCAAGGGGGGGGAAAAGACAACGTCCTAAAGCAGAGTTCAGTGATGAAACCAAGTTGATTTAATCCATGCTAAACTTACAAGCGTTGAAATTTAAGGGCTTGTCTATGGGGGGACAGTCTAGAAAAAGTAATCTGAATTAACTTTTAAAGTAGATTCATTAAACTGTGAGAAAATCCTGTGCAGACAAGCTCGTTCAAAATTCAAGTGGCTTTCATTTCATCTAGCTTAATTTTCTTCCAAAGCAAATCAAGGTAAACTGAATAAAGGCCACTTGACTTCTGACCAGGAGCATTCGCACAGGGATTTAATGTGGTTCAACTAATCCACTTTCAATTCCCATTTTCAGGTCATCCTCATGTACTTTCCTGAGTTTCCCTTTATTGACAAGCTTTTAGGTATTTAGATAAGATGCAACCGAGAGAGAAATTTCCATTTTCAAGTTTGTTTTTGAGGCACAAGAAGGTGTTGAAGGCACAGAGCTGCCTAAAACGTTTGAGTTTTTCGGGCACCTATACACGTGCAGCAAGGCTGCTTCAATGCACTGTAATTACAGCGCATCAGAGCAGATTCGATGAATCGAGTCTGCTGGAGCACGATAATTACTGTGCTCCAGCAGACTCCAAGGTCTCGTGTGTCGGTGTCCCCACACTGAAAAATGCCCGCGGGGGTGCTTTAACTAAAGCTCAATTGACAAGCTTTAGTTAAAAAAGCCATTTTTTAGTGCAGGGACACCGATACACGAGATGCTATGGGTGTTTTTGAGACTGACCGGTGCGTTTGGAGACTTTCATTTCTGGGGTCCTGATTTGAGACCCCTTGATGGAATCAAGTCATAAAAGTGCTGCCCCCCCCGCAACTTCTCAATGATAAAGACATGTTCAAGTTGCTCCAGTTTGGGACCAAAATGCTGTGAGAAGCCCCAGATTATAGAAGCATGGGAGGGTTGAAGGGAGCTCAGGAGGTCGCATCTAGTGCAGCCCCCTGCTCCAGGCAGGACCAGCCCCAACTCCATCATCCCAGACAAGGCTTTGTCCACCTGGGTCTTCACAACCTCCAAGGATGGAGATTGCACACCCTCCCTAAGTATCTTGTTTCAGTGCTTCACCACCCTCCTAGTGAGAGAGTTTTTTCTCATATCCAACCTCAGCTTTCCTTGCTGCAGCTTGAGCCCATTGCTGCTTGTTCCGTCAGTCGAAACAGAGCCAGCGAGTCAGCTCCACGTTACCCTGTCATAGCTCATGGTAGGAAGGGACCGTGGCAGCTATTGGGGAAGGTAGACTGGGCGTAAGGGTTATTATTATGATGTGCATTAGAGGAATGATGAGAGAGACCAAGCGTAGTCACGGCCCCAGCCTGACAGGGCCGCGTGTATCTTCTGCAAGAGACCCCTCTGCCATGTGACGACTTGCCATCCGAATAATACAAAGACAAAGTGAGGGCAGGGCCAAGGGTGTATTGTTTTCCTCGCCTAGCAGATGGGGAGAAACTGCCAGGGGAAACCACGGCAAGTAAAGACGAAGGCTCAGGTCCTGATTTTGCTGGCACCTTTGAGGATCTGGGACCTAATGATCTCCCCTAAGGTCCTGCAGCAGGGTAGAGAAAGGAGCCAGGCCTCCAGAGATGCAGCCTTTGCCCTGTTCATCACTCCTTCCCCCACCGTGTTCGTGGGCAAGAAAAAGTCCTCGTAAAACGGGGCCAAGCCTGGAGCTTTGTGGCACCGGGTTCTCGCAGATCGCTCCTTAGTGCAAGATGACGTCCCGGGGGCTGGCTCGGACATGCTCTTCTAGGGACGATGCTTTCCAGGAAGAGTCGGCGACTCTGCTCTCTGCCGGCCTTGGAGAGGGAGGCTGGCGACGAATCCGGGAGAACAGCTTTGAGCTTCCTGATCTGGAAAATTAAACTCTTTCCATCCTGCCACTCCAAAGCCAGGAATTAATTTTGGAAGAAGGGTCCCCCATGTGCAAACTCCAGCTGCATCCAAACGGATTCAGGTGGCTTCGCTAAATGCTTTGCTGAGCCCTGATGTTCTCTGGAAGAAAGCCAGGACGTGCCCCCGGCGGAGAAGGACCTGCCTTCCAAGTCTAGCAGGGCTGTGGGCTGTGATGTCTATAACCTCTGCAGGGATCAGCTTAGCAATGGTTACATTTGCTAGTGGAAAACGTGCCTGCTCTGCTCTCGCTGTCAGCCGCAGAGCCTACAGGAGCGTGCAAGGACTTCAGTGAAAAGCAACACTTCCTTGCAAGACAAATTGTTCCAAGGGGAACGCACGGCAGCTCCGCACCTGTGGGTAGGTACAGGTACCAGGCCCACAGGATGTGTCCTTGGAGACAGGCTGGCAACAATACGTGTGCAAGCAAGTACAGGATAAACCCAGAACTGCTCGGTCGTGTGTCATTGCTCCAGCACAGATCTAGAAAATCATCTTCTGCCTACAGACCTCCAGCAAAGACTTCTTCCCATCTTAAATCATTATATGCTTTCGACTAGGAGCTTCTTACAGTCTTTAATGTAAGAAAGTAATGCCTCCTACATTTTTTTCTGAGCCCAATATTTTTGTGGGCATCAGTGCACAGTGGTGTATATTTATTGGGCACGTGCATTTAATGTGCAATAACTTACTGAGCAGTAGGCGGTTTTTAGGTTGGCATGTACATGTGCAGGCATTAAAGCTCACATTTAGGACCACAGTTAGTCCTAAGTCAGTCCACACACATAGTGTTGCTGAGCAGTAAGGCGTCTCCACGTGCATTACTGCACAGCAACTAATTGCGCGTATATTTGATACCTGAATGATGCAGGTATCACGTTTACAACCAAGTCAGTGTAAGTCACCATAGTTACTGCGCAGTATGGACATGCATGTGTAGACACATGCCCATACTGCACAGCAATTTTCAGTTACTGCGCAGTAACCTAAATTACTGCGCAGTAAATGTGCACGTGTAGACACACCCATTGTGCCGTATAATGTGGACATCATTGCCAGGCACACAGCTGTTTTCAGTGGTAATTTTGGAATGATGATGTAGCCCTAATCATCCAGGAAAAATGCAAGCGGTGGTGAGGATTTTTGTGGGTGAGATCTTTTACTGGACTAACTGTATCGTTGGGTGGGTATCGACACATCCATTACCCTTCCTTAAGCCTGAGGGGAAAAAACAGCAGACACAGCTGGAGCTAAATAGCAGATGGAACAAAGGCCTGCGTGAAACTCGGTATGTAAATGAAAACAGGGTATAAGAGGCCTTATCAGATAGCTCACAGACAAGAGAAACGCAGCAGAAAGGATGACCTGATAAGTGGAAGAGCAAGGCTGTTCAAGGGGGTTGTTATCACCTGTGTAGTGCAGAGATTAGCAGGGATCAGGTAGATTACAATGAGCCGTACAGACACTCAGTGCCTGTGTTGAGTTCTGGTTCCCGCCTCCCAGTAGGCTCACGCGGTTCTGTTCCCAGGCCTGTCTTTTGAAGGCGTTTGGCACATTTCCCTAGAGCAGGTGAGAAACCGGGTGAAATCCAGGCCAGCTGAAAGCACTGACAATCCCAGGAGAGACTTGGCAAGTTCAGGAGTGTTCGCTCAGTGTCGTGGGCACACTTCAGCTCACACGATTATCTCCTGCCTCTCTCATCTCTTGGCTGCGGTCCTGGCTAGCACAGGTTTTGGTTCCTCCCCTCCATAGTTGTGCCCCGTCACCGAGCGCTGTACACCCGGTTTTGGTGCCGCAGCCACGTTTCGATGCCAGTTAACTTCTGTCTGCGGTTTGGAAGTGCTTTGCTCTTTCAGTGTCGAGCATCGCTGCAGATTCCCGGTTTGTCGTCACTCGACCGCCGAAGGGGACAGTATTGCAGCTCTCCTGTTCTCAAAGCAAAGGTTCCTGCTGCGTGAGATGAAGGAGACTCCCCTTCTCCTGTTAGCAGTATAGAGCCTATGGTGCATAGCTCTGAGTTTGCAAAACTGCTGTGGAAAGTGACCTATTTGGTTCCAAAATTCGTTTGCATGCCCCCCCCCCTCGCCTTTGTAAAGCACTTTGAGATGGATGAATGAGAAGCCATGTATCAGGGTGCGGTGGCATTTATTGACTATCTTGGTACTGGAAATGGAAAGTTGACGGGACAAGTTAGCAATAAGACAAGTTGCTTTATGCACATAGATACGGAGGTGGGATTGCATGGATCACCGTTTTGGTACTGGAAATTATTGGCCGAGTCTGGGACCAGAATAGGAACTGGGGCGTTTTTCACCCGCAGTGGATGAGACGGACACATGCAATGTCGTGATTCTTGGGCTTTTCCCTACAGTCACTCGGGGACCTAGCCAGGTCCTGTACCATGCAGCAGAAAGGGAAAGGCAGGGGAACAGTCCCCAGACTAAGAATCAGTGCAACGCAATCAGGATCCCTAGGACGGCAGGGCCCGTAGCATGCACTAGACATCACTGTGGTCTAAAGGCAAAAGGAAATCTCTGGCTGGCCTCGCTGGTCAGCAGCCACAGTAAAAAAAGCCTCCCGCACCGCCTGCCCTTGGCTCCGGCGCGCCGCGGGCCCTCGTTTCACGAGCGTCACACTTCCCTTCTCCCAGAAGATGCACAAACTAAAACTGAAGCAACAGCTCCGCGAAGGCAGGGCCCGTCACAGCGAGAGAAAGTATTTATTGGGATCAGAGGGTCACAGAAAGCAAGAGGCAATCCCCCCCCCCAGAAAAACAGCCTCTAACTGGAAATGGCAATTGCTCCTTTTCCTGTTGTCGGCTTTCCCTCCCAGGCCTCGGGTCCGTACCGTGGTGATCATTACTGTTAATGATTTTAGCTGGTTGGCTATTATCACATTTGTGCCTGGAGACTGCAGCTGGCTATCTTGGCTCCGGCAGGCTGTGACAGCGATCAGCTCCTTCCTGCTTCACACTAATTTTCTCTGGGGAGCACAGAGGGAAATGCTCCCCCCCACCCCTCGCCTGCCTCCCCACCTCCTCCTTGTTCTCTCTTTCCATCTCTTTGCTTCAGCAGGTTTTGGCTTTGGAGTCCCCTTTCTTTTTTCCTCTCGGCTCGGCCTGTCTGCGGGCGAGGGTGTCGCTCTGTCGGGCATGGGGCAGCGCGGACCTAACGAAGGAAAGGGCAGCGTCCCCGGTGGAAAAGCATTCCCAGCTCGTCGCACGAATATCGGCGGCGTGTGGGATGTCCCAGTGCACCGTGCATCCTCCTCCTTCGCCCCGTTCGGGGCTGGGGGTGGGAATAAAGGCTGGTCGTGGTTATTTTATGAAAAATGTAAGTGGGTCTGTTCTCGCAGCTCAGGCTGAGTTCAGATCGTTTCCAGCCTGGTGTTTAATATTCTCTTTTTTCCCCCATCACAGTTTTATATTATTCAAAGCAAATCAGGCAGCCTTTGAAGAGCAGCTCAAAGCCTTTTTAAAAAAAATAAAATAAAATAGAGTAGGAAAAAAGACAGCAGAAAAAAAAAAATTCCCCACCAGTGTCTTTTTCTTTCCAAGGCACGAGGAGCTGATGCAGTGAAGAGGTGGTCCTTCGTGGCCGTGTGAACGGAGAGCGCGTCAAAGCTGCAGAGCGACTGTGTTTCTCAAGAAATTGAACTTTTGGTCATTTTTTAACTTCCCTTTGCAGGACTCGTCCCATGGACGGGCGCAGGGCAGTTCCCAGGACAGATCTGGTTCTGCAGTCTGCTGTCCTGAGCCCTGGTCTGGGCAGTGCAGCAGGTTGAATTTTGCCTGAGCGAGGAGTCAGTGCGATGGTCCAGATCCAACCCTGCCGCTGTCGGTAGGAGGCTTCCCATCGACTCCCACAGGCCGCGGATGCAGCCGGGGACGAGCTAGTTCATCGCTGCACCCTGCCTCCGGCACGTCCAGCCCGGTGCGGCCGTGGCTCTGCCTGCAGCCCAGCTCGCGAGGGCTTTCCTCCTGCTCCCCTCGGCTCTGGTGCCAAGCCCCTGGGTTTTGCAGCACGAGGGCACCCTCCTCTCTGCGGTGCGTTGTTGTCTGCTCGCCGGCGCGGGTCTGAGCGCCCCGCTATAAGCAATCGACAGTCAGGTTAAATCCTGCTGGACTTCCAGTGATGAGCAAAGGAAGGGATGCTCGCCAACTGGCTGCCTTCTCCACCTCCCTGTTGGTGCAGACGAAGAGCAGCAATGTGGGCATCCGGGAACAGGGGTAGGTACTGAACTGCAGGCGACTTAGTCCATAAGGAAAATGTACTCTATTCGTTGTATGGGCGGTCATAGACTGACCTGGATTAGTGGGGGATATTGGAAAAGCGAGCAGGAAAACAACAGGTATAGACACCCAGACCTGGTGAGAATTGCAAGACGATGGCCCAGGTCCAGCCTCCAACCTGAAGTTGCCCGGCTGCTTGGCCAGTGCTGGGAACTTAGCAGGCCAAGGGGGTGTAAAACTGTTCAAAAGTGGCTTGTTCTCGTTACGGGTGAGGCCCACCAAGGGCTGAGCAAAATTAAAGTGAGAAGCAGGGGATTCTCAGGGTCTGGTCCATTCCCAGAGCAGCTGTGTCGATGGGATAAAAGAGATCACCCTAAGAAAGCCTTGCCTCTCGCACGCTTTCTGGACCATCATGGCTACAACATCTCTTTTACACTACCAAGTCTAAAGTGATGCTCTCTGGAGCTGAGAGAGGAATGGTTTGGGAGCTGAGAGACGCCCACCTTGACCCTCCTAGTCTGGGAAGTGCGCATAGGAAGCCTAGGCTCGCCGGGATCTTCATGTGGCAGGTGGAAAAGCACGTGGAAATATAGGTGTGCATATAGCTGTTGTTTGGAGAAGTGTTTCTCTGAGGCACCGTGGTTCTCCATCGATGATATCTTGCTTTTAAGACTTTGTCTGGTCGCCTCTGGCCATTGCTCAGGGAACCGCGGGGCTGGAGCTGGAGTCAGACTTGCCAGGTAAATACAGCTCGTGCCAGGGGGCCCGCTCTGAACGTGGCCGAGTGGCATGATACCACCCTGAGCGAGATGGTCCCAAGGTCCGAGACCACAGCTGACACACCGAAGAGGCGGGGAGGGGTCCGTGGTGCAGGGTGTGCTAAGCGTAACGCCCACCTCCTCTGCAAGAGCAGCCCGTCCTGTCCCACTGAAAGCCGTGCCCCATCCGCGGGCTTGGTTCAGCGGCAACGATTCAGCGAGGTTTATTGTCTGCAAGCGCAGCCCTAACAAGCTTGGGACTAACAGGCACATCAGCCCAGGCATTGGTACCGGCTCCCCCAGGCCACCACGAAAGTTTCCCGGCTTTCCAGTTCTCCTTTTAGACGCCGATGCAATTACAAACGGCGTATTGCTCTCCGTCTCCAACTGTCCTGTACGAGGGGAGGGTTTCACCCCCCGACCCGCGTGCTCCCATTCCAGCTTTATCATCCGGGCATGTGCAGCCATCTCCCGCTCCCATTTCTTGGCCCAGCTGGCTCTCGTGCCAGGTTTGGCTCCTGCATGGGTCAGGCCTGCCGGGGAGGCCGACTCTGGCTGATGCTTTAGCAAAGCCTTTGTGTGAGCCGCACATACTGATCGATGCCCCAGCAAGTCCGACAGGTGCTACCGGTCACTGGGCGTCCTGGCGAGCCCCTAGCTAACTTTTCCCCAACTGGGTGCATGACAGGATACCCATCGTCCGACATCCTGCAGCTGCTTCGCATGGCCTTTCACCCCTGGCCCCCGTAAAAGAGGTGCTGGGATGTTCCCAGCCCGCACCAATAGCCAGATAATGATGCCAACTGGCAGACGTGGATGACCGCCCCCACCCCCCGGCAGTTGTGCTGATAGAGGAGATGGACAGAGATGTGGGCAATTCAGGAGTCCCCCCTACCCACCTTTCTTTGCTGCTGTTGCCTGATCGAGGGAGCAGAGACCAGATCAGCCCCCGCAGATGGACACCCCCGGGCAAATTGCCAGTCGCTTAAGTTCTTTGCTAATGATTCAGAAGCCGGAGTAAACAGCATGTTAATGAAATGCATGGATGCCGCTAAGCTGGGAGAGCTGCTCTTCGCGGCGCACTGCGAAAGAGTCGGGAGAGCTTAGACCACCGAGTGCAAACCAGCCAAAGGAGATTCATCCTGGGAGACTCCCGGCTGAACTTTAAATCCAGACGGGGCAGTAGGAGGGAGAGAAGGAGAGGCCTAGGGGTGAGAGTGGAGGACGAATTAGACGTATGTGTGCAATGCAGTGGGGCAGCCAAAAAACCCCCAAAATCCAGTGCAGTTGGGGGTGCAATGTGGAAGCCCTCTGCCCTGGGTCGATCCCAGCTGGAGTGATGCGGGCCAACTGGAGAGAACTGGGAGCAAGGCAGGTTGCATCTGCAATGCAGCCCAGAAATGCCACCCCTGCTCCACCCCTGCTTCCAGCTTGGGTTGCGGGTGCACTGCCTGGTTGACTCTTCAAGGCGGAAACCATCGCAGCGTGCCGAAGGGTGCCAGGCGCATGGGGAGGGGCGGGCTTATTTGAATAGTCTGAGGTCCCTGGCAGTATAAGGAGCACTCCTAAGACTTTTTCACCCTTGACAGACAGCTCCAGATGATCATTTTTTTTGCTTGCATTGTAATAAAAGCCCCTGTAGGGACGGAGGCATTGAAAGAGAGGCCCTGTAACGTGGGCGGAGAAGGGCTACCAGCATAACCTAGATGAGGAGGGGGGACCATAGAGGAGCCTGGTGTGATGAGCCTGGCAAAGCAGAGGCGGGGAGGGGACAGGGCTGCGGAGAGAGAAACGATGAAGTTCACGGGCAGGTTTGGTATTGAGCGAATGGGGACACGTTGTCCACGAATAAACTCAGGCTGGCAACGAGAAGACGGTTTCTAACCATCAGAGAGGAGCGAGGGGCTGGGGGCTTTGCAGCTTGAGCAGCACGTGGCTGGCTGTGGGAACCGGGGCTGGGCTTGACCCAGGAGATCAGCGAGGTCCTCATCTCTGCAGAGGAGGTCTGCGAGCGTGCTGGACGGCCGTCCTGGGTTTGATACACACCCGCGTGTGTGTTTGGGAAGGCAGGTGCAAGAAAGGCACCTGCCCTGAGATGCTGGGAGAGCTGGGAGTTCATGCCAACATCTGGGCTCAGCCTGGAGAAAGGACGTGCCCCATCCCTTTGCTGCTTGATGCATCTCCCTTCGAAGTCTGAATAGGACCCGAGAGCTTGTTCTCCCTCTCTCTCGACACGTGCAGGAGCAGGTAAGGACCCAGATTTTAGCCCCCCATTATGGGGCTGACGTTTTGAAGCCACCGGGCCTGATGTCTGGGGGCGATTTTCTCAGGGGTCTTCTGCACTTTGGTATCGTGAGTCCTGCATCGGGACCAAGCCTACCTGATTATTTTGCCAGGGGAAAATTAAAGCTGGTGACAAATGCCAGAGTCCTTCTCCGAGCAGGACGGGGACAGGTTTAGGGGCACGGGGTGCCTCGGGACACGGGGTCGTTCCTCCCTGAGTTGTCACCCACAAATCGGCAGTGAGTCAAAGGTGTTAGCATCCGACAGCTATTCGGGGGGAGAGGCAGCGTTTCCTTTAGCTAAACAGTTGCAAAGGCCGAAAACACATCACTTTTCCTGTTTTTCCTCTTACCTGAATTTCATCTGCTCTGATTTCGGAGGTAGCCAAGCTCTGGATGCATCCCCTTTCAAAGGGGACTCCGAAGCCAGGCAGCAAGATGAACGATTTATCCTCACAGTACGATTTATCCATTTGAATTCATGAATGCTTATCTGAATCCAAACTTGCCAAAGTTTCAGCCAAGTCCGAATTTATAGGTTTTAAGGCCAGCTGGGACCATTACGATCGTCTCGCCCGACCTCCTGCCTTGCGGAGGCCAGGAAGTTCTCCCCAATAACGGTGGTGGCGGCTGGAGGCTTTACTACAGTGTAAATCACCGCGATCAAGCCCTTGTCTAGTGGGGACTCAGAAGTAGCTGGGTGGTTGCTTCCCGCGCCCGGCGCAATGCGGCTCTGCGAGCGCCGGTCCGAACGGAGTTGCCAGCTGCGGCATCGGGTTCGGGTGCCACGAATAAGTGAACGTGTCGCATGCAAGCTCCTCCTTTGCACGTGTGAAGAAATACCCCAGGCATTGCAGAGGGAGTCTCTGTCCACCTCATCGCTGGGGGGTGCTGGGAGGCCTGGGCGCGGTGTGCCCCGTGGACGGCGGGCTTCGGTCTCTAGGAAGGCCGGGTCCTCCATCTCCCGGTGAAGTCCTGTGCCCTCCCCAGCCCTCTCGGGTCGCCCGCCTGCTGTGATGTGGAAGGCCTTGTCTTGCAAAGCAGGGCTTGGGCGGCCACGTGCAGCTCCAGCTGGGAACGTGGGAGGTGTTACAGGGTCGGGAGTGGGGGGCACCTTGCAGCCAGCCGGTAATTGCAGTCAGAAGACCCTTGTGGCAGCCAGACAGGGAATAGGATCCCAGCCGGCTGTAATGAGCGGGATAAAGACCCTATCTCCTGAAGTCTCATTAATATGCTTCTGTGCATATTGCGAGGGGGGTTAGAAATCAGAAAATTAGTTCTGGCAGCAAAGACAAGATAAAAAAATCCCCTGGGAGACGATTTTATTTTGCTTCCAAAGACTCTCACTTTTGCTGTGTACCAGCTGGCTTGAAAGACTTTTCCTCTCCGGCTGCTGAAATGACAAAGCCTTTCTTCCCCTGGCAGTCCCCGTGATGTGTGCCGGGGTGGGGGGAGCCCAGACATGCTCACTCATGCTGCCAGGGGCTGAAGTTTGGGGCAGGAAGTGCCGAGTGGGCTGAAGACCCAGGACCCCCCACTCTCCAGGAAGGCGATGCGCCTGCAGGTAGCCTCCTCTGTGTTAGTTGTGACTAGACCATCCTAAAAATGTGGGGACCCTTTGCATGGACGGCCCTTGGGGCGACACGGTTTTTCCAGCATGCTCCTTCATGGCCCTTGCTCCTTCCCTCTTTTATCCCACGTGCTTTGGAGCAATGGAGCAGGGGGTTCAAGGGCTTGGAGACTTCTGCTGGGTTAGGCTAAGGGTCTAACTGCACATAGGCCCATGCCACCATGTTGGCTGGCGTGCAAGAACTGCAGGTAGATCCGCAGGGGAAGGTCTGCAGGTGAAAGACCCAGCGAGAAGGGATTTTGGGTGCTATGTTGCATTTGGATGGGCGACCTCGGGGCAATATTATTTGACGGGAGCCTCAGGTCTATTGTGCCGAGCTACATTAAACAGCATTGGTAAAGCAGAGTTAACCTGTCTTCCAGGACAGCGGGATGCAACATGGCATAATGGACAAGGCGCGGCGATGGCAGCCTGGGGCGCTTGGGGTGTTCCTCCCGGCTCTGCAGCTCGCTTACGGGACATCTGTTTTGTCTCTAGTGAACCAGGGGAAGTGCTTTGGGATCTGGGCATAACAAGCACAGATAGTAGAATAAATGTGTGGCTCAGCAGATAGCCTCCTGCTTTGGCTTTCACCACCTGGCTCTGCCACTGATTTTTTTTTTGGGGTGACCTTGGTCAAGTCACTTCACTTCTCTGTACCATTCCCTCGTCTAGAAAACTAGCTTGGTAATGACACTGCTGCCTCTTGTCATCATGGTGAGGTCTCCTGGTGAAAAGATATAGGCCAGAATGAGGATATGCCAAGCGGGTAAAGGATCTTGGGGAGCGGGGCAATGGCATTGAACATTTGAAATGGAGTGCACGTGAGGCGGAAATGGAGACTCAGAGCCAACCCAGCCCGGGTTTGGACACAGCCTTCCCTTGAAGGAGCCCAGGAGGCTTCATCCTGCCCTTTAGCTCATGATCTCACCCCCACCCCAAGGGCAGCAGCTTGCAACAAGAAGGATGTTGCATTGAGTTGACATCAAAAAGGAGCGTGAGGAAGACACGGTCTCGCTGCCTGATGGATTCTGAGCAGCCACTGATATTTTGCAGCCTACCTTTTAGCAGAATTCAAGTATTCTGGTAAAAGATAGGCTGCAAAATACCTTTTACAAGTATTCTGGTAAAAGGTAGGCTGCAAAATACTAGTGGCTGCTCAAAATCCTCAAGCACAAATGGCCCAGCCCTTAGCTCCACAGGGCACCGCAGCAACAGGACATCGCTTTAGCATTCGTGAGAGGCGAAGAAGAGCCCCCATTCACGCGCCAGCTCTGCTTCCCACCCAGGCAGAGACGTAGCCCGAGCTTGCTTGGCTTTTGCGAGGAAGGGGATCCCAGCTCTCCGCGGCCTGGCTGCAGGAGCCCAGTGGGTCTGGACTGCATGTAGTAGTGCTGTTTGTACAACACTGAACCCAATGGGACCAGAATAATACTGATGCTGATCGTGGTGATGACTGAGCCAGCAATGCCTGACATCCCTGAGCAATGTGACGCGCCCGCGCCCACCCCAGCGGAAGAACGAGAGCGAACCCCCAGATCTGCCTGCACAACGGTCCGGCTTGCCCTCCGGAGCAGAGGGGATTGGGCCCATCCCCAACGCTGAAGCATGACGGCAGCGGGCAGAGGAGACAGCACTCTCCTGCGTGCGATCTGGGGGGGCGCGCCGGTGGCTGTGAAAGGCTTTTCGGGAAGGAGCGGGGTTGAGATGACCCCAGCGTCCTCACCTGCAGTCCTGCGCTCCCTTAATGGCAGCCTTGATGACTTTCCGCTAATGCAAATGCTCACAGCTGTATGCTGGGTATTGCTGAGTGGATAATGGCTGATGCGGCTGCCTGTAGATAGTCGCTCCGCTACTAGTGTGTAATTAATTGCTATGTAAAGTGCTCCAAGACGCGGCGCCGATGAAAAGCCCGGTGTATAAATGCCATCACCACACAAAAGGGAGCGACATGCAAATTCTCTCAATATATTTTTAAATACGAACATTTTTCAGCTGTTTGCTTTTTTGCAAAATGGATGAGGCCTCCTCCTGGGAGCCGCGCGGCGGCGGGGCCTCTCGGGCGAAGCGAGCCGGCTTCCAGTGGCTCCCACTGTTCGCGCCGCTGGGAAAGCGTCGGCGCCAGACGCTGGGGAGGGGATGCCTGTCCGGTTTTAACTTCCCCTGGTTTCTTTAACCTCTGTTTAACTTTCCTCTCCCCTTTGGCCTGCTGTCTTGCTCGGCGGCCTGCTGCCTGCCTGCTGCTACCTCCAATAACTCCAGCTCTGCTGAAAGCCGGGAACACCCGCACTCGGGGCCCACGGAGGAAGGATTTGAACCCAAGCCGGGTGGGTCTGAGAGTGCTGGGAGGACACGGAGCGATGGACGCACCCGGGGAGGCAGCGAGATGGCGGCAGGTGGGGAGCTGGAAGCTGTTCCCCAGGTGTGCCGCTGTGTGAAACCACTCCTGAGGGAGCACGGAGCTTAATTCACAAGTTCGGGAAGAAGTGAGGCATTTTGTTACATCATCTGGGGACAACAAGGTCCTTCTCAGCCCATGCCTCACTAGGAAGGGCGGCAGCCAACCTCTACCCGGGACAAACGCTGCTGACTCGGCACGCCTGCACCACGGGCACGCAAGAGTCCTCAAAGAGTTGGCCGAGGAGATTTCAGACTGAATGAAGTTAATTTTTAGCAAGTCTCAGACTATCAGGGACATTTTGGATGCCTGGAAGAGTGCAGATGATGTGCTGGTATTCAAAATGGACTGGAGGAACGATGACCCAAGAAACGGCTGGTTTGTCAGCCGAGACACCAGCCCTGGGCAAAACAGTGGGAGAGTCGGTGTTTACTTGTCCATCTATTTACTAGCCCAAAAGGGCTCCGAGTGGCTTATAGAGAGGCTTGGCAGAATTTTTTTTTTGGATCATTTTGATGAATAATAGTGATGCTTCCTTTTAACAGCAAGGGCAAGGAACCACTGCCACGCACTCAAGGGAGACGGGGAAATCTCCGTCGTGTGCTGCCTTCAGGTCAAGGCCAGGTGCCTTTCTGGATCGAGGCAGCTAAGCAGCAACGCACGTCCCTGGGTCCAGTGCGGAGTCAGAGGCTGAAATCAAATGGCCTCTGCGAGCCAGGAATTCAGACTGGACGATGTCATAATCTTTTCTGGTTTCTTAACCCCCCTGCATTTCGGAGGGACCTTGCCCCCGGTTGGCGTGGGGTCTCGCACACTCGTGCACGTTTCCACGAGCCAAAAGGCAGGAAGGCGACACAACGGCGGATCCTGAAGTCTGTTGTCCTTAGCGCCGGCTGTGCCGTACGGCGGGCAGCCCAGCCTGCCCCATGCTGCGGTTTCTTCCATCAAATCTGAATGCAGCTCTGCACTGCCATTCTCTCGCTGGATTTCGAAATCCCGGAGAGGGGATGTCAGCAGAGACCTGAAGAGCTTGCTAGCGGATCTGGAGACCACCCAGACCCCTCTAGGCCAGGAAGGAGGAGAGACCGTGGGTCAGTGAGTTATCCTAAGGGGGCAGAGCAGCATTTTGAAGTTACCGTGAACTCTCCGGGTGGTTTGGAAACTGCTGGTAGTTGTCAGGACGGGGCGGGTGTCGTTGGGGGCTGTATCTCGTTTGATGGGTTTCCTGATCGCCCAGCTCTTCTCGGCTTGCCTTTGGCTCGTCTCTAGTACTTGCAAGGGCCTGAAGTAATGGGCGCTACCACGCAAAGATGATTTGGGAGGACTGGATTTGCAGGGTCTAAAGGGACGATTAAATCATGTAGTCCAACCTCTTTTATAAAGAAACCTTCCCCCCCGGTTGCCACCCTGGCTTCCTAGACCACCAGGTCAACCAACTCAGTCTCCTCTGTTCCCACTATCTCCACGTCTTTCTGTACATCAAACAGCAGCAAACGAAGGCTAGAAGAAAACCTATAGGTACAAACTTTATTCTTTGCTGTTTTTCTCTTTACCACCCACAACAGCTGCTATTTCTAACCTGCTGTTTAAAAAAAAAAAAAAAAAACTCCCCAAAAGTCAATATTTATTTTCCAATCTCCTTCTCCCCTGTCGTTCGTCTCTGAATTTAATGCTTTTGAAAGGTGAATGATTGACGATTTACTGAAAACGAAGTTAAAGTATAAATAATTCCACGATCTGGCTACTGTATTAAGCAGGCATATGAGAAAAGCCCAGAAGACCAAGGTTGGCTTTTATTATTAACAAGGAAAAAAATTAAATTTAAATAAATGTAATATTTATTAAAATTTCCTTTCACGCTGTTACCTGAGGTTCATAAAACTTTTGAGCTGTGTCAGCTTTGCACTCCCCAGTACATTGAACTCCAGGGAAAACTATAAGCAAATTCTTAAGATCAATGCAAACTACTTCTCCATTACTCAAAAAAGGGAATTTTAACTATTTTTGAAGGCCCCAGGACTCCACTAATCCAGATATAAAGACTCTTTTCACCTTCAAACTTCCTGATTCCAGCTCCCTTTCACCTCCCCTCCGCCCCCTGCACATGCACAGCCTTTTATGCGCCGGGGTGAGGGGAGTGAATAGACATCACGCTCCAATATCCAGCCATCCGCCTTTCGCTCATTTTCCATCGTTTCCCTGGCCAATCTTTTCTTGTTAATTATGCTGCAATGCAATTAAATGTGATGTTGCACCATTCTCCGAGCATAACTGCGGTTACTGGGATGGAGACAAGGAGAATAGACCCAGCAGGAGGAACGTAGCCGTACTTTGAGGCTATGGGAAAGCAAAGCGTGCCCGGCTCAGGCCGGTGCGGGGAGGCGAGGAGCACGGGAAATGGGGCGCAGTCACGGTTTGCGGCACTGTTTGAAGTCGTGCTTTGACTTAATGTGAAATTTGGTTTGGACTTTGAACACAATATGAAGACCCCCCAAGAGCTGGGGGGGTTTTCCGGTACCCCTGATGGGGAGAGGAGCAAAGAGGTTAGATCCGGACTGCAAGCCTTGCATTTGAAAGCTTCCCTAACTTTATCCCAAGCATGCTGTCGGTCCAATCAAAGATACCCCCCCGCGATCCTTGCCCCTGGTAACGCCCAGGACATGCGCCCATGTGTGTGCACACGCACGTACGTAGTTACACACCGGGGGTGGCCTGATGGGAGGTTTGGGTCGGGGTTTGCATCTGCCGCTTGGCCTAAGGTCTGCCTTACAACCGTCGGGGGGAAACTCGGGGAGGTGAGGCCAAGTTATGCTGGAGAACAAAGTTTGGTTTAAGGGGAAATACCGGGTCTGGGGGACTGCAAGAGCCCTGCTCCCGGAGGGCAGAAGAGGGGATGTGATTGGGGCAGCAGGGCCAGCATCGCTTGCACGTGGCCTGGACAAAATAGGGAGAATATGAAGACAAAGCGCTTTCTCCGGGTGAAGTCCACCCTTCTCTAAACAGGATGGCGGTGTCCGCCTGCCCGTTTCCGGTCCCGGCAAGGCCTCTGGAGCACTTTCTTCGGAGCTGCAACGAGCGGTGGACTCGGAGAACAGCTTTGCTGGAGGACAACCTGCTCCCATGTTGATAAAGGCGCCTTGCGGAGGCCTAAAGAAAAAATAAAGGGGGTGGAGGGGGAGGATAAAGGGAGAAAAGAGTGGGAATTGGAAGCACTTGAAAAGTTTTTTCGTTGTTCCCGGGGGGCCATCAAATCTCGCCTGTTGTGAGGAATTTGCATGTTCCTTTGCAGATAAACTTGCTCAGGACGAGCTGTCAGCCTCCACGGGGGGACAGCGGTATCTCGAAGGTACCAGCCTGGCGTTACCATGTCTCCTGCCTTCCCAGTCAGCATCTCTCGCTGGGGGACTGGGGGGACTGGGCGAGGAGGTGGGCGATCAAGCCACATCTTCCCTTTCCTGGATGAGAATCAGGAGGGAAGTATTCATAGGCCCGTAGAGCAGGAGGGACGTCAGGAGGCCACAGCTGGTCCAACCCCTGCTCCAAGCAGCACCAGCCCCTTCAATGCATTTTTGGCTGAAATAGCTTTCCTCTTCAAAGAGAGTGGGACAGGGTAGCATTTGTGCACCACCTGGGCTTGGGCGGCTCGTATCTCCCAGCCGCAGGGATGTAGGAGACCATGCTGGTGGGAAAAAAAGCACTTAAGGAGTTTTTCTACCTATGGGGACTTCTTACCATCTTTACTTTTCCCTGAGCCCGAGGAAGGGTGTGTGTGCCCGAAAGCTTGCAGAAAAAGATAATTTTCCCCCCCAGTTTCTTATTTGGGCTAATAAAAGGGATCATCTCTGAAGCAAGACTCCTAGAGTTTTGCATTTCTATTTTGTCTCAGACCAACACATCCCTAAGGAGTGGAGGTATATTTGGCTACCAAATACATCCTTAAGGAGTGGAGGTATATTTGGCTACCAAATACATCCTTAAGGAGTGGAGGTATATTTGGCTACCAAATACATCCTTAAGGAGTGGAGGTATATTTGGCTACCAAATACATCCCTAAGGAGTGGAGGTATATTTGGCTACCAAATACATCGCTAATGAGTTGAGGTATATTTGGCTACCAAATACATCCTTAAGGATTCAAGGTATATTTGGCTAGCAAATACACCTGTAAGGAGTCGAGGTATCTTCAGGGTTAAGCAACAGCTTGTGAAAGATCCTCGTGGCATTATCACTTCTCCTTCCATCCCAGCCAGCGTCTCCTTGCCAAGGTACTAAAGGGAGTGGGCTAGGAGGTAGAAAATCAACCCACATCCTTTCTGGCCGGTTAGAATCCACTGGGAAATATTTGGTCCATTTTTAATTTAAATGGCTGATTTCCAGGATGGGGGAGGCGGGGACTTAGGAGACCTAATGTTAGTCTCAGGCAGCTAATGTGTCACCCCCGGTGCTTCTGCGAATTTTGCCTTCTGTGCCCCGGCTCCTGTCTGCTAACACCGCCCTGCCGCGCAGAGAGAAACCCACCGGTGATTGCAAGGCATGCGCATGCCGCGGTGCTGAGATCCAGATCAGTGCCTCCATAGGGGGTTTAGCAGCCCCCAGGATGCATCAAAGCTCCCACGTGGCAACATCACAGCGTCCTGCCGACAACTCACCTGTATTCACATGCAACACGGGCAGCGCGAGCCCCTCTGCTCTCCCCGTCTTCCACCATATTTTGCATTGCATATTATTTGCTTACAATTCAGGTCCGCCTGACAGTCTCTGTGGTAAGAGCATATTGAGGAAAGTTGTCTCCTTTCCCAGTAATTTTCTCGGCTTCTCTTGATCATTAGCATGCTGGAAATCACTTGAAAGAAACACTGCAATTTTTTTGAGGGATTTTATTCATTTATTCATCAAGGTTAAGGACCCTGAAAAACTGCTGTCTACATCTTTTAGCGCTTTCTTCCTTCAAATCTCATATACATTATAGTAGTAAATCGGGAGTCCTCTTTTTCCGTAAGGTTTCCTCTGCCCGTGCCTTTTGTTACAGCCTTAACGTACAATGAGCCCCTTTAAAATTCGTTATATGGCTACATTTGTCAGGAGAGCACAAGTGATCTGATGAATTTAGGAAGAATTCCAGGCGGCGAGAGAAATACAATGAAATCCTCTCCTCCGACATAGCCACCTCATTATTAAACCGATGTGTTATAGCGTGCGTGCAGCTCCATGCTGTAATTAAGGCTGAATTGCAGCTCCCATTATAATTCTTCTTTTCCAGGTGCTCATAACTTTGCCCAGCAAATTGGGCTAAAATTTTGCATGCTTGTTCTTAGCCCAGAGTGGAAGGTTTAATTGTGTGATCTATGAACCCACGCGGCGCTGTCTCGTCCTGGCACGCCATATATTTCACAATAACGGGAACAACTTATATAGCCTGTTGCACTGTCAGGGAAAGGACACAGTGTGCTATTATCTTCCCTGATCTGCAAGATGGTCTGAATTTGAATAGCATCAAGGCCAGGGATTTCATGGTGCGGCCTCTAAATCCTGCCACTGGATCATGTCGGCGACATCCTGGAGCGGCCCCCGCGAGCCCTCGGGTCCCGTCGTTTATGTGCAAAGACTGTCCTTCCTCCTGGGCTCTCCGGCCTGTCTACCTCCTCCACCTTCAGCCACTTTGCTCTTGTTTCTGTAGCTCGGCAATTCCCAAGCGGGGTGCCGCAGCATCCAGGGATGCTGCCAGAGCCTTTGAAGGGTGTAAGTTCAGCTGTCGTGCAAAATGGGGAGAAGTCGCAGCCTGCGGCATTGGGGGAGGTTTGACTTGACCTGAAATTTGGTTTGGATCTGCACTTTGGACACAATATGAAGACCCCCAAGGGTTTGGGTTTTTTTCTGGCACCCCTGATGGGGAGAAGAAGAGCAAAGAGGTTAGATCCGGACCGCAAACCTTGCATTTGAAAGCTTCCCTAACTTTATCTCAAGCATGCTGTCAGTCCCATAAAACATATCCCCTCCAAAGACCCTCGCCCCTGGTAACTTCCAGGACATCTGCCCAAGCGTGTGCACACACATGTACATAGTTCACCGATCCCAAGCTCCTAACGTGCCTTCAAGAGTGGTGCAGATGTGACACCTTCATTGCTTTCCCTGTGTGCGTTAAATGGATATGTTGGACCATTTTCAGCTTCAGAAACTGGGGATGCAATGCTGATGTGAGTTGGTTCCAGGCACGTGGGGCTCACTTCTGCGACCCCTGGCTGCCACCGTCATGGCGTGTCCCACATTTGACCAAAATCAAGCTAGCTGACTACATCCTGGAGCTAAACTGATTCCCTGTGGAGGGCCCAGGGGACCAAAGTCCTTTTTAACCAAGTTCCTGAAGGGCTGCCCACATGGACTGGGCAACTCTGCTCAGTTGGACCTTGCTGCGCGGAGGGGCGAGCGCTGCTCCCCAGGCTCCCAGGAGCAGGAGCAGGACCAGGGGGATGTCCCTGGGGCTGGAGCCAGTGCACGTGCTACACGCAATGTGTGGGGCCAGTCTGAGGTGAGTGGGGCTGGTCCAGGGCTTGCAATGCCTGTGGTGCCCATAACGGACTAGCTTCGAATGCTGGATCTGGGGCTAGTCTGGATCAGGCCTACAGAGTGGCTGCATGTGCTAGATCCAGTGTGCAGGGCTGGTTAGGCGCTGCATGCAGTTTGCGCCCCAGACTGGCCCTATGACATGCTGCACGGAGCTGGGCTTGGCATGTGTTGCACGGAGCATATGGAGCTGGTTTGGCACAGACTAGCCAGGGCTGGTCCAGGGTGTGAGCTGCATGTGGTACCCATGCTGGACTGGTCCTGTATGCAGGATCCAGGCCCACAGATTGGTCCCAAATGCCGAATCCAGCACACGCAGCTGAGCCGGTGGGGGTGCTATATGCGGTGCATACGCCCTGGACCTGCCCCATATGCAGCAGCTGGGACCAGTGTGTGCCAGCATGTGCACTGCAAGCAGCATTCAGCGTTGGTCTGGGTTGTGCACCCATGCCAGACTAGCATTGCACGTTGGATTTGGCACATGGAGTTGGTTTGTGGGCCCACGGGCCCAGATGTTTGACATCCCTGCGATAGATAAATGATACACAGAGAAAAACAGGAGGTTTTCAAGCTGGCGGGGGGGAGTTGGGGACTGTGTAGAGCAACTTCACCTTCTCTCCCACCCTCCCTGTCCCTGACCCCGGCTCTTGAGCTGTAACGGTGGCAATTGCATCCTCCTGTCACCCTTCTGCTCCTCTCATGGGGACGACGGCGATGCTCAGCTATGCCCCCATCCTTTCCTCTCTACTCCCATTGGGGTCAAACCCCAGTCTGCGAGCCCAGCCTCTCCTGCTTGGATTCCTGTGACCTTTGCCTTTTCGGCTGACACGCTCCTCTCCTCCTTGCAGTCAGTCCGCTTTGCCTCTCTCTGACGTGCCCGCACCTCCCTTCCCTGTCCCTTTCTGGCTCAGACTGTGGCAAATGCAAGCTTCCTGCCCTCAAACGTTGAATGCATCTCTGCCCAAACCCTGGGAATAACCTTCTGGATCCCTGACTCCTAACCTCCACCATGCTGCTCCTGAGCTCGGGTGTCTTGGATCACCACTTGAGATTTCTATGCACTCCCACAATGCAAATGTTTGATGATAGGATCCTCTGCTGAAATGGTTTCCAGAAGAAAATGTTGATGTGACAAATTTTTTTTTTTTTTTTGGCCCAAAAGAACCCCCAAAGCAACCAATTTCCATTGGGAGCATCAAACCCAATAGGTTGTTCCAGAATGGCTTGATCTAAATTCAAAGCTACGTTGTGAGGACTGGCAGTCTTGCATTCACACAGAGGTTTGGACCCATTGACCATAGAGGTCTCTGCAAGCCCTCCGATTCACTTGGATTTGAACCATTAAACTTTGCATTTGAGCAGGGACAATCCTTCATGCGATCTGTAGGCTAGGTACCTCTTACGAGCCTGGGTTTTTGCCTGACCTGAACGCCATGGTGTGTCGTAGACTCCCCTCGGGTCATGTGCACAAAAAGTTTTGCCGTTGTTGAATTGTTCCGATGTTTTTTGAACTTTCTGTTCCGTGAAAAGTTCTGATATTTTGACTTCTGGGGCTAAAAACAATGGTCAAGTCAAGTCAGTCCCAAGGCAGCACCGACCCTTGGCATTGGAAGTTGTCCCCAGACAGATCATGTCCGGGTCTGCATGGTAGGAGCGGGGTTTCTGTGCTTCCAGAGACGATCCAGTAGACCAAAGTTGCCATCCGTAGTTGGATACGAACCAGCCAACCTTAGCTCTCTCCTCTCAAGCTCGCTCCTCGCATCCCGGGTTTGACTTTACAAGTCCTTTCGTGTCAGCTCACGTTGTAGCAGGAGAAAAGGAGAATTACGGGGCACAGGCAGACTTCCAAGGAGCGCTCGCGCCTTCTCAGAAAAGGGCTGGCATCTTTCCATGGGCCTTCATTATATTTTATAGCCAAACCAGAGTATTTAACGGCATAATTTAGTAAGTGTCGGTACTCTGTAGCAAGGTTTGGAGGAACCGTCTTACTCAGCCTCTGCCGGCATGTGCTGATTCAAGTAACATGAAGAGAGGAAACTGTAATGCTTTCTGGAAATGGGATGGGAGAGAGAAATGCCCTCATTTGCTACCAGCATAAATACTCATCTTCCCTTAATTCACAAGCAGAATCCTGAGACTTTTACCCTTCAGAAAGACCTTTTCTTTCAGGACTTCATGTTTTAATTCATTTACCTTTAAACTAGCACCCCCACCCCACAGACACATAATCCATTGGTTTAAATTAGCCCTCCTGCCGCCAGCCCACAGACACACAATCCATTGGTTTATGCTCCATGCAAATATCATAGTTTATTTGTTGCTTTTCTGAGTAAATTACTCGCGGAGATGGGTCTCCTCCAACTTTAAAGTGCCGGAGGCTCATTTATTAATGATTATTATTGAACACATTTCTCAAATTCCGTCACGATTGTGTCTGGGCGCAAGTAGATTTGTTAATTATTTATTTTAATTTATTTAGATTGATAAAAGAAATCACTAAAGACGAGGTGTAGGTGACCTTGACACAGCTTCAAAATACACGGATGGTGCACCGACACCAGTGCAACATTAGGACTGCGTAAAATTATTCCCCACTCTTTATTCTGCACCCTTTATTCCCCCATTTTTCAAATGCTGTTTGGAGGGGAAAGGGTGGGGAAGATGCATGGGAAGCTCTGAAAATCGTTAGGACTGGGCTACTTTAGACGGAGAGGAGAGAGCAAATGCTGAAGTCATTGAGCCCTCACAGAGAAACGTGGTCCAGCTGAGGAGGGTGGTCGTATGCCATCTCTAAAAAGCAAAGTTGGCTCCTTTTCCACCCAGGATTGTCCAGTCTAAGTACTGCTTAGGTCTCGTCTGTGAGATGTGTATTGCTTAGGTCTCGTCTCCAAGTATCGCTAAGTATTGCTTACGTCTCGTCTCAAAGTTTTGCTGAGCATTGCTTGGGTCTCATCTGCGAGATGTGTATTGCTTAGGTCTCATCTCAAATGTGCAGGTTGGTCCCCATAGTATCACCCATTGACTTGTTTCGGGTCTCGTACTGATAGCTCAGGGGGTTGTGACTGCTTCTCTGGAGCCCGTTCTCCATATCATAATGATGAAGTAAGGCTCCACAAGTCATCAGACCCTGCTTCCCCCTGACACGGGAGGGTGAACTTGACTTGATGAGCAACTCACGTGTGTGTGCAAAGCTTCACTGGGCTGGATGGAGTCAGACCTACTCGGCTGTGTTGGCCCTGTTTCCTATGCCGCTAGGAGCTAATGAGGATTTTCCTGTAGGTAGTGTCTTCATTGCATAATTTTGGAGTAGGAAGCACAAGCTTCTCTCTCTGCTGACACCAAGAGACTCTGAACCAGGGTGCGCATGGCAGTAGCATATCTCTTAGCTGGATGCAGCACTTGGTAAGGTATTCTGCAAATGCATTCCTGTCTTTCCCCTTCGCTTGGGCTTTTAAAAGGAACGAAGAGGTGGGCATTGGTCACCACCCTCCCTTCGTGCCTCTGAAAGTCTCCTTGCTACCCTCACCTGAGACAAATCCCTCAACCCAGAAGCGGGGAAGGGGGAAGATCTCATTAGACGAGCCCTGGACCGTGGCCTCCTTTCTACACGGTGGGTTGCGGTGGGTCCCTGTGGGCTCCAGCCGCTGCCGAGAGGCTGAAACTCAGCTGCCGGTAACGAGAAAGAAATTATGGAGACATTAGTGTAATTGCAGTGAGAAGTATCTTCTAGTTCAAGGATGATTGATGCCCACGGCACATGTTGGATGGAGGCACAAGGAGGGTTTCCAGGCGTGTTGGCTCTGACTTTACCTACCCAAGCTCCACAGATATGGGAGGAAACAGCTGGACATGATAAAGCATGGAAGAATGAGGCTTTAATGTGGCTGCTGGGTGGTAGTAAATAAACGGTGCATGCTGGCAGAGCTAGACACGGGGAGGGAGTGGGGGGGAAACTAAGAAAACACACTGTGAAAGCAACCAGAAGAATAGCTGTCATAAATCTCCCCAGCACCTTCAGTCATATAAAGGATGAAAAGTAAGCAGGTTAGAGGGGGCCATAAACTAAGAGGTTATACAAGGCATCTACCACTTCAGCTTGTTCCTTCCCACAGGCATTGTCCATCTGTGTCCTTTCTCTCCGAGAGCGAGCAATAGATCAGAGGGAAGGGGCAAGAGGTCCAAAGGCACGAAACAGAAACTTAGGTTGTTGGGGTTTTTTTTATTATTATTATTATTTGAGAAGGGTTAAAGGAGCTCCAGGTGTTCTCTCTAGAAAAAAAGAGATTAGGAGGCAACATTAATCAAGTTTACGACATACTCAGACGAGTAGATAAAGATGGGGGGAAGGGAGGGAAGCACCCTGAAATGGTTTTCTAATGAATGCATACTTTAGCTGGAGAATTCACAGGGCGTCAACATGGAGAAACACAGGTATAAATGCAAAGCTCGGGGTAGAAGACAAAGCGGGTTCTTTGCAAGGCTCATCCATAATTTAACCATTGGAGAAAAAAAAAATGCAGGGGCTTAAGTCGATCTTCCTGCCTCAAGGAGGCCTCCCTCCTCGGGCAGGAAGATCTTACAAAGTGCGCGGTCAAAGGGGAGTTTGCGGAGGAGGCCGACAGCACGCGATGGATTATCGGTTACAAGGTGTCATCCCGTGGGGTAAAAGCTAGACATGTTGGGAAAGGCATCCTGGGCCCGGGGGGATGTCTGCCTTCAGGATCAGGGACCTTTCTGGAGGCGAGGAATTAGGGGAGCGCAGAGTTGCTTAACTGAAATCAGCTGTAAAACTCTCATTGGCATACGGGGCATGGAGCCAGGCCATCACAGAGCCACAATGTCTCAGAGGAGACATACTAACGGCCAGCCATTGGAAACGCTTTCCGTAAATAGGTGTGCAGCAAGGGTCAAACGAACACTGGGTATCTAAAGTCAAGCTGCTGGCAAAGTCCTGATGCAGGGATGCAGCATCATGGAGGCATCCTGCTTTGCCAGCGTAGGCACATAGTTAGCCTCAGGTTTCTGGGATGCAACCCAGAAGTGAATCCTGCTTTACCCTGCAAGGGCACACGGCTCCCTTTTCGACGGGACGTTGCTTGGATTCCTCAGAAACGGCTCCTTGGTTTTCCAGGGTGTGCCTGGCTCACCCTTCGCTCCCCTGGAGAATTTTTACCTGTGCTAAGATGTGTCTTTGAACGTGTATTAAGATGTGTCCGGCTGCTCTGGATCCTACTTCCCTTTCACTGCCTAAAATGCATGCCTTTTCAGTCTTGACAGCTAGATGCCAATGCAGGCAGCAGCATAAGGATCTGCTTCTATATATGATGAGAGCACGTGCCCAGGATGTGGGCACCTGGGTCCTAGTGCCTCCCATGCTTCCTAGGTCCAGCACAGCCATCATTTAATGATTTGGATGACAGGATCAGGTGTATGCTTAGCAAATTTGCGGATGACACCAAGTTGAGTGGAGTTGCAACCACCCTGGAGAGGAGGACTAAAATCCAGAGTGACCTGAATAGATGGTCCACAGGCCATCAGATGAGATTCAGCCAGGACAAGTGCAAAGTCCTGTATTTGGGATGGAATAATTGCATGTACAAATGCAGACTGGCTGGGTTGCAGTACTGCAGAGAAGGACTGGGGAGGTTACAGCTAAATATGAGCCAACAGCATGCCCTTGTTGCAAAATAAAGCCAACGGTATACTCGGTGTATTCACAGGAGTGTCACCTGCAAATCCAGGGGAGTGGTGCTTTTGCTTTATGCAGCACTGGGGAAGCTGGACCTAGGGTCCTGTGTCCAGAGTTGGACCCCATGGTGCGAAGGATGTGGACAGTTTGGAAAGAGCCCAGCACAAGGCAGCAGAAATGATTAGGGGCCTGGGAGGCAAGACTTGTGACGAAAGGCTGAAAGAATCAGAGTTATTTAGTCTGGAGAAGAGAAGACTGGGGTGCGGAGAGGGGTGGGATAGGGTTCAAAGCTATCTTCAAATGCCTGAGAGGATGGAGATTGGCTTTTCTTTGCAGCCAATAAGGAACAGGACTAGGAGCAACAGCCTCAAGCTGAAGCAGGAGAAATGTCAGCTGGAGATTAGGAGGAACTTTCTGACCATGAGGGTGGTCAAGCAACGTGACCGGCTGCCTAGAGAGGTTATGGACTCTCCATCCCTGGAAATATTCAGGAGCAGGTTGTACAGACCTGTGCTTGGGATGGTTTGGTCAGGGCTGATCCTGCCTTGAGCAGGGGCTGGACTAGATGACCTTGTGAGGTCCCTTCTAACCGGACTTTCCTATGAGGCAGACATACGAGCGGCACATATACACAGGTAAGCGACAGGGGCCAGGGCAATGCTGAGATTAGGGGGCCAGTACACACATCCACAGGAGGCCTCAAATGCCTCTACACAAATGCTCGTAGTATGGGAAACAAGCAGGAGGAACTCACCCTCCTGCTGGCTGACACCAACCTGGACATAGTGGGGATCACCAAAACGTGGTGGGACACATCCTCATCAATTAGCAAAGAATCAGAGGAGGGGCACTCTGAAGTGCTCTGGGTTAGGATACAAGGCAGTCAAGGGGAAAGAGACTTAACAGTGGGGGTCTACTACAGACCCCCCAACCATGGGGAAGAGCTAGACCAGGAATTCTTAAGTCAGCTCACGGAGGTAGTCAGGTCAACAGACGTGGTCATCATGGAGGACCTGAACTTCCCGGACATCTGCTGGGAAGAGCAGTCAGCCAGATCTGACTGCTCACGGAGGTCCCTAGCCCAAATGCAGGACCTCCATCTAACCCAGGAGGTGCACAGCCCCACCGGGGAGAAGCCTTGTTGGACCTGGTGCTGGCTACGGGAGACGACCTGGTGCGGGGGCTGTGGGTGCTTGACCACGTGGGCGACAGTGATCATCGCCTGCTGGGATTCACCATCCAGCGCAAGGTGGCAAAGGCCGGCAGCAAGGCAGCAGCCCTAGATTTCATGAGGGTGGACTTCAATGAGCTAAGGAGAATAGTTGGGGAGGCACTGAGGTCCCAGAGGGGAGGGGAGGAGAGCCAGGTGTCCAAGGAGACTGGTCGCTCCTTGGACGATCCTCCAAGCCCAAAGGGAGGTAATCCCAACACGGATCAAAGGGAGCAGGAGGGCGCACAAGCCCCCATGGCTCACCAAAAGCATCTGGGAATGTCTCCTAGCTAAAAAGGGAGGCGTACCCCTCATGGCAGGGAGGGGCCATCCCCAGGGAGGATTATACTGCGATTGCTTGGGGCTGCAGGGGGGGTCCGGAAGGCCAAAGCGGAGATGGGACTGGGACTAGCTTCCCAGATCAAGGGCAACAAGAAGTTCTTTTTTAAATACATGGGGGCAAAAAGAAGGTACCGGGTAATGTGCGGCCCCTGCAAGACACACTAGGAAATCTGGCCGTCATACTAGACAACAAAGCCAACATATTTAATGATTTCTTTGCCTCCATTTTCCTAAGCAGGACCAGAACAGCCACCCCTCCGCTGGGCCCCCCGAAACCTCAGGGGAGGTGCATCTGGGCCAACGGTCAGGGCGGATCTGGTCAGGGAACGTCTGGAGGGACTGGATGTATTCAAATCAGCGGGTCCGGGTGATCTCCACCCCCGAGCGCTGAGGGAATCGGCTGAGGTCATTGCGGGACCCCAGGCACGGCTGTACGAGCACTCGTGGTGCTCTGGTGTGGTGCCAGAGGACTGGACGAGGCCAACGTGGTTCCCATCTTCAAAAAGGGGAGGAAGGAGGACCCGGGAACTATAGGTCAGTTAGTCTTACCTCGATCCTGGGGAAGCTTTTTGAGAGAGTTATCCTGGCGCATGTCCACGAGGGGCCGGGGGAGAGATCATGCTTAGGGGCAACCAGCATGGGTTCATCAGTGGCAGGTCCTGTCAGACCAACCTGGTGGCCTTCTACGACCAGGTCACCAAATCCTTAGACGCAGGGGTAGCAGTGGACATCGTCTTCCTGGACTTTCGGAGGCCTTCGACACTGTCTCTCACCCCGTTCTCATTAAGAAACTGGGGGGCTGTGGTGTCGACACCCCCACAGTCAGATGTGTCGCCGACTGGCGGGAGGGCCACACCCAGAGAGCAGTGGTGGACGGGGCATGTTCGACCTGGAGGGATGTGGGCAGGGGGGTCCCCCAGGGCTCGGTCCTCGGGCCCGCACTGTTCAACATCTGCATCAGCGATTTGGATGAGCGGGTAAAAAGCACCTGTTCAAATTTGCTGATGACACTAAGATGTGGGGGGATGTGGGCACACTGGAAGGGAGGAATAGGCTGCAGTCGGACCTAGACAGGTTACAGGGATGGGCGGATGAGAACAGCATGGGATTCAACACTGACAAGTGCACGGTGCTGCACCTGGGGAGGAAGAACCGGCACCAGACCTACAGGCTGGGGAACTCCCTTCTCGGCAGGGCAGAGGCAGAAAAGGATCTTGGAGTCATCATTGATGCCAAGATGAACATGGGCAGGCAGTGTGGGGACGCGGTCAGGAAGGCCAACCGCACCTTGTCCTGCATCCACAGATGTATCTCGAGCAGGTCCAGGGAGGTGATCCTCCCCCTCTATGCGGCACTGGTCAGGCCGCAGCGGGAGTACTGCGTCCAGTTCTGGGCACCGCACTTCAGGAGGGATGTGGACAGCATGGAGAGGGTCCAGAGGAGGCCACTCACATGGTCAGGGGCAGCAGGGCAGGCCCTATGAGGAGAGGCGATGGGACCTGAACCTGTTCAGCCTCCACAAGAGAAGGCCGAGGGGGATCTAGTGGCCTGTTATAAACTAGTCAGGGGGACCAGCAGGCACTTGGGGAGTCCCTGTTCCCCCCAAGCACAACCAGGAGTGACCGGGAATAACGGTCACAAGCTGGCAGAGGGTAGATCTAGGCTAGACATCAGGAGGCGCGACTTCACTGTCAGGGCGGCTAGGGTCTGGACCCAGCTTCCAAGAGAAGTGGTGCTGGCTCCTGCCCTGGGGGGCTTTAAGAGGAGGCTGGATGTACACCTTTCTGGGGTCGTTTGACACCAGTAATCCTTCCTGCCGTGGCAGGGGGTCGGACTCGATGATCTGCTCAGGTCCCTTCCGACCCTAGAAACCATGAAACTATGAAACTATGGCTGGAAGCACCGTCCACAGCCTTCCCCTTGAACTTGGTCCACTGGCCAGCCAAGAAAAATCATGAGGCCACAAGGAAGAACAAACACGATGGAGGCCTAACTCTGTAGCCCAAGGTGGAGGCTCTGCCTTGCCCAGAATAGATGGATTCTGCCCCTGGTCCCAAGGCTGATACCCCATTTTACCCCCATTACTCTTGCATCACACACATTGACTTAGGGCAGTCAGGAAGGCCAAGGCAGAGATGGAGATAGGACTAGCTTCCCGGATTAAGGACAATAAGAAGTCCTTCTTCAAATACATAGGGGGTAAAAAGAGGGTCCCGGGTAATGTGGGGCCCCTGCAGGACACGATGGGCAACTTAGTCATCACGCCAGATGATAAAGCTAACATATTTAACGATTTCTTTGCCTCTGTCTTCCTAAGTAGGGACCAGTTCAGCCACCTCCCTGCTGGGCCCCCCTCGGGCCCCGGGAGAGACACGCCTGGGCCAGGGGTTAGCGAGGAGTTAGTTAGGGTACTTCTGGAGAGGCTGGACGTGTTCAAGTCCGCTGGTCCGGACGATCTTCACCCTAGGGTTCTGCAGGAACTGGCCGAGGTCATTGCGGGACCCCTGGCGCGGCTCTATGAGCACTCGTGGGGCTCTGGTGAGGTGCCGGAGGACTGGAAGAGGGCCAGTGTGGTCCCTATCTTCAAAAAGGGAAAAAAAGAGGACCCGGGAAATTACAGGCCAGTTAGTCTGACCTCAATCCCGGGTAAGCTCTTTGAAAAAATTATCCTGGCACACATCCAGGAGGGCCTTGCGGGGGAATGTATGCTCAGGGGCAACCAACATGGGTTCATCAGTGGCAGGTCTTGTCAGACCAACCTGGTGGCCTTTTACGATCAGGTCACCAAATCATTAGACGCAGGGGTTGCTGTGGATGTAGTCTTTCTGGACTTCCGGAAGGCTTTCGACACTGTCTCTCACCCTGTCCTCATCAAAAAGCTGGGAGACTGTGGTGTCGATGCCCACACGGTCAAATGGGTGGCCAACTGGTTGGAGGGCCGCACCCAGAGGGTGGTAGTGGATGGGTTCTTCTCGACCTGGAAGGACGTGGGCAGTGGGGTCCCCCAGGGCTCGGTCCTCGGGCCCGCACTGTTCAACATCTTCATCAGTGACTTGGATGAGGGGGTAGAAAGCACCCTGTTCAAGTTTGCTGATGACACTAAGATGTGGGGGGATGTGGGTGCACTAGAAGGGTGCAATAGGCTACAAGCTGACCTTGACAGGTTGCAACGGTGGGCGGATGAGAATAGGATGGGGTTTAACACAGACAAGTGCAAGGTGTTGCACATGGGGAGGAAGAACCGGCACCACACTTACAGGTTGGGGAACTCCCCTCTTGCCAGCACAGAGACAGAAAAGGATCTTGGAGTTGTCATTGACTCCACAATGAACATGGGCCGGCAGTGTGGGGAGGCAGTCAAGAAGGCCAGTCGTACCCTGTCATGCATCCACAGATGCATCTCGAGCAGGTCCAGGGAGGTGATCCTCCCCCTCTATGCGGCACTGGTCAGGCCGCAGCTGGAGGACTGCGTCCAGTTCTGGGCGCCGCGCTTCAAGAGGGACGTGGACGATATGGAAAGAGTTCAGAGGAGGCCACTCGTATAATCAGGGGTCAGCAGGGCAGGCCTTATGAGGAGAGGCTACGGGACCTGAACCTGTTTAGCCTCCACAAGAGAAGGTTAAGGGGGGACCTTGTGGCCTGCTACAAACTGGTCAGGGGGGATCAGCAGGTATTGGGGGAGTCCCTGTTCCCCCGTGCGCTGCCAGGAGTGACCAGGAATAATGGTCACAAGCTGGCGGAGGGTAGGTTTAGACTAGATATTAGGAGGCGCTACTTCACAGTCAGGGCGGCTAGGGCCTGGAACCAGCTTCCAGGGGAAGTGGTGCAGGCTCCTAGCCTGGGGATTTTTAAAAGGAAGTTAGACGAGCACCTTGCCGGGGTCATCTGACCCCGGTGCTCTTTCCTGCCAAGGCAGGGGGTCGGACTAGATGATCTTCCTAAGTCCCTTCCGACTCTAGCTACTATGAAACTATGAAACTTGCATCTGGAGTCACACCACCATAAGTCGTAGCACTATTTGGGATCATGTTTTGGAGGAGTACCAGAGGGCAGGATCTCATCTTGTGGAGTTGCATCCATGCAGGGGAGGAGGTCTGAAAACAAGGGGATCTCCAGTCCTTGGTGTGCCTGCACCTCCAGATGTCTGGTGAGAGGTGAGATTGGACTTATGCAGCCCCCCCATTTTTTTCCTGGAAAACTTAAGACCTCTAAGTTTCTTCCTACCAGTCTACCAGGCTGGCCTTGCCTCTCTCCAAATGCTTGCACACAGGCATCCCTGCTTCCTAGTGCGCCTGTCCTGCATGAAGATGTGCTGCCATGAGGACTGCCTCTCAAAGGCTTGCCAAGCTACGAAGCCTGGGCACCTAGTCCAGCCCCATGGATAAGGACTTCCAAGCATAATGTAAATGCCATCATGGGTCAGACCAAGGGTTCATCTTGTATCTTCTCTCTGATGGTGGGTCCATCTAGTATCCTGTCTCTAATGGTGGCAGGAGTGGATGCTAGAGGGAGAGCATCAAAACAGATCTATTCCCTATTTAGTACCCTCACTAGCATCCATCATTATTGGGTTAGAGGTGCTGGAGGAAACATCTCCACTTATTCTGTTCAACAGCCATTAATAAATCTATCATCCATGTATCAAACGAGTTTCTTTTTGAACCTGGCTCCGCTCTCAGCCTCGACCACCTCCGGGGGCAATGATTTCCACAAGGTCACTGTGGTAGAGGTTGTAGTCATGTTGGTCTGCCTATTTTGAGGTGGTTTAATAAAAGATATCAGCTTTCCCCAAAGAACCTTGTCTGACAAGGTAACTACGCGTTGCATTAAAAAAAGGACTTTTTCTTGTTAGTGTTAAACACTTTCACCTGCTCTGGTCAGTGGGTGACCACTACTTCTAGTAACCTGGGACTTGGTGAACAACAGGTTGCGGGTCACTTGGTCCACACCCTTCATCATTTTATAGACCGCTATTGTATCCCAATTTGGCCTTTTTCTCTCCAAACAAGCAGGTGGATCGCCCCATAAAGAAGCCTGTACTTGGCCCCAAGGCAGTGCATGGGGTTTTTCTGCGTGTCTGTAATGTGCAATGTGCTAGCACCACCTGAACACGGAGTCAGCGTCCTCTTGCCTGTACTCTTCCAGTCCTCAGCCCTCTGCGATGCCCAGTTAGGCGCTCCTAACCCATGGCCTGGGACTTAGGTTGTCATCCTGTGATGTGGGAGGTCAGTTTGGGGGAGGTGGGCATAGCATTTGGGCGCTGCTAGATCTCCCCATGTCCCATAGAAAGGCTCTAACTTCTTGGTGACTGGAGGAAAAGGACTGGGTGGACACTGCCCCATGATTGCTGGGGGTGGTATATTGTTGCCTACAGTTTGGGGTGGTTAATGCTGCATGTCCTGTGCTCCCAGGTGGAGCTGAATTGCAACAGGACATCAGTAGACTTCGGTGCCTCTGGCTTGGTTGCCTCTGAGTAGCAGGGACAGCCTTGACACATAGGGTGCCACATGGTCACAACAGGTTTTTCAGCCACATGCTCAAAGTGACATAGGATCTGCTGTCAGGGGTCGCAGGTGCCTGAAAGCGGTGTTAAGTGTCACTTGGGCATCGGCCCCTCATTTACACGTGTGATTACCATGTAAACTGGGGAACTGCGCAGAGGGGAGCGGTGGTCATCGCCACGTCGGGTTTGGGGTACCCGTTTTGCATGCGTACTTATCGGTTCCATTTTCATGCTTATTGTGTGTGCACAGCAATCACGCTGCAGTTTAGTCATGCAGCTGCAAGCCTGATGTTCTTGCCATCTTTATTCAGAAGCATTTCCCATCCAGCCACTACCACGAGCTGTTCTTTTACTCTGCTTTTGCTCGATTGACCATGAATCTTAATTTCATCTTTCTTGCAAAGGAAGTCCATAATGGCGAAACATGCTTGAAAGCCTCAGAGTCTGTTTTTTATGAATCTATGGTCTTTTATTTGGCCATGAAATGGGCATGGGAGAGATCAGGTACGGTTGTATTTTATAGCCCCATGGTCAGATTGGTATGGACTGCGTCAGGTTTTTCCTTGCTTAGTAGTGGGAGGCATGGACCTCTACTTGGGATCTCTTGAAATTAGCAAAGACCTTAGTTTTTGTGGTTCCCTGCCTTACCTGTGTCAGGTTTGAGTAATCATAGAAAATGGGGGTTGGAAGGGACCTCGGGAGGTCATCTAATCCAAAGCAGGACCCTCCTCACCTAGATCATCCCAGCCGAGGCTTTGTCAAGCTGGGCCTTAAGCACCGCCAAGGATGGAGACTCCACCACCTCTCTGGGTAACCTCTTCCAGTGCTTCACCACCCTCCTCGTGGGAGAGTTTTTCCTAATATCCAACCTCACCTTCCTTTGCTGCAACTTGAGCCCATTGCTCCTTGCTCTGCCATCTGCCCCCAGGGAGAACAGTCCAGCTCCATCTCTTGTGAAGTCTTGTGTTGTGTCAGGGTTGCTGGTAGTTTTACAAAGAGTTTAGATTATGGATTTGTATTGGATAGTTTGGACTGGGATGATCCTGCCTCAGGCAAAGGTTGGACTAGATGTGACCTCTGAAGGTCCCTTCTAGCCGCACTTCTCTTTGATTTTATGAGTCTGAAAGGTAACCCGGCTTGGATAGGTGATGCAAAGCCCTGACTCTCCAAGTCCGTAGGCTTTTATTTATGAATGGCATTGCTCAGCTCACAGCTGGACTTTCCCAAGGCCTCAACATCCAGCAGTTTCCCTGATGCCATGCCCAGTACAAGCAATTTTGACCTGGTGGGGGTGGGGGTGGGCAGCAGCAATGGGAAAGCAGACACAATGGTGCGCAGCAGGGAGTTATATTGGAGATGGGTTTGGCTTATACTCATCATCTTCCCTCAACAAATAGAGTTACAGGTGCCCAAGCTTTCAGCCGTGAATGAGAGACTACCATAATCACCAGGCCTTTGCCTTGTCTTAAAAGCAAAAGAAAGCAACCTTCTTTTCAAGGTATAACAGAAAGACCTACTTACAGTGAGCATTCAGCCCATCTTTTCCAACGTCGGAGGTATGGTATAGCTGGGGTGGAAGCATCTGCAATACCTGGATTATCAGGAGAGACTTTGGTGGATGATGCATGACTTTTACGTGACCTAGTAGAGTTCTCCACCGCGGGTCAGGCACCCTAGCTCCCCGCACGGCGCATGGAGGGTGCATGGACTTGCAGAGTGCGGGGAGCATGGCCTAAGCTCATGCCAAGAACACAGGAGGTCCTTCACCTTGCTCTGCAAAGATAATTGAGCACTTCTCTTGTGGCCAGTGTTAGGTCTGAGTGGCCCCGTGTCCTGTGCTGGGAGGAGGCAATCTCCTGATACCAAATAGCGTTAGGGCTAGGACACTTGCTTGGGATGAGCGGGAACCCTGCTCTGATCGTGCCCCTGTTTGGAGCAGGGATTTGCACCCAGATCTTCCACCTCCCAGGAGAGGGCTTTCAAGGGGAGGTGGTATGGTAGTCTGAGACAAGCCTGTCTCCAGTTGAAGCTGATCTATAGTGCATGTCATATGCCAACATATCTGTCATGTCATTGTATATCGGGGTGCTCAGTCTCTGGCCCGCAGCACCATGCCATCCAACCTACAGCGCTCCCCATGGCTTCAGAAAGTTGGCCGTGGAGGAGCACGTCTCTCGGGGAGCCCCGGACTACGTGCGCTGGATCCACAGTCCTGGTGCAGGGACCAGGAGCGAGCGGTGTCAGGCCCCCAGCACCCAATTCCAGTGCATGGCTGTAGGTGAGTGCAGGACTGCTCCCCCCACCCCAAGAGCCAGTCCTGGTGTGTGTGTGGGGGGTGGGAGCAGGCACGCCAGGCCCCCAGGGACCAATCCTGGCCTGCAGATGGGCCCGCACCACTCAGTTGGCCCGTATGGTTGAGCACCACTGTTGTATATTGTACATGAATAGTCATTGGTGTAGGGCTTGCAACGTGTACAAGGTCTTAGCTCCCCTCCCCAGCTGTAGAGTCATCCTCTTCCTCTCTCTGGGCCACTGGATGCTTAAATGTTTTACACAGAGCGAAGCACCTCTATTAGCAGAAATAGCATCTCCCATCACCTTGCAACCAGGGCAGCCCTTGGAGAGAGAGGACAGCCGGGCTCGAATCCCTCTTTTGTCTGCTTGGGTGCAGAAATTTGAACCTTGAGAGCCCAGGTGAGTGCCCTAACCATGGGTTTAGTGCTGCTGCAGCATCTTCTCATCACCAAGTTTCCATAAGAGAGGGAGGCCTGCTCAGGATAGCCCTGCAAGATTGGGTATGAGAGAGGGAGCCAGGGAAACATCTGGTTTGTGACTCCTCCTGGGGTTTGCTAGGGAATATGCTTGGTGCAGTGAGGACCTGTGTGGTTGTGTGTGTGCCCAGGGGCAGCAATTTAGGAGCTGTGGGGACTTTACCCATGGGGGATAGGGAGTTGGATTACATGGCTGCTGAACGGAGGCTTTGTGAATGTCCACGGCCACTAAAATGTCAAAGGGGAGGTCCCGAGGAACCTAGGACCTCTTTAAAAACCCCAACGCAGGCTTTCTACTAGCAGCTGAATTTCTTTGTTTGCAAGCACTTTGTGTTGGCAACTAGCAGGAGGGATTTATGGGAGCTGCACCTAGATGAGGACTTGCTTTTACTTGCATTGCCCTCCGGCAGGTAGCAAAGTAAAGCACTTTCAAAAGCTGTCTCCATGTCATGCCAAAGACTGTGACCTTGGCAGGACACAGACAGGGCCCTCGTCCCCCTGCCATGGCAAGGTAAAGGGTATTTTTTTTTGCAGTTCTGGGCATTGTGCCTGCCAGGCTTGATCCTGACGTGGTGGAGAGCAGCTTAGCCAAATGCTTGTCTGGGATGGTTTAGGGCTGATCCTGTCTTGAGCAGAGGGTTGGTCCCTTCCAGCCCTGTGTTTCTATGCATCCCACGGCTGCAAACGGACGGGAGAGGCTGTGACTTGGCATGAGAGGCCTGGGGTGAGAAACCTTCGGGGTAGTGATGTGACTAGTGGAGTCATTGCAGCCATTGCAGCACAGCCCTCGAGCCAGCATCCCTGGGTGGTGGCAGGGGGCACTGAGCTGGTGGGAGGCCTAAAACAGAGGGTCCTCACCTTGCTTGTGCCAGTAGCATCCTGATGGCACGTGGTCCATCTTCCCCAAGTCCCAGGCCTGGGATCGGTCTGCGCGGGCTGCAGTGAGGTGACACAACACCGCAGGGGGACTCGGGAGACAGCACGGGGCATCCCTTTGGGCAGGGGGCTGGACTCGATGATCTCCCGAGGTCCCTTCCAGCCCTGATGTCTATGAAATCTATGAAATGTCTATGAAATCTCCTTCTTCATGGAGAAGAAACCTCCCTTGTGCGGATACCTCTTTCCTATGCACAGCACCCCGGTAGCCCCAGCAGCCCCGAGTGACATGGGAGCGTAGCGTTAGGAAAGCCATGTCGTGCATGCTTAGTTTCTCTGAACTTGGGCTAACTGCTGCAAAATGGAGAAGGAGCTTGCACCGTGTGAGCAGTCTGCGCTCCACCGCGTTGCATCCTTTCTGCTAGCTCGTACCCCGCGGCTGCTGGAGCAGCAGGAACGTTTGCTGCTTCCTTCCAGGCCGCCTGTGCCTCCATCGTCCCATCTGCTCTCTCAGTTCACTCCAGCTGTGTGCATCGGACCGGCTTTTTACAACTCACCTTCCCCGGAGCAGAATCCCCTGTTTCTCACGGTCTGAGATGATGGGGACCAGATTACGTTGGCTTAACTGCACAGACGCCTTTCAATTTAGAGGAATGGGTAGAAAGATGCCTGAACGTTTTGGGGACCTTTAAAGATGAGCAACTCTGTGCACTCGCCAGGAAACAAGCAATTCCTTCTTTAACCCCCCCCCCCCCCCCCAGCTATTTTTCATTTAGTTTCAATGCATTTAGTTGTTCCCCTGCTTTACCTGTAGCAGGTTAGGGCATAATGTCTTGCAGTGGTGTCAGTGTAGTTTTGCTACTAGGTTAGACATTGCATTTGTATAGGATGGGTTGGAAAGGGATGATCCTGCATCTGACAGGGGGTTGGTAGTAGATGGCGACCTCTGGAAGGCCTGTCCAGCCTCACGTCTCCAGGCTCACTATGGTTTAGAAAGCCTAGGGACAAATGTTTGAGCAAACATAAATGCACGTGTGTGCTTCTGCTCCCATCCTTCTCCTTTGAGGCCATGTCTGTGCTACCATCACAGGAGTTACTACAGACATACTCAAGATAGTGTTCGTCTAGCTGGCACGGGTATCAGTGGCCACAGCTAGACTTCCTCCAGGACCTGAGCCAACCCATTTCAAACTAGCTCAGGTGTCTTTGCATGCTCTGTGCAATCTGTCTGAGAGGGGCCATGTCCTCCTGAATGACAGGGGAAGAATGGACCCACCTAAGTCTTCTGTACAACAGGAAACTTTCCACCCCCAATTAATTGACAGCCTCTTTGGTTGTCCTCCTGGCCCAGTTCCTTGACTCCCCTGAAGCAGCCCATCTGCCCTGGTTATCCCATATGTGAATGCATTAACATCATTTTGTCCCAGGTGCATCCCTCGGGGTTGTCAGGTGCCTTCAGGAGTGACCATGTGGCCAAGCACATCGAGTGGCTTTGGGCAACATTCAAGAAATGTGGTCTCTATTTCAGGGCAGTCTCTGCAGAGACTTCCTTACGCATCCTGGGTGTCGTCTGAAGTGCACCATCACCAGTGGCTCGTGACCGTCCACTTGAGACAGGCCATCGTGTTTTCACTGCATGCCCATACACCAGTGAAGAAAGGCGTGCCTCTCTTTGCCACCAAGACCAGTTCTTGTGGTTGGTTTGGAGGTCCTGAAATAGGGACCATGCTGCTTGGTTGACGCTGTTGCTCTTGCTTTGTCTGCTAGATCACATAGTCCCAAAGCAACAGCAATGGCCACACAAACGAGATGCCCTGTGGGAGAGGCAGTGAGGTGGCGTTTGTAAGTGGCCAAGGAAATGTGAGGGATCGCGTCAGGGCAGAAGTGATCCATAAAATACGGGGGGAAAAAGAGCTAGTGAAAAAGAAATGGAAAAGGCAACTGTCTTCCAATGCCACCGCTGGTGTGTCCATGTCACCAGCTGAGCTATAGCATCCTCAGCTTCCCCTGTTAACAGCGTTTTTGGAAAAGGCCTTTTCTGTGGCTGGGGAGGTGGTGTTTTACATCTCTCGGTGTGGTCATTACTCGAGGGGGAGTGAGGCGGCCGGTGGGTGGTTATGGAAATGGGGGGGCGGGGGCTCTCCTGTCACCCGGTTTTGCATGGCTGGGCAGGAGTGGAGACACCCACCCACTGGTAATCCTTAGTGTAGGAAGGGGGAGAAGTTGCTGGTTGGCCAATGATATAAAAGGACCACATGGGATGCAAGGATGGGTGTCCCCTTGCTGAAGCCTCTGAGAGGTGTCTGGGCCATAGCTCCAGCCTTTCACTGGATCACCACGTGGAGAAGAGAGATCTTCTCTTGCTACTGAATCTGTTCTCCAACCAGATGTGTGGATGGGTTTGCCAGATGTGGGCCTGCAAGATGTGTGGATGGGTTTGCCCAAAGTGAACAGCTGCTTATGGGACACTGAGTCCCACTGACCCAGTTTCTCCTGCATTAGATTTGAGGCAGGGATCAGGGAGGTGAAAGACTTTGCACCCCTTCCTCCACAGGGTGATTTTGGTGCCAGAAGGCAGAGAAGAAATTAATGGTTCCCTGCTTCCCATTCACATGTCATCTTCCTCTTGCCCCAATGGACCCAGGAATAGCCATTAGTAACAAAACTTGAGCATGTCTACACATTCAATTCATGTGCTTTAGGTAATGCGCATTAAGTCTACTGCCTCCATTGCAAAGTACTCGAGAAATATGCATTAGCCTTTTTTAATGTGCATTAGCTAAAGAGCGTGGGTTTTTTGTGATGCTTTAATGTGCATTAAAATAGGCTAGTGCACATTAAAGTGCATGTGTAGATGCACCTGATCTGAGCCTCCAAGAGGCTGAAAAGTGATACTTCCCATTTACACCTATCAGCCCCAGGCATGAGAGAGTTGTGGGTCCCATTTATAGCTGGAGCTACTGTGATTTAACTTTGTCTAGGGTCGCAGTCTGTTTAAGGTCTCCTGACTCCCAGACCTGTGGTCGGTGCAGCAGTTCTGTCACCGGCATATAAGGACCATTCAGGAGAAGAGATACAAAGGCTGCTCAAGAAAAAATTAAGCATCCCCACCCCAGCAGCAGCAGCTAGTGAATGGTGCTGAATTGTCTCCAGGCAGATAAAGGAGCAATGTCCTGAGCTTTGGCCTCTCCCCTACCAGCATGAAAAAACCACGAGCGTGAAATCAAGCAACAGGCTTCAAATAGGAGCTGCAACGACTCTAATTTGTATGTACCATTATTTGATCTTCTAACCTACTAGGTTTAAGGTAAACCACAGTGGAATATCAAGCAGACATTAAATGAAACAGTGTCATTAATTCAATCCAATGAGATATGTTTTATATAACAAAGGGATTTGTTCTGATACTCAAACAATGTATATTAATGAAAGAGTCGAAATAGATTCATTTTGTTCTCAAAGCAAACACATTAAGGAAAAGTCATCAAGAAGTAAAGAACATGGCATTTTTTTTTTAAACTGTGCTTTATTTAGGGCTAAGCTGGAAAGCGTCATTCAATAATTACAGAAGATTACAAGGAGTTTTAGGGAATTGAGAGTGAAAGAGCAGTTATATGGAACTGCAGCTGCATTACACATCTGTACTTCCTAGCTGTGGGCTCAGTCCTGCTGTCCTTACTCAAGTGAAACACCCACAGAAACCCAGTGGGTGCTTCGCCAGAGCGTGGGCGGGAAGGCCAGGCCCTCTGGGGAGTAAAAAATAATACAGAACGAATAAAAAAAAAGGCAAAAAAAAAGAAAAAAAAAAAAAGAAGGCATCCAGGATTAGGATAAAATGTCAGTCAGGAAATTAAAAAGATAAAAATAAAATAAAAGCAAAGAAACACACCTAAAACCCAAGTGAGATCAAATCAAGAATCGGAAACAGCCACCACACTCTTCTTCATTCAACGAAAAACAAATGAGATGAGGCAAATCAAGTTTTAAGACTGTGAAAATAAATCTGAAGAAATATGATATCCTTTAAAATATATGTTCTTAAATAATTCATTGTTTTTTTTTCTGAGTCAGATTTTTTTAAAGCAATGTCTTATTTTTTTTAACTGCTCTAAAGTCATTTACCAAAGATAAATATCGTGCTTTCATTAAATAGTTTTTCCTTGTTTTTTTCTCTATCATTACAATTAAAAGTCCTACAAAATATGCAAATTTATTTACAGAAAAACAGAGCCAGCATCTTTTTTTTTAAACATCCCCCTGTTTTTCAAAATTCCTTGTAAACAGTTTCAGAAATTCTTCAAAGAGATTTTTTTTGTTTTATTTTTTTATTTTTATTTTTTTATTTTTTTTTATTTTTTAAGATTAAGGTTCTAGGCTAAACCCTTGCCCTGACGGTTTCTAGAGCAAATATGGAAGCTACTGAAGCATAGGATGATGGGAGTTTGCGGACAGCAGATCATGAAGACATGAAGCGTTTAGCTGTGTTTTGTTGTTCAAGTTAGAACTAACGTCTGATAAAAAGACAGCTGTTTTTTTTTTTCCCATTTGCATTGTCTACAAGAATCGAGTTTTGTTTCATTTATTGTTTTTAATAGCTGGAATGCTTGCAGTTAAAAAAGCTGCCAAAATAGCCATTTCTCTCCTCTTTCTCCTCAATAAATAACAGCATCCAACAGCAATTGGCAGAGTAGGAATTTATGCTCAATCTAAACTCTACAAAAATTACAGTTCTACAACATCTTTGTTTTTAGCATTAACGCTAACTTCTATGTATTATTATTATTATTTTTTTTTTTGCTTTTTTGTGTTTTTTTTGTTCTCTAATTTTTTTTTCTATTATATAGGTATTTTAAACTTTTTCTTTTTTTTTTTTTAAATTCTGTACAACTATTAGGATTTTTAAATGGGGAGAGTTAGAAGCATTTACAAACCCTTTTTGTTTTGTTTTGTTTTTAATATCCACCATCTTTCCTTTCTCTTTTCTATGCCTTTTTATGTATTTATTTATGTATTTATTTACTTTTTTTTTTTTTGCTTTTCACAGATATCCATCTTACCTGCCTTTACCAGTGCGATCCTTACGTATTATACAGAAAACCATATGAAAGTTTCATAGACTCTAATTAATGTATAACCAAAGAACCTCCCAAAGTATCAAAGAACTATTATCTTGCCGTTTTAAAAGCATTTAAGCATTTTTTTTTAATTTTTACATATTTCATATAATTGCTCTCAAAAACTGTTTTAGGAACAGCTCAGAGAAAAGGAAAGAATTTCCATATTTTACATACAGCTACAAGTCTGCGATAAAAAGTTTTGTCCTTTGGTCCCTATATAGCTAAGGAATGACAGATAAAGATGCTCAGTGACCGTTACCATGGGGTCAAACATGGTAGCCGCATCCTTGGTGACAAGCAGGCACTCCTTTTTCAGTATCCAGGTTTGCATTTCCTGTTTGAAGAAAAGCCGCTGTGGTGATATCAGTCTCTCTTCAGAAATCCTGGTTGATCTTGCTCCTTTTCTGATTTACTTTGTTTGTTTGTTTGTTTGTTTCAAGCGCGCGTCCTTCCAAGTCAGCAGACGTGATACTTTTCTTGAAGAAATGTTACAGTCTAAACAATCAAAGAGAGAATAGGTCTGAAGTCTTCAGCTTGATTGATATTTGCTGATATGTCAAAGGTGTAATCCAACAGTTCCCGCTTTTTTTATATATATATATATATATTTAATTTTCTAAATGTGGCCCATTCAGCAGCTGCCCTAAAAAAATGAAGAAGATCATTGCAAATTAAATCAAAACGGGGAAATCAAAATAAAATCAAATACAAGGGCCGGGGATAAGGATAAAGAAAAGAACATAGACCTAAATATAAAAAAGAAATATAAGCCTGTTCTTTTTTATGGCCAGATCCTGTTCCTGTTGAATTGTGTATGCATGTTTGGTTGTCAGGTTCAATGGGGACAGGATGGGGCTCTGAGTTTTCCTTTTTTCAAGTAGCAGGGATGATCTTGCTCCCACTGAAGTCACGAGAAAGGCTCCCTTGGACTTCCTTGGGAACTGAATCAGTGGGCGCATCTGCACGTGCCCTTTACTGCACAGTCGAACAATTTACTGCACAGTAAAGCATCACCGTCTGCATGTGCACTGCAATTAGGGCGCAGTAAATTCATTTACTCCTGTGTAGGATAGACCCGTCAGATACAGGCACTATCTGACAGAGGAGTAAGTTACTGCACTTAAATGCATGTGTAGACGGTGATGTTGGGATGACTTTACTCCAGCTGAAATTGCACCAGAGTTTATTCCATCACATTAACTGCACGTGTAGACACACCTAGTGTGAACAAGATAGTCATGATCATGATAGAGAAAAAAATACAGCTGCTTCTTCTGCTTAATAAATAATAATGACAATATATCTGTAACTATACATAGATATAAAGATACCTATATAGCGTAAATGTATGTATGTGTATATGTACAGATATATACATTTTACTACTTTTTTTTTCCTTTTAAGTGCCACTTTTACAATGCCAGATTACAATCTTGCTTCTTGGGATTTTGCAGTGGGTAAGGCATCAAGGAAAAATTGTGCTACGTTTTAACAGGGTGCTGTTGCCAGTGATGTATGGACTTTATGTAGAGAAATAGCTGCCAATGATGTATGTTCCTTTATGAATGTCAGGAAGTAACGCTTTGAACAGGCAATTTTATAGGAGGTAAAAGAAAAAAAAAATCAGCCTGAATAAACTTTTTGCAAAATAAAAAAAAAAAGAAAAGGTAAAGCTAACATTTCTTAAATAAAAAAAAAAGTTATTTAAAAAAAATGTAATCATGATCTGACTAGGCTTGACATTTAAGTAGGATGCTTAATCATTACGGATTAGCTCTTATCTCTTTCTAGCAAGCAGGTTCTTCTTATACACTCGGTGATTTATTACATCAAGAAACTTAGAAACTGCAAAAGGTCCACTCTGGTGGAAAAGTGTCATGCGGAATATCAATCCATGCTGGCAGGTTTTTCACACTGTTGGTTCAACAAACAGCAAACCGTACACAGCAGTCTAAACAATTACGACACCAAAAATAATAAGAATAAGAGAATAAAAAAAGAAAAGAAAACACTCGTCAAGGACCCTTTTTCAGTTGTAAACAAAAAGATGCATTTTGCTTTTTGATCAGGATTATTTTTGTCCCCCTCAATACAATCCCGTTATCTCCCCCAACCAATTAATTTGGCAGAAGTTGCTGCAACACAGACCCTTCAGATTTAGAAATTCTTGCAAAGGCACACAAGAGGTTTTTCTCTAGGTTGCTTTTTTGGATTGCTATAGTTTTCCAACTATGCTTACTCTTATTTACAGTTTTTAATTTTGGAGAGTGATTTGAAATAGCCTAAGGGGAAAAAAAGGTGTCAATTGAAAAAGGCCCCCAATTCTCCGGAAAAAAAATAAAATCACAAGATTTTTAAGTGCAAAAAAATCAACCACGCATTTTCTTTTCTCGGTTTTTTTTTTTCAGTATATATTTTTTGGTAAATGATTTGTACCGTTATAATAATCCCATTTTTTTCTAAAGAATTAGGAATCCATCTTTTTTTTTTTCCTTCTACGTGACATCTAAAGAAGCATAAAATGCTGACAAGAAATTAAACGACAAATAAAGAAAAAAAAAACCACTGCAAGCACCAAACGAAACGAAAATGAGCACAGCAAAAAATTGTGGCAGCACAAAGTCAAAGAAGGCACATGTGATCATGACTGGCCAATCATCAACTGATACAACATCCAAGAAAAATGCTTCAATCACGGCACCTCCACGAAACTTGACGGCATGTCATGCAACCAATTCTTAGCTTGTTACATGACGCCATCATGTCACACTTTCAACTTCGAGTTGATTTGAACTTACGGACTGGGGGACTGTATTCTCCACTTTCATGTCATTACGTGAACTTTTTTCCTAGCTCAGCGCGAGACTGTGGTGGATTTGACTGGCTCTTGGTTGGTTTTGTTGGAATTTGATTGAATGACAAAAGAAGAAAAGATTTTTTATATATATATATATATTTATATATAGTGTGGAAAAAGGGAAAGGTGGGGAAAAGAAGATATATCAAAAATAATAATAATAATTAATAATAATAATAATAATAAAGGACCAAACACAGCATCAGTCAAAAAGCTCTAATGAAAATATTTGCAATTAAACGATACGGACAAAATAAGAGCAAAAAGAAAGAAAGAAAGCAAAACCCTCCCGACAACCGGAAAAAAAAAAAATCAACAAAACAAAATGAACAGAAAGGAAAAAAAAAAGAACCAAAAGGGGAGGGAGAAAAGTAAAAGAATAATGGAAGAGGCCTAGCCAAAGACACACACGTAATACACACACGGTTATGTGGACACATGATCAACAGAGAACAGTAACAGAACATTATGCAGTGGCTGCTGAGGACAGCGGGCATTGAATGGATGAGAGCAGACACAGATCGTTTTGCAAAATCTGGAAAAGACATTTGCTGCCGACGCGAGCGGCTTTGTTAAAACCGGCCTCTTCCCCACACCGCCCGCAGCCTCCGGGGAGGGTGCACACTGCTAAGGGACCAAGTCAAAGCTCTCTCAGAGCCTCTCATGGACTTCTACGCTGCTCCGTCCGCACCTGACAAGCTGGAGTCACGGAGAAGTAACGGATGGAGGTTAATGAGAACAAGCAATTGGTGCTTATTGGCATACAGCCCTTGATGGGGAGGGTGGGGGGGATGCCACACGATGGTCCGCTCCAAATGGCAGCAAGGCCTGAAAGGAACGGGAAGCAGAGTTGGGGGGGCTGCAGCAGTACAGCGGTGTTTCGAGCTGCATCTCTAAGAAAAATAAAGGGGAACTGACTCCCTTGTCCTTTGGATTTGGCTTATGAAACACAAAAGAGCTCCAACCCGATTTCGTGGGACTGATCCCCTTGTCTATGAAACACGAAATGCCCCTAGAGTTCCCAGAGCTTCCCCGTCAGGCAACACATGCCTTGACTTGCCTTGGGAATTTAGCGTGAAAAAGCACAACTAGCATCAAGTTCTTAAGAGTCACTGCCCACGGTGAGGCCTGGAGTGGGCTCCGTGGCCCACCCCTGCTTGTACTGGTCCTCCTGTCTCAAAGACAGGGGGATTGCTCACCAGCACCGACCTACTCCTGAAAAGTCACTGCAACCGAGATGTCCCTTTGCGGGCATGTATCATGAGGCTCTGGCCCTGGAAGGCCGCCGGCCGCCATGCCTTCTATTAGCTATGGTTCAACGCCAGGAGTTGATGCTACAGGATAGAGGTGGACCTCCCTTGAAACAGTGCCAACCAGCTTCTGATGTCCATTCCAGCATGGGTAAGTCTGGACCAACTCTGCTGGGTTTTCTGCATTGAGAGGGGTGTAGCAGAGGTCATGACCTGGCCCTGTTGTGTCTCAAACACAGTCAGGATGAAAACCTTTTGACCTGGAGAATCTGAAGGCAGACTTGAACCTTTCCAAGGTGCATCTGCTTCCAATCCCTTTCCCATGTATTCATCCAGCAAGGGAGTGTCAAGATACAATCTGTCTCCCATCCATGCTAGCACTGGTAGGAAGGCCGCTGGCTCATGGGTACCACAGTGACCCTTATAATGTCAGCACTACCCATATTGGACTCTTAAGGGTCCCTTGTGCCAAAGATTAAAGGGAAGAAGGAGCTTGCTTCCTCTATGGGGCTTGCTACAGATATCAGTACCTGCAGGTGGGTGGATGTGGACAGGCAGGAGAACTGGACCAAATCTTAGTTCTCCTTCTCCCACCCCATCTGCCAACCCATCCAGCCAGGTGGGAATGCAAGCTTACAGTCTGGTCCTTAGCATGATGTGACGTAAGGCTGCTTAGGTGGGTTACAGTGTCTTGCTATGGATCCAGACCTAGTCATTTGAGACTCCTGGGATTGTACCAAAGGTTATTTCCAGTTGACTCAGGTGTAAATGTGTAGATGGGGAATCAGGGGTGGTTGGAAATGCTCTGGGTCACATCTTTCTCTTGTGTTACTGGGGGAAAATACTTGTTTGGCTTGTTCATGCCCGCTCAATGCTCTATGGACAGGCTTTTGACCCGAGTGGTTTGAGAAAGGCGTTTCCCCTCATTCAAGGAACAGGAAACAAATGCACAACACCTCCCGGCAATTCTTGACATCAGATCTGGAAACAGGCACACACTTTGGGTTTCTCTAAGGTAAGAGCCATCCAATTTGGGAGCCAGGATTTTAAGGTTACGAAGACAAGGAGATGACCTGCCATGGAAATGGGACCTCTGGCACTTGGGGAGAGGGAACAGTACTCCCACCAGACAGGCTAACATCTGATCCACACAGCTGCTGCACCATTAAGTACTTAGGGCAGGTACAGACATTATACTTTTGCTGGTGTAAGTGATTGGAAACTGGTCTATACTTGTAACAGAACAGAAGTTCGGCACACAAAACTGGTTTAAAAGATGGCAGAGCCCAGTCTAAGATTTGCGCCCCCACTGAAGGGCGAACGTGCGCTCTGTTCACTATTCTTCTAAACTACGCTGCTTACAGAAAGCCATGTAACTTAGACCTATTCCCCCTTGGGCTTTGTTGAGTGTCTGTACCTAGCCTGACTATATTTACACTGTGGGAAAGCCACCTGAGACTGGACAGGGACCTAGTCAAGAGCTGGATCCAGCGAGAGAGCTGTGCTTTCTGAACCACAATTGCCCCGTGCCCTGTGGAGCTATTTACACTGGTGTTCGTGGTGGGGGTGTGGGTGTGTAAGATGATCAGGAGATCAGTGGTTTACTAGCGCTGGTATAACTGGCACCCCCCCCACATCCCACCCACTCCGCAATGGCTGGTGGGAAATCCCAGCCCTAAGCCAAACTCTGCCCCACTGACTCCAAGCAGCAGCTTGTCATCATAAATGAACACAGGCTGTGGAAGCAAGGAGGGCAGAGACGGCTGGTTCATCCAGGCTCTTTCACAGCCTCACTCCCATAAGTGTGTGTGCAGGAAAGGCTGGGTTATGCACTCCCCCTTGCAGGGTTCAGCCCTTGGCGTCTTCTCCCTTTCCTCTGAGCCATGCAGAGCAGGACTGTGAGGGTCAGCTTCCCACCCTATCACCCTGCCCACGATGTCCTGCTCTGACAGTCCCTTCAGAGGTTCCCCAAACTCTCTGACTCTGCTTCAAGCACTCAAGCACGCAAATGTATACATGTATATACGTGTAGGTACACGCGCTAATGAATACATATATGCATGCATGTATGCGTGCATACACATACATGTGTATACACATAAAAATGCAATGTGTTCCAGCTACAAATTGCCCACATGCATGTGCGCACCTATGTAAATTAAAGTTGATGATACAATTAGCTTACACTGTTAATTTTTTTCTCTCAAATAAGCAAATTTTCTCTCTATATATACATATCTACATAGTATGTACACTCTCTCTCTCTCTCCTGTGAGTCCCCTCCATTGCAACTCTGCAGGGCTGCAGGATTTTATATGAATGAATAGTATTGCAGGGCTGCAGTCCATGCATTATATACCCACATGGCTCTGCATGAACAAGGGACAGAAATTGTGCACGTAACTGTATAATAAGTGTGTGTGTGTGTATCAGAATCATAGAAATGTAGAAAAATAGGGTTGGAAGGGACCTCAGGAGATTATCTATCTATCTATCTATCTATCTATCCACACACCCATACTGAATCTAAATGTGTATTCTAAATACCTAATATACATTATGCATATATACAGAAATTACATACACATACATATGTTATGTATGTATGTATGTCTACACACAAATTAAAATTTACAGTCATATTAAATTAAACATATCTTTCAATATATGTATACCCAAATATATATGTGTGTGTGCGTACTTACTGTACATTTGCACAATGTATATTAGGTGTGTGTGTCTACACACACTCCTTGGAATATATAGATATAGATATATAGATATATTCCATTGGACTATATCTATATAGATATATTCCAATGTGAAGAAGTAAATGTTTTCCATGATGTTTGTCAGATGCCCAATGGCCAATGTTTCTGGGTCTGTATGAGAGAGTGAGAGAGACAGTGTGACTGTGTAGGCATTCCCAGGAATGTGACCATTACCTTTGTGGTGGTTTTCCCCCAAAGTCTGCGTATGCATTTGGAAATGCATGCCCAAGGGTTGTAGCCCACCTCCTCCCTACCAACTCTTTAAGTCTATTGCTGTTGAGCCCAGGCAACATTTCTCTTTCTGTTTCTCTTGCTTTTTTTGCCATCCTGTACCCTGTTCTTGCTAAATCTGACACTGTCTCCACCCTAATACCCCAATATTTCCTTTGCTGGCATGTGCCAGCTGCGCCCAGTGCTTGCATTACCTAGAAGCTGAGCTTAGGAAGCAGAAGTCTTTCCTGCCTGACACAAGCACTAGGAAAACAGCTGCTGGTGTTGCCCCATGGGGGTGCTCACTGCAGAGCACGCACATTGGGAAGCGGGGAGTCCAAGGTGCTGGAAGAGCTGCATACCAGTGTTGGGGACTGGAGCTGAACAGACTAGCTATTTGTATCAGCCAAGAGGTGTCGCTACCACGTTCCCTTCATTCACATGTAAGGCAATGGATTTATTGTAAGGAAATGAAGTAAAGCATTGTTGTCACAAATTTAAGTAAAAAAAAGCAGGAAACTACATATATCTTTGCATACATGTATGCGCATACGCACATACTGTATCTATGTGTCCACTTGTACTGCAGCTACACAGACACATAAATGGAGACAGGTAAACACGTACAGATAGACACAGACCGAAGGCAGTCTCAAGAGGGACACAGAAGCCTAGCACTCTTGAGTCCTCTCCTTTCCCTCTATTTAAGACAGTTCACCTCTTTCCCATAGTTTTTTCATCTATAAATTGAGGAGGAGCTAAATAATGCTTTTCTCTCTCTCTCTCTCTTTCTTTCTCCAAAAAAATAAATCAAACTGTAGCTACCAAAATGATGCTTTAAAACTTAGCATTTATGTTGATTTAGAAAATTGTCATTATTTTTTCCCATGGATATCTTCTGACTTCCCAACGAGACACCTCGACCAAAAATCGGGTTACAAAAATCAGTCTTTTTGCTGCTTTTGTACAACTAAGAAAAGGTTGATTTTTTTTTTATAGCAAGGTGCAGGAGTGGGGATTTGAAAAGCAAAACAATGAACAGAGGTATTTCAGGATTGTGAGTGAATTCTTTGGTTCTTAATTCCTAAATTGGGATTGTTCGGTGAAAGCTTTCAGGTTGTGTTTTTTTTTTTTTGTCCAGAAAGCGTTGATGAAAAAAACGTCAAGCGGCTCTTGTTAGGTCACCTCTGCTTTATCTATTTATCCAGTGCGCTGAACACAAAGGGCTTTTGGAGAGACGCAGCTCCCTGGGTGAGCCATGCCTGGGTGGTGGGAATGTCTTAGGTTTTGCTCGTTGAAGGGATTGAACAATTTGGCATGAGAAGGGGCCACGATGAGGGTGGGTAGGGGAGAGAGACAGGGACTTCTGATGGGGTTGGGTAGAGGGGGGGTGAACATCTGGGGCCGCTGGCATTGGGTACAGCAGGGATTTAGGCACTTCTCAGGAGAAGCTAGCATGGGAGAAAGTCCAGGCCTCCTGGGGCTGGGTCAGTATGGGGGTCTTGTGGGATGCAAGTGTGAGGAGCGTGCTTGGGAGAAAGGGTGCTTATACGAGGTGGGCCTCAGCTGAGAAGAAGCAGAGAAGCTGCCTGACTTGGGCAAACCTTCCCTACCTGCATCCGCCCACCTGTGAGAGACCTTAACTGGGTGGCGTACAGGCCCGACAGGGACAGGCATCACTCTAGGGGGAAATGGGGAGCACATTTCACTCCGAATGTACAGCCAAGTATTACTACTGCGCTCTTGGAGTCTCTTGTGAACACCATGGCACGGTGGCAGCTAGGGCTGGACCGGCAAACGTATCGGCAAAGACTGTACCACCTTACTGAACGGGACCACAGTGACTGCAGTGCATTGATGGTGGCCATCAGCTCTCCGGGCAGGAGAGTCGAGCAACTATTTAACACCGGAGACATTCAAAACAACGTCCCGTTGGCTGGGACAGTGGAGTCATCTGCTCCTGTTTTTGCAAAGTATCCAAGCATCAGTTGGCCGGGCCAGGACGTGGCTCAGGGCATGCGGGGTCCTGGCTTTTGCTGCTGCTGAACACAAGGCGGGCGACAAAATTACGCTGTCCCGGCGCTACCTTTCAGCCCTTCCTAAAGGCGCTTTATGATGGCGGGGTGTTCAATGGCAGCTGCCACGGTTTTGCTTCCTCCTGAGCACCACAACGATGGTTTTGTTTCTAATGTTGCTTTACTAATAACACAGTCTGCGCTTGAAAAACAATCCTAATTGCGAAGCTGCACGTGAGCCATGGAGCTTCCCTTCAGTTTGTCCTTCTTACTTCCCTGGATTGACACAGGTTCATTGAAACGCTGGTGACCCTGATGCTTTTCATATGCCAGGCTTGTTGCTAAAGCAGAGGGAGAGGGCGTCCCCCTCCCCTCTCTGCAGCTGCTTTCATATCAGGATCTCAAGGGACTTGATAAAAATCTATGCCTCGTCCCCAGGCAGATAATCCATCCCTACCTGGTGCCAAAACATTGGTGCCTGCAGGATCTTGGCCTGGCTCCATTCTGGTCATACAGGGTCTTGCATTGAATGTGATGGCCAGAAGCAGCTTGCCAGATGTGTTGATGGTGAGATTTAGCTCAGCCAGGGCGGCTCTCTACCCCCATGAGTGCAGGGGCGAGCTCTGCCCTACCTGTTGCAGAGACAGGGGCTGGTGGAAGGAATGAACCACGGACATGCCCTGGACACTGTGTGTGGCTCTGTACCCACGTGTCCTCCAGCCTGCACAGAAGAGAAGCAGCAGGTTTGTTGGCTGCTCCTGCCCTAGCTCATACCCCAGACCACGTTGTGCTCTCGGCGCCCAGCCCTTAGCTTGGACTCTGCTCGCAGACCGAGGTTTTGCACCACCTGTGTGATGGGCCGAAACATGCATAGGGTTGGTTGGGACCCTTTTACTGTTGTGGGTCCCAGCCTTGCCGTGCAGTTTGGGCTCCTGGCATGTCCTGCTTTCCAGGCTACCGGTTTCTAGGGGTGTCTTTAGGCTGAGGACCAGCAGGGAGCTCAGCTCACCTGAACAGGACAGGCTGAAGGAAGCAACATGAAAGCGGGAATCCACCCTCTGGATGATGGAGAAGAGAAGGGATCGGGGAAGGACAGCTGGGGAAGGAGAGAGGGGCCTTGCTGGGCCTGGGGAAGAAAGAAGTGGGTAGGTTGAGGTTGGCTGGGTGCAGGGCAAAGGGACTCTATTGAGTCAATAGGAGCAGATAGGGTCCTAGTCCTCTTCCTGTCTGATACCCACGGTAAAAACTCCCATTGACTCCAACAGGGGCAAGAACTGCCCTGGCACCGAGGTCAGGGAGCAGGACAGGGCCCATTATTTGCCTAGCTTGTTTTGGGGTAGCCCAGTACTCCCCAGTTTTACACCCCCCTCGGGAAGAAGGGCAAAAACAAGGGCCTTTTCAAGATGGCCTGGTGCCAGCGCTCGTCTCGGAGCCTGCGCACAGCCATGCACGGCACTCGCAGCATCTCCTGCCTCCAACAGCTAATGGGATCATTCCCAGGGGAGAGAAGCCTCCCAGTTTCTGCTTGCCCCCAAGCCCGATCTCCCAGGGGCTCAGTAAGCCACGCCGTAGCTCCCGGCCCGTGCCCCCCTCCAGACCACAAGGCAGCCAGCACCACACGCTCCCAGCTTGCAATACTCAATTACGGCTTCTGATATTTTATTTTTTTGCCCGCAGCTTCAAATTACCTTCAAGGTGCACGGTGCAATTAACTAAAAATATTTCCTCCTTCGTCTTAATTGCACTAAAACTCTAATGCACCTCCAGCTAGGAGCGGTAAGGTGAAAATTGGTGCCCCAAATATTTCAAATTGATTAAAGCCTGAGATGGCTCAATAAGCTTTCATAGGCCTATTAATTATTAAACTTTATTAATTTTTTGTTAAAAAAAAAAATCCTGAAGCCTTGCTCTCTATGGTATTTCTGAAACAAGGTTCTTTTACCAAGGAGGCTGTGACTCTGAGATGGACTTTAGGAAAAGACAGCCTGAATCCTTCAGGCCCTTGTAGCAAGTTTTGTCTGAGGATCTCGAAGCACATCACTTGGAGAACCTCCATCTTCTCTGAGAGCACTTTGAGATCACAACCGTAATGAATTAGTGCCCAATCTGAAAAACATTTCCAAGTGTGAGCAACGTCACTGTTCTGTCTAAGGTATTGCTATGGCCTCCGTCTAAAGCCAGAGAAAGACTTTTTTCAGTCCAAATCATTTTGGCGGCTAATAAAATGAGGTCTGAGTAGCCTGAAATTTTTTCTTTTTTTTTTTGCTGAATTCACACAATTCTTTTGGCTGAAATAAAAAGGGATTGGACACATTTTTGGAGAAAAGGTGCATCAGTAGCTATTGAGCAGGGGAGTTAGGAGTATGGCCTCTGAATCCAAACTTCCTAGACGGTAAAGTGAGAGGAAGACTGGGAAAAAAAACTCTGGCCAGACCCAGTTCACTCTCCCTTTCAGCCTCTGCTCTTTGCCGCCGTGTGACACAGATGACTGGACAAGATGGACTATGGTTTGACCCAGTACATGGCAGATCTCACGTTCTTATAATTTTTTTTTCACTTTGAAAAACATGTTTTGGGTGTAACTTTACTTTGTGTCCACCCCCCGGTCACAAATAAAACATTTCATTCTGAGTTAAACAAAAGACCTGGTTAAGGCGTCTTTGGAGCTGGGTTTAAGTGACTTGACCAAGTGACACAAGAAGCCTGTGGCACACCAGTGAACTGGCATGAGTTTCTCAAGTTCCAGCCTCACATTGTGAGTCTACACTTCCTTTCATATTGCTGATGTGAGTGGTTTCATTGCCTCGGCCTGTAAATTTGTGGGATCTGGGCCACAGCAGGATCTGTATTGAGGTAGGAAAGTATTGTCTGCAACTGAGAGCTTGGGAAATAATTGCAAGAGCGAGAACACAGCTTGCCTCAGAGGACCTGTGTGAAGCCAAGAATAGCACCTGGAGCCCTATCCTTCCTCAGCTGGACTTTAATCCCACTGAAATGGCTGAGCGCGGGGGTCATTCAGCACTGCTTTGAAGTGAGTTGGTCCTTCATGTGCGCATCTACATGGGATGCTTTAAGGCACGTTAGCTTAAATTTAAGATGCATTAGGGCACATGTCTAAATTTAATGCAGGTATCAAATTTAGGCGCAATACTTAAAGCACATTAATGCACATGTAGATTTGTTAAAGTGTATTAATGTGTGTGTGTACGGACTGACTTGGGACTAACTTTAGTTCACACAGTCCACACACAGCATTAATGTGCTTTAAAGCCTGCATGTGTAGACACCTGCCTAAACCTGCATTAACCTGCGCATTAAATTTAGGCATGCTTGAATGTATATGTAGACTTATACCTGATGAGTTTCTCTTGCAGTTTTACCCCAGGTTGGAAAGGGGGTGGTTCTTAAAAATGATCTTCATGCCAATGCTGATTTTTATCTTTACAACACATCTTGCTAGAGCAAGGCCTTGTGTACCTCAGAAAGACCTCAGAAGGACTGTCTCTTGGGTGTGGATGGGAGCTAAGGATCTAGACACTCAGTTTTTGGGCTCTTCAATGGTACTACCAACTCAGGAGGGAATTGGGGCTCACCTTGGAGGTGCCTGTTTTTGAGGTGCTGAGAGCCAGAACCTCATTTTACAAGGACCTGTCCCAAGGAGCTGCCAGGAGGGAAGGCCTCTGGTCCAGCAAGAGAGCTGGACCAGTTGTCTGGAGTTAAAAGGCTAATTCCAACCCAACCTCTGAGCCATCCCCCAGCACCCATATTTTTGCATTTTCCTCAGGGGGGGCAGTTGCATGAGTTTCCCATGAACTTTGGAGGTGTCATGAAGTTGGAAGAGCACATCCCATTGCACATGTACAGGGGAACTCAGCACTGATCCCACTGTATTTCATCTGAAGTCGGGCTAGGCAGCCACTGGGACCACTGATATCCCGTGACTGAGCCACTGGTGCCAGGCTTCCTTTCTGCAGTCAAACTGCCTTTGGCTTCCCTAGACATTAAGAGTGACCTGTCTCCAGCCAGGTTAGACCTGAGCTGTGGCAGGTGATGTTACCCACCAGGGTCAGGTTGCAACCAGATGCCTCGTTTGACCCGGGACTGCTTGTCCCATGGTTTGACCTCGATCCAAACAGGAGCAGCACAGTCATTTACACATGTCACTCTTCCACGCTGCTCCTTCACCAATAGGCAGCAAATGACAGCACACAGCCCTACAGGCTTGTTCCTGGGGGGAATGGCAGGAACCTACAGAGGTTCAACAGGATGTCCCGGGAAAAAAATTGTTAGTGCATTTTATCCAGCATGCAGCATATATGGACTGTCCTGGGCTTGGACTTCAGTTATTTATACATACTGCTTGAGTGACAATTAAGTCAGATTAGCTGCTATGGTCCTGGGGCAAACTGTTCATTCAGATGCTTCATAGGTGCTTAGTGTGGGAAATGGGGCTTGTCTAGCCATAGCATAAAAGGCTTTGCCCCAGGAGAAATACAACTGTGTTTACACTCGAAGCTGGACACTGTATCTGTATGTCTGTATGATCTGGGGACCAAAGGCGTCCTCCCGGGACAAATGTGATGCCTGTTCATAGCCTCACAGAACAAACCACTTTCCTGATGGTGTTCAAAGCTCATTAGTTCATTAGCTCTGAGCTACTGAAAGGCAGGTATCAGCTCCTCCTTCCCTTGGGGGACTGCAGGAGACAGATTAAAGAGGAGGGGAGGGAAAAAAAAAATCATTTCACAGCCAGCCTGCCCTGAACAAGAGAAGGGTCCTGACACCAACCAACTAATCAACGCTGAGAGCTGAAGAGGTCAAGGTTTCCCTTCTCCTCCGTTACTCTTTTCATTTTTTCCGACTGTTTGGGACTAGAGCGCTGGGCTGGCAAGTCTATAAATATCGAAGCCTTCCCTACATCGCTCTGGACTGCACCAAAGACCATCTGAATCCCTGCCGGGCAAAGTAAAAAACAGTGGGCTCAGCCATATCTGAGCACAGCTCATAAATCCCCGGGAGCAGGTCTTGCAAACCCCTGCTCTGCCTCACGAGGAACAGGAACTGCTTGCTGCTAAAAGCCGGCCCTTCGGTTTCACTGTTTCAAATAACATTTTATGGCTGGGAACATTAAGTAACTCGCTGAGCTGGAAGTAGCTGTGAGACGTGTTTGGATGGGAAGGCATTGTGTGGCCTGCTCCTCTGCTCCCAGTGCTTCAGCAGGGGTGGGGGGGCTCTGCAGTACCCCCATCCCTCTGACAGCTTCAGCCTGTGCCATGCAGAAGAGGGTCACAACCTGCCTGGTTTACATAGGCAAGAAATGAGGGTCAAGAAACTGCCCCAGGACCTGCCATATCCAACCCCAGAGATCAGGCTCGAGGAAGTGTGCGGTGGGTCTCTAAACAGAATCGGGTTGTGGATAAAGGGGCCGGAGCAATGGAGGGTAGGGTCTGTGTCAATGGGCTGGTAAAAACATTGGAGCATGGTGGGAGCTGCCTGTGCCTGGGGGGCCAGCAGCAATGGCCCAGTGAACTGCTTCCCACACTTGGCACTTGTGCACGGTGCGAATAAAATGCACCCGGATCAGACTGGGAGCCTTCTGCCTGATCCAGGGCCTTTCCTGCACTGATGCCAGTGGCTGATGGTAAATGAGGGTCTCTTTGCCCACGAAAACCACAGAGGACTGCAGTCTCCATCACCATGCGCTGACCCTGCAGTTTGCACTTGAGCACAAGCCACTCTGCTAAGCAGCTTTTTGGTGGAAAGGTGGCGCCTTTTGTTTCATCCAGCTCTCTGGTCCTTGGGCCCTCTGTCAGGCTTTACAGCTGTTTAACTCAGCGCGGAGGCCTCTGACAGCCCTTTCATTGGAAAATAAGGGAAAAGAAAAATGCCCCGTTTGCTGACGGGGTCTGAGGAACCAGAGTCAGAGCTGTGGCATGAGCTTCTCTGATGGATTCCTCCCCGGCAGAATGAAATTAAGATTTCAGCAAACAAGCCCCAATCCTGCGGTACCCGGTAGAACAAATGACATCTGATAATTGCCAACTCCTTTTGCTTATTCTTTGCTCTGCTCACCCCATCCGTCTCTCCAGATTATATTTTCAGCCGAGTTTAATGAACGTCATTTATTAAACTAACACCGGGGTTCTGCTCCGGCCTCAGACAGATGTGCTTGCTAATATGAATCATTTTGTTCAATTGGATTATTCTGATGGAGCATGGATCCCCGCCACTCTGCGGAGCACAAACAAATGGATACGGCTTGCCTCTGGTCATGACCATAATCAGTTTGTGTTCATTAGGAGTCAGCGCCGGCGTCCGCCTCTGGGATGACACGGGGGTGTCATTAACTCGCTCTTCACTCCATGTCCCTCCCTGCTATCCCAGGTAAAAATAATAGTACCAGAGGCACAGAACTCATTCTGCTTCTGACTGTTTAGATGGAGGGCAAAATCCCCAGCTTGGCCAGGAGACACACATCACTGCTGTCTTTCCCATGCCTACCCAACACACAAGCCATGAGATTCATCTTCTCCTGTGTCACTGCAAATAGCACTTCCCCCAATGCACAACAAAGCAATCAAAATGCATATCTCCCCTTCTCTTTCTCTGCACGCTCACTGCAGAGGGGATCAGCTATGCTTACCGGGGCTGGCCTTTTTCCAAGCCCCCCCCCCTTCCCTTGTCAAATGAATTGAGGCAAAGGGATAAGGTTTGCAGCCGTCACCTGTTCTTAGTGACCTGTTTGCAAAGGCTCACGGTGTGATTTGAGCCAAAGGAAACAGGGACACAATCCGTCTGAAATCTCCAAGAAGGAGCTTCTCCTGGCCTGTGGTTTAGGATTGTACTGGTGACACAGTGGGCCAGCTCGTTACAGTTCCTCGCTTTAGAGCTAGGGATGAGATTCAGGATGCGTCGATCGATCAGCTCATCAATCTGTCTGTCTGCCTGTCTGTCTCGGATACAAATCCCACCTCCGAAGAATGCAAACAAGTCAGTAGGGTTACATTAGCCACTCTCAGATCAACAACAGGATATTAAGCACATAAATGCTGAGAGAGATCAAAGATGCAACCAAATCTAATAATGCAGAAACAAGAGATGACTTTCGCTCCCTGCATATAAATCAGTCCTTTGCCACAAAGGAAAAAAAAAAAGTTTCACCATGCATCAGGCCAGGTTTTCAGCTGGTATAAATCAGCACGGCTGCATTAAAGCCCTATTTATACCAGCTCAGGATCTAGCCCAGCATTTTTGGACCATTGCAAGAATTGATTTTGGGTGCAGCTGTCTCAAGCACATGGGTGGAGAGGCTCATCTCAATTTAGCCTTAAGCAGACAGTGGAGGTTGGTCAAGAAGGGCCCAAAGTTGAGCCACTAAGTAAGAGCAACCAGCTGGGCAATACTGAGGGAGGAAAGGGTCCACGCACCAATGTGGTGCCACCAGACTTTCAAAACCACAAGGCTACGCAGCCCCGAAGCCGTTAAGCCAAACAAAACTCAATTCACCTCCCTTGCCATGTCATTCGGGTTACAAGGGAACATGATCAGACGGGGTCTCTCAAGCCATCGAGCCCGGTCCCCTGCATTGACAAGACAGGGTTCACAGGCGCGTGTCCCAGGGCACAGGTCACGCCACAACAGCCTGCTTCTGGATTCAGCGCATCTGCCTCCAAAGCATCTTGTCCTGGCCTCTAATGAGCTATCGGTGTGGTCTGGTTCAACAGTCCCTACATTAAAGAATCTCCTAATTAGATAGCAACATGTGTTTGAACAGAAGCTCACTATTGTAAAAAGCAAGGCCTCTGATTTAAATGTTACTGGTGTTTCGAGGAGCTACTCCTACAACTATCACTCCAAACATTTGGAGAAAGAACAAAAACATTGCATTTTCCCCCACTTCTTTCCTCTCCCGACACCCTTTTGGCTATGAAGGAGCCACGTGTGACATGCAAGGAGGCTGTACAGAGGAGGAACACAGAGCATGAAAAGCATTTGCGGGTCGTACTTCACAGAGTAATGAAATGCACGGCTGAAGTCGAGTGGAGAATGCAGCCTCAGAGATGGGAGGAAAAAAAAAGGAGCCAAATTGCAGTGAACTGCCAACCCACAGCTTGAAGAGGGATGCATCCACTCAGAATCTGACCCTTTCTCTTTAACCAGCCTTAAAAATCAAGCAGATCCGAGAGTCCATTTTCTTTCGGAAGAGTTTCAGCCTCAGAAAAAATGAAAACGGGATTTTGCAAAACTCTGCAGTAACTGTCCTGGACCGGATTGCCTGAACTTTGGGTCTGTCCTGAAACACCAAAGCTCTCACCAGTGACGGGACTGTATTTTTTGATCAAATCAAATGCCTGCTGCTTATCGTTACGGGGTCAAAATGCAGGGCAGCTTTCATTCATTACACTTTTGCAAGGTCTGGTGAAGAGGCTACTTAGTTCTGGTGTGGCCCACCTAGAGAAGAGCTCTAATGAGCAACGGGAGAAACAAATACCCCGCCGTGGACAGGGAGCCTGTCATCTGGAGGCAGCCACTTGAGTGTCTAATCAAAAGCCTTACAGCTTGTCCAAGGAGAGAATTCAACCCTTTTTTCCCCCCTAACTATTTAGTTGGTCTAATAAGGTATATCACATTTACCCAAAGAAACTTGCCTGTCTTGAGAGGGTCTGTCACTTAACTGTAGGAACCCATCATGGTCTCGCCATCTCAACAAAGAGAGGTTGTGGCCACTCCCTAGGCTTTCCAATATCAAGGAAGGCCAGAGAAGGTCCAAAGGGCGAGCTTACATCCCAACAGGCTCTTGTCTGCAACTAAAATGCTCTCCAGAGGATGTTGTTTTGAGTCAAGCCAAAAATAACCGGGGCAAACTCTCAGTCAGTGTAAATCAGAGTAACCACACTCGACTTCATCCCTGTAGGGTTCAACAGAGCTGCAGAATTACACCACCCGAGGAGCTGGTCCCTGGTTCCTTGTCTAGCCTCCCAAAGGGGTCTGGTGAAGCCCAGCTCGGTGGCAGAATGGACTTACTTGAAACAAAAAACTCTTTTTCCCCATCTGCAGTCAGAGGGCAGGAAGAGGAAGGACTGCTGAGAAGCCCGGCTCCACACCTGAAGCCCTCAGCTCTGCGCTACACTTCAGAGACCAGAGTTTTCAGATTCACTTGTATCTGGCCAAAGTTGCTGTGTCCATGAATTATTCAAACGTGCAATTATTGCATTTGATATATCACTGGAAATAACCATGTGAATGAGAAACAGTGTTCTAGGGCAGCCGATTGTATATGCCTTCCAAACCATAAGGACATCAATTTAAGGTGCTCACGGTGATGGAGCACTCTGCAACCCTTGATTAAGATTCTTGCCAGCTCCGGCAGCAGCGTTTCCCCGCAGAGTAAATTTCATGGAGTCTGTTAGCTGTCCTTCCTTTATGCCTCCAGTTTAAGCACAAGCCATCACCCCATACTGCTTCATTGTACGGTTCTGCGGGGCCGCCGAAGAACTTCCTTTCAGCCACAGCAGGACCCAGCCGTCCCCAGCCTGCTGATGCACGCTGAAAAACTCACCGGAGCTCTCTAAGTTACTAGTGGAACTGAAATCCTCTGAACTTGGACTCTGCTGGGAGTTTCCAGTCCCTTGCTTTACTCCTGTTGCTAACTCGCCCTCGTTTAGGGCCGGAGGGCAGAACCTGCCTTGACTGCGTATCGTCACTGTTTTGCCAACTGATGACAAAGCTTGTATCTGACACCGATACCCTGCCTTTAGCTAAATGCTTCAAGGGTAGCACGCTACTCTTGACAAAGGGCAGCGTCCGTAAGGAGAACGCCATCTCCCCTCTCCTCCTTCCTGCTCCCAGATGTCACATTCGTTCCCCTGCCCATATTGCCCTTGCCTGCAAATGCTCCTTCTTGAGTGTCTCCTACATCTGCAGCTCTGCCACTGAGGAACCGCCCTGCCTGGATTACACAGCTGCTGATTTTTCATACTTTTCATTTTTCATACTTTGCATTCATACTTTTCTCAGCCATAGGTAGGGAAGGGATGGGGAATTATACATCTGTGTTAGCAGGTGGGTGTTATACGTGATCTGATTAAATGCGTCTGTCCCCAACCTCTATGACCTCGATGTTTGGAGCCACTAGTTCTGTGATCGCTTCAGGACTACAGCATTTGCAGGGTGCTACCTTCTCTTACACAAGAAGCCCACAACGCTCTCAACCAAACACAGCTCTGCTGGCCCTCCATTCATTTCCAGAGGGCTGCCACCTTGCTAATTTTTAAAACTCTCCTTGGATTTGCATTAGCCCTCCTTATGAATCTCATCACGTTCGCTCCTGCATATAGACTTGGTGTTGGTAGTACACAAGCCTTCTCCTCTGCAGCGCCTGCATCTCCATCTAACACCAATTCTCCATCTCATGTCAGATCTCAGCTGCATCATCTCAAATGCATCTTTGAGATGCATCTCATGTCAAGGCTCAGCCACGTCCTCTCAGATGCATCTTTCTCTTCCCCATGCCTTTATCCCTTAATTTTTATCTCCATAGCTCATGCACTGGCCGGCTATGTTTTTGTCATGTCCTGATGGTGTATACAAATGTGTGTGAGTTTGCTCCTGCCTTCAAATTAGGGTGCTCGGAGGCAACAGTAGGAAGTTTTGTACCGTGGGCAGCGGTGGCGGCAGTGGCTGGGGCAGTGACAGGGGCTGGTGTCCTGCTCCCGCTACGTGCCAGAAGAGCTTGCCCACCTCTAGTTCATCTACTTAAAGGAAGTGTTTTTTTTTAAACTGAGGGAACAGAAGCTCATTCTACTTAGATTGGGAGGCTGTAGGATCCATCTATGCCAGTAATGTCTCCAATCCTTTGGGTCCACAAAAAAATGTGGCTGAGCTTCCTTGGTTGTCACTTGGCTGTGATTAACACCCTCAGAGAGGGCACAACTGAGGTTTTGCAGCTGTTGTGAAGCTACCCATCTGCAATAAGGCTGGAGCCCCTTCACCATAGGAATAATTCAACCAGACCTAAAGGGAAGATCAGTCGTGAAATGAGCTAGCCAGCTTCACGATGGTTATTTCAGGGTATCAGGACCAACTGGAACACCAAAAGTTGAGGCTGGGGAAGCTGCTATTATTTAATTATTCCATAATTGCATTATTTACCAAGAAAACATTTGGGGACACAGATTTTAATGAGGAAATCTCTCTCTAAAATAAAATAAAATGTTATTGTATTGCATTGTGCTGCTCTAGCACTCCCATGACAACCAACGTGAATCTGTTAGCAACCTACACGGACTCATTTAGGTGCAAACACAGCAATACTCCTGAATAGCTGCCCTGCTTTGTGGAGGAACAAGTTCCAAATATTGCTGAATGGAATTTAGCCTTGGCGCGGTAATTACTGAGTCTAATTTTTGAGCAAATGCGGTAATTAATTATTGTCGTTTTCCATCAGTGCATTATATTGTGTGCCAATCTCAGTATAACTATAATGATTATCAAATGGAATTTTGCATTCATTAGTATTGAAACTCCAGTTTGCCAAACAGAAATGAGTATTTTACCATAATAAGGTGATTAGTAATTGAAAAGGACAGCCAGGTTAAAAACGAAAGGTCAACACAACAAGTTTCTTTATCAGTTATGCTAACATCTTAGGCAATTATAAAAGAGGGAATTAGTTTCTGTCTTGTTTCTAGTTCTTCCCAGTCACTTTCATGTCCCATTTCTCATGCACCAACTCCATGCTGCAAAATCTGGGTTGCAACCGCACGACAAGGAAGGCTTAATCACAGGCATCAGTGGAATTAGGGAAGAAAAGGCTTCCTGGAAACATGCCGGTTGATCCGCGGTTTTGTCCAATATACATGGCGAGACCTTCCCAAATCAAGTTGCACCCATGTCCGCCTCATTCCCTTCAATTGCATTAAGGTGTAGTCTTGGAGTAGCCATATTGCGGTAGTCACAACAATACAAATTTTCTAAGTGATGATTAAGGGAGAGATACGATAATAGTGTCTACAGGAGCAACAGGAATTGGTTAGCATGATTACGGGAGGTATAAGTACAAGAAATGTGCTAGAGGATGTAGCTAGAGACTACATATTGATTCAATGTTACTATATAATGACTAGTTACTACTGACTAGAGACTGCAGACTTCGTTTGAATATCAAGATACACCAGCACCAGGATTGAGAAGAGTGTCTCCCTGCAATGAGGTGGAGGCCTCATTGCCTGCGACATTGTAAAGCAGACCAGTCAAATCAATACTGAGTCAAAAGTGCATTTTTGCTTGATTTGATATCGAAGCTACCTGAAATCACAAGTGGGGCTAGTCAAATATTTGCCAAAAGTTACTTCTGGATAGAAAATTGAGGATTTTTTTACTAAGCCAGCATTACTACAGATTACGTCCAGTTGCCTCCAAAAATACTGGTTTTGCAACAAAGAGACGCCTGAAAACTGACCGTTTTTGTTTGGAAACCAAAACGTTTTCAGGTTTTCCATTTCTATTACCAAAACTGCAGGAAAATCACCCGCTTTTCCTCAATAACAATAACCATCTTAGGGTTTCTACATCAAAACGCATGTCAGCACAAGTCCGCAACCCTGGGCTGAGTGTCTTCTTCGGACTGAACTCCAAACCATGTGTATTTTCCCTGTTTTTTCACCATTGCTGGTATGGCCCTGACTCGTCAGTGGTTGGCCATCACCTCTCTTGGGAGAAAACTCCACAGATGAAGGTCACAGTACTCAGACATTTTTTTTCTTGCTTTCTATTTGACATGTCCCTTTCTCTGGTTTCATAACTCCTGGATGATGCGCTCCTCATTGGGCATTAATAATGTTCTCATCAGAGGAAGCTACAACACTTTGCTAATGCCTCACTGCCAACATCATGAAGCCTTTCTATGGCAATGGGCAGGTGCTTCATTGTTCTTCCTAAGGCTTTTTATTATTGTGCACTGCTGGCTTCCTCTGAGTTACTACACTGCTGTGTTAGGGTCAGATTCACCCCTATGCAAAGGCTCAGCATAAGGCCTGTGAAGCAACTATGACCTCAGAAAGGGCATTATTGGGCACTGAAGTTATACAAATTGTGATGTAGGAAGCTGGCTAATAGCAATCCCAGTCAGACTGAGCCATCACACTGGCTTCGTCGGGATGAGAGTCTTAAGCAAAGCTTTTGCATGAGGTATGCAATATCTCACCAACAGGCACATGCAGCAGCAACCTTTTGTTGCAACCTTACAAACGCCCAGTGAATTGATCCCTAATGAGGCCATCTCTTTCCCAATGAGTGACGCATGGCAGATCCGGATCATACACTGTGCAACGGCCCATCTATCTTGTGGGACGACGGGGGTAAGAGGAATCCCTTTTTCTGTATGGGCTGCCTAGGGGGAGGCCTGTTTTCACTATACTTTGTACCATGCCCAGCACAACGGGGCCTTCATCTCATATTGTGGTGTTCGAGAATAACGGGACTGACTTAAAAATCATACCACTATTCCATTTCTTTTAAAGAAACACTGCATTTGGAGGCTTTTCCTCTTTGCCTTCTGGTTGGGAGTCTTCTCTAGCTTTTGGACTGACAATTTGCAGTGTCCTTTTTTGAAAAAAAAAAAGAAAACTGAGATTCTCATATAACCCTGGGACACGGGGAGCTGGGGCTTCAAGGGAAAAAGAACCCGCATCAAATATTGCAGGACTCATTAAAACAACTCCAAAAGTTTACAACTCTTAGGCTAGGGAATTTAGATGGTATTATACTATTGTTGCTACTTCTCATATGGATATTAGAAGGATAGGAGAGAGTACCGGTAATAAGAAACGGGAGTGCATACACATTTCAGAGTGCTTGTAACTGCATCGCCCACCAATCCCACCTCCCACCCCTGCTGGGAGGATAACGTGTAGCTTGTGTTGCTCGCCCTGTTCACAAAACGTCGGCAGCGACTATGGAAAGGATGACATCCTTACTCATACACGTGTCCCCTGGGCACTGCAAGCTGCACCTGCCATAATGTACAGGACACTGGAGCCCCAAAGAAGGGCCACTCAAGTGAGTTGCAGATATCAGAACTTATATTTTTCATTATTGCATGCATTTACTATCCGAAAGACACATTAAGTGCGGCTGAATCCTTGACTCATGTTCCTGAGGGGGGATTTGTAATAGAATATATTGATTTGGGCAGAGTTGCCTCAAATGATCCTCTTCTTGTTCTTTCGCACGCCTCCCCCCGTCCCCCTTCTACTCCCCTCCCTCGCTTATTTATTTCTTTATTTTTGCCACAACCTCCGTAATTAGAAAGAGAAGCGAGAACAGAAGGCAGCCTTTTGGGAAAGGTTTGGCCATCAGAATCCTTCAGGGTATTGCTCCCTGCAGCTTGCGAGCTTTCCTACTGCTTTTCACCACGATCTTTTGAATGTTTGACAGCAAACTTTTAGAGCACTTGCAAGGAAAACCAAGGATTTCAGGTCATGGTAGCCTAAAGTGATTAACTGATTTTTTTTGCCTTAAATGGGAGATTTGATAAAAACTGCATGTGGAAAGAAAATTAATTCAGGGGAGATTTTTTTTTCTTTCTCGGTGGCAGGAAAAGAGCCATCTCTGATGTAGTCTGTCAGCCTGGATGCAGCTCAGGCTTCTGCAGGCAGTTTCCTGATTTGGTAAAGGAAGGTTTTTTTCTTGGAAAAGCCTCAAATTCAGAAAGATCCTTGAGCACAGGCCTAACTTCAAGCCCATGAGTAACTGCACAGGAGTCAATGGGACTATTTGTGTGCTTCAGGCTAGGCCCGAGACAAAGCCTCTTCGGGCACATCTACATGAGACATTTACTGCGCATTAGCCTAATACCGCTGTGCAGTGGCGTGGCAGTCAAAAATTGTGCTAATATGCTATTGCACAGTGGTATTAGGCTAATGCACAGTAAACGTCACAAAATAACGGTGTGCTGGCACTATTGCGCAGTAACTTCAGTAACTGAAGTTAGTACTTAGTTTAGTTTAGCTAGTGCTTAGTACTCATTAGGCAAGTACTAAACTAAATGTGCAGTAACTAAGGCACATTCATGAATGGGTAGACGTGCCCTTTGTGAACGAGGGACACTAAGTGTTATGCAGATTATAAGCAAGGCTATTCTATGATGGTTTGTTAGTTCAGTGCCTGTGTTACCTTCAAGCTATCTGGCACCAACCTACCTACCTACTATCACTGGCATGCTTTCATAGCTTCCATGCACATGGCAGTACTGAATACCTTTTGGAAACGTGTTGTTACATCAGTGCTATCTACCGACTGCCCTCCAATGGACCTGCCGGATGGACAATATCTCTTATCCTCACTGCAGCAGAGATGGACTTGCACCAAAGCCCTGCATCCAAACATTACCTTTTTCTATGTTGTCTTCTGGAGGGGGAATGTTCTTTCCTTTCTAAGCTGCTGAGCGATTACCTTCACAATCCCTTCCAAATATCCCCCTCCAGTGCCCTGTGAAATGGCCATCCTCTCGAAAGGACGGCATGTCTTCCACCTGTATAGTGCTGGATTTAGGCTTAAGCTACTTAAGCTACAGCTTAGGGCCTCACAATATGAGGAGCCTCTAAATAAGTAAAAAAAACCTGGACATTTTCATTCTAATAGGACAAAAATATACCTATATATGGCTCCATGGTTATGATTCATATTGTGTTCAGAAATTTGTGCAAGAATAACAATAATTAATCTTAAAATGTCATGAAAATCCATTTTCATGGATTTTGTGGATAATTTCTTTCAGATGGGGCCTCTGAAGGTGGACAGAGTTCAGGACATAATCCAGCCCTGCATATCAGGCAGGCAACGGGGTGTCTCGCTGATGTACACGCTTGCTCTTCATTGGTGAGGCGACAAGATTCAAGCACATGTTTCCAGGTGAAATTTCTCTGGCTAAAAGGGAGGCCAGTCCTCAGCCTGTCTGACATTTACACCAAAAGCTGAGACCAGAGGAAATAACGAGTGCTTAGTTAGGCACCGTCCGACTGGGATCGGGACTGCATTTGGCTGGACTCTACAGTCAGGTTCAGTAATAGGGTGCAAGCAGCTAGACCAACTTCAGCAGAAAACTTGAGAACAGCCAAGTGAACCCCCGAGCTGCGTGGAGGTCCAGGGACTCATCCATTCGAGGTGCCCATGCAGAAATGTTGCTCCTGCTAGCCCTCTCCGTCCGCAGTCCTCTTGCAACGAGCCAGCACGTGCAGCTCTGCCATCAGGATCTGCCCTAGCAAATCACCAGAGCTGACTTCATACTTAAGGGCGACCTTACGGTAACCAAAAGCAGCTTGTGGCCCCCCCCCAGGGCTCACGACCCATCTATAACAGCAGACAAGAGTGTCGCACTAGTAACAAACAAGCGTGCACCCTTTCAGTGCGCAGAGCTATCCTGTAGTAAGAAGCCAATGTGCGGAGCCCAACGCTCAGGGAGAGATTTTCAAAACACAGTGGAACTTGTGTTCATAAATCCATTAGGAGCTATTGAAAATCTCCTCCACCGAGTTATATGCCCTCCGTGAACAAATTAGCATGCATGCACTTCCCTTCCCCCAGCCCTCCTGAGCAAAAACCTGCAAGAACAAGCCAGCGTGATGAAGCAAAAAAGCATTTGGAGATGGAAACACATTTTGGTTTCAAGCCTCCAGGAGGCCTTGTTGTAAGCAAGGAAAAGAAAAGAGCTATTTTAAAAAGGGTGGGGAAATAGTTTGATGCTCAGCTTTGTATAATAATATACAAAGGAGATCTTAGGTTACAGAGGCTGGATCTCGAGCCATTAGCACCTGAGAGATCCAAAGAAATGTAAAAATAATACATGAACCTAATGCATTTATGGAGAGGGGCTTGCTTAATTCTCTTCACGTCTGGTCTCCAATGCAGTTTCCTTAAGGGATAATTCAGTTCCATTCCTTGATTCTCAAGGGAACAGAGATCTTCTCTGAAGACTAGAATAGAGTATTTTCAAGGATATTATATATTCAATTAAAGATGGAGAAACCAGGATCAGAGAAACCGTGCAGCGTGGGGGGAAAAGTTAGATTTTAAAAGCTAAAAGTTAAAACTTTAACTTGCTTGTTGCCCTCTCATTTTTATAATGGCCTGACTTAAAGATCTTAGCTCTCCAAACTCACAAACATAAGGACAATTTGGGAATCTAAAACTATGCTTTCTGGTTTCAGGGGCCTCTCTAGATGGGTCTTATTCTAACATTTCCCATATGAGTTTTTAAGTGGCTTCCTCATTTCCATAATACAAAATCCAACCATATTTTTTTTTTCTAGGAAGTATCTAATGGAGAAACCAGCCAATAACAGTGAAAATGCAAACCATTTTGGTGCCAGCAGGGAAGGCGGTGAATGGACTTACAGAGGGTCAGCAGCAAGTTCTGCTGAATGGGTTGAGAAGAGTTCGCTTGCCTTACCATGGGCTGCCACAACGCACCTTGCCAAATCACACACCAAGGCCACAAGCTTTCCAAAAAGGGATGCCTGTGGCCACCGATGCCAGGAAATGAGCTATCAACTATGATGGTTCAGTGCCACCACATTACACACACAAAAGCTAGTGGAAATACTAGTGCTCTCCTCTTGCAGCAGTCTGCCTTCGCTCCACCCGTCTTCATGTGGCTCTATATCAGGGCTGGCACAAAACATATTAACTTCAGTGTAAATTGGGTCCGTTTTCTATACAGATGCACATCGCACTGGTTTCCAGAACAGACAGACAACCAGTTATCCCAGGGTAGCTGCCTGGCCTAGGTGCCGTCACTGCACCTTGCCACTAGATAGCAGGGAAACGTATGCCTTGAGTCAGTGGCTAGTCTGGGATAGCTGTTTGATGCACGACATCTATACTGGCATGATTTCTTTATTTATTCCACCCTTCCCAGCCATGGCTCAGGGCGCCTTAAAGCAAGGGAAACACGACCACTTAAAAAAGACACTAGAATAAATAAAGCATAAAAATAAAATAAAACAAAACAAAGCAGAGACCCAGTAAGCAATACTTCGGCTTAGTTTGGGTTGCAAAATGCTTGCCCAAACAGGAAGGTATAACTAGGTATAAGCAGTATAACTGGTTAACAGGTATACTTTTTATATATATATATATACACATATACATACTTACATATATATACACATATATATATAAAACCTAGTTATATAACCTAGCATAACAGAAAGGTATAACCACTAGACTAATGTGGTTTTTTCCCTGAATCTAATAATTTATACTGGGATAGGGATTTGCATAATGTGTCTGCTCTTTTTTTTATACCGGTGTCAAGGCAGTTTACACTGATGTAAATGTGTCCCATGCCAAGGCCCTGTTGGTAGCTAACGGGCTGAGTGGTATTATTGCTGCTGTTACTCTGTATTTGAAAAGAAAGTCAAGAGGTTGCTCTTAAGCAAAAAGGTTCAGAGTTTGAAAAGCCTCAGAGTGGCTTAATAGCCTTAGTCTCATGTTGAAAATTCACATAGAGGTTAAGTCCCATTGGTACCTAGGACCCAGATGTGCTCACATAAGTATGTAGGCGCCTACTTCCCATAGGAAAACCTGAGGGAGTTAGACACCTACAAATCTTCATAGGAAGGGGCCTAAATGACTTTCAAAGATGGAAACTAGTCTCCCGAATCACTTAGGCAAGGGATGGTATCCAATTTATAGACTCCATTTTGTTGTTGGCAAAAGGCTGGACTTCCAGGGACTCACTTGTCTACTTTGGTGATTTTTGATTATTGCTATATGTGCTCAGAAGCTCCCTCTACAAGCCGAGCAAGCTCCTTCCCACTGCAACAATTTTAATATTCAGGGGGTGAATCCTGCGACCCTCATTCAGTTTTTGCTAAGTCCTCCCTCCAGCACGGAGCTGTTGGCTTCTGAGGGAGTTTTGTCTGAGTAAGGAGTTAACAAAAGCTGAGTAAGGACCTGAGCAGGAATCCTTTTATTAATTTCTTGGGTTTAGGAAGGAAGAAATTAGGGGTTATTTAGCTGTCAAGGAGATGTATTTACAGGTATTTATTATGCTGAGATGAAATTGGATACAGACTATACTGCATGAAGAATGAAAAACGCTTCGTAACGTTGCAACACAGAGCTATGGAGATACACGCCAGGGCAGGCCAGCTCCCTGCAATTAAACTGCAGCCTTGTCCCAGGTCTTAATTGCAGGTTTTCTTCAGCCACACAAATCCTTCCTTTAGCTGAGCAGGTAACCGAAACAGCTGCTATCCCCCGTCAGTGGCCAGGTCGATTCATTATGGACGTGTGAGGCCGCCGGGGTGGGGGAAATCCCCCCCGCCCTCATTAAGCATCTTTCTGTCTCTCTTGCTAATGAGGTGCACACACAAATAGTCTCGTTTTGTGTGTGCATGGGTGTGGTGTGGCTCTAGCCAGAGGCCTCGTGGAAACGCTCAAAGCCGGAGAATCGCAGAGCTAATCTCTAGGGTCCACGGCACAAGAAATGCTCTAAGACAACAGGTGACGTCCCCCGCCCCATGCGGTTACCTGTGCTAGTCCTTTGTATCCAGCGGTTCCTACAACTCTTCAGTAGGGGCGGTTAGCATCCTTCGGCCTCTTCAGCTGCACCTTCAGCCTCTTCATGCCAATCTGGAAGCCGTTCATAGCCTGGATGGCAGCCTGGGCACTGGCAGGATTGTCAAAACTCACAAAACCTGTCAAAACAGGAGGCAAGGCGCGGCATTTAATGAGCTAATTTGGGGCCAAGCCGCAACATGCAAGACCACTTAGAATGAACATGGGGAAGGAGGGGAGGAAAGGAGCGGGGAGGTAGGTGGGGGGGAGAGCGAGGGGAGGATGGTTGCCAATGGGGGGGTTGTTACAGATCACAGCGTCCCAGGAAACAGTGGCTGGCCTGTACGCAGCTCCAGACCCGCACGCTACGCAGCAAGGGGGCCCGGGGTGCTGGAGCCCCAGCACTCATGCACGCGGCTCTGGGGACATCGTGGTGCTGTGTGTTGTCACCTGTGATGCACGGCTGCACGGCCCTTCTCCTACACATCTCTCTCTACCCGGGCTGAAGGCAATCTGCCGCTACCAGTCCCAATGTTTCCCCCTTTTCCTTTCTGCAGACCCCTCCCCTCTGTGCAGGAAGGAGAGAACTACTTGCTTATCACGGTAAAGTTAATCCCAGGTGTATTCAACCACTTTTCCATCCCAATCTGAATCCTAGACCGTCAGCACTCATAGCTCGATCCTCTCCCTTTGAGCTAAAGCAACAGCTCTATGAACTGGCATAACTGTTCCCTGCAGGGGCTGTTTAATCTCTTAGGTCAACCCTACCCGTGAGGAAGATCAATACCATTTTCTCCATGCCGGCTGCATGGGTAGCTAGGACTGCTTTGCACAGGACTATTTTTTTGTACACAGCTATATGGACTACCCCACAGTGGACTGACTGGACTCGTGACTACTGAAACTAAATGCTCTCCTTCATCACAGTCATCTCCAGGGGATCGGAAAAGCGGAGGCAGAATAAATCCCATCCGGCTGGGATGGCTCTTTGTACATGCTCAAGTTGTATAGGCAAGGCCTGCATCCTGCGTGGCGATGCAGCTGCCGTGACAAGGCTCTGTGGCCCTGGAGCAGCTTGCTGTCCTTGCGTCCTTGGGGCTGACTATTTTGGTTTTGTTGGAGAAAGCAGGGAGCATCTGGCACAGCAACCAGGTCCCCGGGGGCCATTAGAAAAAGCAAACACAAACCCCGATGCAACTGGCTACTGCAGCTCATGGGATTCCTCCTTTAGCTCAATAGAGACCAGTGCTTGATCACGGCAGGCTGCGCCGCCCTCACCGTCCATCTGTTTCACTGGTGGCCAGTGGGGTCTGGACAGGGAAGTGGCCAAGCCAGTGATCACGAGGGCCTGGGTAGATGTGAGGCAGGTAGATCATGCAGTGGACAAGAAGCCCTCCCTCTGCTTTAGCCATGAGCGTCCTCCCCAAGCACCCACATGTTTGGTACCACTAGGCTGGAGCTGGCCTGTGCATCTCACAGAGCCACCCATTCTCATCCTCCTACAGGACTCTGCAACCCAGTGTCAGCTGCTGACCAGGATGAGATGCGGACCTAGCGTCATTCCTCTCAAAGGACAGCATTGAGCACTTGCCAGTAGCTGAATGCCTGCCCTTGGCAAGAGCGTGGTCTACAGCCCAATACTGCTACCTGGTATTCCTCAGCATCGCCTCTCTGGTCTAATCCCTACCTCTCAGCAAGTCTCACGAGCTGCAGGACTGCTTGTCTTTGAGAACAAAATGCATGCATGCATCCACATGCATCTGCTCCCTGCCTTTGGCTGTTCATGAATGCCTACGAGAGGTCAGGGCGCTAATGATGCTGAGGGTCCCGCGGAGGTGAGATCTGCCTTCTCTCTTCCACCTCCCTTTCCTGATGCAGAAGCATCCACGGCCCTCTCTTAGTGGAATTACTCTAACTGCACAGTAGTGTGAAGATTTGGGGCAAATCATTTGCTTGCACTTCTTGTCGAGACCCTTGTTGTCTCAACAGAAATTTGGAGCGTCACGGCGGGTGGCACCCATGAAAGAGTCCATCAAAGGTTGGAAGTCATTGGCTAACAAGAGTCCTGACCTGGCTTGGTCTGAGCCATCAGTCAGTAAGTGCTGTGCCCATATGCTGTGGGTTGGGGGCTCTGATCCGGTTCTCTTTCAAGGGATCAACATAGCTCCCATTGACTCCCGAGGAGCAGGATCGGCCGTGATATCCACTGCGTGTTTCATGAGATCCCATGTTGACATCCCCTGCCCGGCCGTGCAGCACCATTGCATTTAGCTCTTACTAAAAGTTGCTGTTGGTCCAAGTCACCAATAGACCATTAATGCTCTTCTTTCAGACATAACACGAACGCGTCATTCGGAGGTGAGTAGCTGCCAGCTACTGTTTCTAGAGGCTTTGTTCTTGACCAGGAAGATGGATCTCGACATTTAGAAATCTACCTTCCCACTCTTTCCTGACAAATGACCCCGAGCCAGATCCTATACCAGCTATTTGGCTATAAACAGACATTGCATTTGTCCTGGGTAAGTTGTGCCTATGTTTGTCCCAGAATAAAAATATCCTGGGATTGGTGTGTATACACATCACCTTTCTAATCAGGGTTTAGTGAGTGTCATTGATTCAATGATGTCTGTCATTGGTTTTTAACTTTTTTAAATGATTTTCTGTCATTGATTGAATGATGTAATCCTGGGATAACTGTACAGACATACTTTGCAATATCCCAGGATAAACTGTCACTACTTCTTATCTGGGAATCTTTTTTTTTTTACTATTTCCCCTGAGACAACAGGCATTGGATGTATGTAAGCTTGCATTTTGTCAGGGGACAAAATGGTTTATCCTGAGATAAATGCAACATCTGTTTGCAGCCTTCGACGTTTAAGTGAAAATGGGTATGTCAGCGCAATCCCGCTCCATCCTGTTTGAGTCCCTGCAGAACTGCTAACACCGAAGGTGGGAGAGTCCTCCTCCTTGTCACTGCTTTTTTGTGACTTAGTACTACCACGAAGAGAGAGAGTGCTGCAGAAGCAGAAGCACTAATGCATTTTCAAGGACTTGAGCAGGGTGGGGTAAGATCTGGTGCTATCCACCTGCTTCCATATGTAAGATTTATATCACGTGGTCAAGGAGCATTCATTAGTGGATGCCTAGGCTGGCCACGCCTGGAGATGGTGATTAGTTTGTGTAGTGAATAGGACTATAGATAACCACAAGAAACACTGGACACCCACCCACCACACTCTCTGCCCTGTTATCTGCATTGGAGATTTTGGTTGATCAGGACTGTACTTTCACATGGCGTGATAGTGCTGACAATTGCCCCAGCGTGGAGCAGCTTGCACACTCCCAATCCTTGCTACCCAGCCATACCTTTAAGGCAGATTTTTAAGATCACCTATTCATTCAGTGCAATGCCACCGGGACACGAAGGAGGAAGTGAGGCCTGCGAGGTGGACACAACAGACAGATCTATCTGACTGCCCTGTAGCAGTGGCTTTTTTCCAAACTGGGTTTAGTTTTTGAATCTCGAAAGCAACCTTCTTTCAGACGCGTTCGTTAACTGGTTCCATTTTTGACTGGAGGACCAGTGGTCCTCATTAAACCTCCCCCCCCCCCCCCCCACTTCCAGCCAGCAACAGGGGGTGCCTAGTTGCAATAACTCTTCATTGTCCTTTTGGAGATCCCCTGGGGACTGGAAGCCAGTCTCTCTGGCCTGAAAATTTGGGCTTTGAGGGGGCTGGATGCACCTGGGAAACAGTGGCCTACTCAGCTCTCTCTCTCCACACCATATCATTTATGTGGGGATGTTTTTTTCACTGTGCTGAAAAGACTTGGATGGACTCCAAATAGCAGGGAGGCTCTGGTTGAACCTGAACACTGAGATGTCAGAGCGACAGGCCATGATAGATGGAGAGACAGATAGATAGGTGGATAGACTGATAGATAGATAGATAGATAATAAGCAGTGATGACCCTTCCTCTCTTCAGGTCAGACACCTGCTAGAAGACTAGATAACTGCTACCATATGCAACTTTTGTTCCAGGGAGACTTTGCAAATAGGTGGCTGCCAACGAGCGATGCTTTGCTCAGCGATACATCACTGCAAATCCGGGGCAACTCCAGCTCTTTCATTCGTTCTCCCACCATTTTTAAACCAGTTGAGCTAAGAGTAGACTTTGGCACAGCAAATATATGTGGAATTTTTTTTGGAGCTTCTTCCATTTCTGGATCTGCTGCTGTTGGGTATCCAGCACAATGTTAGCACAGCAACCGCTCGGAGAGCCAGCTCTTTTCTGAACACCCCCCCTGCATTGTGATCTCCACTTTTGAAGGACAAAGGGAGAGTGAGGGAGAGGTTAAAAAGCTTGCCGCTGTTTCTGTGCATCAGTTAATTAATAATCAGAAAAATATATGTAGCAGTCTGAAGATGGTTGGTAGGAGGACAGGATTTTGTGATAAATCTATTTTATGTTTTTTTTTCAGGGATTATGTAAAAAGGCTGCTCGAATAAATGATTTATCAAGGTAGTAAAGGATCGGGAAATTTGCTAGGATTGCAGCTCAGGGCATCTAATCTCCTTTGCTCTGCACTGCATTTTCAAAAATGTGTCAGCTGCAGAATCCATGGCTTCTCCTGACCTGCTCCTTTCTCCTTGAGCGTGACACATAGAGGGGGCAGCAATCCTCAGGGCAGCGGGGCCGTTCTCACCCCCCATTTCTTCCCCTGCCCACTGCTCAGATGCGCAGGAAGCCGTGATGCCTTGGTGTTCCCCAAACATCGTGATGCCATTGGGTCGGGTAGAGGATTAGGTCACGTATCTACTTTTGAGGTATTCTGGAAAGGTACTTTGCAAGCCCTCTGGACAGATGCAGGGCTTTGCATGAGCACAAGTTATCCAGCTCACACTGAGCTGGGGTCATATGAGATTGGGTGTGAATGGTAAGGCATGCAGGGTCTTTTGCCTTCCTCTGTAGCAGGGGGCATGGCCCTCTTTTTGGGATCTCTTGGGCATATATTAACAACTTTTTATAGAAACAGGACATTGGCTGCTGTGGTTCCCCTGCTTTACCTATGGCAGGTTAGGGTCATGGGCGAGTGGTGCCTCCTGAGTTTGGGGGGCACCCGCGGCTGACCACCGATCACGTTGGGGGTCCCCCAGAAGTCGATCGCCGGCCCCAGAAGTGCCAGCAGCAAAAATCAGAAATGCTGGTGGCAAAACCAGGAGTGCCATTGATGCTTCTCTTGATGCCCCCACTCACCGGCCAACGCCAATCTCAGGGGTAGGGGGCACTGGCCGGCGCTTCTCTCGGTAGTCCTCCTCCATGGCTGGCAACAGCCAATCTCAGGGGGTGCATGTGCACCCACATGCACCCCTTACGTGTCGCCAATGGTTAGGGTGTTAGATGTTGTGGTAGGGTTGATGGTAGTTTTAAAAAGAGTTTAGATTGTGGTTTGTATATAGGGTGGTTTGGATGGGGATGATCCACTGTCTCAGCCAAGGGTTGGATGGGATGACCTCTGGAGGTCCTTTTCAGCCTGACTTCTCTATGCTTTTAAGCAAGGGAGCCCTGAAGAGACATTTTAAAGCACTAAAGTTAAAGCACCTTTGTACATGCCTGCAACATGTGTATAGATGCCCATTGTCTCTGGTTCTCTGCCACTTAGTGGAGGCGAATGTGTGGTTTGAGGACATATAGCTTCAAGCATCATGATCAACACGCAAAACAACCTCTTGGCTACCTCTCCTACTCTTAGACCTTACCTCTTCTACTAGGTCAGAAAAAAACCACGGCTTATTTTTAGCACTTAATCAAGTTTCTTCCCACTCAGAACAAGACAGGGCAACGCCCGTGAGAAAGACTGACACCAACACAGATATCAGTGATTCCTGAGGATTTTTTGCATTGCTGGAATACTGCTACCTCTCAAGATTTCTTGTTGGGCACCATGCACGTTTATCATCCCAGGTTTCATTGGAAATACTGTGAAGATGCATGGGAAGGCAATTTAACATGGCCTTATAGAGCAGCAGCAGCCTGTGGGCCACCGTTCTGCAAACACTGTCATAGGGTACAGCGCAAAGACGGAGGGGTTGGGCAGATGCTATTCAAGGCAGACCCAAACCTCAGATTTAAATATTCCTGAGTGTGAGGCGTATTTGAACGTAAAGGATAGAAGATCATAGGATGACAGGAAAGTTGGGCTGGAAGGGACTTCACAAGCTCTTCTCTTCTAGCTCCCTACTCAAGGCAGGATCAAATCTGACTACAGCATCCCGGCCAAGTGTCTGTCCAATCTGCAGAGATGACAGTGTCAGGATGGAGATGCCTGTGGCTCTCTCAAAACGGATCATTTTGGGGTTAATCACCCCCACAAAGCTTTGCTTTGTGACCCTCTGTAAGGCACCTACTAGAAGCACAACATGTTATCTCAGCTGTCCCAGCAAAGGGAAACATAAAGCAAAAAATGTGGTGCCTGATATCTTTGTGATCTGGACCTCTGTCTTTCCCCAAACCCAAGCTGCCTGCAGAAGGACAGGGAATTAAAATAGAGTAGCATTGAATGACCAACCTGTCTTTCCATCAGTGACCTTCTGCTGCATCTCCTTAAGGCTACTGGATTTCAGGAGATCCATGAGCTTACGGAGATTACCCCCAGCGGCAAAGCCTTTTGCTTCTCCTTCCTTGCTTGCCCACGGACCCATTAGAGGGGATCCCCTGGGAGGTCCTCGCCCCCTCCATCCAAACACGCTACTGCAGGGACAATTTGCCAGGAGTGAAAACATGTCGCTCCATGGTAAAATGTATTGTTCTGCTAGGCCCGTCTCACAACTGTCTTACTTTCATTGCTACATCACCAGAGGATGGGAAAATAGGAGGAAAGTATTTTCTCCACAGTGCCACTCAACCTATGTCCCTGCCTTCTCTGCTGCAGCTCCTGCCATGAGGAGTAGACCTCCTGGTCCTCTCCCCCTCATCAGGTCCTCTGCCCCTTTCATTCCTGACCTTAACTCCCTGTGCCCATGTCTATTAATGCTTCCCTTCCCTTGTTTGCTCGTCTTAGCAATGAATGGATGTTATTTTTAATTGCTTTGCAAGGTCTTTACCTTGCCATATTCTTCACACGATGTATTAGCTTCTCTCTTGCATTTTTTTTCTTTGGTGCTATAAAGTACTTTAGGGTACACGCTGTGTGTAAGCAGCTCTATAATGTGTGCATTGGAAAGTATTGTATTGTAATGTGATTTATTGCTTCTGGAGTCCTCAGTAATGGAGTATGTCTGAAGATCAAGGACATATCATGTCAGGTATTTTCCGGTGTCTAATATCCCTTGGATGACTTTTTTGGGGAATATTTAACTTTACACTGATGCTTTGTCATCTCTTGGTGGAATCTCTCTCTCCAGCTATCTGTCCTGCAACATATTCCTATGTGACAGTGATAATGAAATGCTTTTTATTCCATCAGTAATTAGGGAGGATGTTAAACGAGGATGTTAAACAACAGCTCTTAAACAATTTCAAATATGTAGGACTGGATAATTAACACTGAAGAGTATTAAAAATTTGATCAAGGAGGGCTTTGAACCATTCAAGTTGATTTTAGCAAGTCTTGGAGCACTGGAGTAGTTTCAGAGAACAATAAAAAAGCAAATGTGCTAATATTTAAAAAGCAGTAAGCAAGATGACTTAGGAAACTGGAGGTCAGTTAGACAGACAATGAAACTAGGCAAATTCACAGAATGGGAGATAGCAAAATGGAATCCAATCAACAGAGATTTAAAATATGCATTCAAATTGTATGGAAAATAGGTTGCATCAAACAGACTTGTTTACTTTTTTCATGAGATCATAAGTTCGATTAAGAAAGGGAATTGTATCCACATAATACGATATTTGAGTTAGTCCCACATGTCATTCTGAAAAAAAGTATAGCACTATGCAGAGTCAATGCAATCCATGTTAAATGGATTAAAACTGGGTTAACTGGTAGACCACAAAAACCAAAACAAAAAACAAATTGTAAATGAGGTTTCATCCTCTAGTGCACATATTTATAATTAATCCTCCAGGCTTCTGTTGAAGCTTAGTGCTATTCAATATCTGTATTATCTGGAAGAAATATAACGTTTTTGCTGGCAAAAATTGTACATGGTACAACTATTGTTGGAGTGATACCTAATAACGCACAGATGGACATGGACTACAAGACAAGGTGGGTTCAGATGAACCACATGCCTTTTAAACCAGCCAAATGCAAGCCTGCAAGTCTAGGAAGAGAGTATGTAGGTCCCTTGTGGGGCCCCTAAAGATGCTTTTGGCCTGATGCTAAATGATGGCTTCAAAATTGCTCAGGGGATCTGTCTATCTCTCCGTCTTGAGAAAGCACAAGGCCACCTGTGGCAAGGGTTGGTGTAGTGGTGGTAACACCAGTGACAGCTGGTCTCAAGGTGGAGGTTATGGACCATTGCGAGAGCTGTCTGTTCACCAGGTACTTGCTCTTCACCTTATTTCCAGTGGAAAGGAGCTGAACAGATGGGAAGAGGAGATTAAGTGAGAATAAAAGTAAGCAGAGTGATTAACTTCCTTGAAAAGGTCAAAACGCTTAGTGCACAAGAGACAGCTAGAAATACATGCATACTTTCCTAATGTCACCTTCTCTGGTTTGCAGTTGCTGGGGTTGCCACATGGACGGAGAGTGATCACAAATGGGAGAGGAAGTGGTGAACGGTGTTGAAAACAATAGGGTAGGTGTTCACCTGACACTCATGCTAAGAAAGCTTCCTGCTTTGAGGAAATCTGTAAACCCTGGATGTTGCAGATGGGCCTAAATTTTGAGGATGAAAACTAGGAGGAATTTTTCTTTCTATCGCCTCTTCTTTATGTGCAGGAGAAATTTGGGCATGCTGGAATTGACTGCATGGAAAGGAAGCAATATAGCATCCAACTTCATGCCCCAAGTCTGAGGTTTGGATTGACACTTGGATTTAAATCTGAACTTTCCTTAAGATTGGGAGCACTCTGATTTGGGTTTTTGCTTCAAACCGATTACAAAGCCAGCCCTCAGTGGTGGAGTTCGAACCCAGAGTTGCTGATCAGGACTGCCTATAATAAAGTCAAAATCAGAAGGAATCTGAATCTAATACGGATGACAACATGTCTCGTCCCAGGCACGGTGCCCAGGTTGCCAGCCCGCCTCCTTTCTTTCACATGCATATTTGCAGTGAACATGAAGCATTACATGGTTCACCATGTCCAAAAGCACTGGATGTCTTGTGCCTTTCTCAGAGAAGACTCACTGATGACTAATAGTCTGTTTTTACACAAGAGATGGTTCGTAGTTCTTGCGGAAATGGGCAGCATGGATGCATAGTCCTCCATGTTCAGAGAAGTAAAGGAAGTTCCCTTTCACATGCTACCAGAAAGCTGGGCTCTTTTGCAGTTCTTCCCGCCGGTTGCTGCAATGCTTGGGGTCCTGGATCTAGCAAAGAACTCAGTATGTGCTTATTCCGTGAAGCATTTAGGTATCTGAACCGTCAATGTTAAGAGGATTTAAGTCGGCACTTAACTGCAGATGTGTGAAAGAAAAGGATGCTGCTGACTTGGGCTGAGTTTCATTTGCAGATTTAGCACATCTCATCTGGATGACCAAGGGTGCAATGCTCCAACTCCCTGTGTGTCCACCCACATGATTAATTTCCTTCCTCCATCCTCTTCTGTAAGTAGTGGTAGTATCTTACTAATGACATGGGATAACTGGCTACTTGGAGAAGAGTCTACATGGGAACAAGGTATTTTCCAAGCAGATCAGTGGTCCTATATAGTCCTGTCTTGGCCAGTAGTGTATTGGACTATAGTTGGTCTAATTAAAGATATCGCATATACTCAAAGAGCCTTGCCTGCCCATGTCCTTACTCCAAAATGGCTACAACCAAACCATGGACAACAGTTAACACTTGAAAGAAATGCACAATGTAACCGTACTGGTGCATTGAATTGGGCAACAGCATGTCATAAATGAGGGGCACTGCTTCCTGACTAATGATGAAACTAAATTAAAGCAACATATCAAATGTCAAAGGTTGGTATTTAGTTTTCATAGGTACCCTAATCCCCTTGGAAGTCTCTGAAATCATTTCCTGGGCATTAAAATGCCTGCAGAAGTAAGCAGGCAAGCTTCTATGGGTAGATGTGATATCTTTTATTAGACCAACAGAGTAGTTGGGAAAAAGTTCTTTGCAATCTTTCGGGTGCAATCGCCCTTCCTCAGGCATAGGGAGCTGGTCTGAGATCTCCAAGGAATGAAAGAAGCTAAAAGTGTGACAGGAGTTCAGTGAAAATGTGAATAGGTGGAAATAAGGAAAACAAAGGGTAGAGAAGGAAAGGGGGAAAATGAGGGGGAATTAATGCCAAAGGTAAGTAAGGGAGACTGTACTGTAGTTGGGTTCTCCAAGGTAGAAAAGAGGCAGTCTGTGAAAAAGTTAATAGCAAGAAGTTAAGAAGACAAAGGGTAGAGAAGGAAGGGAGGGGAGGAAGGGGGAAAAGGAAAAGTGTAAATGGTAAGGTCAGGCAGGTACCTGGTGAATCAGATGTCAAGCAGGTTGTAATGGGTTATAAATCCAATGTCTATACTGAGTTCATGATTTTTAGTATCCAGTAGATTTATGAACTGAAGTTCGTAGGCTCATCTATGAAAGGTATTTTGTAAGTTCCCTCTGAGGATTAGAACTGAGAGACCGGAGAGGGAGTGATTGTCTTGTGAGAAGTGGGCACCCACAGGGAACTGTGTTTTTTCATCTTTGATGGATTTCCATTGTGCGTTCATTCTGGTGCGCAGTTGTTGTTTCGTTTCTCCTACATAATTTCCATCAGGGCATGTGTTGCACTGGATGAGATATATTACATTTCTGGAGGTGCAGGTGTAAGATCCAGGAATGGTGACGGATCTGTTGTAGGGTGTGGTTATTGTGGGGGTGATGGAGATGTGTTGGCAGGTTTTGCATTTCTTGTCTTGACATGCTCTGGATCCATTGGGTATGGTTTGGGTCATCTGGAGTTTGCTTCAGGTGATGAGGTTAGCCAGGTTTGGTGCTTATTGAAAGGCTACAATGGGTGGTTCTGGGAAGATATCTTTAAGAACTGGGTCTTCTTCCAGTACGGGTTGCAATTGTTTGAGGATTTTCCGGGTAGGTTCCAGGGAAGGGTGGTATGCAATAACTAATGGCGTGCAATTTGTGGGGATTTTGTTTTTGTACTGTTTTGTACTTGTTTTGTACCAAATCTTCCCAGGGTATCTGGGTGGCTCTTTCAAAACTATGATCTATCTCTCAAGGAGTAATCTTGTTGGGTGAAGGTCCTTTTGAGATTTCTGAGGTGGCGATCAGGAGAACTCTCCTTGGTGAGGATTCGGCCGTATTGGAGAGCTTGGCTGTAAATTACAGCTTTCTTAGTGTCTTTAGGGCGATTGCTGGTTCTGTGTGGATAAGTGTGTTGGTCCATGGGTTTCTTGTATATGGTGGTTTGGATTTTACCATTCTGGATATTTATCATGGTGTCAAAGGAAATGCTGCTGTTAGAGTCCATCACCATTCCTGGATCTTACAGCTGCACCTCCAGAAATGTGATATATCTCATCCAGTGCACCAAATGCCCTGATGGAAAATACGTATGAGAGACCAAACAACAAGTGCACACCAGAATGAATGCAAACCGAAAATCCATCAAAGACAGAAATACCCAATTCCCTGTGGGTACACACTTCTCACAAGACAATCACTCCCTCTCTGATCTCTCAGTTCTAATCTTCAAAGAGAATTTACAAAACACCCTTCATAGATGAGCCTATGCACTTCACATCAATCAACCTACTGGATTTATGACCCATTACAACCTGCCTGACATCTGATTCACCAGGTACCTGCCTAACCTTACCATTTATACGTTTCATTTCCCCACTTCCTCCCCTCCCTTCCTTCTCTACTCCTTGTCTTCCTAACTTTGAGCTATTTACTTCTTCACGGACTGCCTCTTTTCTACCTTGGAGAACCCAGCCTACAGTAGAGTCTCCCTTACTTAACTTTGGCATTATTTCCCCCTCATTTCCACCCTCCCTTCCACCCTCTACCCTCTGTTTTCCTCATTTCCACCTATTCACATTTTCACTGAACTCCTGTCACACTTTTAGCTTCTTTCATTCCTTGGAGATCTCAGACCAGCAGAGGTTCCCTATGCCTGAAGAAGGGTGATTGCACCCGAAAGCTTGCAAAGCACTTTTTACCAACTACCCTGTTAGTCTAAAAAAGATATCACATCTACTCAAAGAAGCTCGCCTGCCTGTCCTTAGACCAACATGGCTACAACAAAAAGCCCTGCAGAAATAAACACTTATTCTTGATAGCACAACACAATTTGCACCCACAGACACCCGTGCTGATCACGGGTTGAATAGGAAGTGCCCATCCTCTCCCAGATATCTTACTGCACAGCCAGCTCAGTTGGGGGCCACTCTTCATAAACAGATTAAAAGGCTTTAATCTGCTCTTGAGGGATAGTCTGAAAAGTTTCTGTTCAGAAGCCAGAAATATTGATTAATAGCTTTCAGCAACGCTTTCCGGCCCACTAAATTATTTTACGTGTAGGTCACTGTAGGAAGTGCTGCAATTAATGCTCAGAATGTAATCGACAAGAAAAATTCCCTGTTACATGTGCTGAACCTTTAAAGAAATGTAAAAAATGATCTCGTTATCAGGGCTCAGAGGTTCTGAATTGGTGTGGAGATTCATTTGGTGCCAATGGAAGAGAAGGGAAGTGGGGCAAAAATAAAACCTCAGAGGGAAAAAAGTCCCTGACCTAACTCACTCATTCCTGAGCCAGTCCACTATAGCTGGATTACATCTCTATTCATTTTAATGCCAGATAGAAATCCATGTACTGTGAGTGAGCTGCAGCAGACAGAAAAGGCATGAGTTCATTTCTTCCATGGTCAACATTGGCTTAGGCTAAACTCCCCATATAGCATATTGAAGTACAAATGTACATATGTGGACCCACCACCTATGTGGAAACTATAAATATCCTTTATGTGACAAACAGGTAGGTCTAGCAGTGTGTGTACTCATAAGGTTTAACCCACGGCTCATGGACCTCTATGGGAAGAGTCCTATTCACATTGAGGACCTTTGAATCATCAGCAAGAAGATTCAGAGCTGATCCAAAAGCCGCTTAAGTCAATAGGCATTTTTCTCTTGGTCTCATTGGGCTCTAGGTCAGGTCTTTGGTGAGAAATGGGGGAACTTGTTTTTCCATGTGAATATAAATACTTGCCCATATCTCAGACCAAGAACAGTGGGAGTGTCATTAGGGGAAATAGACTCAGAAAAAGGACCCTTTTGCTACAGATATTTAAGCTTAGTCACCATATATTGTGTGTGCTGACAATATAGCACTGGGAGACTGGTTCAAGATGAGGGGATCCAAATGACTTTATAGAGAGTGGGCTTTGCTGGAAACATGGTTGAACAACTGCTGAAATCTGGTGCATATACAAGCAAAGTCTGTCCATCCTGCATGCTGGGTTTTTTTTTCACAAAGCCCGTGACACACCCTACTTGGTGTTGAATAGGCATCATCTAGTCTAGAGCATTGTATGCAGGTCGGGGTAGAGAGGGTCCAGAGGTGGGCGACAAACATGATTACAGGGTTGTAAGGTCAACTGCATGAGGAAAGCTTGAGAGAACTAGGCATGTTTAGCTCAGAGGAAAGGTGCTGAACAGGGGCATGCCAGCAGCCACTGAATATCTGCCATAAAGAAGAGGAAGAAGAACTGTTTAAAATTGCTTTACATTGCATCAAAGTAGATTCAGATATCAGAAAAAAATTCCTTGCTGTTCAAACAGTGAAACAGTGGAGCCAACTGCCCAGGGAAGAGGCAGGATCTCTTTCATGGGAGGTTTGCACAAAAAGGCTGGATAAACACTGCACAGGGATGATTTAAAAGTAGCATTCCTGCAGGTGTTTGGACCCGATGACCCAGGAGGTCTTTTCTACCCTTATGATAATGTGATTGCTCAGCAGCATCCAGATCAGGGTGAATATCCTAACACCCTTGGAGCAGCATTTTAACAAGTGGCATCACAGTGCCTTCTTCAAAATATAACCGATAATTTTACCTAGGCATTATACCTTTAGATGACCAAACACAACCTGATCAGTGAAATCAGAATAATGTCACCTAAAAACAGATAGGTTCTACTGTCTTCAGAGCTAGTCAGCTGTGGAGGCTTGAACTGTGACGGGGTCAAAGTATTTTTGCTTTTTCTTTTTTGTATTAATAAGGATCAAGGGTCATATTCAGCTTCTGAATAGGTATTTTGTATATAGATTTTACACACAGGTCAACATATGAGTCAACTCTATAACACGGCCACCCAAAACCTAATAGCACACAGGTAGGTATATTAGCAGCTGTGTTGTATGGATGGAGACTCCACCACCCCTCTGGGTAACCTGTCCTAGTATTTTACTATCGTCCTAGTGAGAAAATTCTTCCTAATATCCAACCTCAACCTCCTTTGTTGCAACTTGAACCCATTGCTCCTTGTCCTGTCAAACAGCCCATCTCCATCCTCTTTGCGCCCACTTGCAGGGAGGTGAAGGCTGCTGTTCAACCCCCCTCGGTCTTCTCTTCTGCAGACTCAATCAGCCCAGTTCCCTCAGCGTCCAGTGGAGGGCAATGGAAATGGTTTGGGGGGTTGGGGGACAGGACTGGTGAGGAGAGTCTGAGGGAACTGGGCTGATTGAGTCTGCAGAAGAGAAGACCAAGGGGGGTTGAACAGCAGCCTTCACCTCCCTGCAGGAGGGCTGCAAAGAGGATGGAGCTGTACTCTTCTCAGTGGGGGCAGATGGCAGAACAAGGAGCAATGGGCTCAAGCTGCAGCAAGGGAAGTTGAGGTTAGATAGTAGGAAGAATTTTCTCACCAGGAGGGTGGTAAAGCACTGGAACAGGTTGCCCAGAGAGGTGGTACAGTCTCCATCCTTGGAGGTTTTGAAGACCCGGCTAGACAAAGCCTTGGCTGGGGTGATGTATTTAGGGCTGGGCATCCAAAGCAGGGCTGTGTGTTTGCAGTGGCAAAAAAAGCAGTGGCACAAATTTGTGCCACTACCTTTTGCTGCTCTGCATGTCTCTGCACATGCACTTTGATGTGGGGCAAAATGCCCCACTTCAGAAAAACTGCCATTTCTGCACTCTTCCCAGTTCCTGGTATGCATGAGAAGCTGAAGCTGTGGAGGTGGGGTGACAAGTTGGCTGCTGGACTGAGCCTCTGTGCCTGCTGGGATATGCTCCTGTGGCGTATGCTGTGCCACTTTTTTTTTTTGCAGCATTTTTTTTGCTCCTGTGATTTTCTGAAAGCAAATTTTGCCCCCGCCCTGCAAATCTGCAGTGCAGGGCACATTTTAACATGCCAGGCATGCAGATTGTGGCACCGCAAAGAGGTTTGCAGTGCCACAAACCACACGTACCTGCATGTCTGGATCTGGCCCTAGAATCCAATGTTCAGAAGTGCTGGGTGCTCACAACTGCAAGTGAATATCTACTGCCATCTCTGCTGCTATGTTCTCTGGAAAAAAATAAGGCCTCTCAACTTGGGCCTCTAAAATTAGTAGGGACCTTGGACTTTAATTTCCTTGCATCTCGGCTCATCATCTGTAAAATGGGGATAATGCTAACTCCTCCCCATGAAGAGATATGGTAAAAACGCAGGCTTTAATGTGCTTAGAAAGCCGAGTGAGGAAGGCTATAGAATAGACCATGAGGAAATGAATAACTCCATCTTCAGAAAAGGGTTTGACTCAGAGACAGGATTGAAGGGGTAGGGACACACAGCAAACAAGGAGGATCAACCAGAATATTGAATATCTGCTTGTTAATGAAGCACGGGATGGCACGAGGCAGGGGCTTTGCAGGCAGCAGCTGCCTTCAATAGATGACCCAGAGTCACTCCCCTGAATGAGGTAGGGGTCAGATACTCCATTTATTAGGGAGAAAAGTGCACTTAGGTGCTTAAGTCTGATTCTATTCCACCCTGCTCGAGTCCCTGAAAAAAAGTTAATACAACAGGTGTGTGGATCCTCGCTGCTCTTCTGTGACATAGTCCTGAGAGTCCCATGACAGCGTATGACAGGGACTTGAACAGAACCGCGATCATGTCATTAAAGGCTGCATCACAATGCATATTTCTAAGGCAGCCAAGTTGCTTATGTTTGGCAATGCTAAGCTTGGGTACCTGTCTTTGCACCTGCACCCTTCCTTCAACAGGAATTTTTGTCTGAAGTATCTGTAGGACGAGCCACAAGAGATTAGCCCTGGGCTACATCTAGCCCAGGCTTCTGCGTCAGCTGCCATGGGTCTGGACATTCAGCAGCAGGGGAGGGCCGATCATATTCATTGCCTTGGCCTTGGCTCCAGTGGGATGGGTCTGGCCAGCACATGGGGCCAGATCTGCATGCTGGATCATACCCTTGGACCAACCCTGCACTGGATCAGGTCTTACTTTGTGCCATGTGTCTTGCCCATGTGGGGCTAGATGGGTTGGATACCCCTGTTTTACAGGACAGTGCAAGAAATCCTACAGCAGGCAAGGCCAGGATAATTTGCCCCCATGAAGTTCACATCCCAAGCCTTACTAGAGGTCGGTTTAGAAACCCAGAAGCATGAAGCCTATATGTCCTCCAGAGCCCTCCTCTTCCACATTCACGGTTATAACTGTGGCTATTTTTGTTATTCCCAGAGTCAACAATCTCTCTTTGCAAACTCATTAAATATCTGCCCCCAAAGAAAATTCTGTGTCAATGAATTCCCTCCTGTAATTACACATTGAGTGAAAAGTATTTATTATGTATGCATATATGCATACACACACACACACACACACACACACATACTTATATACACATATACACACATACACACACACACACACATACATGTATATAAACACCCCCCCATAGGTATTTTGTATAGAGATTTTACATACCAATGTAAGATAGATATGTGTGTGTGTATTACACACACACACACACACACACACACACCCCATAGGTATTTTGTATATAGATTTTACATACCAATGTAACTCATAGATAGATAGATAGATAGATCCATCTTGTTAATGTATTCTTGTCTAATAAATTCTTAAACTACAAAAGATAGAAAAAGTCTCTGCTTATAATGTATAGATTTCCTTTAATAGGAGTTACTGGGAAAAGGCAGATCTGCCCCTTTAACTGGGGAGCTGCAAACAGCTGTTCCTTATGCATACATGCTTGCTTGCTCTGAAAGTTTTGGTAAGTCAGTGCATAACTGACAGTTAGATTTATCTCCCCAATAAGCAATCAACATTATAATAAAGGAAAAATGCTTTCAGTGCACCTTTGAGAGTGCATCAGAAATTAATCTAAACATCAAATTAATTATAGTTTGTAAATGAATAGTGGCTCACAGCCCTAATACTTCTACTGCTCCTCTCCTCCTCCCCCCTCCCTCTGAATCCTCCCCCGGCCAACTGCAATGGTAGGTGGTAGGCAATAAACACTATGTGCAGCTCTCTCCCTCTCTTGCTCTTCTCTGCCCAGCTGCTCTTCCAGTCAACCAGAGGGCCCTCCTTTCTTGGTGCCTGGGGACTGAACCTGAATTAAACTTTAGAGCAACATAGAAACTACTTGTCTCAAGCCCAAAGGATGTTTCCCATCAAGCTGCTGCTGCATCTGTATTGCAAAGGGTCTCTGTCCCCTGCCACAGTGGCCGTTTCACGCCCTGACATGGTTTGCAAGCTTCAAAATCATCCTGCTCCTGCTGCACCTTCTTGCCTACATTCTTTAAAGCCCATGTGATGGCAACCCTTTCTCTGACTACCCGCTGGACACTGCGCACCGTTGTCCCCCTTGCTTTACCTGCAGCAGGTTCGGGTGCTACGCCTTGTAGTGGTATGACTGGGTTGATTGGGTAAGTTTAGTAATAGGTTAGACAAGGATGTTTGGGCAGGGATGATCCTTCCTCAGGCAAGGGTTGGACAAGATGATTTCTGGAGGTCCGTGGAGCCCTGCTACTCTATGAGTCTAACCAGGAGGGTGGCAAGAGATGCTCCTTGCCTAGCAGGACGGCACCTGCTGACTCCCCAGCTTTACATGTGCACATTTAGGGACCCAGACTACAGGGGTGGTAGGGGCCTTTTCAGCCCTCATGCCCTGTCCCATGCTATGACAGGCCGCCGAGCCACAGGCCTCTTTACAAAGGTGTGGCGCTCCACCTTCGAACGCAATGTGGGTTTTGCTGCCCCTTCACTTCCTCCCCCACCCCCAACATTGCATGGCTGTTCCAGAACCTCACTCTTTTAATGGCTGGAAACCTAATTAACAACTTTAATTTATTCATGACCAATTCAGACCCATTTGTTCTTGTGCCAACAGTGCTCTTTTGCTTAAACAGCTCTTCCCCCTCCCTGGCGTTTAGCTCCCAGATGCATTTGCAGACAGCAATCCTAGAGTTTCTCAGCCAAACTCTTTTAGCCTCTCTCTCAGAAGAGAGGAACTCCGTCCCCCTCAGCATCCTAGACATCCTTCTCTGCAGCTTTTCCGGCTTGAATCCCTTATCTTTCTAGACCACGGGTATCCAAAACAGCACATGGGTCTCAATTACTGAGCTCCAACTTGAGGCAACTGGATGCAAACTGGCAGAGGTGCTTCACCTACGCAGTTTATGTTGAATTCACGTGAACCCTCAGGTGCCATGCACCCCTGGCAATTAGGGTCACCCAGAAGTGCCTAAGGCCAGGTGGTCAAACACTGTCCCTGCCCCCAAACAGGAGGCTGTGTGACTGGGAAACCCGGTCCAGATCTGAAGCTGGGATTCTTGCAGTGAAGAGTGCACCTTGCTGACCGTGGGAGCTTCAGGCCAAAGAGAGCGTGGTCTGGGAAGTGATTTAATTAATGCCCCACAAAGCAGGTCAAGTTGGATAAGCCCCGTAATAGTAATGATAATAATCCCTGGCCATTGACCGGCACTACAGCTCTTCCTAGTGCTTTCCAAAGATTACCTATCGTGCACGGCAATGATTATACAAATAGAAACCTGCGGAGAATCACAGCAATGACAACACCTAACACTTTTATAGTGCCTTTCATTCCTCAATCTCAGCCAGGTCCTCACTGCTTTTTTCCAATGGGGAAACTGAGGCACGGACAGGTGCAGTGTCAAGCCTAGGTCACCGAGCTGGCCCATGGGAGACGTGAGATTTGAATTTCTGATTCCTCTGCTCTGCTACAGCACTTGGCCACGCCACCGCTTCTCCCCTTAGCACGTGGAGCGGGACGCCTATCAAACAGAGGCATTGACAGTGCCGCGATGCATGTTGGGAAACAGGTGCTCAGGAAGCGTTTCTGTCTGCTAATGCCATTTAGGCTTGACCTGTAACAGTTCAATCCCGAGGGCCTTCCTTAGCTACGATAACGCCTTGATAGGAAACGTGAATAGCTGTCGTGGTTTGGGCCATGGATTTCTCCCCTGCAAATCCTGCTGTGTATCACTGCTGAGACCTACATCCTGCCCCGTATGGGCTCCTTTAGGGTGGGCTAGCAATCCCAGCGTGCACCCAGGCCTCTGACAGGCTTGTCAAGCTTGTACTGAAGTCTATGCCGCTATCTCCACATTGCCCTTGCTCCCCATGCTGACTAGACGAACACTAGCTCATGTGCACCCATGCTACTATCCCACTGTTGCTGTGTAGACACATCCTAGGTCCCATTCTCAAGTGATTGAGGTCTTAGGTGCCAAAGGGTATGTCTAAAACGTCCTTTGTGGTCACCCCCAAATGACTGGCAAAGGACCAACTCCAGCCCGTCCGCTCACGCTCTGCACATGCTGCGTGCTGGAAAAAGGTTGTGTGGCCGCTGTTGAAATGGTGCTGCACATTCCCAGGGCACATTCAAGATAGAGAGAGGACCCTGGGCACACAGGGTTTCTGCAGGGTATTTTTTTCCATGCCCCAGTGAATGCAGAGCAAGGACTTGGGGGTGAGACTTGTTTCTCGGGTGTGACCTCTGGATCCCTGTAGACATGTGCTAGGTCTCACTGCTTGCCGACAAGACTTGAATTGCATTTTGGAAGAGTGGAGTCAGAGCATAGGCAGGTGAATACATATTCCAGTGTAGTTCCCACTGGTTTTACATGCTGACATACATTACACTGGGTTCAGGAATGAGAGAGAGACATGCAGTTAATCCGGAGTAGATCTCATAGCATGCAGCTTTGTCTACTGAGGTTTTCTGAGCCTTGCTGCTAGATGGCAGAGGAGCAGTTAAAGAGCCTGGTTGCCTTCAACAAGGAGCTACTTCAGAATGGACACGGAGAGATGAAACCCAGATTGGTGGTACTTATATTAATAGATTCTTCTATTTAATTCTCTATTTAATCAAGTGAAAATATCCAGATTTTGGGTCTGTCTGCTTCTCCCCACCACACTATACCAGGAGCTGGCTGCTATTGGAGACAGGCTCCAGACAGAGACGGATTCCTGGTCTGAAGTCCAGCATGAGGACTCGTATGTCCTGTGTGACTTACCCCAAGATAAATGGCCATCTACACTTGTCATTACACATTGATATAACTGTCGTTATGCTGTAATAAGGAATGAATATACCATAGTGCAGTGACAACTGTATCAGTGTAAACATTGCTTCTGCCATGTCCTTAAGAGCATATGCCATTTAAGGGCTTCCAAAAGTTTTACCCGTGGTTATAATTGTCTACTGATGGAAAACATACTTGGTAGGATAGTGCTGTTTGATCTAGCAGATGAGGCATAACAAGCTCCAAAGGTTTTAAATCGAACTCAGCAAGATTTAATCTAGAAATAACATGCAAACGTTTAGCGCTGAGGATGACTAGCTGCTGAAGCCGATGACCGAGGAATATAGTTTTCCATCATTTGAAGTCTACAGATGAAAACTGGACGTTTTTCTCAAAGAGAGGTGCCTGTACAGCACCTTTCTGTCTAAAAGAGAGGTGCCTAAGGTGGCAGGAAACTCTGGGTGAACAACTTCATCCTGTGTTAGGCAGGTCAGACCTTATGAGACATAATCACACCCTTAAACATCACTGCTGTATGATATTGAGTTTGGTAGGAGTCAAAGCAGAATAAGATAGTTTTGTTGTACTGGACCCAATGATGTCATGAGGATGATCTCATGAGGTCCCTCCCAGCCCTAAACTTCTGTAAGATGTTCTTATGGCCGGTGTGGACCTCCATCGACATCCACATTCAGATAAAAGTGTAGAGCAATGTGAATCTTCCTACCTCAGGCCATGATGACCTCTGATAGAGAGGTTTTAGATTAAGAAGGTAGTTTCCCTGCTGGCAGGTTATTCTTTTCTTGCTTCGTCCCCCAACGTATGCTGTTGGAAGGACTTGGGGTCCTGGTCTGAACTCCCCTGTGAGATCTCCTAATTTCCCCGTGTCTTATTTTACACGTCAGAGCACGAATGCTTTCTCTGCCATTTCATCCATATTGTCTCATGCTACTTCCTCTCATGTTATCCTCACTAACATGACCCACTTCCGTTCTTTTCAAACTCGCTACTGCTAAACCAGTTCTGCAGGATGCGGACTGCCGATTTTTGGAGAGTTGAATCCCCCTGTCCGGGTACTGAAGGAGGCACCAGCTCTATGCAACCAATCCTATGGGATCAGGTGAGGAGGAAGGGATCCCAGCGTGTGCACACCGTGGGGCAGAATGACCAATGAGTGTGTGCTGTGAATACTGGTATCTCCTCATCTCTGAATTGTGCCTGCAACCGTAATAGCATCTGTCGTGAACCTAAGGGGGTCATGGGGTGTCATGAATGTTTTTCTGTATTTTCATGTACTGATATGGCATATATGGTCTCGTTGGAAAGCCCGTGCTATGCTGTATCCCTGTATGTCACTTTTCTCACTGCATGGATTGTGTGATGCTGGATATGCATATTTTTATAACACGAGGAACGGCTTAGTCAAGGGATGGAGGCATGCATACTGAATTGCCACTCCCAGACACAGCAGGGAGGAGACGTGGAGGCAGCGTCTGCCTGCAATGGGGAAATCAATTCCATTATAACAAAGACATCTGAGAGAAGTGGCCCATCATCCAGGGCAATGCCAGGGGTATCATAGAATCATAGAAACGTAGAAGTTGGGTCGAAGGGACCTTGTAGATCTGCAAGTCCGACACCCTGCCTGGGCGGGAGAAAAAACTGGACTCAAATGAGTCCAGCCAGGTAGGCATCAAGCCTCTTCTTAAAGCCCCCCAGGGCAGGAGCCAGCACCACTTCCCTTGGAAGTTGGTTCCAGCTCCTAGCCGCCCTGACTGTGAAGTAGTTCTTGCAGATGTCTAATCTAAACCTCCTCTCCAATAATTTGTGTCCATTGCGTCTCCCTCAAACCCTTCTGGTCCCCCCTAGTGAGTTTATAGACAGTCACCAGGTCCCCCCTCAGCCTTCTCTTGTGAAGGCTGAACGGGTTTAGGTCCTGCAGTCTTTCAATGTAGGGTCTGCCCTGTTGTCCCTGGATCATGCGGGTGGCCTCCTCTGGATCCTTTCAGTGCTGTCCACATCCCTCCTGAAGTGCGGTGCCCAGAACTGGACGCAGTACTCCAGCTGCAGCCTGACCAGCGTCGCGTAGAGGGGGAGGATCACCTCCCTGGACCTGCTCGAGATGCATCTGTGGGTGCACGACAAGGTGCGGTTAGCCCTGCCAACCGTGACCTCGCATTGTTGGCCCATGTTCATCTTGGAGTCAATAATGACTCTCAGATCCCTTTCTGCCTCTGTGCTCTCAAGAAGGGAGTTTCCCATCTTATAAGTGTGCTGCTGGTTACTACTGCCCCCGTGCAGCACCCTGCACTTGTCAGTATTGAAATGCATCCTGTTTATGTCAGCCCACTCCTGTAAGCTACCCAGGTCTTGCTGCAGTCTTTCCCTCTCTACTAGTGTGCTCACCTCACCCCAAATTTTGGTATCATCAGCAAATTTAGACAGGTTGCATTTCACCCCATCGTCCAAATCGCTGATGAAGAAATTGAACAGCGCGGGCCCCAGGACCGAGCCCTGGGGGACTCCGCTGCCCACTTCCCCCCAGGTCGAATATGACCTGTCCACCACCACCCTCTGAGTGCGACCCTTGAGCTAACCTGCAATCCATCTGACTGTGTAGGCATCAATCCCACAGTCGCCTAGTTTTTTAATGAGGATGGGGTGGGAGACAGTGTCAAAGGCCTTGCTGAAGTCCAGAAAGACTACATCCACGGCAACACCTGCGTCCAGTGCCTTTGTGACCTGATCATAAAAGGCAATCAGGTTGGTCTGCCCCTAATGAAACCGTGCTGGTTGACCCTGAGCATCATCCCTGAAGCCGGCCCATCACAGATGTGCTCCTTGAGGATCTTCTCAAAGAGTTTCCCAAGGATAGAGGTAAGACTGACGGGCCTATAGTTGCCCGGGTCCTCCCTCTTCCCTTTTTTGAAGATGGGGACCACATTAGCTATCTTCCAGTCATCCGGCACCTGGTCCGAGCACCACGAGCGCTCGTAAAGCCGTGCCAAGGGCCCTGCAATAACCCCAGCTAGCTCCCTCCACACCCTGGGGGGGAGAGCATCTGGACCCGCTGACTTGAACACGTCCAGCCCCTCCACAAGCTCTCTAACCCAGTCCTCCCCAACCTGAGGTCTGCAGGCGTTCCCCTCGAGTCCGTCTGGCATCCCGGTGGGGAAGTCCCGGTCCCTGCGCAAGACAACGGAGGTGAAGAATTGGTTAAAGAGGTCTGCTTTCTCCTCTGGTCCGACCACATTGCCCAGCGTACTTTGCAGGTACCCCACATTACCCGGTGCCTTCTTCATCCTCCCTATATATTTGAAAAAGGACTTTTTATTATCCTTGATCTTGGACACTAGTCCTAGCTCTACGTCCGCCTTAGCTTTCCTGACAGCCCCCCTACAGGCCCGAGCAGAGGAGGTATACTCCTCTTTGGAGGTAGCACCCCCCTTCCACCGGGTGTACACCGCCTTTTTGGCAAGCAGGCATTCCCGGATGCCCTTCGTGAGCCGGGGGGGCTTCCAGGCACTCTTGCCCCCCTTGCTTCTTGTTGGGATGGACTCCCCCTGGGCCCTGAGTATCGTTTCCTTAAGGAACGACCACTCGCCCTGGACACTGAGTCCCCCTGCCCTCAAGGACCCCAGCGCCTCCCCCACTAGTCTCCTCAACTTGTTGAAGTTGGCCCTCCTAAAGTCTGGGGCTACCGTCTTGCTGCAGGCCCTTGACGCCCTGCGCTGGATGGTGAATGGGTATGAGATAGAGAAAAAATTTCTGGAGGAATCGAGTGACTCGTGAGGATGCTAACATGGGAGTTGGCTGGGCATAATTTAGCAGGCCACTCCTGTGATGTCTTTGGGCTCTGGATATTTTCTGGGCTACAGAAGGGTCCAAGACCCCATCAGCCATGGGGCTGATTTCTGGTGATGTTGGTAGGCCTCCTAGGAAGACCAGAGTGTAGCCAAATGAGAAAGTAAGAAACTTTCCTGGTCTTGTCTTTCTGTTTCCAAACGTATGGTCTGTTTTGCTTGTATAATTATTTTCTCCTACATAATAAATCCCTTTGTTGTCTTGTTTCCTTACAGTGGAAAGAATAATTTCTGGGCAAGTGATATTCCAGGTAGCTTGCTCTATGGAAAGGGAGACCCAACATTTTTTCCACAAACCAAAGGGAAGCCACTGGGAGCTGGCAGAGATCCCCTGCCAGAGCCGCATGGTCTGGTATAAGGTCAATGGAGCTGAGGCTAGAGGGATAAGAGTTATCCCAGGGCAAACCTCGGTCTGCTCCTTGGGACAAACAGTGGGACAGACGGCAGAAACCCAGGGCCTGTGGATGGGTTTATGACCACATCATTTTAACACGGGGGCGGGCAGGGGTTCTGGTATAGAAAATACATACATGGATATGAAAAATAAAGTCAAATAGTCTGGCCAAACCCAGCAGGCCATCAGGCTAGTGGAGTCAAGAGACATGAGTTTCCACAAGAGTCACGTAGTTAGCATCACCCCAGCCACCTTTAATTTCCTAATCTGAATGACCAGGTACCCTCTTTTTACTGCTGAGTAGACAGGGGGCAGCTCGTGGCATGAATTCAAACTGGACCTCAAACTCATGCTATAGCAAAATGTTATAGCCATTCTGCTGCCCTACCCCAGCATATCCAGACACTGGGCACCCTTAAATATCCCATAAACCTAAAACAGGGCACTTTGGCAAAAACCTGTTATAATTTTTAAAACTGTATAAGCATGTCAAGTACAAGCATGCGGCAATATATATAAAGCATGCACACACACAGATACATGCACACACACACACGTACCTATATATACTGAAATCCTTAAATGAATATCAGCATTTATATATGCCTGCCCTCTGATCTCCCCATGAATAACTGCCCAGCTTTTTTAGGCGCCATAGAAGAGGTAAGTCTTGAATGCTGCGGGGGTGAGGGCTATGGGTTCGCTTGATGAATGAGGACGGTGGGTTTGCTGTAGTATGGGAACAAGCCTGAAAACCGCAGGGGGTTATAAATGAAGTGGACCTAAGCAGGGCGAAGGGAGGGAATATTGTGACAGGAGATGGAGGTGGATCAATAGGAAGGATAAAGGTGGAAAGGACGTTGAGGATGAAGAAGATTGAAGATGATAGGGTGGAAAAAGCAGAGCCGATGTGGTCACGGACGAGCAAGATTTTGATAACGGAGGTTTTTGTGGGCGAGAAATGGGTGTTGAGAAGCAAACCCCTGAGGGTTGGTGAAGGGGCCTAGTAGCTGCCAACTTCCAGCTGTCTCTGGATGTGAGAGAAAGGGTCAGACCTCAGCAATGTCATGAAAGGAGAAAGACTAAGGCTTAGACTTGGCTTGGATTTGCAGGTTGAGAAAGGAGGAGGCAAAGAAAGCTCCCAGTGTGAACAGTTTTTCAGAAGTAATTCCTTCCCGGCTCCCCCCGGCCCCATCTGCAATTATTGAAAGCACAATTAAAACAAGAAGCATGCCTACAGGGACTAACTGACACTTTTTTTTCTTTTCTTTTTTTTTTTTAACCATTTCCATGTGTCCTCTCTAAACACTTCCTATGTCTACATCCAGGCAATAGCAAATTGCCCCAATCAGATATACACAGTAATGCCAAACGCCAGACAAATATCATGGCTTGGTCCTCAAAATAATCAACTTATCCTAAAAAAGGAGGAAACTTGTATACGTTTGGGATACACACACACACACACACGCACACATACACACACACATGCATACATACACATTAGGGGTGGGCAAAACGCGGCCCAGCAGATGCGGCCCACCAGACCATTCTTTCTGGCCCCCCAAAATTAAGAAAATTAATAATTATCTGCCCCTGGCTGCCTGTCATGTGGCCCTTCATAGCTTGCCAAAACTCAGGAAGCAGCCCTCCGCCTGAAATTATTGCCCGCCCTGATATACATATATACACGTGTGCATCTGTGTATTTGCCTCATCTTGCCAGGTGGTACCTTTCAGGTTCACCCTCTCAAGCTTTTCTCTGCAACTGTTAGGGAGGGAAACATCCTTTTCTGGAAAGGAAAAGGAAGCTGAGATGCTCCTGAGCCACAGGACTCCAAGAGCTGTGGTTTTGTGGAAAGCACGGAGCAGCTTCGTGTTGAAATGGCCAGGCTCTGCGACGCTCTGACCGTGCGTGCCTCTCCTCCGTTGGTAAAGGCCGGTGCACCTCCAGGCCTGTGACCACCAAACCCCATGGGTTGCGACTCCAGCGGCCTCTTGCACGCTCTTAGCAACGTTTCCCAAGTGCGATGCAGTGGCACGACTCCCCGCACCCTTCTCTCCTCAAAGCAACCAAGGAAATCAAAGACTTCCCTTGTTGGTTAGTGACTGGGGTTAAAGTCACCTCTGCCCTGGCTCCTTTATGCACTATAAAAAAGTCCTGAGCACTGAAAAAAGAAACCTAAGGAGCCCTATCACTGACTGGGACATGATTCTCTTGGCATGGGAATGGAAGAAGATATTGGGGGGCTCCCAAGCATCATCTGACATGGCTTGTTATATGGCACTGGATATAAGGTGTGTGGTGAGGCTGCATCGTACAGATTATTATTATACATCATTGCAGATTATTCTCTAGGGGCAAAGAAATGACTATCCCTGATCTGAGCAAAGGACTTTCTAATCCAGCACTCTCTCTCTCTGAGTGTGGCTAAGGGCAAATACTGCAAAGGAAAGGGGAAATTAAGGTATCACCCATCCTTATAGAAAATATTCTGACTCCTGCCCATCAGGGATTGGCGCGGACCCCGAAGCTTTATCTCCCCAGATTATGTTCATTAGTTATGGGGGGTTTGTTGGGCTACAGGGATGTCTCCTCCTTTCCTGACCCCGGCCAGGTTCTTGTCTCTGGTACCACATTAAGGCCGTGAGCCCCACTGGTCTATGCAGGGCTGTCCTGGGATCGTTTCCTTGGCTTGCTTTTCAACATGCTGATTTTTCATTTCATTGGCCTTCTGCTTGTTCCTGACTCATAGAAAGGGGTAAGCAGGAGTCTGGACTTAGCTACCCAATGACATTTGTTCTTGCACAGTCCTGTCATTGGGTAGCCTGTGAACATTATGGGCAAACAATGCAACCATGTCACGCCTCTTCACTTTTCCAAGGGGCCTAATCAAGCTTAACGATGCACCTTTGTTTCTCCTTATTCTACTGCACTGTATTTTTTTTCACATACAACACACTTTTTTCCCCACAATCCAGCTGCTGGAAATTGTGGTGCATGTTATCTGGGAGAAATATGATAAATGCAATTTCTGTTGGCTCCCAGCAAAAGTGCAAGTACAATTTTCATGCCATTTATAGGGGGCAGGACAATAAGTAGGCTCTGTTCCCTTGCTGCTGCTACTTGGTTACTTGCTTCAAGGACATTTCCCCCCGGCCTTCATTCTGCCTTTCAGAAACCAGGTGATATTTTATCCCAAGGTGTGTCACAGGAAAGGAAATACAATACTTCTGATAGGACTGGGGTAGATGGTAATTTGGACCCTGAGCTCCACCAGCTTTTCCAATACCCCACGTCCTGCCAGGCTACTGCACAGGAGGGACAGATTCATTCGGGGATGGGGTGCTTGAAGTGTTCGAGCAAAGGTGCCTGTGAAGGTGCATGCCTTCAAGGCAAACCTTTCCCTCTCTTAAGTATTTTAGTGACCTCTGATCTTCAGAACCAGGGAGAGTCTAGTCCTGAACTTCAGGTTGAAAACGCCTACATCCCTCATTTATCCATGTCTTTTTATTTTACACCTCAGAGCGCTAATGCTTTCTCTGCCATTCCAAGCAAAAAGCAGCTTGGACAAGCTGGGATCAAGGGATGCATGAAGACATCTGTTTGCCACCCGTTCCCGGGGTCCTTCACTCCCTGGACATGGCCATTCAGTTAGAAGCCCGTTTCTGAGCAGCGAAGATGAAAAGCCTCATGGCCATTACTGCAACCATTCCTCTACAGCAGCGTTTAACCTTTTTTGTCATTTGTGGACCCCTAATTTTTTTTTGAATAGAGGTGCAGACCCCCTTGACAATGCTGAATGGAGGTCTGGACCCCTCTGAATTGTAAGTGTGGGGATTTATATACTTATGATTGCTCATCATCATTTTACGCAAAGTCTACAGGCCTCCAGGGATCTGCAGACCACAAGTTGAAAACCACTGCTCTTAAGGTAGAAAATCGTTTTCTCTTGTTTTTTGGGGGATAGTTCAGGAAGCCAGCAGAAAGAGGGACTACACACTTCCAGGTCTTTGTGACACCCCTGAGAGCCTCTGTCCACGGTTAGTGGCCAAACAGAGAATGCAACTATCTTTAACAGGGAATAAATGAAAAGATTTAGAGCTTTTTATCCTCAAAAGTAAAGAATAAAAGTTCTCTCTACAGGCAGCATGCTACAATTCCCTGTAGGCTGGATTCTTAAAGGTATTTAGGCACTTCGAACCCAACAAAATCAATGGGATTAGGCACCTGGAAATGGGATCCCACCAAAATCAATGGGATTAGGCACCTGGAAATAAGATCCTACCAAAATCAATGGGATTAGGCACCTGGAAATGGGATCCCACCGATATCAATGGGATTTGGCCATTAGAAATCAGATCCCACTGAAATCAATGGGATTAGGCACCTGGAAACCTTTAAGAAACTAGGCCCCATATGTCAGGTGGCTCTGGGCCATCTCTTGATCTCTCCAGAGACCCAGCCAGTTCTCTTTTTTCCTCCGAATCCATACAAGGGAGAGTGAGAGAGGAAAAAAGGTCAGTGATTTAATCTAGTTCATCACTTATAAAAATAGCAAGTGGCCAATAGGCCACCTCCCAGGTGTGGCAAGAGACAGTCTATGCAGAAATGTCTGGGAAATGTTTTTTGTTCTCAAGAAAGAAAAAAAAGGTCATTTTTTTTTCTCCAAAAGGTTTTGGGATTTGTGATGAAAACCAGAGATGGAACAAAAAGGTGCTTTAAAACTGTTTTAGGGCAGCTGAAATTCAAAATATTGCACCGGAAAGCCAACGATTTTCAAGTTATTGGAATCCGAATTAAGCACTTCATACAAGAAAACTTAGGGGTGTTTTTTTGTCAGACCTTCCCCCCACATTTTGAATTTCAACGTGGTTGAGCTGTACACCCCCTGACAATCCCAAAAGACTGAAGGCCTCGGTTCCACCTTTGCGCTGCTGTACAGCCAGCGGCTTTTGTAGGCAGGCATGGAGGTGGTGTTGCAGTCGGATGCCATTGCCACCCCCATATTTTGGCGAGGGTGCATTGCTTGGGGGAATGAGATATTTTGGCTACCTTCAGCTGCCAGGAGAGCGCAGTTGGCCATCAAATGGGCCAAAGCAGACCTGAGGATGCTCTCACTTTATCCTGAGGACTTGGCTGAACCTGAGAACCTAAAGCAAAAGGGCATCAGATTTTCTTTCTGTATATTTTTTGTTGGCTTGTGTTCAGTTCCAGGTTGGGGTACCCATCCATATTCTGGTGGCTACCGCACCTGTGAAAGGCTAAGTGAATTGTGTGCTCTCCTCCCTTCAGGATGCAGTGAATAAAAGTTTGCTTACTCCTCCTTTTCCAACTGCCCTGTAATTACCACTGTGCTTTCTTGAGGCTCAAAGTACTACAGAAATAGCAGCAAAGCCAGCCTCTTGAGTGGGGCATGTGTCACAGATAGGAAACTAAGCCGCATGGCTATGACGCATTAGACCTGAGAAGACGATGGGAACCTCCTCATATAAGATGATGGTTTGACTCATTAGAGCTGAATCTTTCCTCACTCTACATTTATCCTTCCACTAGCTTGAACGGTTTGTACCAACTGGTTTATTCCACTGACTTCAGTGGGTTATTCCACCAAATTCTGGTTTATCCTTCTTGTCAATTAGAGGAGAATCAGGGCTATTCATTCAGCATACAGTATATTCTGGAAATGGTAATTCCTTTGCTAGAGGTCCCAGTTTTGCTCTGCCATGTGCTATTGATGTGATCAGTGCATTATTTATAAAGGAAGGGTTTGGCTGTGAGTTTTAACCCTCCAGTGGCTGTAAAATACCGAGAAGCAGGTGGGCTTTGGTGGGAGCAAGTCAAATGCATAAGGTTTTTTGATAAACCCCAAGCTGCATCCTTATTCTGATATCTTCCTTTCCCAGGAGCTCAGAAGAGCAGGAAGCTGATGAGAGATGGCCAAGATGAACATGACGTTCCCTCCCGCCACGGTGCAGAGCTCTTCCAACCATAAAAAGGCAGATATCCCCATCAAAGTCAGGAGGAATTGAGGGGCGGCCCCGGGGGTGTAACGCCAATCCCTGGCACTGATTTCCAGTGGGGAAACCAGCCAAGAGTCAGTGGAAGTGATGTCTGTGCGAGGGAAAATGAAGAAAGCGTGGAAGGGAACAGGCAAGGCTGGGATGGGATGGAGAGGGATAGCGGCATTAGACCAAAATGAGAAAGGTCTTAAGCCTGGAAGAGTGCCCCAGAGGCAGAGTCCAGATCAGCCGCAGGAAACACCCTGCGGAGTCGAGCCAGCTGGAAGAAAAACATCATTTGCCTATTGGCACCTCCCAGGAAAGCCTTGCAAAGAGCAAAGGACAGCAGTGAACCCAGGATCATGAACCTGCCGGTGTCTACAGGGACTCTGGAGGGAAGTCGGGGAGACCGCCCCACCTCAGCCCCCCGGGAATGGCAGGTTGGAGGGATAGGCGAGGCACGCGGATGGATGTGAGAAGTGTCCCCCGTGTCCCCTGGCACTTACACCAACGGGGGGGGGGCGTGCCAGGAGACATGAACCAAAGCTCCCTTGACAGGGTAAACTCCGAAGACCAGATCCACAACGGGTGGAGATCAGCATGGCTCCATTTTAATGCATTGAAAAGCTTTCCCCTTAATGCCTCCTTCCCCTCTTCCATACATATTCTGTTCCTCCTCCACCCGCACCAGGCTAAAGCCATCCCTTGCACACCAGCTCCTGCACAACCGCTTCATTTTTCCGATGAAAGCCGAGGACGTAGGGAGAATTTGCCCCCCTCTTTCGAGCCACCACGGCTTCCCCCTGCTAGTGCCGCCCCCCGCCGCACCTTCATCCCTAAGCAGAGCGCACAGTTCTGAGAATGAGACAATCAGGAGACAGGGGAGGAAAAAAAAAAGTATCGACAGAAGTAAATCAAGAAATCAAAAAACTTAAGCAGAGAAAAAGCAGTTTGAAAGGTAAAGTGTTCAGAGAAAGCCCTTTCCTGGATGAATCTAATTGTTTTGTTATCTTTACCCACCAAAGCATTTACTTTGGTTTGTCGCCCGATCCACAAACACTTTCGAGGAGATGACATTACCGAAAGGCAGGAACATCTGCATCAGCTCAGCATCCCCAAACTCCTGGGGCAGATGGTAGATAAACAGGTTACAGCCCTCTGGTCCTGTAGGTGAGAGAGGAGAGACAAGGAGAGAGGGAAGGTGAATGGGAAGAACGGGAGGTGGAAAAGACCAGGTTTTTCTCCCCAAGCCTTTCTCTGGCTGGTGCAGGAGGCTTAGTTGGCTCCAAAAGAGGTCTGCACCCAGTCGTGCATTAATTGGGGGTGCAACCTCTACATCAGGACTTTGCAGGCATCTAAAGGCTGGAAGCTGGATGGGAACAGGGGCAGGGGACAAATCAGTCTGGGCAGACCCTGCAGAGCATATGTGAGATACAGCACTGTGAGAGCCAGGCTATGGTGTGACCCAGCACGACAGTACTTATGTTCTGCAGTATTGAACACGCACAGCTTATCTTTGCAATAAGGGATTTCATCACTTCCTTCGGGAGTCTGCCAAGACCTCACCCTCGAGGTGGTGGAAGAAATTCCCCAGGGAGCTTCTGGATAGCAATCCAGACTGGCAAATTTTAAACTTTAATCCCCCAAGAAACCAAAGGCACTCTGTGACCCCTGGCTTCGATCCCACAAAGCCCTTCACCCCTTCTAACCAGGGAAGGGGGTGGACCAATGAGCACCATAATGTCTTCTTGGGACCTATAATGCCGGCTTAGTTAACCTTTGAGGTGACCAAATACTACAGGGATAGGCTTGAACATAAAGCAGACAAAAGGAGAGAGAAAGCGGCGGAGCTGGATGGACAGAAAGAAAGAAAGACGCACTTCCTGGGATTCTTGTCATACTCTTGCATTATTTCATTGAATCTCATGTAACCGTTGCTCCCATCCATCCAGGCCACCCAAAATAATTTCCCACCCTTCCTGGTGTTTATGCGCAGAAGACCCATCGCCGTTCTTGTGCAGGCTCTGACGCAGTGATCGCGTGTGATTATGTTGCTTTGTGGAATTACATATTCAGCCCCGCGCCCCTCTGCCCATCTTAGCGAAGGGCCGTGAATCAGAAATGTCACCCAGTTTTTGGGGAATCAATATCCCACCCGCTGGTTCCAGGCAGAGACCGTTCACCGTCTCCTTGAGGATGCTAAAAGGGACAGAGGCCGCATTCCCGCCGCCTTGTCCAGGGTGCAGTGGGAGCCCTTCACTCACTCAGCTTTATTCGGCTTTATTCACCATTCCAGAGAGAAGGAGGAAGGAGATGCTGTGACCATGCCAAAAAGTCCCTGGGGGAAGTCATTCCCAATGGCCTTTTCTGGTTCACATATTTTTATTCTCTTACAAAGGCAGGGGGAGAAAGTCCAGAGGAAAAGAGCATTTTTGTCCAAATGAGTTGATCAAAAAAGTGATGTCTTGATTGGTCAGAAAATGTCAAAATGCATGTATGTGTGCATGTGGAGGTCTCTGGGCTGGGGAGGGTGAGGAGTTGTTCCTATGCAGAAGGAAAAGCCTGTTCCCAGATCTCAAAATCCCCTGCAAAGTGGATTTTCCAGCATCTCAGGCGTCACCTCTGCTAGCTCAACTTTGCCTGCAAGCCTATGGTGGGACCAATTCCTTGGGGGGAAGCAAATGGCAACGGTGGGTCTTTATGTTGCTCCCTCCCACCTTACCATGATGGACCATGCTCTAATCATGGTCTGATTCAACAAAGCTGACTTTCTCCCTTTTATTGCTGGGGCACGGTATGGGGAAGAAAAGGATTTTAATGCTCTCGCTTTCTTCATCAGGGCATAATTACAGTGTCATAACACAGCAAATTACAACTTTGCCTTTCCTGGGAGGGAGAGGAGTTCGCCGAGATGCTCCCACCTTTTATTGGCCATTACTCATTGCCTGGCTGGCAGGAGAAGTACGTCGAAGTCAGGATTCTGACAGATGCCCATTTAAAGCTCATTAAAATTCCTGGGCCTCAGCGTGATTGAAGTCACAGGCTCTCCACATTTCCTTTTGGATTAATGGAAAATGAAGCCCTAATGAATATTTGCTAAGCACAATTTTCCCCACTAATTTGCTAAAAGGACTGTCAGGAAGGAACAGCTGATCCTTTGCATTTCAGGCGTTTCCTAGAGGTCGCGAGGTGGCTGCTGAGTTTATTCCAAATGGGGGCATGTCAGTGCACTGGGATAATTAACTAATTAGGCAGCCAGTTGTCCGCTTAGCAAAATTACTTTTGAACCATGGTGGCCTACAGCCAGGCTCCCCTCTTTCAGAGCCAGTAATCTCCCAGCCACTTTTTGTGCCTTCTTCAGGCTCCCTGCCTCCAGAAGTGCATGCCATTCAGCCTCCAGCAAAGAGCCGTGCAATTCATTTCAATCCAGTGCAACTACGTACAGCTGACACGAAGCATGAGACAAAAGCAGACCCTAGGGGTATCTGCGAAAAGTGCGAGAAACCCAATCAGGATCGAGTTATAGCTACTACTGATGAGAATGGCAGGAAAGCGCCATTTCAAAACTTGAAAGCAAGCTAAACAAGTCTTCAAAGGTATCTGAGTGCTGTACAGCACGGGGAGGAGTGAAACCCTGCCCCTATCGCGGTCCGTGGCAAAGCTGCCATTGCGTTCAGCGAAGCCAAGATTTCACACAAGAAAACTGGCAGTCTTAGGAAAGCACACCAGCTGCATTTCTGATGTCCTGGCTGTATTGTGCACGAACAAGGAACCTGTCCATACCTAATAGTGTACCTAGCAAAACCTGTGACGCCCTAGAGAGGGGTAATATACAGAAAGGAGATGAGGACTTTTACCCCACCCTCCTCTCCTCCAAGTCTGAAGGTTGGCTTCAGGAATTAGGCTTGAAAGGAGCATTTCTTGACACCACTGTGGGATCAAGTACAGGAGGGGAGGAAGATGGAAAGAAGTAAAGCCCTTGCTTAGAGCCCATACCTGCTCTGAGGGTGAGCTGGTGAGACATTAGCTATGGGGTTCTAGGTTGATTCTGTCTTGGTAAGCCAAACTCAAATTTGTTTTGTCCTCATCCCATCTCACCTCATCCCATCTCAACCCAACCCAACCCAACCCAGCCCAACTCAACTCAACCCAACCCGAAGTGGGGTTTTCTAACTGCAAATCCACCTCCCCCAACACTGAGTAGCAATTTTGGTTTGACTTCTTCTTATGCTATTAGCAACCATAATGGTGGGTGAGCCTTTCCTTATCTCCCTGTCTGTCCATCTATGCGTCCATCCATTGATCCATCCAAATGGGATTTATCACTGTTGTACCGCTTGATGTTAAAGAGATCACCAAACGATCTCTCTCTTACCCTCCATTGCCTTAATCTGCAAGAATAAATCTCCATAGCTGAAACGTGTGTGTGTGTGTGTGTGTGTGTGTGTGTGTGTGTGTGTGTGTGTGTAGGAACTTCCTGAGAAAAAGAAAGCTAAGTCAAACCCATCAGTTATCTTTCTAGTTGTGAAGATCACAGCTGTTTCTCTATAGACTTGGCTCAATGCCTGAGGAAGATTTCCTCAACCATAGTCATGAGAGTCCTCCTATTACTTGAGAGTTTTGTGGCTCCAGTGACAGTGGCTTTAATGGGAGGTGAAGGACAGGGAGGAGGGGAGCTCTTGGTTACTTGGCACTGATTCTACTGAGTGCAGTACAGGGACTTTTTAGCCCCAACTTTCCCATTTGTTTCAGTGGGTCTGCAAGTCAGTCCAATATCTAGCTCCTCACTGGCAGCGCTACTGACAGTCTAGGCCAAGCAGAGCAGAATCAAGTTGTCTCTCCCATAGTTGCCATGGCTTTTCTCTAGCAAAATCCTGCTGCTGTTGCTTAAATGGGTGGACATGACTCGAAGACACTCAGGGCCTGATTCTGATTTCAGTGATGTTGTTATAAATCCACGGACTTCAAAGAAGCTATTGCTAAAGTGTGGACACATGACACATTTACACTAGGATGATCTCTATCATTTTTGTATGACAGCAGGTTGTCCTTGGTATTGCAGAGCCTTGCCACTGGGGAGTACACAACAAATGACCTGTTTCCCTTGAGACAACAGATGCGCTGGGTTGAACTGTGGATGGATGTTACATACCCTGGGGTAACCGACACCAATGTGGTTTTAACCATGATTTTTCCAGGGGTAATTCTACACCAGATTCGAACAAACCCACCGGTGTAGGCTGTATGTTGTGTCTGCTCCATCCTTCCACCTGTGGGCAAGTGGATAACACTAACACAAGCATGTCGTGTGTCCACACCCCTACTTTACACCACTGTAAGTGAGGGAGGTTCAAGCCCAGCAGGAGTAGAGAGTTCCACAGTCATTCAGGATCAGACATCCAATTTGAGCACAGAGATCCACAGTTCAGGTAAAAGTGAATATTTCATAATATCTGCAAATACTTTCACCAGTATGGAAACATTCTGTTTCCACTTAAATCTGGTTGCAGGATGTGGACCCACAGAAATGGCATACAGCACTGACTACCCGACTGCAACGTTCACAAAGAAGGCATTCGTCTTGGAAAGGCTCCCAAAGTTGGGTTATACCATAAGGATGCATTTGGAGTGTCCTTCCAGAGGGACACAAACCCAGATGGAAAGCACTCATAGACTCCATAGCGGGCACATCTACACGCTCATTAATGCACCATAGGTACTGTGCATTTATTTTAGTACTTCCTTAATGAACCGTTAACTGAATGCACTGCATTTACTGCACAGTAGCGTCGGAGCACAGGTTTTTTTGTGACGCTTACTGCGCAGTAGCCTAATAACATTGTGCAGTAGCATATTAGCATGGTTTTGGCGTGGCACGCTACTGTGCAGCGTTATTAGGCTACCGCATAGTAAACGTCTCGTGTAGACGCTCGCAGTGACTGCTTTTGAGACTGTCGCTCTTGTTCCAGCGCTGTGTCTGCTACCTCTTCTGGTTTTGGCATGCATTAGAGAAGCCAACAGTTTGCACAGCCCTGATTGAGCTTCCACTGTAGTGAGCTCTCTCTCCTTCTCCCCCTTGTTGAGTTTTTCTGGGTTTTTAAGAGCTATAGAAGCATGAGCAAATCAGACTAAATGAAAATTAGCCGAGATTGTGACCTGTCTCTCATTACCCAAACCTAAACTTCGCCTAGGCTGTGATCAGCTTGAATATGTTCTCCTACCCGTACACTGTCAGCTACTGAGTGCTGCCTCTGTTTGTAGGTAATGAGTAGTCTCTGCAGGCTGGTAGCAGGAGCCAAACAGCTCTGGGCTTGTTATCCAGAATGAGAATTGGGAGACGAGGGTTAGCACTGTTATTAACAACGTGATCATCAATGTTGTTGTTGTGGTAGGCCTGCTTCATTAAAGAATCAATGTTTGTGCAGTGCTTTGCAGATATAAAGCACTGTATCAGTGCTGAGTATTAAGCTTTTTATTACTGAGTTAGCACTTGCTGCATTTTTGTATCTATTCACATTTCTGAAAAAGGTTAAATGCAGCCTGTTAGCATGGACTGGCCTTTCTGGAGGCTCTTTCCTCCCCTCCCCAGTCACAAGTCCCCAGCAGTCAAAATGCACAGGAATGGTTAAGCTAAATGATACCAGTGGCCCATCTAATTTGGGATCCTGGCTCCCACTATGGCCAGTACTAGACACTGCAGCAGACATTGCAAGAAGCTGGGCAGTAACCAAAATCTGTCCCTGGGGATTTTTTCTTCCTAATCCCCAAGAGGTGGAGGGTATCCTAAAAGGGCACAGCAGCTCCAAAACAACAACCGTTTGCAACTTTTGAGGTCCCATGTTAAGCAAGGCTCAGCCCTGTGTTTAATCTAGCCCCACCGGGTAGCAAAAGTGCTGTGCATCAGTATGGAGGGATGTGCAATGCTCATGCAGCATGGACAATACTAGAGCTAATTAGGAACTGGAATTACTGTTCCCATGGGAAACTATGACATTGGCAGGGGGGCAGGTTCCACATCAAGACCCAACATTTCACAGTCTCTCATGAACCAAAAAAATCACCTCCAAATTGATTTGCAACTGTGTTGGTTCAACAGTATTGTGTTGGATAGCAAAATGAACAAGGTATTGTGCTGTGGTTCTAGATGCTGGAGTCTGATCCTGGCTCGGGGCTCATGGGAATAGGACTCATTTAGTGGGCCCAGGTGTAAATGCATATGCCATTACTTAGGGAATCAAAGCTGCAGGGATTTGAGCCAAACAAATTATTTGTGTCCTTTTGGCTACAGACACCGGCCTACCCTTAGCCAGACTAGCCACTAAGCTCGGGTGGACCCTTGGGATTGAGTGCCATCTTGAATGGCTTCAGGCTGGCATTTCTGTTCCATTCATGTCCCAAGCATAAAATGACATACACCGCATTGAATGTATCCCAGAAGAGTTTCCATTTTGCATTTTAACATCACGTAAAGGTTGACATTACGTGACGCTCTTGAAACATTAAACATTACGGAGACTAAACATTTTGACTTTGTCAAAATGGAAAGTTTTGACTTTTTCCCAGTGGAAAAGTTTTGACTTTTTCCCCTGCCCCTCTCCACCCAACACCAAAATCGACCCATTCTTGTGAAACATTTTGGATGAAATGAAACTCCAGTTTTATAAACTGAATTTTTTTTTTTAACCAGTTATAACACGTACGACTTTGTACAAAATGTCGCTATCCAGGTTGCTCAGTTAAGCTGCCCGCCAGTGGCAGAGAGGACCTAATGTTTCTGTGGGTTACCATGAGCAAGAAAGGATGTCAGGTAAGAAGGAGCCTGCAAGAGTAGACTAAAGGGATGAGGCATTTGATGAGCTGTGTAGACGTAAGAGACTATAATGCAATGGGGCTGGCTTGATGGTATAGACAGCATCTCTCTTTACTCACCTTCTCTCTGTTGCTGTGGGATCATGGGAGGTGGCTGTGGAAATGCTTGGCTAATCTGGCCATAAGCAGCAGGATAAGCAGCTATAGGAGAAAGAAAGGGAGAGGGAAAAAAAAAGAGAGGAAGATTTCAGCACCAGGGAGTCATTCCACCAAGCTGTAAGTAGACATCTCTCCAGCATTTTGACCGTGAGTGGAGAGACACAGGGGAGGAGACAGATCTCCCAGTGAGCATCCATCGCCCAGCCCTGCTTGCTCTGGTTTCAGATGCTCCCCTCCTCGATGTTAGCTTTGCTGCCCTATACGTTGCTTTGAGTGGCAGGTTCAATGCAAAGGGGTGCCAATACAAGGGTGCATGCCCACTATGCACCCTGTACCCACTTCCACTCAGCAAGGGGACTGAATGGCTTGGGGACTAGTAGTGTCCCCCACCCCCCTACATTTTAGATGGGGCTGGAGGGTTGGCTGGAGAGGAAGCTCCAGGCTGTCAGACCACTTGCTGGGTTCCCAGGGAGGCAAGATTGTCAGTGCAGCTTTGGATGGCGGGTCCTCTAGCATCCATTACACCACTCAGTCCCTTCCTGACGCCTGCCCCTCAGCACCCTCAAGAGGTAGGGTAATTCAGACACTGCACAGAGGAGCTGGGTCTGTCTTTGGGATTGTGGCCTTCAAAACCAAGGCCACGTAACTGCAGACCCAGGGAGACTCTTTCATGTGGAAAAGCCATCAAGCTCCCCTTTGGGGTCTGATTTTGATTTCTGGCTCATCCTGTGCCAATGGTGATGTGGCCCCTTCAGGTTAAGCTTTATCCACATCCCCAAACTTCCAGTGTGATGCTTGGGGCATAAAGACGACAGGATCAGGTCTTACCATAGCATACTACTTTCCATGCTCTACACACCCAGGCATTTACACAGTCTCTTGCACTCCCCCCCCTTTCATTCAGCTGTGCCAGACAAATACATTTCATTCATTAGTCTCTTGTGTTTATATTCACATGCACATGTGTGTGCACATGTGCATGCACACACACACAACTTTCCATGCTATAGTAACCTGACGTGGATATGCACCCAGGCATTTACACAGTCTCTTGCACACACACCCTCCCCTTCCATTCATCTGTGCCAAATACATGTAATTCATTAGTCTCTTGTGTTTATATTCACATGCACATGCATGTGCGTGCACGCACACACACACACAACTTTCCATGCTATAGTAACCTGACGTGGATATGCACCCAAGCATTTACACAGTCTCTTGCACACACACCCTCCCCTTTCGTTCATCTGTGCCAAATACATTTAATTCATTAGTCTCTCGTGTTTATATTCACATGCACATGCGTGTGCGTGCACACACACACATACACACAAAAACACACACACAACTTTCCATGCTATAGTAACTTGATGTGGATAGGCACCCAGGCATTTACACAGTCTCTTGCACACACACCCTCCCCTTTCGTTCAGCTGTGCCAAATACATTTAATTCATTAGTCTCTCATGTTTATATTCACATGCATGTGCACGTGCACACACACACACAATACCCATATGCAGATTCTCTCTTGCACACTCCCTATGATCTTTTTACACACTTGAGACAAGGTCTCTCTCATATACACACATATATGCAGACGTGCATACACACAGTGGAAGTACTGGAAAAATGTCGCCAGTTCCAGCACCCTCAGCAAATGGGTTGGGGGTGCCATTCAGCCCTGTGGATGGCAGATAATGTGCCACTGTACTAAAAATACAGCTTGAGGCTGCCTGGGCACCCAGAGAGAGGGGGTAAGTGTGCGCGCGTGTGTGCAGAAGGGTTAATTAACAGCTCAAAGGGTTGAGCTGCTATCCATCCATCAAACCTCACAAGCAATAAATGACAATAACTAAAACACCAGCAAATGAAGCCTTACATAGAGAATTAAATTAAGTTCCCAGATACAGCACTGACCTGAGATAATAGCCATTCCACAGCAGGAGCCCATGACTGCTCCACTTACCGCGGGAAATAATGACTTTGGGGTTGCGGCTTCCTCGTGGTGTTAGTGATGGCCGCCCCGGGAGGGGATGCAGAACACATCAGGGTCACGCTCTGCATCGGGTCAGGCCTGCCGGTGTCAGTCCATCAACTCTAAAGGAGTTGCTCTGGACTGACGCCGGCAGGGCTGAGAGCAGAAGTTGGACCCGATGTGTCATGGGAAGGGCTGCTGGGTTTGTCCACGGGGCAAACACAGCGGAGACGGCAGCTCAGGCGGACAGGCTGGAGCAAGCTTTAGACCCAATCTGGCCAGCCATCTGAGGATCTGGGCAACATAGGACATGGCAGCCCGTGCGGGGTTATGCACGGCTGCAACAGCGCATCACCCTGCAGCACAGACCTCCCCGTGCGCCTCAGAGGGTAGAGAGGCTGGGAGAGGTAAGATGAAGCTTTGCCAATGCCCTTCCCCTCTGGCTGTTGGACCAGGGAGACCACAGACAACAGGAATCTGGGGAGATCTGATTTTCCTGTCGTGGTGTAAATCAGGAGACCAAAGCGAATGGAGCTGCACCGGGGGCAAGGGTTTTATTTGGCTCCATGCAAGTCAACAGCAATCTTTCCACGGACTTCAAAAAGGGCTGGACTGGGTCCAATTTGGGGGCTCAGATTTAGCGGGTGCGTTCACACCCCGCTGTCATGGCCTGGTGCTGTCCCCAGCTCATGAACCCAATCCCCTCCCCTCCCCCCAGCACAGTAAAATGCTACCGGGAAGCGAAAGGTTTATTGGGAGAAAGTGTTAATACTAACGACCTGCGTACTGCTGCACTCCAGCGTAGGCTTGTTGCAAAGGGTCGGCTGCAGTGGGGCTCTGTGCTGTGGAGACACAAGAGAGAAAGGAAATAAAGGCATTGAAATAGCACATTCCCACTCTTCCCTGGGGCGGGCCGGGTGAGGAGCGGATGAACGTGGAGACTGAAGTTCACAGAACAGGTGCAGCTCGTGCACCTCTCACGGCAAACCGACTCACTTCACTTACCCAGGGTGGGTTTGCTCAGCTCTATCCAAGCCTTTTAAAAGCGCCCGGGGCTGCATTGCCTGCATTTGTATAAATGGCAAAATGCATGTCAGCACTGAGAAAATGGCAGCGGCACGCTTTTGAACTAAAACGCACTGAAGGTGTTTTAGTGCAAAAGTGTATCGCTGCCATTTTCTCAGCACTGCCGTGCATTTTGTCATTTATAGTGATGTATGCGTGGCAGCGCCAGGCACCTCAGCTCGCGTGCAGAGCAGACTCGATTAATCACCCCATGCATTGGAGCAGATAAATGTATGCGTACAGATGCCCAGGGCTTTTATCTGGATAGAGGCGGGGTTGTGCATGGTTGCTCTAATGCAAAGCTCCACTCCCAACTGGAGCCAGGTTGAGAAGGATGCCTAGGACAAACCCTTCGGCACTCTTCTCGGAAACCCCTACCTCTGGAAGGGGAGAGGTATGCAAACACAGAAAGAAAGACAGCGAGAGAGGAGGAGAGGATGAAAAAACCCCCAACTGAATGCACAAATGAGCAAAAGAAAGAGAAAATAAAGCAAGTTGGTTGTTCAGGAGACACAAGCCTATCCTGCTACTGCAATGCACCCTCAAGGTAAGAAGCAGAGGAGGAACAGGTGAACTGCACCTGGAGTGATGTGAGGGGTATGTCCCAGGAGTCCTGGGCCCCTCACCAGCTTCATGCCATGCCCCCCCACCCATGGGTGATGCTGCGTCTATGGGAGAGGTGGCAGCAGCCAAAGGGTTCACGTAGCGGGCTCTGGGAGTAGTGACCCTCCTGTTCCCCCTGCTAGCCAGTGGCTGCATTAGGTCCCTGGCCGCTGGCTGTGCTGACACTTTTCCCCACAGCATCGGCATATCCCATGAGCGGGGGGAGGGCATAAGGCTGAAGAGGGGAGTGGGACTACTGGGACGCGACCCTCATGAGCTCCCAGCTGCCCTACTAGTTGCAAGCAACTCTTGCCCTGCTTCACCTGGACCACAACCCTGCCCCTGCCCTGAGTGCTGCTGATTATCATTGCCAACGGCCGTGGATGTGGTCGCACTCATTCAGCACTGGTTTTGCAATACAGACATTGCGAGTGGAATAACTGGGATGTGACTCAAGGTGATGATCCTCTTTATTTTTTCTTCCATACAACGAACACACCAGGGAGAGGAAAATGCAGGTGCAAAATGATAGAAATTGCCCAGACATGGGGCAGAAGCAGGTTTTGTTTTTCCTTAGAAAGGTAGGTAGTAGCGATTGACCCAAGTCTAGATGGCTTGGGCCTAAACTCGCCCACAAATTGGAGGCAATTTCGATCTGGAACCCAGCTTCAGAGCTAGTGCCAGGGTGGTTTTTATTCTGAATAGTTTGTGTCATGGGAGCCCTTAGGAGCTCCAGCTCTGGACCAACACCTCCATACGGCAGTAGGTGCTGGACAATCCTTGAAGAGAAGGACTGACCTGGTGCTAAGATGCTTGCAACCTAAGTCTAAGTCTAAACCTCTCCATCCTTGGAGGTTTTGAAGCCCCGGGTAGTCAAAGCCCGGGCTGGGATGATGTAGTTGGGGCTGGTCCTGCTTGGAGCAGGGGGCAGGACTGGATGCGTTCTCCTGAGGTCCCCTCTCACCCTAAATTTTCTACAGTGCTGTGAGAGACAACAATTGAAGACAGACAGACGGCGGAGCAGAAGGAAACTATTGCTCGTTTCCCCTCAACACCGTTTTAAAAGCATTGCTTTGCTCTCTGCTCAAACGCAGCCACCCCCTCGGCTGCATACAGCAGCTGCTCTAACGGCGCCGCTCCACAGCTTTCGGAGAAGAAGCAGTGAATCGGTGTCTGAGGCACCCAAGCCCTCCCTTGCTTTGAAAGTGCATCTTCTCGCCATAAACATGTTTAAAAAATAAAATATAAAAAATATTTGAATAGTGGCTATAAAGTGTCACTGATTAGTTTTCTTGCACGCAGCCCAGCCTTTGGCTCCTTTACTATTCACTCCATCCAGGACGAGTGCACACCAACTGCAGACGCTTCCTCAGCCTGACGAAGGGCATTTGTGCCTGAAAGCTTGCAAAGATTTTTTCCGCAGCTATTTGAGTTGGTCTAATAAAAGATATCAGATTTACCCAAAGAACTTTGTCTTCTCGCTATACAAACTTCCTAAAACTGTTTATTTTTGTGAAACTTTGAAGTCTTGTGCCAGCACAGCTAAAGCTGGTGAAGACGTTCCCCTCCCGGCCCCTTCCCCTCTGGTTGGTACACACACACACACAAAAAAAGGATTGAATAAGCTCTTTCTTTATCTGCAGCAATAAAATATTTAAAGCAAAGCTTGGCTGCACCTTCAGTCCAAGTGTCACCTTGGCCCTAATATTTCACTTCTTGTTATGAGTTTAATTTGTATTTATTAGTACTGCACTGTTCTACATTTATGTAGTCCCCCAGGCTTTGTACTTTTAAGAGGATCCCTTAGGGAGCTGCCACTTGCTCCCCCTCCTCTTCACCTCCCTTCTCTCTCCCCGAAAGGCGGTGTGACTTGAGGCAAGGGCTCAGATGGTCAACGCAAAGGTCTAGAAAGAAAGTCTGTTTGCCCTTGGTGAGCCCAGGAAGAGACAGGGAAAGTCTGATAAGGAGTGGCAAGCCCTGGCAAATACACCTGAAGGGGTGTTATAAACAGAGGATAGACCACTGCCCATGGCCAATGGGACTGAACAAAAAGGGATGGTTTTAAATGGCAACTAGGGACATTTAGGTTGGATATTAGGAAAAGTTTTGAACTACAAGGACGGTGAAGCACTGGAAGAAAGCTGTAGCATCTCCATTCGTTTTAGGAAAAGGTTTAGATGGTACAAACAGGGGTGATCCTGCCTTGAGCAGGAGGTTGAACTAGATTAATTAAAATACACTAGAAAACATACTCCTCCCATAACTTTACCCCCCCACCCCATTTTCAACCCTAGAAGGGAAACATTCAACTAAAACTTTTTTTTTTACTGCACAAACCATTTTTTTTGCAGATCTTAAGATACAGACTGGAAGGGATGATCACATGAGGTCCCTTCCAGCCATAAACGTCTGAGCGAGGGGAGGAGGTGGAAGGAAAGGCTCCCACGATGTCAAAAAGATGTTAGGAAGGACCCAAGCATGAGGCAGACTGGCCCACGTGGGATGGCTGGAGAAAGACACCAGCAGCACAGAATGAACCCCACAAACTCAGGACCTGGTGCTTGACTGAGCAGTCTTAATGAGAAAGGAGGTACTCATGTGGCTGAGCAATGGTGGGAATTTCTGCAACAAAACCTCGCAGTCTGGAACAGAGGGAAACAGCTTACAATGTTTGGCAGGACATGCACGCATCTAAGAGCACGGGCAGATAAACGCACACCCCGCGCGATGCTTATTTGTATGTGGAAGCAAATTGCACTGGGATCAGGAGTGGACAGACATGCAGCAGTCTCAGAGGAGCTGCGTGCAGGAGGTGGCTGCTACTCAGTGTCACTAGTAGACTTCTCTTTGTCTTTATTAGCACACGGTGACCCCACAATAAACAGGGGCAGACTTGCAAGGGTAGAGTTTTACCACTGATTCATGTGTTAGTCACTAGATGGGGAGACTTTTCCCAAGTTTAAAGGTTTGTGTCATCTGTCCCCTACTTCTTTTCTTTTTTACATCGGTGACAGAGGCATAATCATCATCTGTCCCAATACCCAATGACCTTCCACTGCTGCGGTACCAGGACACCTCCTAATTATTTAAACACTGACTTGACAAGAGCTATTTTTCTCCTTTCCTTCCCACAGAATAGGAGAAGAAGTTTGCCTAATTAATAGGCTGTTCATTTGTGTACGTGCCCATATGTATGCATGTGGGTGGCAAAATTACTAAGGAAAGAGATGCCTTCGGTTTTGAATAGGATGAAGACTGTGGTTTTCCTTACTGCTTACAAGAGTGAGTTCCTGCCACTGGGCGAAGGTCTGTCTCCTGAACTCATCGGCCTCTCTGGCCGCTCGACATTTCCATTGCCCCATCAGGACACGGCTGTGACGGGAGTCACAGAGGGAGCGGGGAGTGTTTGTGTGGCAGGGGTCCGTCCCAGGGAGGGCTCGCAGTATCAGAAGAGAGGCTCTGACCTAGGCTCAGTATTCAATGGGGAGCGCATGCAGAGAGCCGAGCACCCCAGCGAGGTATCGTACGATTGTACCTCTAATACTCGTCAGTGCTGTAGAACAAACCTCTCTTTCTATCTGCGACTGACACGTATTAATTAGCAGCAAGACAAAGCCAGATTCCAGGGTGGGACCCAGCAATCCCAGCTGCCACTCCCCCCTCCTCACAATTAGACATCCCAGCCCTTTCCCTCACTTGGGCAGATTTGGGCGTCTTCACTAAATGTGATTTCCATCTGTTTCTGGTCCCTTCCTTTGCCTGCCCACAAAGGCGCAGGAATACCCTGGCAATGTGATGGAGTCCATGCCGTGAGTGCCTTAAACTTAACCCCCCACCCCAACAATCATATCCTTGCAATCATGCAACCTCCCATGCCCTTGTGACCATGCGCTCCATCAAGGTGAGGGGTAAATGGGAGCAGAATTAAAAAAAAAACCCCACCCACTAACAGCTATTGGGTCATTATTTGGATAGAAAAAAAGTCTGACCAAAGTTTAATTATAGCAAACTTCCTAATGAATTGGGTTTTTTTTCAGGGAGGGGAGTGGAGCAGAAGTTGTTGGTTGGCCCGAACTGAAGAGTGCCCTAGAGGCAGTTGGATTTGCAGCAAGATCCCCCTGAAAAGGGGAGGGGACCCAAGCTGCCAGATCAGGGTTTCTTCCAGAAATGTGCCCCCTTTCCTGCCACAGCAGTTCCTCTCCCAGGTCTGAAGTATTCAGGCAGTCTGCAAGGCTCAGGGACCCAGGGCTTTCCATAAATGTCAAACTCAAACAGGCTGTCTCAAGATGGGGACCTTGGGCATCTCAGCATCCTTTCACAGTCCCTGGGGCTGGAGATGCTCATGCTTCCAGCATCTGGGGCTTCATCCCATCACCTTTGGCAGAGAATTGCAAATAGGTTTTTGTTCCCAATCAGAATGCACCCAAATTTGGGGCAGATTGAAATCCTTTGTGGAACTGAACGACTTTTCTCTGCTTGGTTCTTACCTTTTATAAAGGGGCTAAGGTATGGAGAGGTTCATGGTAGCCAAGGCTTCAGAGGGGACAAGGGCCAGGATATCCCTGGAAACTCATAAAAATCACAGAGAATCAGGGCTGGAAGGGAGCTCCGGTGGTCATCTAGGCCAACCCCCTGCCTAAAGTGGGACTGTGCCTATCCAAACCATTTTTATCCAAATCCATAATCTAACCCATAATCTAATCCATAATCTAACCCCTTCATAAAAGTATCGTCAACCGTGTGGTGACAAGACATAACCCCGCTAACCTGCCCCAGGTAAAGTAAAGGGATCACAGCAACTAATGTCCTACTTCTGTAAAAGATCGGTCCTATACACTCAAAAGATTTTTGGTAGAGCCCATGCCCCCTGCTATAGAAGAAGGAAACCCTCCCAGATGTCTGTACCAATCTGACCGGGGGTAAAGTTCCCTATTGACCACAATAGGGTGATGGGTCTAACCCCAAGCAAGACCCTCTAGTCAGGAACCTCTAGGTCGAAGTCCCAGCAGAAGTGTTGGCACAGCACAGTCAAAATCTCAGCCTTGGATGCAGCCAACACCCGACGCACCCGCGGAGGACTTTGGACAACCAGACTCTGTCCCTATCTCGGAAGAAGAGAACGAGGCCTCCGGACACGGAAGTCCATGCCGCTAGTTCAAGTCCACGTGGCCTGAGAGACACGCTTTCCTCATCAGCGCCAAGGTAATCAGCTTAGGGACCTTAATTTGAAACCACTCTTTACCTTTTAGGATTAAATATTAAAAGCAGCAAAATGTTTTATTTAAAGGGCTTGGCACAACAGGGCGCTAAATGCAGCTCTTGTCTCTCCCACGCAAAGCTTTTAGTGCTTGTTATTTTCCCAGGCCATTAGGAGCCTTGTCAGCCCGGGCACTGTCTGACTGTAAAGTCGGGGGCTTCTCCTGCTCCTGGTCTCGGCTTAGGTCCTGTGTCAAATTTGACCTGGCTTGAAGCCCACTGCAGGCAATAGAAAGGTCCCCCATTGGGGCCCTTGACCTCAGAGGAGAGGAAGGCACAGGGTTTTAGTACTTTCTCCTCTTTGCTGGGGCCTAGATGCAATCTCAACCCAAGCCACTCTGCACAGACTTACAAAGCAAGCATGGTCAGCATGAGGCCAACCCAACTGAACCCATCTCCCCCCCCCCAGCAATGAAACCTGCAGCGAGGCAACACTTCAGCAGCTTGGGGCTCTCTGAACTATAAAAACAACTTAATTCACTGTTTCTTTCCCTGAAAGGACCCCTTAGAAAATGACTAGAAGGCTGACCAGCGGTCAGGAAGACATGTCTAGGAATGAGTGCCCCAACTGAACCCAGGATTTCTGAAACCCGGGTCCTTTAGCTCAAAGGATGCATCAACACAGCAAAAGAAGGGATGAGCATAGCATAGATAGGCATGCCCAATGCTAGCTTGCAAGCTTTAATTTAGTTAGGAGAGGAAGCAGAGGTGATACGGCAACTCTTCGCCTGGACTGTCAACTGGAGGCCATATACAGGGTCTCCAGCAGGCTTGTACAACCTGTGCTGAAGTCCATCCCACCAAGGGTGTCACTGCCATTCTTGCCCGTCCTATCTAAATTAAAGCTAGCTGAGGTGCACTTATCCATGCCCTGTTTGCTGTACAGATGGGGCCATCAGCTTTTGAGATCTTCAGTGCTCAAAACACACACTTCCTTAGAGCCATGCCATATGGATAAGCATCACAGCCAGCTTACATCTCAATATACCTAGATATGAAGTGAAATAAAAGTGAAGATAGGACTGAGATAAAGCGTCCCTATCCAGTTCCAACCCTCCCCAAGGCTCGCTCATATTTGTCTGTTGGCAGAGGGGAGCTTCATCTCTTGTTAAAACTCAGAATGAACAGGGGGGATCTGAATGATTTCTTTGTCCTCCCAGAGAAGAGTGTGCGGGGCTTTGTTTTATATATTACTCACTGCAGTGCATGCGCCCAATTAACACAGGGTCTACGTTTCAGTGGGACAGAGTCCTTGAACACTGCAATCTCTAGCATTACCGGGGCTCGGCTGAGGGAGCTCTGCTCATTCACGCCTGTGCTCGTTCCCTTTCTGTGCTGTTACGCTCTTCCCCTTGTGCCTTCACCTGTCACGCAAAGCTCCAGCTGAAGGGGGCCTGGTGAAAGATGATGGACTGACAGTCCCAAAAAATGACAGGTAGGATTCAAAGGTGAGATGTAAGTTAGAAACCCCACAGTAAGAATCCCTCATAGTCGGCTGCCCTAGATTTTACATCGACTCTGCCGACGTGCTGGAAAGTCTGAGCTGGCTTACACAGGTGCTGGGCGCGTCTACATGTGCATTTAAGAATTACATAGATACCAGAATAGATGTGCAATTAAGGCTATTTGGCTTTCCTGCACATTAAATTTACTACCTGCATATGTGTAGGCAGGTAGTAAATCATTTACTGCTCAGTAAGCACTTGCATGTCTAGACAGTGACACTTTACTGTGCAGTAGATTACTGCGCAGTAAAGCATCTTGAATAGACACAGCGACTGAGGAGCTGGAGCAGGGTGGAGGAGACTTGTTTGCAGCTGAGTCCTGACAGCCTGAGTGGGGCTGCTGCAGTCAATGTTGCTAGGCCAGTATGCAGCAACTCAGTCTGCCCCCCAAAGCGAACGATATTGTGGAAACAGATGCTAACAGCATCTTCAGCTGTCAGCTCAGGGCAAGACCCTTACCCCAGGATGCTAGACAGAGGGAAGGAGATTGCTTCTATATTAATTTGATCATTTCAATATCTCGATGGGGAAAAAAAAAATCCTGCTTAGATACAATTGGCCAAGATGACACAAGGTGACCATGGCAGATAACCTGCCATAAACCTGGAGACATAAAACAAGCCAATGACCTACTATACGACCATAAACATAAATTTAACGAAGGCAGCACTTATTCATTAGGCAGAAGTCAAGAAACGACTCCCAAGTCCTTCAAAGAAAGTAGATCTGTTACTGTCATTTCCTGACTCCTTTGCCAGATGCCAAAAAAAAAAAAAAGCCCCCCGAGGATGATTTCCCAAAGTCAGAACGAAACATTGGTGCTTTAAAATGAACACCAGAAAGCTTTCTCACCACCAACACATTTACCCACAGAAGGTCCACTTTTTAAAGGGACACATCTAATTTTTAGACCCAACATCTAGCTTTGTAGGAGAAAAAGAAGTGGGAAACAGAGCAGAATGCAATACATTTTCATCACTTGGAGTATACATGAAAATCAGTGCAATATTTTTTTTAAATGAACTTGCATTATTGGTGACCCCAGAATAACATCTATGAGTGAGTCAGCAGCCGGGGTCCACGAGAGAGAACAGGCTACACAAAAAAAGGCCTGGGTTTTGCTTCTACTTATATCGGGGAAAATAGGAGGAACGGCAATGGGGTGACACTGGTGTAGATTAAAGGACTGAGGCTGGGGCCCTATCATGTTCCCAATGAAGCCAGTGGGATTTGGATTGTTCTCTCAGGTGTGAGCCCCAGCTGCAAAGCATAATGCCAACGTAAAGCTTGATCTGTGTGCAACCCATTCCTCAGACCCTACCGTGACCTCTGCCCCCAGATTGCAAGAGCAGGACATGGGGCAGTCACAGAGACCCCTCTCCAAGGAAGGCTTCCAGCTTCATCTCTCCACCCCTCCAGTCATGTCCCCATGCACTCCTTCAAGTTTTCTCAGGCTTTTCTGCTTCATCCCCTAAATATATGACAAGGAGGTGTTGCTTGCATTTTCAGAGCCTTTGCATGGCTTTGCCTGTCCTCTTTTGGGAATTTTACAAATAAATCAACCGGAAAGGTTATGCTAAAGTGGCTTCTGATGGGGGCATCGCAGGGTGGGGGGAGATCAGAAAAGCTGGGCGCGCTCTTCAGTCTACGGGAGGAATATAACAGCAACAACAATGACAACAATCCTCGTATTAATACTAACAATATAAAAAGCCGCTCTGCAAGGTCAAGATTAAAATAAATAAATAAATAAATGAGTGGGAGGATGCTATTCACCTTCTCCTTAAATCCAATTTAAATCACTCTCTACAGCCCTAATCTATATCCATAATTATATCATTTCATACAACAAGCTTGCGAGAGGTCTTAAGAAATTTATGTAGATTAAAATTCATGGGTGCCATAGTACGGATTCCATATTATTAAGATTGATTAGGACAGCTGATGCTGTGATTAAAGAAGCCGGCGTTTACTGTTGTAATTAATTAGGTATTCAGACACAACAATAACTGCAATAACAGAAAGAATGTGCTGATCCGGCAGAAAACAACCACTGATCCTGTGTTTTATGTCCCCATTTTGTCTCCCAGGGGCCAGACATCACATTGCCAAAGGCATGTTGTCCCACTGTTTATTTGCCCTCCATGCTGGTGAAGTCACGCTGTCCACGGGACCCATCCTTTTCGCCTCTCTCCTGCAGGTCTGCAAATCCGCACCTCTGTTCACATTCAATGGCAGGAGTAATAGGGTTCGCATATATGGTCCAATTTGAATAACTAAGAGGCCTAGCAGCTACCGCCTTCTATAAATCAATATAATTCACCTCTAGATCGATCAGTAGTTACTGGTTGTGTTACAGCCATTCCTCTGGGCCCCCATTGTGTTGGACACTAGTCAAAGACATAGGGAGAGGTGGTCTCTGCCCCAAGGAGCTCCCAGTCTGAAAAGCCGAGACCGACACGGGAAACAGAAGCAGCAATGTGACTTAACGGAGGTTGCATCACGGGTCATTGGCACAGCCTGGAGAAGACCGACCCAGTCTCTGGATTTATTATTATTGTTAATTTAATATTTACACTGACATGACTCTGACAGGTGAATCAGCTTGGGCCTGTCTACAGTGTGGTGGCTGGGATGCTCCCTAGACAGTTGTGCCCCCCTCGCCCCCAAACCCACTCCACACTTCAAATCCAGAAGGATGCTAGTGAGGCTAGTGAGGTCGCTCGCAACCTTGTTGGAGGCTGAGGTTCCAGAGCACCCACAGAGAAACCCTCAAGCAGGCTCACTACCATATGTAGAAATGGGTGCATTGGATAGGACCTGCTTCCACTGTGGTGCAGACAGACTCGTCAGGGCTGCACTGCTCCAGGCATTGTGCAAACAAGAAATGGCAGCCGTTGCTGCAAAGAGGTGACAGTCTCAAAAGCCATGCCATGGCATGACAGTGGGAGTCATTATTTTCTTTCCCTGCAGGGTTGTACGACCAAGGAGGATGCACCTCAAGATGAGCCCTCCACTGCTAAGTGGCAGACGGTCACCTCCCGTGCCAGGGCTGCTCGAGACACGGCAGCACCAGTTCCTCCAGTCCGGCTGGAGAACAGGTACGAAGCTCTGGCAGCCCAGGAAGAGGAGGAAGGAGAGGATGAAACTGGGGAGGAGGCAACTCCACGCTCACCGCGTCCCATGCAAGCTGAAGGAGGCAAGAAGGCCAGGAGGAAGAAGCGTCGCTTGATTGTCATTGGTGACTCCATCCTGAGAGGTACGGAGGGCCCCATCTGTTGCCGGGACCCCTTGGCACGTGAGGTATACTGCCTACCTGGAGCGAGGATTCAGGACATGAAAGGGATGCTCCAGACTGTAATCCAGCCCACCGATTATTACCCCATGGTCCTAGTCCATGTGGGCACTAACGAAGCGGCCAGGAGCACCCCTGATTGCCTGATGGAGGACTACCACGCTCTGGGGTGCGTGCTGAAGGAGATGGGCACACAGGTGGTTTTCTCTTCTATCCTGCCAGTGAGTGGACGAGGCAGACGGCATGAAACGTGCATCGCGGAGACCAACTGGTGGCTACAGGAATGGTGCTTCGAGGAAGGCTTTGGCTTCCTCAGCCACGACAGGCACATCACGACGAGAGACATGCTGGGTTGGGATGGGCTCCACCTTTCCCCTAAAGGTAAGCGTGTTCTTGTCTAGGTTGGCAGACCTCCTCCGGTGGGCTTTAAACTAGGCTCGTTGGGGAAAGGGGAAGATGAGGGCGGAGGAAACATCAGACCGCCAGACCAAACAGCACCCACAACTACAGCCCAGCCCAGCCCAACGAGCGAAGCGAATAAACAGGTAAGAGATGGGGGCCAGGGTAACGCTGGGACTAGGGCGTCAGTACACACACCCACAGGAGGCCTCAAATGCCTCTACACAAACGCTCATAGTATGGGCAACAAGCAGGAGGAACTCACCCTCCTGCTGGCTGACACCAGCCCGGACATAGTGGGGATTACGGCAATGTGGTGGGACGCAACGCATGACTGGGCAGTGAATGTCAAGGGCTATGGGCTGTACAGGAGGGACAGGATAGGAAAGAGAGGTGGGGGTGTGGTGCTCTATATTAAGGAGGAATACACATCCTCGTCAATTAGCAAGGAGTCAGGGGAGGGGCACTCTGAGGTGCTTTGGGTTAGAGTACAAGGCAGTCGAGGGGAAAGGGACTTAACGGTGGGAGTCTACTACAGACCTCCCAACCAGGGGGAGGAGCTTGACCAGGAATTCTTGGGTCAGCTCACGGAGGTAGTGAAGGCTAAGGACGTGGTAGTCATGGGGGACCTGAACTTCCCGGACATCTGCTGGGAAGGGCAGTCAGCCAGGTCTGACCGCTCACGTCGGTTCTTGGCCAGAGTGCAGGACCTCCATCTAACCCAGGGGGTGCACAGCCCCACCGGGCGGGGACGCCTTGTTGGACCTAGTGCTGGCCACGGGTGCTGACCTGGTGCGGGGGCTGCGGGTGCTCGACCACCTGGGCGACAGCGATCATCGCCTGCTGGGATTCACCATCCAGCGCAAGGTGGCAAAGGCCAGCAGCAAGGCAGCAGCCCTAGATTTTAGGAGGGTAGACTTCAATGAGCTAAAGAGGATAGTTGGAGAAGCACTGAGGTCCCGGAGGGGAGGGGAGTCAGGTGTCCAAGGAGAGTGGTCGCTCCTTAAGGAGATGATCCTCCAAGCCAAAGGAAGGTAATCCCAATGAGGATCAAAGGGAGCAGGAGAGCACGCAAGCCTCCGTGGCTCACCAAAAGCATCCGGGGATGTCTCCTTGCTAAGAAGGAGGCTTACACCCAATGGAAAGAAGGGGTCATCTCCAGGGAGGACTATTCTGCAGTCGCTCGGGGATGTAGGGGGGCAGTTAGGAAGGCCAAGGCAGAGATGGGACTGGGACTGGCTTCCCAGATCAAGGACAATAAGGGGGTAAATACATAGGGGGTAAAAAGAAGGTCCCGGGTAATGTGGGGCCCTTGCAGGACGCGATGGGAAACTTGGTCATCACACCAGACTGCAAAGCTAACATGTTCAACAATTTCTTTGCCTCCATCTTCCTAAGTAAGGACCAGAACAGCCACCTCCCTGCTGGGCCCCCCTCGGGCCCCGGGGGAGGCACACCTGGGCCACGGGGTAGCGAGGATTTAGTTAGGGAGCTTCTGGAGGGGTTGGACCTATTCAAGTCAGCCGGCCCGGACGATCTCCACCCTAGAGTTCTAAAGGAACTGGCCGAGGTCATTGCAAGTCCCCTGGCACAGCTTTACGAGCACTCGTGGTAGTCTGGAGAGGTACCGGAGGACTGGAAGAGGGCCAACGTGGTCCCCATCTTCAAAAAAGGCAGGAAGGAGGACCCGGGAAACTATAGGCTGGTTAGTCTCACCTCAATCCTAGGCAAGCTGTTCGAGAAAATTATGCTGGCGCACATCCAGGAGGGGCCGGCAGGGGACTGCATGCTTAGGGGCAACCAGCACGGGTTCATCAGTGGCAGGTCCTGTCAGACCAACCTGGTGGCCTTTTACGATCAGATCACCAGATCATTAGACGCAGGGGTAGCAGTGGATATAATCTTCCTGGACTTCTGGAAGGCTTTTGACACTGTCTCTCACCCTGTTCTCATTAAGAAACTGGGGGCTGTGGTGTAGACACCCACACAGTCAAATGGGTCACCAACTGGCTGGAGGGCCGCACCTAGGAGGGTGGTGGCGGATGGGTCCTTCTCAACCTGGAAGGACGTGGGCAGTGGTGTCCCCCAGGGCTCGGTCCTTGGGCCCGCACTGTTCAACATCTTCATCAGCGACTTGGATGAGGGGGTAAAAAGCACCTGTTCAAATTTGCTGATGACACTAAGGTGTAGGGGGACGTGGGCACACTGGAAGGATGCAACAGGCTACAATCAGACCTAGACAGGTTACAGGGGTGGGCGGACGAGAATAGGATGGGTTTCAACACAGGCAAGTGCAAGGTGATGCACCTCGGGAGGAACAACCGGCACCACACCTACAGGTTGGGGAACTCCCCTCTTGTCAGCACGGAGGCGGAAAGGGATCTGGGGGTCTTCATTGACTCCAAGATGAACAGGGGCCGGCAGTGTGGGGACGCGGTCAGGAAGGCCGACCGCACCTTGTCGTGCATCCACAGATGCATCTCGAGCAGGTCCAGGGAGGTGATCCTCCCCCTCTATGCAGCACTGGTCAGGCCGCAGCTGGAGTACTAAGTCCAATTCTGGGCGCCGCACTTCAGGAGGGATGTGGACAGCATGGGGAGGGTCCAGAGGAGGCCACTCGCATGGTCGGGGGACAGCAGGGCAGGCCCTATGAGGAGAGGCTACGGGATGCTGCGGCTAGTAAAGCGACCAAAACGCTGGCTTGCATCCATAGATGCTTCTCGAGGAAATCCCGGGACGTCATTCTCCCCTTGTACTCGGCCTTGGTGAGGCCGCAGCTGGAGTACTGTGTCCAGTTTTGGGCTCCACAATTCAAAAAGGATGTGGAGAAGCTTGCGAGAGTCCAGAGGAGAGCCACGCGCGTGATCAGAGGTCAGGAAAGCAGATCTTACGGTGACAGGCTGAGAGCCATGGGACTCTTTAGCCTGGAAAAGCACAGGCTCAGGGGTGATCTGATGGCCACCTATAAGTTTATCAGGGGTGACCACCAGGATCTGGGGGAACATTTGTTCACCAGAGCGCCCCAAGGGATGACAAGGTCGAACGGTCACAAACTCCTGCAAGACCGTTTCAGGCTGGACGTAAGGAAGAATTTCTTTACTGTCCGAGCCCCCAAGGTCTGGAACAGTCTGCCAGCGGAGGTGGTTCAAGCACCTACACTGAACACCTTCAAGAGTAAATTGGATGCTTATCTTGCTGGGATCCTATGACCCCAGCTGACTTCCTGCCCTTTGGCCAGGGGGCTGGACTCGATGGTCTCCTGAGGTCCCTTCCAGCCCTAATGTCTATGAAATCTATGAAACCTGAACCTGTTCAGCCTCCACAAGAGAAGGCCGAGGGGGGATCTGGTGGCCTGTTACAAACTAGTCAGAAGGGACCAGCAGGCACCGGGGGAGTCCCTGTTCCCCCGAGCACCACCAGGAGTGACCAGGAATAACGGTCACAAGCTGGCAGAGGGCAGGTTTAGGTTGGATATCAGGAGGCGACTTCACGGTCAGGCGGCTAGGGTCTGGAACCAGCTTCCAAGAGAAGTGGTGCTGGCCCCTACCCTGGGGGTGTTTAAGAGGAGGTTGGATGAACACCTTGCTGGGGTCATTTGACCCCAGTACTCTTTCCTGCCATGGCAGGGGGTTGGACTAGATGATCTGCTCAGGTCCCTTCCGACCCTAGAAACTATGAAACTATTAGCAGCTCAGGAACCACAGTGATATGCATAAGTCTTTGCCAATGCAGAGCAGTGATCCCAGCTCACCAGTTACCCGTCCATTAACAGGTTGCCTTTTCCTGGGTGGAAGATGGAGGAAAAAAGTTTGGCTGAGGCATTGGAAGGAGAAAAAACAAGCAAAAGCCCAGGTTAAAATTTGCAAACAGCTTGCGTGACTTTGGAGCCTGTGGTAGACTTCAAATGTGACTGAAGTCCAGATCTTTAAATCTATGTACACATCTAGTTCCCATGGCCCACCCTTGAGAAGTCTGTCTCATTGAAAGTCAATGCATCCTATGTACCTAAGACCCAGTTCCCCATAGGCATTTATAGGTACCTACCTCCTACTGAGTTCAATACCTACCAGCCTGCAGGAGTTAAATACCCTACACATCTTTGTGGATCTAGTTTTTAGGTGCTATGGAAAATGAGATTTAGGCTCCTACATTTCTTGATGCCTTTGAATATGCAGCTGGCACCTATTGTATATGAATGCCTTCTCCCAGTTCAGAGGAAGAAAATGTTTTCGCTGCAGAAAGGCTTTGGAAAACTGACTTAAACAGCCCCCATTCATTACAGCTGAAGTGTGAATGTTGGAAGAACATGGCATCATTAAAGTAGTTGAGGTTACATCTGAAGTTGGCAAATTGTTATTATATTTTTTAATGAGGGCATTCATTTATTTATTTTTCCTGCCGTGAGTGGTTTATGGCATATGGCAGATTGTTACAAATGGGTGAAATAAACACTTCCCAATCGTAATGATGTCTCAGGGGCTCACCGCTGCTCAGCTGTTGCGTTTTTAGAATAACCAGAACAAAACAGCAAATGGAAGGGTCTCTGCGGGGGTTTGGGAGGGTTGAACAGAGCGAGTCTGCATCACAGGAGCCTTGGCTTCAGGGGCTTTGCAACCTTGGCACTGTTGGGGATGTTGGGGGGGGACAGGATGGGGGAAGGGGCAGTGGATGGGTTACTACTGTGGGACTCAGAAAGCCTGGATTTTGCTCCTGGCATGGCTGCAGATTTGCTGCATGACCCTGGAAAAGTCCCTTCCAGCTTCAGTGCTTCTATTTCCCCCCCCAAACTTTGACTATCAGCCCAACAAGGGAGAGACTGTGTTGGTACAGATGGGTTCCTGGTCCTGCCAGGGGCCTCTCAGTGCAGTCTGTATAGATAACAATAATGGATGGAGCTGGCATCCTATTAGCAATGGTTGAAAGTGGTGGCTTTAAGGGTCTTAGATCAGCTTCTAATGGTTATGTTTCTGCAGCACAAGACCCTCCACACCCAGACTGACATCTTTATGGATAATCTCAGCAGAGGCTAAAAACAAGCCCTACCTAAAGGTCTGACTGTCCAAACACACTACCAGTAGTCCTTCTAGGGCTGACAGAGCCACAGTCCAGGGTGGGGAACAGTAGCTTGCCCTCTTGCTAACCAGGATGTACTGATGCTGTGAGCAAAGAGAGGATTTTGATGCATCTTTAAGGGTGAGGGACTATAGTATGTTTCCAGCAGTGAATAAAACCCAAACCCAACCCTACCAAGGTGATGCAGAAGAGGCAAAGAAAGAAACCAACCGATCTGGCTTCATGGTATGCAAAGGAATTATTAGTAACAGATAGAAGGGATTAATTTGATTTATCTGCTGCCCATGATACCAACAGAGACCCAAAGTAATTCCACCAGAGAAAATGGTGTCACAGAGATCAGAACGGTAGTGGTGGATGGAAGTACAGAATCTGGTCCCTAAAGGAGTCATTGTTACATATAGGTGCAAAAGAAGCACTGATTTTTCAGGGCACATCTACACATGCACTTTAATGCACATTAGCCTATTTTAATGAGCATTCAAACATCACAAAAAACTCATTCTCTTTAGCTAATGTACATTAAAATAGCCTAATGTGCCTTTTCTAGTACCTCACAGTAAGCCTCAGGGGCTCCCCGCTGCTGAGCTGTTGCGGTTTTAGAATAACCAGAACAAAACAGAGTAATTTTTGTAAATTTAATGTGCATTACCTAAAGCGCATTAATGAACATGTAGACACAACCTCAGTGCTCATCTCAGCCAAGTGCAGCCCATGTTACTACTGTTTACCCGGAGCAGGTGAGCGCTTCGGCATGGCTATGAAGTTGCTGAGATCATGGCACAACCGATTATGCTTCTGCTCCGGTTACATGTTGTGACATATTGCCATGCTCAGTGATGCTGTGAGCTGAGGCTCCCAAAAAGCAAAGGCAAGGTGGAAAAATTAAAGGCCAATCACAAAATGGGCTCAGATGAGTTTAAATGGAAAGATTCCCCTAGGAGGAGAGTTGGACAGAGCCTTAGACACTAAGGGAACTGCAGGGCAATGTGCTCTGGCCAGGCTCAGAGGACTTGCCTTTGATAGACCTGCAGTAGTACTGCATGTTATACCTTGTTGGGCCGCAACAGTTCAGTGTCAAATCAATGCTGCTGCATGCACTGGGGCTGTGAATAGAGAAACAGCAACAAGGGGACTCATGTTGCCTATTTCCAAAACCCACTTGAACCTTGTGGGTTTAAAACCTTGATCTGAATACTATCAGGCTCATATTCCCAACCCTTCTGCCCAGGGCACATGTTGAAAAAGAGCACAGGGATAGAAGACGGAAAAAATAAGTGAAACAATAGGAGGGTGGTAATTGTATGGGGGCAATTCTGCTTTTAATTGCAAAAAAATGGATTTGTGGAGAAATACTAGAGCTTGGACACACGGCACATTTACACTTGTGCAGCTTAAGCTGGTTTTGGACAACTGGTGCAACTTAAGCTGGTTTCAGGCAACAGGTGCAACTTATGCTGGTTTTGCTTTAAATTATATTAGTCTTGAGCAGGCAGAGATCCTGCTATCTGGGAGTAACTGCATAAAGGTGGTGGCAATGAGGTGACAGATGAACAAGCCTGTTTGCTTTGTGGACTATTCTGAGATAAGCTGCAGATGCACAACACATACACATCATAGTTTTCCCAGGATAATTCTACAGATTTCAAGTAAGTTACACTAGTATATATGGTGGTCAAGCATTGCACATGGCTACAAGGAGAAATTGTGGAATCTCCATTCTTTTCAAGAGCATGTTAGACAGACACTTGACTGGGATGGTTTAGTCAGGGATGAGCTTGCCTGGAATAGTGGGGCTGCACTAGAAGACCTTCTGAGGTCCCTTCCAGCCTTACTTTCCTATGATCCTATAGTATGTCATGTATGTCATGTGCTACAACGATATAAACTCACAATGGAGGGAGGTAGGGGAATAACTGAGAGTAGGACTGGGTCATAAAATACAATAGAAGTGGGAAATTAAATAATAATAATATGTCCCTGGCTGGTATTATTTTTAACCAAAATTTTGCTGGAACCTAGAGGTCGGGGCAAGCTGAGTTGAGCCTTGGACTCTATTTTTGTATGATTTTTGAGGGTACATGTGGTAACCCACCCTGTTTTAATCTCCTGTTATACTTCCACACAGAAACTCAGAACCATTGTAACACAGGTGGGTGCCAAGAGCAGACATTACAGAGAAGAAGACATGAAATCCCCAAGGGAACAAAGAGGTAATAGGATGTCTTATGATATAACGTCTTCTTAACCCCAAGCAATTAGCGCCTGGCTCATAAATCATGCAGGACCATGTCATTTGTACATTTTTTACCCCATCTAACATAACAGTGGACCTTCTCATTATCACCTATGGGTGTCTCATCCTTTTTTTTTTTTTTTTGAAACCTGCTAAGCTCTTGGCCCCAGTGATACTAGTGGCAATGGGTAAAGTTTTGGATGGGCCTAGAGCTGGAGATAGGGGCCGACAGCACACATGCACACTCTACGGCCATTCAATCAGCTGTTGGGAAGCTCAAATAGAAGACTTTGTGCTGGTCCCATCTCAAATGATGGCAAAGAGGAGCAAAATTTAGCTGGAGTCTGGTCGACCTGAAATCTGCTGTGAAACTCCATGTTGACTTTGATAAAGGCAGAGCAAAGTCAAGGTGTAGTGCCAGGGAGTTCTGCACAGGGCCATCATCTAAGCCAAACAGTTTGCCACTTGTCACCAGCAAGGGCAGAACAGCCCTGCAGCGGTTTGGGGTTTTGCAATACCTGCTCTGGGCCACAGCAGTTTTGTTAGCCAAGTTTTGGGGTGTTGTGAAACTTGGTTGGGTTTCAAAAACCTGTCTGCATTTCTTAGGAAGATCTGTGGCTTTGATTAGGGGCAATGAGACATGTGACTGTTGTATCGACCCTACCTTCTACTTGACTTCTGACTAATACACTTAACCATGTCTCTCATGCATCTTTGGAGGTAGAGGCCTGGGCTGTACAGGCCATAAAGATTCTGGTTTGAAAAGTATTTTACTGCTACCCATGTTACCGCCTCCCACTGAGCCCCCTTTCCTGGGTGAGTTGCAGTCCTTGTAATTCCTGTATAAACCCAGTTTTCTTCTCATTCCCACTTTCTCCCTTTGATTCTCCTGCCACGCCTAGATGTCAAATCTGTGGGCAGGTCCCTGGAGGGAGATGGCCTTGCTAACAGGTCAAAGCTCCCTGGGGTGAAACCTCGCACTTTGTTGCAAGATAAACTCAACGCATATGCCAAGGGACTCGTGCAGCCCCCACCCCACTCCGTCAGCTCCCTGTGTGCCCCCCCTTTGTTTCTGGGGCTGTGTGTCTCCCCAACACCACAGCTGCTATTCTCCATCCCCATTTCAGGGGCTCAGTGGAGCCACTGATTCCTTTCTCCCCCCATACCAGGGGCTAAATCTACTTTTTGCACCTTGGGTGTTACATTGGGCCAGGACCAAGAGGTCCCAGCCGTGGATGGAGTGCCCTAATCCTAGAACAATATAAACATAAGGAGATGAACTCCCCGGCCTGAAGTGCAGGACAGTCTCAGCTCCCAACCTTACAACTGCTTATGCATGAGTTCAACCTTAACACCATGGCTAAGTACAGACAGTCAAACAGCCTGAGACTGAAACAATTCAATCTTTGCAGGTTTGACTAAGCTGTGTAGACTGAACCAAGAAGCAAGTGAACAGACATTCACTTTTGATTCTGGAAATGCAGCCACATGCCTGCAGTGGCTCAGGCTAGAAGCTGGGTGTTGCTAGGACGTGCTTCCCTGCTTGGCTGGAGTAGACAGTTTGAGACAAGGCCAGCCCACCTGCCCTGCAAGGGGGGAGTTGTGGGGGAGGTGCAAAGCATCCTGGGATGCTGGGGGACTGTGAGTTAACTTGGATCTAGAGGGGATCTGGGACAGGAATTCAATAAAGAGATTTAAGCTAAATCAGTTAGGTCTGATACAACATTCATCCAGGTTTATCTTATACCAGTTTCAGCCATTTTGATGGTGGTTTATATGCATTGAACTTCGGTTGTGTTTCAGATTTGCACTGGCTTCTGGTATATAAGTATACCAGTTTATGTGTAATTTCTGTCGTTAGTGCACAAGGAAACCGCACTGGCTTCCATGGGGCTTTGATATGCCTAATGTTAGCATATGCATTCATATTTGCCAGATTTTCGGGATATTTTTTCAGCTTCATTGACAACCCGCGGCTCTCTCTTTGTAGCCCTTGCAGTGATATGACCTAGGAGACTAGGTGAGTCTTTCCTGCTTCTGTCTCCAAAGACATTTTTTCCAGACCATCAGGACTGTTCCCAATAACAATATGCTCATGTAGTCTGAGAGACTGGCTGAAAGGGAATAACTGTGTTTAGAGCTACGTGCAACAGGCTTTTTGGCTGTAGGATCTGACTGGGTGTTCAACTTTCTAATAGGCTAGATTAATCTATGAGTGCTCGGGGGTAAAACATTCTTTCACCAGCTGGTGGTTAGTATTAATTAGTGAAATTTATTTAAATCATTTTTTTATTGTGTGTAAAACTGGCAAAGAATGCCTTCCCAGCAAATATGGAGCTTGGGGGGAGGAGAGATGGTTATCAAGAGACAACCACACTCCAGAGAAATAGTCACACATCTGAGTCTTGTGAGGTGCTGGCTCCTGGGCCAGTATAGCTGCAGTTGCACCTAGTCATTTTCTATTTGTGTACCATTTTCTCTCCCTTATTCACTGCCAGAGCCTGCAAACCCAGCCCTTTGTGTCGGTCATAGCAAATAGGCCATGGATTGAATGGCTCTCTTCAATGCTGGGTGGGAGCATATTCATAGGGTGTGGCTGGACCTGTTCTGCGGACCCATGCATGACTTCAGTCTCCAGAACATCAAAGGGGACCAGGGCAAAACTATGACAAGTAGGTAGGTGAACCGCATTGATCTGCCCTCAGTACTGGACCATGTTAGTAGGGCAGAAGCAAACAAGGTCTGAGAATCATGGGGGGGTTGGCTTACCTGGGTAAGGGTGGATGCCATTAGCAAACACGGCTTCTGCAGTGGGCTGCCCATTAGCTTGTGGTGGGAGGCCAGTGAAACCATTCACCCCAATTGGAGATGGGATGCTAGGCACAGCTGGTGCAGTGATGCCAGGAGGTGTGCTTCCACCTACAGAGAAGGAGAAAAATCCACAGATGAAGAACTCAATAGGCAGTGACCAATCCAGACATCAAGGTTGTCTTGGGAGAGCCAGTAGGAAACTTATGGATAATATAACAAATGGAGGACAAACTCTTTGACAGGTCAAACCCATCCCACAATGACATGGGCAGCATCTACCATTCCAAGTGAGACTGGGCTACGTGGCTCAGGCTTGGGAAAACTTAACACGGGAATCACTGGCGAAGTGTGCTCAGCTCCTAAAATAGGCTTTGTCTCCAGTGACAATCGTCTTTGGATGGACCCTTGGCTAATGTCCACTGGCCAATCTTGGTGACTTTGTGGGGTCTGGCCATGTTTCTTTTCTCACTACTGTTTGTATGAAGATAATACATCTACACAGCACAAGGCAGTAATGTGGAGTAAGACCTCAGCCAGCTCTGCATGCCCTGGCTCTCTGCAATCAGAAGCATTTAGCCACATTGATGTGGTGTAGTGTCTGGGCTAATTATATCTATTTATCTATCTATCTATCTATCTATCTATCTATCTGTCTGTCTGTCTATCTGTCTAAATAGATAGATAGATACAGATATTTGCTCAAATGATGCAATGCATTCATATAGCTTTGCTGATCCTGGGTCTGGAGCAGAACCACTGCACATCACTGTCTTGCATCGTGTAGCAAATATACAGCTATCCCTACATGGCATGGTCTAGTACTGTGTAGACGCACCCTGGAGAGCATCTCATCTCTGTTGGGTTTCAGTCCTGAAGACACCAACCTCTGGTTTTAACTGAGTCCAATGACTGGATCTCACATGACCAACCTCTAGGGCTGTAGTCTCCAGAGTCAGGGCTCCTTGGAGTGGCTGGCTATGAAGCTATGAAACTAGTCTTCTAGGAAAGGCAATACATGCTAGAGTTTGTAGCTTTATCGCAGCCACGTGGACAGCAACAGATTTCTGCCCAAGCTTGGGTTGGTCCTTAAAAATGATGGTCCCTGTGACTGCCAGAGACAGCCAGCCAGCTGAATTCAGAGGTGAGCTGCTGCTGCCTGTCCTACAGAAATACAGACCCCTCACACACTGATCCCAATGTAGGCACAAAACAAGGTCAACCCTGGACTGACTTAATCTCATATTTTACTGCAGCAAACAGCATTGGTTTCACCTTCTCCTTACCCTGGTGAATCAATGCTAACTTTTCTAATGCCAGCAGGGCCCAGGGAAGTCTGGAGGGAACCTAAAGTGCTGTTGCCGCCTTCCTTCCTCCCCCAACCCTGTACATCACCCCAGCAGGCTCCTCCTAGATTTCCTGAGGCTCCTGTCCACTTAACAATGCCTCATTCACCCCTCTGCCTTTGTGCATCACATTGGAATTAGGCAGCTAAATATACCAGAATAAAAGACCAAAAAGGCTGTAATTTTCACATCACAGGTACAGAAGAGAAGGAAAAGCCACAAGCACCATGGGTGGGGGTCAGAGAATAATGATTCCTTTATCTTACACCTCTTTTCACCAGCTCCTACTTGCTTGGCAAGGAAGCTGGGAGAGTGCCGTGCTTACCCAGCAGTAGGTGGGAAGTGCTTAGGTCTAAATGAGCCCGGTTCCAGTTCTCTCTGCCTTTGATTGTGCTGTTTATTAAGGCAGTGCTTAGGGGTGTCTGGTGAGATCAAAGCCTCTGGGCTGCTGGGTTCTGCACAGACACCAATAAGAAGACTCAGGAAGTTTGCAAAACAAACAGGCACACCAGACACGGGGCAGGAGGAGAAACAGAGGCACCGAGGGGGGAAATGGCTTGTTCAAAGCCCTAGCAAAGACATGAACAGAGCCAGCTTTCCTAAGTCACCATCCCACTGACTTGTAGACCGCACTGGCTGCATCTACACGAGATGCTTAATGTGCAGCTGTCTCATAACTGTGCAGTAGCGCGTTGCAGCACGGACATACGCTCTTGAGCAGCATTTTTAGGCTACTGCACAGCAGCATCACTAAAAAGGCATTTGCCAGTGCTACTGCGCAGTAACTCCAGTTACTGTGCATTTAGTGAGCACTTCATTAAGCAAGTACTCAATGAAAGGCGCAGTAACTACGGTGCATTAATGAACATGTAGACGTGCCCCATGTCTCAATCTAGTCTATAAAGCAAGCATTAACAACCCATCCAGCAGGAAATGAGCTGAACGTGGCCTTTCCAAATCCTTGGGATCCCTTTGCTTCAATTCTACAACCAGGCACAAGTAAAAGTAGGGGCTACTTCCCTGCTTTTAATGGAGTCTCCTCCCTGCCACAGGTGGCTTATTAAAAATACGTCTGAAGAGCAATTTCCCTTTAGTTTCTGGACCAGATCACATTATCCAGGTGTCAGGTCTTCTCAAAATATTTCCCAGGAAAGGACCACTCCCCATTTTCCACCCCCCAAATCTTATTTTAGCTGGTTGGGTACTATGTTGTGTGATCACTACCCTTTGGGCACTTTGAGGGGAAAAAAACAAGCAGTTTTCAACAAGCACCAAGCTATGCTTCCTATCTCCTTGCCACGGATGAGGGAAAGCAGCTTTGTTTGAATGAGTGGAGTCCCAGCCCCTTGCCTATGGGTACAAGTGCTGGGGTGCAAGTGTTACAGAAGTCCCTATCTCAGCGGTCCCCAATCTGTGGTACAGGTATCATCAGCGGTACACAGGCAACCTGTCAATAGTACATGTTAACAGATTTATTACAATTGCTGGTGGTACTTAAGTCTGAACTGAAAAATTTGCGGGTGGTACTTAAGGTTGTATCATTTTAAGTTGGTGGTGCGCAATCTGTCAGAGTTTGGGAACCGCTGCCCTATCTAAAATGACGATAGGACAGTATTTCACCATAAAAGGGCCTGATCTAGCCATGCCCTTAAGCTGGGGCTTAGCTTTGAGCACATGCATAAGTGCCTCAGTGGCCTGAGTCCCTAGGAGAGCAGCTCTATTTATGAACCCTTTTATCTTAATGCATTTTGATATGAAAACCCTAGACTTTTGCTCTGCTGCAGTGCATACAATTTTAGCACCATGCTGCTGTCCAGAACAGACAAGTTGCTGCTTCCCTTTTGTTTCAAATGGTGCTTGCCTGAAGAAATTCCCTCCACGCAGCATGGAGGACCAGGGAACAAGCAGTGACATCCCGAGGTTCAAGGGCAATACTCTTTGCATACACCATCAGCTTGAATGTCACAAAGGCTAGTTGAAATTTCAGTCGCTTTTATGGATCTGTCCTCTATTTGCATAGGAAATGGGATTCGTATTCCCTAAGCAAGCAGCCTGGAGTTGATGTTTGTTTGTTTGTTTTTGAGGCTTATTCACATCCTTTCTTTAATTCTTCTTTGCAAAAGCCCGCTGGGGCCACGTGCCTTGCTAGAGGAACTTGGCATAGCACCATTGCTGCAAAGGGAACCGCACCTCTTCATCCCAATCATGGGTTTGGTCCTGTAGTTGGAAAAGTCCTGTTGCAACTATACATCAAGAGAGACCCAGACATTAAAGGAGAGCATGACACCAGTAAACATGGCAGAGAGGGGCCAAGTGACATTTACTGTTGCTACCAGGCTGACCAAAAGTGTGGTGCATAGGTCACACGTGGTCCAAGGGGATGTATAACAGGACCTTTAGCTCAAGGAGACTACAGGACCAAGATTGCAATGCAAGACTGCTCTCTCGGTGGCCCCTGCTCAGATCCAGAGGGTGCACTGCAAGCTGGGATCTGTTTTCAGTAGGCTGCCCTGGTAGTGAAGACAAGGGTAGGGACCATCTCCTCCGTGTTGCAGGAACGTGGGGGCCCACCCGGTTAAGCACCTGCTCTGGATACCGTTACAAGACACTTGGATGCTTATCTTGCTCCCACTGACTTCTTGGCCCTCGGGCAGGGGGCCAGACCTGATGCTTTCGCCAGATCCCTTCCAGCCCTAACGTCTATGAAATCTATGAAATCAGGTCTAGTGACTTGCTATTTCAGACCTTCATGCTAATGAAGCAGTTTTGTACTGGGATCCTGTCAACTTGCACGTGTGTGTCTAGGCATCAAAAGGTTTGGACCCTCCCAAGAATCAATTCGTCAGCAAAAGGCAACACAGGCAACTTCATGCACACTGTAAAAAAAAAGGGCTGATCTTAAGTACGTCCCAGTGTGCCATCCACCGCCTTGTTGTAAGAAGAGGTTGCTTGGGTCAAGATCAGTGATACTGAGGTCTCACCAATGTAACCACACAGGGACTCACACAAAGCTGCATGGGGGGGTGTATATGGAAGCAGATGGGTAGCTGCACCTCTTTGAGCCTTTGTTTCCCCTCCCAGCTATTGCCTGGTTAGAGTGTAAGCACTATGGCCCTGTTGCTCCATGCAACGGGGATTTGGGCAACCCTGGGACACCTGGTGCCTCGTTCCTTGGCAGCCTGCTAGGTCGGGGAGCCAAGGACCCCCGAAACCAGGTAGCTCCAGGAGGCGTGGCCAGCCTGGTACCTTGGATATTTCTATGCTCCCAAGTCCCTGTTAGCTTAGCTTTCTAAGGAGAATTTTATTTGCTTAGAAACTACCCAAGCTAAATGTTTTCATTTTTTTCCCCAACACTTTCTCCTCTTGGATTGCTGTTTCATGGGGAATTCTGAAGCATTTGCTTTACATTTCAAATTGGAGCAAGAGCACACTTTGAAATCCCCCATGGAGCTGGGGGGGGGGGGGTGACAGCTGCCAGACCCCAAATGTCTCCCGGCTGTACAAAGATGGCCACGAGCTGGACTGCTTTGACAACTCATGTCCTTCAAGTCGTCCGCACGAGTTAAGCATCTGTTAGGCAGCGTGGTGGGGAGACGCTCCAAAAGTCGAGGTGTTTCAGAGACAGATGCGAACGAGATGATCACAAACGGCATTTTTCACAATGGGTTAAATAGGTTTTTTTTGGGGGGGTGGGGAGTGTCAACAGAACTACCCACTCAGCATAAAATGGGAGAAACGTTGCTGTGAATTAGGCTCGACGTTGCAAATGCCTCCACAAAGGTATAAGGGATTGCAGCAGAGACATAAGACTTGCACAAAAGAACGGCAGGGATATATTTCATATACAGTATATCATGACAGCCAATGAATTTGGCTGTTATATTGGTATTTACACACCTAAGCTGCAAAACTCATTCCTTTTCAAGACTTATTTATATGCAAAAGAGCTTGTGTGCTTTTGTGCCAGGGCCGTCATACACCACACTGGATGGATTCAGCGCTTTTCAGGCCCAGAGAACATTTGAATTCCAGGCGTTCGCTGTTTGACGTTCTCTCTGCTCCCACCAACACAAAACAAATCTAGCTAATGCAAATATGATAATCTTTTCAGCGGCGGGTTTAAAGGGTGCAGATATAATTAAGCCACTTTTCTATTTGGATTTGCAGTAGCTCCATCGACTTGTTGTTTATATATTTATCGTTGTGTAAACATATATTTCGAACTGTATGGTGCAAGATTTTCAAGTCAAGCGCTTCCTTGGCTCTACCGTAAGCCGGCCTGGAATGAGGTCTGTTTTTCTATTACAGCAGAGGCAAGGGAAGAGAGCGGTAAGAGGGCGATTGACGGGATCAATAACTGCTGACATTGTCCCTGATGCAGGGCTGCAGAGGGATGGCAGGGCTTTGTGTGAGATCGCTGCTGTCCTGCGGACTGTGTTAAGGTGACCCGGCCTCTCAGCTAAACCCCGAGAGCCCAAAACTTCCCGGGGTGCCTTTGCCTCTCTTTGTTACCATATTTTTTTCAGCCGTGATGCATCCTATCCCCCGCCCTGGCTGCGATAGCTCTCCTTTTGGGGTATGCACGTGGAGGACCGCCCTGGGGCAGCTCTCCTTTTGGGACGTGCACCTGCAGCAATGCTGCTGCTTTCCGCTGCCTCTTCTCACTCAGCTCCTTGTCGGGTGACTTTTCTGATGGCTTCCAGCTGCGGAGGCAAGCCTAAACTGGCACAGGTACAGGGGAGCCCTCGGTCCTCTTAGGGGCATCTTGCTGTTTCACATCCATGCCATTCCTGTCTAGCCTTTCACACCATGGGACCGCCACACATCTAAGCATGGCCTGTCGGCCCTTTCCTCTGCAAAGCCCTACAAAGGTGGCGTTGGGTTGCTTGTAGCCTGGAAGACGACCCAGGGTTGGGAGCAAGGATCAGTGTAATGGTTTAAAGGTTGGCAGAGGGCTACTGGGAGCAGATGCAAGCTGTCATGGGCTCGGATAGAAGAAGTCACAAGCTGAGATGCTCTCTGGCAGGATGCTCTGAGACCTCCAGGCGTGGGTAAAATGAGGAAGGCTGGAGCCAGGCTAATGGGCACTGGCGCCTGACCTCATGTCCGTCTACTTGACCGAGTCTCCCACCCCTCTGGAAAGCCATGAAGAATACCAAACGGATAATACGCACATTGACTGAGAGTCCAGCTGGCACCTGGAGTTCCCAGTTAAGACAGTGGGAGTTGTGGCAGGTTAGCACTTCGAGTGCCTGATGACCCCTCGCCCCTCCGGGACCACAACGGCTGTGACCGCAGGAGTCCAGCACGACAGAAAGGGCAGAGGAAATACTAACAGGGAGATGCTGCCTTGCACCAGACTGTGTAAAGCAAGGGGGGGGGTCGAGATCTTGAATGGCGTCTCTGCAGATGTGGGGGGAACAGGGGACACAGCGGCAGATAGGGCATGGAGCGGAAAGCAGAGCGGGAGAGCGGCCAGGGGCAGGGAAGTGCAACAGCACTCAGGGAGGGTGCCAAATGGTTGGCCTCCACTTATCTAAAAGGCTAAATTTCCTTGACGAGGGCCAAAATAATGCCCTTTTCCTCTCTTAAAACTGGCTTTTCAAGCTCTATTAAAATTCCTGTAAATCTTTTGTGTCTCTCTAAGGCACCCTGGTACCTCGGTGCTTCACAGTCATTAACGCTCCTGGCCCCTCTGCTGCGAGGCACAAGGTGTGCAGCGACTTCAGGAAGGTCAAGGGCAAATTGGTGGTAGAGAAGGACCTTGAACCCTAGCCTGCCACGTCCAAGGTCAGCACTGCAAGCACGAGGACATCCTTCCCGTCCACCCTTGCCTTGTTGGGAATGGTGCAGGGTTTCCTTTTTTGTCCAAGTGACAACATGAATCTTGGAGCCATTTGATTGAAATGTAAATGATAATGCGGGTGTGGAGCCAGTTCTCCTTCCTGCTCCTGCTTTTCAGGAGGAAAAAAGTGGGAGAAAGCTGGGGGGGAACATTGCAAACATCTTAATTCTTATTCTAATGATTTTGAATATTTGTTCTCATTTCACAGAAGAGGAGAGGAAAAAAGAAAGATGAAGAAAGGAAATGGAAATGGAAATGCAAAAGGAAAAGGGTCTTGACACCCATCTTGCTGGGATCATTTGACCCCACTGGTCTTCCCTGCCCACGTGCAGTGGGGCTGGACCCGATGATCTGCAAGGTCCCTTGCAGCCCTGAACTGCTATGAAACTATGAAAAGGAAAGAAAAAGAAACAGAAGAAAGAAAAAAAAAGAAAAAAGATTTCTCCCCCGAAACAAAAATGGTTTCGGATCCTTTCAAACTCTCCAAGAAAAATATTTACCGTTCCTCTACCAACTCTCTTCCTGATAGCACCAGCCTGCAAGGAGGCAATTAGAGATTACAGCAGCTCTTCATCTCTACCTGGGATTCTTGGACCCGGCATCAGACTCTGAAAAACCCTCCGACTGCAGGTGCTGGGCTGTGCAAAGTCTAGCAGCAGCCTCTCCTCTGCTCCAGCTGGAGGCTCCAGAGAAGTACATTGGCCTCCCTACTGCGAGACAGCCCTGTCAAATCCAAACTTCCCCGGCTCTGTGAAGGCAACTCGACATGGTGCCAAGACGCTGTGTTCTGCGGCTGACTGCGGAGGATTTCGGTGCCCAGATGGGGGAAGGGGCTGCTGCTCGGAGGTGGGGGGGCTCCAGACGAGGAGCAATCAGTGGGAACAGCAAGGAGAGAGCAGCTCTGTGAGCTATGCATGCTCGCCCGGCCATCCTAGCGAGGCAGAGCTCTCCAGCCTCGGTGCTGCAAAACCAACACAAGAGCAACACGCTGCTTCATTGGATATGGAGCAAACTGCCTTCCAGGCTCGGGGGCTGCCACTGTTACACTATTTGGGGCCGGATCCTCACCGTATATGAACCCGCAGACCCGCTCTGCAATGCATGGAGCTGTGCTGTCGCACACCAGCTGAAGGCCTGGGCCGGGGTATCACAACAGTGGGAGCGGGGGGGGGCGGTTGTGCAAAGCCATGGCATGGTAACAGTGCGCGTGAAAGCATCCCTGCATCCAGCAGGAAAAGCTTGGAGGAAATCCTACCAGACCTGGGATACTCCCACTTTGTAAGAGAGCTCACACTATCCCAAAAAGTGATGTTGTGGATTTGGAGAAGGGAGGAGACAAGGAAAAGAGCAGAGGGTGCCAAGTCTCCAGGTTGTAGCCGTATTGGGCTAGAGGAAAAAAGCATTCAGGACTAGTGGCAGAGGGGACATCTTTTGTTAGACCAACTATGTTTTTGCCAAAAAAATAAATAAAAAGATTTAAATGCACACTTTCGGGCACTAACCCCCTTCATCAGGCTTTGGAGAAAAGATTGCAAAAGCTCTCCTGGGTAGAAAAGACGGTTCATATTTCATAGGAGGTTTGATGGTGGTAAAAATCTCCTGTTCGAGTGTGCCAACTCGCTCTGGTGAGAGGCCCCATTTCACCATGAATGTTTCCAGTCTTGTGCTGCTTTTCGGGAGGGAAAAATCAGCCCGCCCTATTTCCCCAGTGGACAAGAAGTTTTTGGTTAGGAGGCACCGGACACTATTTTACCTCATCCTCCCCAAGGGATGGGAAGAACATTGCAGGGAACAAGAGAAGGGCAGGCATTACACTTGAGTGGGGGAGACATTAGGCAAGTGGGTAAAGCAAACGGCTTCGGCCTCTCTCGTAAGGCTCATCTGGAAATCTGGGTGATGGCTGCACACCCCGGGTGAGAAGGGGGCTTCTGCTCTTGCTCGAAGACAAAGAGGATGCCCCAAAAAAGGCCATTTCAGTGGGGTCGTGCTTATTCTCCCCACAGCAAGTCAAGCGCTGCAAGGAGTAAAGCAAGGGAACTGGATGGGCAGCATTTGGGGGAACATTGACATTGGACCTGCCCTTCTTCCCAAGAAAAGAAAGAGAAAAGCGACTGGAGGGGCTAGAGACCTGGGTAAATTCATTACCCAAAAGACCAGCGTTCGCTTTGAGATCTCTCTAATGAAAGGGACGTTTCCATGTGTCGAGCCCTCCCTTCCCCTTGTGTTAATCCTGCGCCTCGGAGCATCGCAGATCCCTAGAAGGAGTTGAACGCCGTGGCGGGAGGCCAGCTCTGCAGCGGGACGGAGACCTTTAACGAAGTATGGTTGACATTCAAAGCACCCGCAGACACGGCCCTGGGTGGGTTGGTGAGAGAGGAAATGCCCTGTGAGAGAAGGGGAGATCCTGGGATGTTTTATTACTCGGGTCTCACCTCTTAGAAAGCCATGTAGCAATGCTATCCCAAGGCAGGCTGGGCCTAGCAATGCCCCTGTAGCCTCTCCCGAATGGCAGCCCCCGTCACTTGGCGATGGATATTTTTCCTGGTTGTTATAATAACAAAGCTACTCCACTGGCCTCTCCTGGACATGGTCTATAAAATGTCTAGGTCCTTTATACATCTACACAAGCACCTGGAAAGACAGTGCAGGTCAGCTTGGGAAGATGCTTCGGTGGGGGACAGGGACAACGCACTATATATGAGCTGGGGGAAAAAAGGATCAGGACTGGGATTTCATTGTAGCCTGGCAGTGCTTGCTTGGGGCCGTTCGGTGACCAAAGTAACTTAGAGCAGCCCCAGACTGCACCTACGATCCTCAGGAAGACATATCCCCCTATGGAGGGGCGCAGCCCCCCGTCACACCACTTTTACACACCCCACACAAAGTGGGAAGAAGCTCAAAGCCTCTCTCTGGTCCCTCCGCTTCCCTGCCTCGGTTTCCCCTCTGCTGTGAAACACACCTGGTTCCCAGTTGACCCAAGTGGCTGAAATGGGGAAGGTCCAAGTGTCCGAATGACCTCAACCCAGTCTCACACCGCAGGGAGCGTGAAAGTCAGAGCTGGATCTTTTCACAGACCCCTCTCCTTAATCTCTCGGGGAGCGACCCTTGCCAAATAAAGCGGCGGCATTAAAACGCCCCTGCACTTTCTCATCCCTTTCCCACCTGCTCCCCCAGCCCTTCCCACAGCCTGCGGGCTGGGAGCTCGCGTCCTCTTTGTTCGACTACAAGCCATATTCCAGCGGTCTGAAAAGCCTGCGGAGGGAGCAGGCTTTGCGCGACCGGGGCTGCAGACCAGGGGGATGAGAGGGGCAGCTGGGTGTCAGTGCCTTTGTGGGAAAGCAAGCCCCCAACTCCCCAGAGCGAGCTTTGGGAGGGAGCGCGCCCGCTCTGCTCCCCTCCCACAGCAACTCTGCTCCTTCCTGGCTCTGTCAGGAAATCCCTGCCTTGCTGCTGGCCTAACTTCACTGCAGATTTTTTTGGGGGGCGGGGGGCGTGATCCTGTCCCGCAGCCCCTCCGCTCGTCGCTTTGCACCGTCCCCTGTTTGGCTCCGCAATGGACAGTAGCAGCAGTTTCTTTGTTCTTCCACCATCTCCGCCTGTCCCCCCTCCCCAACCTTTCTTCCCTCTGCCCTCAGCGTGGCACTGTTTCTTCATTCTCCAGCTGCAATCCCCAACTATCCCCGGGCTCGCCACCCTGCATCCTGCGCCAGGCAGCGGGCAAGGAGGCCCTCGGGTGACAGTCCCCTCCAAGCACCGGCCCCCCACTTCTTGGCCTGCTCTGCTCCCCCCACCCCTCCACGTCCCCTGCCCCGCCACCTCCGGATAGCGGCCGTCCCCTCTCCCTCCTATTGCCTAGTGCGCTTCTGTGAGCATCGCTGCCCTGGGGACTCTGCCGCCCTTTGCAAACATGAACCAGACTCTCGACACCTCCGGCAATCCCGGCAATATCCCATCCCCTCCTTCCAGCCTTTGGGAGCCGGGGCATGGGGAGGATTATCGCTTTCAAACTCAGGTGTGTAACGCCGGGGGTGCCCGAGTCCCCACCACAGCACCCAAGCCTGCGGTCTCCTTTCCAGAGGCGCTGGCCCATGCCGCTCCTGTCGAGGTCCAGGAGAAAGTGCTCGGCCCTGCAAACCTGTGCTCCCCTAGCCGTGTTGTTTTCTTCTTTTCTCATGCTTTCTTTTGCACCAAAATAAAAAAGGGGTGAGGAGCAGGGATATGTTTGCTGTGGTTTTCTCAAGCCTCTGCCATGTGCTGGCACTCGTGATGGCTTTGGATGGGCCAAGAAAGGTCTGCCCCGCCACGAGTCCTCCTCTCATAAGTTTTGGGCATTTATTCCTTGGGATCTTAAAAGAAAAGCTGCAGCTTCACCAGCATGGGGGGAGACCTCCTGGCCTAGCCGTTGCTGAGCAAAGGAGCTGTTAGACTTTCTCTGTCACTTGAATGTAATCTGGAGGGACGGGCCTCAAAACAACCCAAAGCTTTCTACCGCTCTCAGAGATGGGGAAGTTCACAGCTCAGGTCTCCCTCTATCACGGCTTACACTGGGACTTCAGGTCCAAATGCTGGAGAAACTTTGGGAAAGGGCAGCTGTGGACCGGATGCCAGGACTGGAGCCGTGCATAACCGGCTCACCAAAGCTCCTAGCGCCTGCGTACCAGGAGCAACGTCTTCAGCCCCGTTCCTCCTGATTTACACCTTTGCAATGGGTGGGAAAATGTCCAGTGCATTTCCAGTGCTCCTGCTGGGACTGACACCCACAGGCTCCTGGAGAGGGAGTCCTGCTCCTCGGCTCAGGATTGCCGATTTGGGGTCAGGAAGGAAATTACCCCCTGGTCAGACTGGTACGGACACTGGGGGGTTTTGCTTTCCTCTGTACTGGGGGGCATATCCTCTCCCTGTGATCTCTTGAGCCTACATTAACAACCTTTGCAGCAGCAGGACATTGGCCTCCACACTCCCTTTGCTTTATCTGTGGCCAGCTAGGGTGTTATGTCTCCGGTTTTGTGTCAGGGTTGATCGTATCGTTTTGCTCAGATTTAGCTGGGATGGTTTGGAAAGGGCTGATCCTGCCACAAGCAGGGGTTGGACCAGCCGGATTCCTCTATGATTTGGTTTCCCTCCTGCTCTTCAGGCCCCAACAATGGACAAACGCCCTTTTATCCCACCCAACACCCATGCACGCGCACACACGCACTCCTCTTTCTGGCTCTACCTGGGAAACACCCTCCCTTACTCCTTTGCCTCCTACGTCTCATTTGCAATCTGTATGTGGTCCAGCTTCTTACCTGAGGTTGGCGTCATGGGTGCGGCGGCAAGACCGTTCATATTCAGTGCTGCCATTTGCTGCATCTGGGCTGCCGCGAAGGCTGCCATGGGGTTTAGGTACCCCCCTTGTGCCACGGACGCCATGATAGCCGCCTGCTGCTGCATCAGCTGGAACAAAGAGAACAGGGAAAAAATATCACGCATTCACTGGCCCGGCGGTCCACAGGGCGGACGCAAGCTGCACGTGCCCAGCAGTGGCTCAGGTTTAATGCGCTGCCGTGGATTGGAGGTAGCCATAAATGTGGGGCTAGGAATGGAGGTGTGCCAGGCCGCCCTGCCTTGCACTCAACCCGCTGTCGCTCCTTCAGCAGCTGGGTGGACCACCTCCCAGCGAAGAGGGGGACACAGCATGGGGCTGCCCATTTGTATTGCAAAGGCCAGGTTCAGCCTGCAAACTCCTGCCCTCTTGCTAGCAGAGTTGTCTGCTAGATTTTGCTTTGCCCTAAGCCAGAAAGACTCCTCGGCAAGCTATCAAACAACTTCACCCGCAGGTCTCTAACCAGGAGCTCACAAAACCAGGAGCAAGCACCAGGACTCTGCTTCAGACTGACGGCAAAGTGCAAAGCAGCGGGTGTGAGACGGCACGGTTTACTTTTAGCCTTAGCACTGGCTTAGAAGCCACGGAGGCAAATACATGCTCATCCTGATTTCAGGGATCTTGGGCTCGTCATTTTAAAGAATAGCTGCATTTCATCTTGGGAAAGGTGTGTATGAAGTGATGCATATATGGAGGGGCCATTATATTCCCTAAGGAGCCTGGTTCTCTGCGTGGGCTATTCACGTGTGCTTGTGCAGCCCGGGTACAAAGTGCATGTAAAATGCAGTTGCTGAGACGGATGACTAGGGAATACTGGGTGAGTGTCTTTTTTTGCTCTCAGCGTGCATGGGACAACCCAAAGGACAAAGGAGGAGAGACTCAGGACTGTGGGTGGGGGGTGCTATTTTGCTGTTTTTCGATTTTACTGCCCTCCTCATTAGGAAGTCTCATCCGGGTGGTGTAGCTTGGTCTACAGGACTCAGCGTTAGAAAGGAAGTCATGGCAAGGAAAGTTTTGCTCTTCACTGGTAGCTATCAGGGTTAAGTCGCTGCTAAATAATCACAACCCCTCTTCCCCCACCAGCTTTGACAAGGGGCTGGGGGTCGGACCTGATGATCTGTTTAGGTCCCTTCCGACCCTAAGCACTAGGATACTGTTTAGGATAAAAGTCTCCTGCCTCTTGAAAGCATTTAGAAGATGGGCAATAGTCTAACACCTGCCTTGGAGTTAGCTACCCTCAGCTCTGCTACTGATCTGCTGATGACCTTGGTCATGTCATTTAAACTCACTCTGCGCCTTAGTTTCCCCCGTCTGTAAAATGAGGAACATGACATTTTTTTTTTCTTCCATTGTAGCACTAAAAAGGCACTAAAAATCCTTCCTGAGATCTTTGCACTAAAAATGCCATACAAGAGCTGATCATTATTCTGGCTGGTATTTTAACATGCAGCATCTCAGTGTCAAGGTGGCAGCTTCCCATTTGATTGTTAATTACCCTTTTTTATTATATACTGCGTAAGACACTTTCACATTTTAATTAGTGATTTACTCTTCTTTGTAATTACTGATGGAGTGATTAGACAATCTTTTATATTGCAGCACAATGCCAATCCCCCTTTAAGGAGTAAATTCGTTAGTAGGCACCAATTGAATTTATTCGCCAGATCAGGGGCTGAGCAGGTGATTTCATTAAGTACTCCAATAAAGTGAATGAGGGAGAGGGAATGCATCCATCTTTAAGCAGGGATGGGCTCCAACTTTGGGTGTTTACTGACCCATATCTCATCTCCTGTGCTGGATATTTACACTTCTGGCTGACTGAGGATATAGCTTGCTCCACGGCTGATTATTTAAGTGATGGCTGCTATCCAGTACATACAGGATCTGCTTAATGCTAGTGATCAAATTAGCATTCCTCTGAGGCAAGGAGGTGTCCACTGTCCGAAATGTCTTGAGGAAGCTGAGCCCGGCGTGGCACCAGTTCCCTGAATGAACATCTTTTGCATTTATGGAGGCCTTTAGGCTAGAGACTAACTACACACCATAGGGTCCAATCTCAGCACAGGTAACTAGGTGCAGCTGGGGGACAAATTAGACTCAGAAACCCCTTCTCACTATGCCACCAATGCTCTATTCATTGGCACCAAACACTGTCATCAGTAGCACACAGCTTCTTGTAGCGTGCTGCCCTTTTCCTGGTCATGCCTCATCCGTGAACTGGTGCCTGAGATGAGTTATTCAATATTTTTGGCAAGCTAAAGCTCACTCCATTGCTGTGGCTTACATGGATGTTGTGGGAGATGCATGTTTGCACTACTTGGGCAAAAACTGTCACGGGTAGGCTTTGGGCAATAAGTTGGTGGCACCACTGTTGGCCATGTCCAGCTTAGAGGGTCCTGGATAACAGTTGGTTGCTCCTGTTTAGCATTGCAGGGGGTCTGCCAGGGCCTGTCTACACCCTTGGTAGCAGTGTGCCCTGGTTGGACTTTTAATCCTCCTGCACTTGTTTGCATGCTTCGAATGTAGAAATGCACCCGTGCAGCTGCTCCAGACTCATCCTCAGTGCGCAGTCAAGTGCACAGGAGACCACGGGCTTGGAGTGGCTGTGGAAAGGTGTCCCTGGCTGCCCCCACTGGGGCAGAACTGGGTTTGGAGCATGCCCGATAGGTGTTTGGGCTCAGGAATGACATGCCTGGGACGTGTGACTGCCAGAGAGTAGACACCTCTTAAGTCTTCCTATTGGCTCTATAGGAAGCCGAGGCCCCTTGGGTTGCCCTCTTGGGGCACAGTCTGCATCTCAGGCATTGCTGCTGCCCACAGGCTCATTTTACTCCCTAGTCCCCCTGCGTGTGACTGAGCAGAGATATCAGAGCTTTCTCCGCATGAGCTAGCACCAGCCCGTGAAGCAGTAAAGCTGTGGGAGCACAGTGGAGGACAGCCATGCTATCGTGCCTATGCGCTGCTTTGTGCTGTGTGGATGCACCCATTGCACCTCTCTGTACACGGAGGATAGCAGCTGCGGAGCAATCACATAACCCTCATCCTCCACACCCACTAGAGAGGGTCTATAATGAAGGTGAGACAGTCTCTTGTAGGGGAAGGTGCGGGGCAGATTGCAACTCACGTTATGGCTGCATGTGTCTGTCTCCCTCAAACCACAGCAGCCTGGCCTCCGTTTGCAGGTGTCACGAGAATAAATACACTGAATATGTTGGGGTACTCGGACAAGACATAGCAGGGACCTGCTTAGTGCCAGAAATTCAAAGTCACAGCACGGTGAGAGCAAAACTGTACAATGGGATGTGAGGGGAAAGGGGACGTGGTAACCTTGGAATAAAAACCCACCTCCTGGCAGATTTGCAGAAGGAGGCCAGGCCCTGTCAGGGTCACTGGTCTCTTATAAAACCTCTGGAGTGCTCCCAGGAGCGTCTGAATAGAAGTCACCCCACTCCTCCCCAAGCCCCCCCCAAGACAAATGTCCCATCCACCCTCCTTTCATTTAGAAAAGGCCCAATGTGTGATCCCTGTTAATAAAGCTATATAAAGCGAGGCAGTGACCCCACCAGAGGCAAATCAATAGCACAGGGGCCCCTGGGTATTGAGTACTTTAAAATATGCCATTTGAAATGCAGATTTCCTCTGTCTAGGCTGGGGCCATGGTGCACTAATAAGAAAAGCGGCAGCCTTATTATCTCGGGATGCTCCAAGGGGATGGAGGAGCTTTCTCCCTTCCTCCGCCAAAGGACACGTTTCCTTCTTCTGTTGTGACTTCCTTGGCATGATCTGAGCCTGAGCTGTGAGACGGCTTTATCCCACCCGTCATTTATCAAATATTTCCTGCTAGCCCAGCTCTGTGACTTTCATGGCCTCATGGAGACCAGAAATGCTCATGAGCGTTGGCCCATGGGGACCAGAAAAGGCCATGAGGGTGGTACGCACCCACAGAGAGGTGGACTTGTGTCACCCATCCTGAAGCTCACAACTCTCAACTGCGAACGGGGAGGAGGTGGGAGGAAGGGTCACAGTGCAGCAATCCAGGTGGGGAATGGAAATGGCCCATGCAATGGCGGGGGGGTCTCCAGCAATGCTTTCCTCATCCAAGTGCTCTTTCTAAGAGTCCTTGGAGGGCTTAGCCTGACAAAGGCACTCAGGAGGTGTCCACAGTGAGCTCCTGGGGAGGCATGCTCTTGGCTATCTGCTCCCACTTAGAGGTACCAAACACAGGAATTGGCTTGTATTGTGCAAGCGTCTCCCACGGGCACGCTGGGGACATGGGGTTCGACAGCAGCCAGGACCGAGGCCTCCCCAGTGACTTCCCCATTTCATTCCCAGGTCTGGTGCGTGTGCATGGCTGGGTAGGGGCTGGCTGCAAGAGGCCCCCTTGAAGCAGATTGCTTTGGGGAGCAAAAGTGCACACGCTTCAGCTGGGCTCCACGATTCTTCTTTACTTCCTAAATTGCTGCCTGCTCTTAATCAGCTCCTGTCGCACCACCGCAGGGAAGGCTGGCCCATGGGCTCAGTGCTCCTGAATGCAGCGGCCATGGGTAGAGCAGCACTCGGAGATGTTGCACAAACCCTGTAAGGTGGAGGTTGGCAACCTGAGGTCCCACAGGCTGGAGTTGGCTTGCAAAGTGCTCAGCTCTGGCTTGCAGCAGGACAGGAGACTGCCAGCAAACAGCCCAGCCCGACACTTTCCCCTTTTCTGCCCTGAGCTGTGCTCCCGATCCTGTTTGCGGAGCCTCCCTCTGCAGTCCTCTCATCTGCTCTGCTGCATTTGCCCCTTCCTTTTGTTGTTGGGGAAGGGATTGGGAGAGGAAGCAGTGGTATGGGGCTGTAGCAGGTGCCTTGGGGTATGTGGAGAGGCTTGTGGTCTGCAATCATTGTTGGGTTGCAGGCTATGAGCTGCCACTTGGCCCCTGCTCCAGTGGGGCTGTTCCCAGTTTGTCTCCACTTTCCATGGCAAGAATTTGGCCGGTTTCTTCTCAGCATAAGACCCCATTTTTTATGGGGGGACCCTAGTTCAATTAAAAGGTTGGTCCATTTTCATGAATGGAGACAGTGGCCGTAATGTCATTTTAGGGGACTTTGCAGAAAGTCGTGAGCAATCACGTATGTAATGTATTAACACTACATACGAGATTGCTCACGACTTTCTGCAAAGTCCCCTTAAAATGACAGGAGGGTTTGGAAGACCCTTGGCATTTGGGAGTGAGGAAGCTGATCGGCTGCAGTCTTGCCTTGCAAATGGGCTGGTGAAAAATGCGTACGAGCTGTCCAGACTCAAAGGGTTTAAATGTTATATGCTGTGCTTACCCAGGAGATTTTGCAATGCATGGTCTCAGCCGTGCACACATGCATTTGCTAGCTTTCTGCTAGCCTGTCCTGCAAACTCCCCTCGCTCATTCATTCCCTAAACATGGCTCGTTCTATACAATTATTGTTAATTATCGATATGCCGAGAGGCTCCCCACTGAAATCAGGGCCCTGTTGGGCTAAGCACTGCCTATGAGCACATCTAGAGAGGCAGACTCTGACTTAGAGACAAGAGAAAGAGCAGAAGAAAGGAAGCATCATCACGTCCATGTTACCAGTGGGGAATGGAGGCATACAAAAATAAATGAGTGGCCCAATGTCACATAAAGGGAAATAGCATGTGGTTATGGAACAAAAGAGGGTATCAAAATCAATAAGTATGAGAGGGGAGATTTACTTCTGCTAAAAACTTTCTGAGAAAGAGCAATCAAAACACCAACTGGTATCCCAGGCCAGGAGACACAAGTGAATCATACTGATCCTTTGATTTTTTTTTCAGGGTTATGCTATATCTCAGTCTCTACACAGACTAACTTTGTGTTTGCTTTTCATTCTTATCATTTGGGTAATAATCATAGCACAAACCCAACCACAACTTTCTATCTTCAATGGTTGCCCTATACTAACGCCTAGCTAATTCATCCTCATGACACCCCTAAGAGGGGAGAGAGGTAAGTCGTGGGATAGACTAGCAGGTGGGGGAAGGAAAACATTTTTCAAGCAAAACTTGTTTTAGCAAAATCAATCAGATTTGGCAGCACTAAAATCCTTCCAAATTTGGATCGAAGTGTTTAAAAAAAACAACAAAAGGCCACCCCCACCCCAGGAAAAAGATGTATGGCTTTTTAAATGCATTTTGAATGCCATGTTTCTGATTCATAATGAATTTAATTGCAAAATGTGATTTAATTGGTTTTAAGGAATTAAACCCACCCTAAAAATGTGGAACAAACAAAACATCTGCTATTGGGTCAAATTAAATGCTACATTTAAATGAAGATTTTTTAAGTGTTGATTCACTGTTTCTGTCTGACCCAAAGTCATTTTTCTTAATTGTCTGGCGTTGCCACCAACCCCCCCAATTCTATTATTTGGCCAGTTCTCCTAGCAAATATTTGTCTAGAGATTAGTTCTGTCTGCTGGAGGGTATCAGGACAAATGAAATGAATGACATCACCAGTGTCAAGTAATCTGTCCTGTTTTTTAGATATTAAAAAAAAACAAACCCTTTTATCAATATTGGCCAGTCTTTTGCCTGCATTGAGCCAGGAAAGAGGCCTGAAACCATGTCACAACATCTGTAGAAGTTAATACTGGAGGAATAATGTCCCCCCTCGTATTCACTCGGATTGTGCCGTGGGTACTGTGCTTATGACAGAGCCGCTCCTTCAGCTCAGCCGGTCGGAGTCGACGTGGCAGGGTGGTGTGAGCCTCCCGACATGTGGCCACATGGGTGATCACAAATGCATGGCAATCACTGGCTATAGTTTAATCACTGTAGTTGCCTTCATTTCATAGCTCTGGGGGTGACTCTAATTTGCTGGATGTAAATGACTCACCCAAGGCCCAAGAGCAAAGTCAAGGTGCCCTGCCTGACCTCTTCCTTCATTCCTCGCTGGTAAATCCTGGCTTCTCCCCCGCCCCCTGCTCCTCTACAATGCAATCCCTCCCCTGGCTGGACTTTGGCCAGGACACCGTGGCTAACGCTCCCACATCTTTTTTTTTTCTTAATGCAAACTTGATTTATGACTTTGATCTTATTTTAAATAATTTAAAAATTAAATAATGTATACGGTGTCTGTCAGGTTCCTGAGCTCCTTTGTTCTGGCTTTTCTCTTCTTCATTTTCCTAGCCATTTTCCTCCTGCTCTTTTGTACGTTCGTTATAAACGGATTCCCCTTTCCATGGGGCGGCATACCAGAGCAATGCTAGAAAACTACTAGGCAGACGTGCAAGAGCTCAAGAAACTTTGTTATGGGGCTCCTTTAGACCTGCTCTCTATTACTGAGTTTAATATCCTCTGTCGAGATGTGTTACCCTCAGTTTAGATGCTGGCTGGTGCTCTATGCATGCATTAAATACAATCAAACATTGCTCAATCACACGGGAACATTATTTAGGGTGGGAAGGCTCTGCAAAGAGAAAAGCACCCATCGGGTCTGGGATCTTATCAGACTAGTCAACTTGGCTACACATGCACACTAGAAAAGGGATGGGGTGGATGGAAATTTCGACTTCCTGAGCGACAACAAAGGGGCCAGACACAACCTTGCATCTACCTGCCTGGTCCCACATGAGGGTGGAGATGCAAAGGGCATAGGTTGAAGGGAACTTGAACCTCCACAGCCTAACCTAGAGGACAAGGAAGGGGCATGCACTGGCCTCTGGAGAAGCACCCCGGCCCTGTAGAAAAGTCTCTGTAAGGACCTAGCCTATTTCTAACGGAGCGACATTAGATAGGAGCTAGTGTCGAGGTGCAGGACTGCTGCATTAGCTCCCCTGGCCTTCTGCGGTGACTGAAGGCTCTCATTGGCAGGTGTCAGATGAACCCATTAAAAGCAGAAATGTTAAGGAGAAAGGTTTTGAGGGCAAGCACCAGTCCTTTGTGCTAGATGTGCATTAAGGCCATTGTTACATGACCTCCTAGGGAGGCCAGGCACAATGGGAGACGGTGCTTGGCACGGTTATAGCCAGAGTAAGAGACAGTCACGGTCCTTAGGGCTTTACAATCCAAATAAGGACCACTGTACCCAGCTTGCAGACTGGGGAAGTGAGGCACAGAGAGACTAAGTGACTTGACCAAGGTCACAAAAGGAATCGGTGGTTGAGATGGGACATGCGCCTGCACCACCGCAGCCCTGCTCTAGTGCTTTCCTCCTTAGATCACTCTTCCTCTCAGCTTGACTTAGCTCTTCAACTTGGACGGCATCATCGCGCCAGGAGAAAAAAAGCACCTCTCCCTTTTCCTCCCTTCCTTTCTCCCTCTCTCTATCTCTCCATCTCTCGCTGGCATTTATGAGGTGCCAATCACCCTGATATCTAAGCGCCGGCAGTCCGATGTGGCTTTCCTGAGACCAAAGGACCGTCATACAGCCCTCGCGCTTCACTCCCTGCCTTTTGTGCGCGATGCCGAGATGAAACCGATAGGAAGAGACACAGATAGAGGCTGATTGAGGGACGGGATCCGAGCACGCTCCGGGTGCGCAGGCACCGCACAATAACGCGATCCCGGCGTTTCGACAGCTCTGCAGTCCCTCGGGTAATTGGTGTCACCGGCTTGTCATCTCCACTGGGTCAAGTTCTAAAACTTTGTTTCCCCCTTCTTAGTATATTTATAGCAAGGGGGGTGGCAGTAAGAAGAAGCTCCCACTGCATTCACTGAGAGTAGGAGGCCCAGCCGCTGCACTGACCCTTTCTGCAGAGACAAATCCCTGTTTGAGTGCCTGCCTCCCCGGATTTCTTTTCCTTCTCCTGGGGAAAAGAGATGCTGAGGAATTCCTCTTGCTAAAAGTAAAGGGCTGGATTGCACTGCTAGTTTCCCCAGGTACATGCAGAATTATTCCATGACTACTGCCATCAGGACCATTACTCTGAGTTTAATTGGGTGTAAGTGAGGCCCAGGGTGCACGGTGGGAAAAAGGATTAAGTGAACTCACTGAAATGGGGTGCTGCCACGGGGGGGAAATCAGGGTGCCTGCATGTCTGTATGCCTCCCACTTGCTGAGAGGTGGCCAGTTGCTCTCTGTGAACAGGTGATGACTTGCCCTCTCACCACCTAGTTCAGAGGTGCTGTAATAGGTCCCACTGCAAGCAGCTGCTCCAGACTAGCTGCACTGCATCCCAGTATGACTGGCACTGGTCTATCAGACCCACATAAATCCCATCATTGGAAATGCATTGTGAGAGCAAAACTTAGCCTGGAGCAGCGATTCTCAACCAGGATGCCATGGCACCCTGCGGTGGCTTTGAGATCCTTTCGAGGATGCCATGGGATGCCACACCATGTTAGTACCATTAGGTTGGCAAGCATGATTTACAAGATAAACCCAGAGGTTTCAAACCCAGAGATTTCAAGCTGTCTGAGTCCTTTGCAACAATAAAACCGATTCTATTGTTTTTCTGTAGTCAAAAAAAGCGTGAAAGCAGAGCTGGCATTTAGTTTATCCAGAGGTGCCTGAAGTCTACCCAGGAGTGCACTGAGCCTAAAATAGTTGAGACGCCCTGGCCTACGGGGTCCAGATGGTGGGCACCTCCATGCGCATCTATCTACATGCCTACTTGCTTCAGCAACTGGAGGGGTTGTCAGAGAAGGTGGGAATGAAAGGATGGGCAGAAGGGAGGAAAGAAAGAGAACAAAAAAAAAAACCGACAGAAGGAAGGAAGGAAGAGCGGTGTAGGGAAAGCAAAGAAATGGCTCGGCTCTTGGCAGGCATTTCTGGCTGGGAAGTCACTGTCAAATCTCTCTGCCTGCCCTGGGCTCTCATGGACCTCCTGGTCCCCCGCTGATGCTGATACACTGCAGGGGCACTGACACTGCATCCTCCAGCTGGGATGCCCCGGGCAGCAGTCGCTGTGCTCAGAGACGTCCGTGTCCTGGAGGTGCAGCGTGTCAGAGCGCTCCCCTGCTGACTGCAGCAGCCTTGTCCTGCTTGAAAGGCTAGCGGAGCGCAGTCAGGGACACCTGGGGAGAGGAGGGCTCATTCATCATGCGGGGAGGAGAACAGGGGCGGGCGGCGAGGGCTTCTCGCTGAATGACTGGGAAATCAAGAGGATGGGGAAAAAAGAATGGAGCCTGCTTGATGGGGGAGGGAATAATAATAATAATAATAATAATAATAAAAAAAGCTCTTTGCATCCAGGTCATGCAAGCTGGAAGGGGAGAGGGGGGCTTTCATGGAGACTTTGAGGTGCATATGATATCTGGGGAGAAGCCAGGGAGGGTGCTGGCCTCCCCCAAGGACAGCTGCTAGGGTATGCATGGGTTTCCAAGTGATTCAGTGACCCAGAGGATGCTTAGGCCCTCACTTCAAAAGCAAAGGCAGAATAGATTTCATAGACATTAGGGCTGGAAGGGACCTCGCAAGAGTCCAGCCCCCCGCCCAAAGGGCAGGAAGTCAGCTGGGGTCATAGGATCCCAGCAAGATAAGCATCCAATCTGAATGGAGAAGGGGCTGTGGTGGACTGAATTTAGGGCTCACTTACGAGTGGGAGCTGATTGCCCAGCAAGGGAGGTCTAGCAGATGCAGAGGGATTGAGGTACACTTGGGTCCAGGTCTCGTCTTTGCCACAGGCAGTATCAGCATGGGCAAAGTCAGGAAGGTTTTGTCTACACTGCCTCCACGCTGCACCCAGGAGAGCCAGAAAGAGACCCTCAAGCCCTCCCTCTTGCTCCCCACACACCAGATCCCAGAAATGAGGCAACAGCTGTCTTATATCAACCCTGAGCACGTGCCAGTAAAGCAGGCCTGAGTCAGATGGCCCAAGAGTGGCGCTGGGTATGCTTTCAGCCTGCTCCAAGGTGGCTTTGTGCCTCATTTTTGGGGGGTTGGCACCTCGCTGAATGGGAGCGAGAGGTCAGGAGGTCTCTCACCACCGTGCTGTTCGAAAGTACGGGCTGGCTCAGACCAGGAGTAGTGTTGCACATGGTCACCAGCTTACCAGAATTTGGGTTGTGAGACCCAGAGTTGGTTGTGGCCCCATAAAAGCAGGGCTGGCTGCTTCAGACAGTCTTGAAACCTGTGTAGCAGTGTCTGGATGCAGCAACTATTTTAACCTCCGGTGCCTATCTGAGAGATGATCCAACCTGCACGAGGCTGGGTGGCTCCGCGATCTCAGCCTCGGCATGCAGAGCCAATTGAACGAAGGAATCACATTAGTGTCATTCTTTCCTCCCATATGGTTTGTCTTTGTGCTGGGCCCTTGGATGGTGGGTGTCCCATTGCAACATGTGTCCCATTGTCCCCAGCCCGTTGTAACATGCTGGAAGGTGTAGCTATACTTACTGCCTGTGCATAGGCGCCGTACGCTCCAAACTGGATAGCCATGGGGTTGAACATGCCCATCTGTCCTGCCATTTGCTGCATGCGCCTCATTGTACGCTCCTTGTCTGTGTCTGCGAACTTCACCACCAGGCTGGAGGAGGCTCCCTGGAGGAAGGGAAACCAAAAGAAAGAGCACAGGGGAATTTTCCCATTAGCTCCCAGTGGAACCGAACCATATCTGCAAGGACAATGGAGACAGGATGGTGTTGGTTTCTGGCTGGCCCCCAAAGCAATGCTCAACCCAACCAACCTTCTGCGGTGTTTCTCTTTCATCCCCATCTCAGCACGGTAAGAGTAGCAGCAAGGAGGGATAGACGGCTCTATGGGGTAGTGTGAGTGATGCTCCCATTTATCTCTGAGCATCTGGTTTCTTTGCTAAATTCTCTCTGCAAAGAGGCTCAGGGAGAACTCGCTGGCCCCTTAACTCTCACTCGAGTGCAAAGATGCAAAGGGCAAGCTGCTGCCATTGCACTGCGACTGAGTGACCCTGGAAAGGGTACCTAGCAGAGGTGAAAGGGGGATCTGCTCTGCTGAGCCTGCTAAGCTTATTAGCTGCAGTGAGGAGAGCCTTCCTCATCTCAATCCATTTTGGCATTAGCTAGCAATAGCGATAAGATGGCAAAGCACTTTCTGTAAGATGACAGACGGAGCCTGCAGCAGTGAGGAGCAAACCCTTTTCATCACCCGCAGGCTACTGAAGTGGACCTGATTGTGCTGGGTGGCTTTCTAAAGACCTCAGCGTTGGCCGGTCTGCTTCTGTTCGAGTCAGTGAAAAGTGGAGCAAAGATTGGTGAGCTAATGGTGAGCACTTGGGAAAACCTCATCCAGCTGGCTTGACTTGCCATTGAGAGGAGTGCGCAGCAGGCACACGGCTATTTGCCATGTGCATTAGGACTGCAGTAGAAGTACAGTAAAGGTAATATCTGGAGTGGGCTGGAAGAGGTGCCTTAGCTACAGCCGGGAAATAACATGTCTGTCAAATGCATGGACACTCAAGCTACTCATGAAACTAGACCTATATACATTCGCTTCCCTTAACCAACTGATGTTTTCTGCTCATTTTTGGAGACCTTGATCTTCCACCCAAATGAGGAAACCCATCAGCTTCCCTAGCAGGGGCCTGGCAGGCTGCAATTAGTCATGAAATAGGATGCAGGACATGCGTGCACTTTTTACTCGTCGGTCATTTTGATGCTCAAAAACGTGGCCATAATCTTCCTAGACACATGTTAGTCTTTCAGCAAATGTCTTGGTGGAATTACAAGCAGGGCAGCTTCCACGTGCAGTCACTTGCAGATGCAGCCACGGTAGCAACAGTATAAACCCTAACGTGGGGGGATCCAGGATTTTAAAATGGGGGGAAAGGGAGGTGAGAACAGCAACTAATGCAACCCCTGCTTCCAGCATCCCCTGCTACCTCCCCTACAGAAAGAGCATGCCATGGGAGCAGCAGGTGGCAAAGTCAAGTCCCCAGGCGAGTACGAATCTGTGGCTGATTATTGGGTGACCACTGGAGCAGGCCAGAAAATGGCCTTTTTAATCCTGAAAAAAAAAAAAATAGGGGGAAAAAAAAATCACTCTGACTTAGGAGAAAAGGCCCAGAGTAGGAAGTATTTTATGGGAATGTCTTGTGCAAAGTCCGCCAGGAGAACTGGAATTTGTGTCTTGCTCCCCGCGCTTCCTGGCGGCTGCATTGCCCCCTTCCCCATGAGACCAGCTACCCATGAGAGTTGGGGTCCCACCGTGCCTGGGAGCTGGCAGGGGCAGGCAAACAGGATGTCAGAGGACTGACAAATCTTCGTCGAAGCTGAGCCGTTCCCATGCAACATCTCACTTTTGAGGAACTGGCTTTTTCCAATGGAAAACCCTTCCATCAGAAAATGTCTCCCCAGCTCTAGAGGCAGCACCAGCCGTGGCACATGCTTTCCACGTTGCTGGCCACGGATACTAATTTTGTTTCTGTGCACTGTTACGGGGGCAGGAGGAGTAGGAGTCAATTGCTTTCATCTTCCCGCTCCGTTCCAACGGAGGCAGAGTTGCTTTGCTGCTGGCTAGAACGATCTGATTAAGATGCTATAATACACATACATGTGTTTAAATGCAATATATGCATATGCAACAGCCTCTCCACATCCTCGGTTATGAATAAAGAGTTGAGGAATTAATATGCTAAAGAAACTAATACGAGGGTGCACAATGAACAATGTTCTCCCGGATTAGCAGCACATTCTGGGATTTCAGTGGTGAGGAATCTTTCTTTTTGACCTGTCACTCTCTCTCCCTCTAATAAATCTATAACCCACTTGAACAATGTGGAGCAGAACAAGGGAGTGAAACAAATGGTTTAGCAAAACAAAGGGAAGGAGAGATGAATGCTCTATTCAAGGATGTAGAGTGGTATCCAGGAGTTATTAAGAGAGCAAAGCAAGGGGGGGAAAAAAAATCCACATTCACCAGTTTTTCTGCTCAAGGCTGGGCAACTTCTCATTTTTTTTAATCACCTGATGTAGCTATTGATCCTTTCCCAAATCACACTCTTAATTGCAGCTCATCGACAAATGAATATTTTAATGCATACATTTCCTGCTAATTATCGCCCAGACCAGTCCTTAATTAGATGTCAACACTCATTTAATTAACCCTGATCCAAGAGGCGGTTTGGTAACCTGGATCTAACGATCTGAACCTATTTGCAGCTGTATTGGAGAGAGGCACCGGTCCACAGCTGACCGGGTGGCTCAGTACAGCTATCGCCACCTTTATGCCTATTGATGCTGAGAAAGCACGCAGCTTGCAATGGTGCAAGTTTGGGGTTTTTTTTAAATGGATAAGGTGGACTACTGTCCGAAGATATGTCATGAAGCAAAGTATGATTTTTTGGAATAAGGCACTAGGATGAGAGCAGGGAGCTGGATTGTTAACAGGGTCTGCTGCCAACCCACTGCATGAGCAAAGCCCATCATGTCCCATTTCTGTCCTGCCTTTCCTGTTCACACAGAAACTTCCCAGGGCTTGAGCACTTCTCGACCGATGTGTTTCTTAGAGCACCTGTCAAACAAGGACCCTGGTCTTGTCTGGAGCCTTTAAGCACTATCTGAATAGAAACACGGTAGAAACACCATCAGCCGATAGTAAATCTGATAGTTGTAATCAAGGCCTTAGACCCCCCATCAATAATCCCTGGCTCCACAGGCAGGCAAGGTTTTTTGAGTAAATCTGGTATCTTTTATTAGACCAGGGACAGGCAAAATGTGGCCCGTGGGCTGGATGCGGTGCTGCCAGGCCATTCTGCCCCCAAATTTAGAAAATCAATATTTATTTGCCCCTGGCTGCCTGTCATGCGGCCCTTGATAGCTTACCAAAACTCACTAAGTGGCAAAATAATTGCCTGCCCCTGTATTAGACCAACTCAAGTCACTGGAAAAAAAAAATGTTTGAGCAAACTTTCAGGTTTAAAAAACCCTTTGTCAGGCTGAGGAAACGTCTGCAGTCGGTGTGTCCTTAGACCAACCCGGCTATAATCTACACCCCTGAGTCCATGGGGCATTTGAACGATGAAGACACTCGCATTTCACAAGTACTTGGAGATCCTCGACTGAAAGTTGCTCTGTACTGTGCTCTGTACTATATCTCGGGGATTTGCAGAGCGAAAAACCAGAAAGGATGTGAGTTCCTGCTGAACGTCTCATCCCCCGCCACCTACTTTTTATCATTAGTACTATTACCACCCCCATCTAATTTTTATCATTAGCATTATTATAAAAGCTCAGTAGTAGAGACTGTAGTCCCGAGAAGCAGACACTCGTGGGGGTGCTCCAGAGTCCACTGAGGTCAACGGGAGCCTTCCCATTGCCTCTGGCAGGCTTTCAGTGCGGCCCCGCGGACACGAAACATGTATTTCTTCTCTCAAACTCTGCGCAGAATGGGAGGTCATTTCCATCACTTCCTAGCTCCTTCGTAAGGTGCTTTGATACCTAAAAGGCTGGCAGAAGGGCTCAGCATCACCATTATCATTATTAATAATATTATTTCTTCCCATTTTCTCTACAGCCAGCAAGTCTATCCTGCTCCCCTTGTCGGTAATGTATGGCTCCCCTTCGTCGGCAGTCAGACTTTCTCCAGACGAGCACCGCAAGGAAAAAAATGGAGGGAAAATCGCCCTGCACCACACTCACTTTGTAATCCCTAATCAGAGTCCTCCGAGGGAAAAACTAATTTCCCAGCCTGTCTTGACGTGTGAAATAAAGTCATTCTTGAAAACGGGCGCTTGACAGGTCGCTTGTGAAATTTCATATTCAACTAAAAATAAAATATCCATCCATTGATATTTCATTAAAAGGCCCAGAAAACAAATCTTTTTCCTGGTGGTTGAGCGTGTTTCCCATTAGTTATGGCCTTCCAAATGGAGTGTATACACAAATTAAGAATAAACTTGAGAAAGGGACTGTATAACATGGCAGAGCCCTACATTTCATAGAACAAAAAACCCAAAGCAAAAAAACACCCTAGGAAATTACTTTCTTGCAAAACAAGGGGATGCATTTATTTTTTTTGCAGTCAGCTCATAAGCCTAAATACCATTCATTTCAGGGGCAACTAGTCCTCTGAATATTTAGACTTTTCAGAGCACGCTCATTCATTTTTTTCCCACTTCAGCAACTGTCCTGAGCATGTGCTTAATTTTAAAAGCCTGAATCTGTGAGGAATTGTAGCCTAAATCATGCATAGGTCAGCTTCAGTCTACTGGTTGGCTCAGTGGTGGGGTGGTCTACAGTCTGGGGCCAAGTGTAAGAAGAAGCAGGTTCGTACAATTAGGTTCCTGGGATTTAACAGTCTAAGGGCATGTCTTCACAAGACGCTTACTGTACATCACCTAATAACACTGGGTGCATCTACATGTGCACATTTACTGTGCAGTAAATGCAGGTTTCAAATTTACACCCGCTTAGTTACTGCTCAGTAATGCATGTGTAGATGCCTTACTGCACAGTAACACTGCGGACTGACTTTGGACTAAAGTTAGCGGGCTGGTGTTTATATGTGCAGGGATTAAAATGCACGAACGCTCTGTGTGGACTGACTTGGGACTGAAGTTAGTGCATTGGGACACAGCGTTAGTGTGTTTTAACACCTACATGTATAGATGCCGGCCTATTCCTGCTTCCTGCGCAGTAAGTTACTGCACAGTAAATTTGAGCTGGCGTAAATGCTTGTGTAGACATGCCCACTGTGCAGTAGTGTCATGGCAAAAACCATGATAATAGCTTAGTGCGCAGTGCTATTAGGCTAATAGGCAGCACGCATCACTAAATAACCATGCGCCGGTGCTACTGCGCAGTAACTAGGAGTACTGCACGTTTAGTTGGTACTTCATTAAGGAAGGACTAAACTAAATGCACAATTAATGAATAAGAGAATTAGTCATGCAGCTCCCATTAGAGTCCCTTCAAAATCCCGGCTGTGTTTAGAGCCGTCAAATAGATGGGGACGGATGGATGTTGAGTGTTTGTGAAAATATGATCCCCTGTATGTATGCAGGTACCTGAGTTTGAAAAACTCAGCCGGACATCTATTCCCGGCTGTGAGCCTGGCTTGATTACATGACCTTGGGCGAACAGTTAGGGCCGGTCTTTTCAGACCAGAGCGCTAGAAGCGAGCGAGGCATGTAAAGATGCCGAGAGAAGCTGTTTGCCTCAGCACTTCCTAGCATTAGACCATTTAATTAGGTGCCTGGCTTTAAGGCCCTCCCCATGTGGAAACAGGGCGAGATGCTCAGCTGGCTGAAACCTGTGTTGCTGCACGGAAGTCAGCGATGCTGAATTACACCGGCAGAGGGGGGCGACCCTCGTTCGTAAAGCACCTTGGGATCCTTCAAGACTAGGATGAGCCGTGAGAAAGAACACGGTATCCAATTAAACCTGTAGAGGAGAGGGAATTTTAGGCAGGCAGAATGTAATTACAGGAGCTGGAATTGGGCCAGGAGATCAGGAAAAACACCCTTCCTCTTGTGAAATATGCCATGTTTTTTTGTACTCGGGGCTTCAATTTCGTGTCTCATCTGAAAGATGAGTGGGAAGCCAGCCACCAGGAGCGATTTAACCGCACGGTCCTGAGAGCCGGTTTCGACACACTTGAGACGCGGGTGACAGAGACAGAGTGGGGAGAGCAGACATTCATCCAGGGCTGGAGTGACAGAGCCCTTTGATAATGCTTCTCCCTCGGTGGAGGGGATTCTTCATGGCATGTCTAAGCAGAGATAGTTGCTGCAGGTACTTCCGTTCACAGGTCTCCTGAGCTGTAATTTATTTGGAGAGCATGCTTGATTTAGGTCTTACTTCCCTACACACTTCTTAGTAGGTGTCACTCTGTGCTAAAGTTATTACTTTCTGCAGGGTAACTGAATCATTAACTCCTGGAGAAACTGTACCTGATTTTAATTGGAAATAACTAGATGCCTAGCCCAGATAGTAGACGCAGCCCAGGTAGTAGCCGCGGCCCATGAACGGAAACCCTGGCTCCAAACGACCCATCTTTGGGCAAAGTTGGGATCTGAACCTCAGTGGGGTATTGTGATAAACCTTACACGCCACATCACTTAGATCAAGATAGGAAGCCTATCTTTGTTTTTTTTTAAATTTATTAAAGTGGGTCAACAATGTCTACAAAAATGTCTATGGAAATAAAAAAAATCAAGTTTGCATTTAGGGGATGTCATATGAAAAAAGAAGGGGGAAAGCCCAGAATTTTTATTTTTAAAGGTTTTGGGCCAAAATTTTTCTCTTTTGGGGAATTTGCCTTTTTACATGAGTATTATCTGTGACAAGCCTCTATTCAATCCATCCAGGAAGAGCACGCACCAACTGCAGATGCTTCCGCAGCCCAGTGAAGGGTATTTATACCCGAAAGTTTGCTAAGAAGATTTTTTCCCCAACTATTTGAGTAGGTCTAATAAAAGATACCACATTTACCCAACAAACCTAATCTCCCTGTGTCCTTAGACCAACACGGCTACAACCTACACCCCTGTAAGTCTCATTTTGACAGACAAACCAATTTTCTTTGAAAACAAATTTTGAACACTAAGTCTTGACCAATTCTATCATTTGTATTATGGTCGTGTCTCAAATTCCCAACTTGGATGCCATCATACACACACAAAAAAGCAAGTCTCTCCTATAGTATCTAACCAGGCAAGACTGGGAAAAAAATGAACACAGAGATGAAGTGAACGGTTCAGGGTCCCTCCCAACTGTACTATGCTTCCCCTTTAGTACCAAAGGGCGATATAGAAACTCAGCTGGACTGAATAGGATGATCTGAGAAAGACATAAGAGTTAAAAAGGGCAAGATGGGGAGGGGGGGGGAATGTCATTTTTAACTGGTTTGTGTTTAAATGTGTATATTAAATATAAGAATGAATGCAGTGGCAGCATTTTTAAGTACAAATTTTAAGTACAAATCTATTGCACATACGCGTGCATCCCAAGTTGTCTCTAACTGCATCACCCTACACTTCCACTGCTTTGTGTTCATAGTACGAAGGGAGCCCTATGATCTGTACAATAATACGTCTTTACTCATTCATAGCATCGTCCCTCTAAGTTCAAAGCCCTCCAGCAATATCATGTCATTACTCAAGTCTCACATCACTCTTTTGAGGCCTTACATCACTGTCTGGAGACATCATATTTCTATTTTATATATGGGGAGATCAAGGTAGAGAGTGAAAAAAAGGCAGGTGTCTTTCTTTCTTCCTTTACACCTCATTTGGTATAAAAATCAGGTCCGCTCCACTGGCATGGAGCAAGATGCTGATTTGAGCTGGCTGGAGGATCTGAGTGCATAGGATCCTACTTCCACCAGGCACTCATGACCTTTGGCTGTGACATATGGCGGCTGTTGAACCCGGCGCACCACCACAATGCAGGCATTTTGGATACTAGAAATGAAGCCGCAGATCCTATCTGATTGAAACTGCCAGGGGATTGTCAAGAGGCAGCATGTAATTATTTGTTGGGATTTGTCTGGGAACCCTGGATTAATACATCTCGTCTTGCAAAAGGTATCGTGGGATCTTTTGCAGGGACAGAATTGCCAGGGCTGCAGTTTAATGTGTCAGCTGAAAATTGGGATTTTGATCTGACTGACCCCCTCTTTGGTCTTCAGAAAAAAAAAAACCCAACCTATCTTGGATTTTATTTGACCCCTTCAGCCAATGACAGCTGGGTGACCGAACGTGAAGTGCATCCTGGTAGTGCTGACCAGATGCTGATTGCTAACCCGCGAGAAGGGGAGGACACAGCACAAAATCATCCTCCACCCGCAGCCGGACAATTGCCCTCCTTCAAACTAAGATACAGAGATTCGTAGGAAATAGGTGGAAGAATCCAGGATGATTACTTCTGACCCGAAGCCCACAGATGTCAATGGGATAATCCCGTTGTGTGGGATTAGGATCCTATTATGAAACTGTTGTACGAAAGAAAAGAAATAACCACGGCGTGATAAACACCTACCCCAAAGGTGTTGGTTTCTCTTCTCCATCAGGAAAAATGTGTCCTTAGAGGGGCTCGAAGTTCCCAAGTGGAGTCCCCCTCCATCAGCCCAGGCACCCCCTACCTAGACAAGGTACCTTTGCAGTCTCCCGGACGGCGGGTTTATAAATGGCACTGATTCCCAAGCAAGGTCGGCAACTGCAAATTATTTGAGCCCTGTTAGGCTCCAATTTCCTCCAGATGAGACAGGTGTTGAGCACGGCATACCCTGCGGGGGCCGTGTTTGATGACACCGAGACCTCTACCATGTTCAGCTGCTGCAGCCTTCTTCCCCCCACCCCTCTCCTCTTGTTGATTTAGCTCCTCTCTCCCTTTGGACCCATAAAAGGACATTATGGCACCAATTAGCTCCTTTTGTCTAAGGCAAGGATGTGAGGCTCACTATCCGTTATCCCTCTTATCCCATTTGGAGGTAATGAATTCTGCGGCGCGGAACGGTTTTGAAGGGAAGGAAGAGCGAGCGAGCAAGGGAGCGCGAGAAAGACGCCAACTGAAGCCCGTCGATTCCCGGGGGTCTCTTCGCTGTCCTGCCAGATGCCGGCACCGCTAGGAAGATGTGACTAGAGAGGAAAAGCAGCTCAGATGAGTGCTTCGGCCCCAAAAGGCCATCTTCGGTGCTGGTATGATTCATACCCCCTGTCAGGAAGGCAGGCTGCCTGGCTTTCTATTCCAGGACCTAGGAACATCTGATTTATTAGTTCATTTATGAAACAATGGGGAAGGGAGGGAACATCATCCTGTGATTTTATTTTACTTTTTTTATTGTAGGAATTAAAGGCTATTATTTTAATGTCAGGGAGCTACTGGCACCTCTAGCCGACAGAGAAGAAAGCAAGCACTGGTGATGGTGGTGGCAGCAGTGGCTTGAGCAGACCTAGTGACCTCTATATTTTGTGGTGACTAATGGACAAGGGACCATCCCTGCACGGGAGGTTCAGTTGACTTCTGATGGCAACGGGGCCAGGACCACTTGCACGTGGCAATGTTTTATGTTTCTATTGTGCCTTTTTTTCTCTCCAAGGGCCAGAAATTACTTTCCCTAAGGCAGGAGCATTGGGCATCCATGACGAAATGGCAGCCATCCCGCTCGGGGACAGGACGCAGTTGTGGATGGGTACGGTGGTTCTTATCCATAAGAAGAAGAAAGTGGTGTGGACGATTAACAGGCCTTGAGTAAAACTAGTGAGTCTATTTGGGATGCACCACACTTTGTGCATGCTTTACAGAGAAAATGAAGGGGAAAACAGGTCTGTGTCTGTGATCACTTCATTGACATCAACTGAGCAGAGGATTAAAAGGGCTGAGTTGTGTTTAAAGCATAGGCAATGTTAGTCCACTTCCCTGTTGTGCCATAGGCTTCCTGTGTAACCTCGGGCAGCTCACGTTAGTGCAAATTGTTCAGAGGTGCAGGTGACATTTAAGTGCTCAGCTCTCACTGGCTTCCACTGGGAATTAGGCACCTAACATTTTTATTTGTGAAAATCTACCCCTGAATTGCTATGCCTCTCTGTTAAACACTGATGACAACCTTCCCCTTCTTGACTTCAGGTGCGCATGAGCTTGCACACTGAAAGGCTCATTGGGGCCCTAATCTTATTTGGGGTCTTCAGGCACGGGTGTAACATAAATAAGGATAAACTGAGTTGCATTACATTTAGTGCCAGGCTCACTGTTGTTATTTTTTGTATGACTGTTGTTATTTTTTTGTATGATGGCATGGTGCTGGGTTTGGTGATGACTGTTGTTATATTTTGTATGAGGACCAATCTCATTTCCTTTCATGACCAGGTGACCTATCACCTGGACAAGGGGGAAGAGATTGATGTCATACATCTTGACTTTAAAAGAGCCTTCGATCTGGCATCCCACAATCACCTGTTGGCAAAACAGGCCAACTGCGGGCTCGGGTGCACCATGATCCGCTGGCTGGAAATTGGCTCTGTGGTCGGACCCAGAGGGTTGTGATTGATGGCAGTCACTCATCGTGGTGCCCTGTGACCAGTGGGGTCCCCCAAGGCTCTGTCCTTGGACCCATATTGTTCAACATCTTCATTAATGATGTGGACATTGGAGTCAGGAGTGGACTGGCCAAGTTCGCCGATGACACCAAACTTTGGGGCAAAGCATCCACGCTAGAAGATAGGCGGGTGATCCAGGCCGACCTGGACAGGCTCAGCAAATGGGCGGATGAGAACCTGATGGTGTTTAACACCAAAAAATGCAAGGTCCTCCACCTTAGGAGGAAAAACGTGCAGCACCCTTATAGGCTCGGCAGTGCTACATTGGTTAGCGCTATGGACAAGAGGAACTTGGGTATCAGGATTGACCATAAGATGAACATGAGCCTGCAATGTGATTCTGCAGCAAGTAAAGCAAGCAAAATGCTGGCTTGCATCCATAGATGCTTCTCAAGCAAATCCCTGGACATCATTCTCCCATTGCACTGGGCCTTAGTGAGGCCGCAGCTGGAGTACTGCGTCCAGTTTTGGGCTCCACAATTCAAAAAGGATGTGGAGAAGCTTGAGAGAGTCCAGAGGAGAGCCACGCGCGTGATCAGAGGTCAGGAAAACAGATCTTACGATGAGAGGCTGAGAGCCATGGGACTCTTTAGCCTGGAAAAGCGCAGGCTCAGGGGTGATCCGATGGCCACCTATAAGTTTATCAGGGGTGACCACCAGGATCTGGGGGAACGTCTGTTCACCAGAGCGCCCCAAGGGATGACGAGGTCGAACGGTCACAAACTCCTGCAAGACCGTTTCAGGCTGGACATAAGGAAGAATTTCTTTCCTGTCCGAGTCCCCAAGGTCTGGAACAGCCTGCCAGCGGAGGTGGTTCAAGCACCTACATTGAACACCTTCAAGAGTAAATTGGATGCTTATCTTGCTGGGACCCTATGACCCCAGCTGACTTCCTGCCCTTTGGGCAGGGGGCTGGACTCGATGATCTCCCGAGGTCCCTTCCAGCCTGAATGTCTACGAAATCTATGAAATCTATGGTGTTGGGTTTGGAGATGACTGTTGTCATATTTTGTGATAAGGGCCTGGTGTTGGGTTCTGGGGAAGAACCGGGGTCCTGCTATGTTAGGTCTGATACAGAGAGGGATGGTTGACTAGCATGTGGACGAGAGTGATTTGGCAGCTGTAATCGTGACTGAGCAGCCCTCTTCAGGGCCCACTCTGCTCACCCCACTTGGGGAGGGGGCTAGAAAAGGTGCTCATGGGAAACTATCACTCAAATCCATTGCAAATGCAGGAAGAATCTGCTGCAGGGATCTCAGTACGTTGAAATCCCACGACAACAACAGGAGACGGAAAAGCGTGAAGCAGTGTGTGGTGGATCAAATCACGAATCCAGCACCACCCAGCCCATATGGAAACACGCGCCTGAGCTGCAGGAGAGTCTGTCAGTCTTAGATCTAGATAGGTCTCATCATTCATCTTTGGACACACAGATAAGACAATCATGGAAGACAGTCATCCTCAACGGTGAGGGATTGCAGAAGGAGAAGGAGGAGGAGACGAATGGCACCTGCTGCAATGAGTGCACAGTCTAGATGCATAGCCTAGTGGTTGGACCAGGTTAATCAGAGGTGATGGGAGGCTAAATTACAGAAGCCTTTCTGCAGTAGGAAACACTTGCTTGAGCCTGCTGCCTGCCTGCCTGTTCATTTAAATGAGCTCCAAAAAATGCATCTTTAAATAACTCACTCTGGCCAGTAACAACCAAAACCAAAGCATTACTAAGGCATCCCTGCCTCTAGATGCATCCTCTTCAAAATGCCTTTGCTCTGTAACCTCTTTGGTTAGAGGGAGAGATGCAGCATTTTCCAGTGCCAAACACACTGTTCGTGTTCAGCAAATTCCTTTTTTGCAAATCTTTGGAGAATGATGCACTGAATGCTTAAGTGGCAAGTATAAAGGCAAGACCATAGTCTCAATGAGCCTACGCTCTACAAAGCGGATGTAGCATTATTGTTAGTCATATTATCGTAGCATCCCAGAGCCTGCATCATGGCCCAGCACAACACTGTGCTCGACCCTGTATGGGTACAGAACAAAAATGCCAGTCTGTGACCCCAAAACTGAGTACCAGGCAAGTCACCTGGGGTCATCTGATCGCAGCGGTCTTTCCTGCCCAAGTGCAGGGGGGCTGGACCCAATGATCTGTAAGGTCCCTTCCAGCCCCTAACAACTATGAAACTATGAAACCATATGGACACATATGGGGACCAGAAGGAAACTGTGCACCAGTATCAGTTTTTTATCAGACACACTGGTCCAAGCACTCTGATGTCACGTTATCTAAGCATTATGAACATGCATCAGAAAGAAATGTGGCAAAACTGTGATGCTAAACTTGAGGATTGTTATTTCCATGATTTCTGTTTAATTACCCTCATTCTCTTGTGAATGCTAGTTAGTGCTTTTCTCTTGTGAATGTTAGGTAATGCCAGGGACAGGCTTTGCAATCATTGTGATGGCTGCTACTGATTGGTGGGGTGCATCACTGAATTGTGGAGCTATGTCAAGACGTTGTCTGGACACTGCCACCCTCCCTCCTGCATACTTGGTTGAACTCCTGATCTCTCTTGTTCTTAGACTTTTTAAAGTTCCTAGGGGCATATATTGATATTATATGTCTAGACAGTTTATTGCACAATAGCATGCCCGTTCAATTGACATTTTTGGCCAACATGATGCAAACCGTACCGACCAGTAGAAACCATCAAAGACTGCTTGTGGAGAAGGAATTTTTCTAAGGTGACTCCAGTCCATTTCATTGAGGTGGGAACATTATTTGGCTTTAAAAGTAGCAGAGGCTTGGGTCTCGGGCCTACCAAATTTTTTTGAGAAACAAGTGATGTTTTCAGAAAGTCTACAGAAGTGGGAGCTGGTTCATTCACTCCTTCTGGGTATGTCTTTCTGGCCTGAATGGACTACAGAAGGATGCGTGGTGTTTTCTGGATCAAACCTACCCAAGTTTTGCAGAGTAGCACGCCTGCTTCTAAGAAAACCCAGCAGCAACAATAACACTAATAGTAATAAAACCAAAACAGGTACCTGACGGGGCCCAAAAAGGAGGTGAGTGTGTGCAGTCGGTGGGGGTGCGGGGAGATGGGGAAAGTTTTCTTCTACGAAAGAAATGATCCAATTTGAAGTAAGTCCCTTATGAGAAGAGCTGTGACAGAGGCTGATCTGTTCCTGTTAATTTTCACAGTGCAGCTGTCAGCGGGTCTGTAAATAGTACTCCGCGAAGCCAACACTTCCTATCCACACATCAACCGTTCAATTAACAGAAGAACAGAAGAAGGAAATAAAGTGCACCACAGCCTTCTATCATGGCTTTGATGTTTCCCAGCAATTTATGAAAGTGTACACAAATCTAATTACAAGCCCCACTGCTTCCCATTTACATGGAGCTTCTCAAGTTCAGAGCTGTTTATATCAAAATAATTGTTAAAAATACCTCCGCTAATCTACGGCACCGTGGCCCCCTGCTCACCGCAGCCGCCACGCTGCTCCTCCCGGGGCGTTTCTGCCGACTCAGCGCTTTGGCACCAGCATCTATGTACAATAAAAAGCTGCTTCCCTGCTGCCGTGCGTGCTAGTTGCACAGGCTACAACTTCATCAGGACCACAAAGGCCTGTTCCGCCTCCTTCCTCTGCCTGCTTGTCATTCCTTTTCATCTCCTACAGACCGTCTCTAGCTTAGTAGCGGAGTCGGTGCTTCGGAAAGCGCTGCGTGCATCGACTGCATTGTAGCAACCCATAGCAAAAAAATAAAAAAATAAAAAAAAAAATGTGGGAGGAAATAGGGCAGTAGGTTACAGGTTAGTTTGTTTCTATACCACTGCCCTCTATTGCATAGTCATATCACAGACCCTATCAAGTGATGGAGAGTCTCTTGTAGTCAAATGGCAGGAACCCGTGTTTGGAGAGGAGGCAGGGAGAGCTGCATTTCATCTCCACTCTTGCTAGAAACTTTAAGGTGGCTACTTTACAGTGACAACTTTGATGGCCCCCAGTGGACAGGGGCCTGTTACATTACTAATATTTTAGGAAGTCCCACGTGCATGGTCCGATCCAAAGGTTTCGACTCACCAGTCTCGTGAACTGCCCCGGCTGTTCCAGGAGATATTGCTGGCAGATCACAGGGGCCAGCTGATGACTTAGGAGACCAAGTAAGTAGGGACAGAGCTGTGTAAGCAGTAAGAAGGAGGAAGCGATGATAGGTCTGGTGATGGAGGTGGAATTAGGAGGAGGCACTGTGATGTGATTGGAAGACATTGCTTTGAATGGAGATGAGCAGGACAGTGTGGGATTTAGGCGAGGCCCTGATGGACAAGCTTGGCTGCAAGTTTTGGCTACATGGATGCGAAGAACAGGTCAGGTCTCAGAGACATTAAGGAGACAAGCAGCATCAAGACTGGGACATGAGCTGGGTTTGCAGAGCAGAAGCCATAGCGAGGTCCAGGTTAGGTTACATGCCAGGAAGACCTTTCAAAGGTCAATTCATTTATCTTCTTGGAAATGCTTGTGGAATAGGGCTGAAGGTGAAGGAGGAGCACATAGTGTCTGTCCTTTCTTATAATGAAATGTTTGCAATGCAACCAGATGGATAAAATATTATTCAGCCCTTTCCTGCAAAAAGCAGCTGTCTGCAACAGGTGATTCCCTGTCTCATGCCGCAGCCACTTGAAAGCATCTTCAAGGGACTGCTCACCCTCTCGCCTCAGAGGAGGGAGGATTATCTAGTAGCATGGGCATTACTTTGGCATTTGGAAAATGGAAGTGCAGTTCCCTGCCACAGACCCCCTGTGGGATCTTGGGCGAGTCCCTTAACCTTTCCATGCCTCCCTTCTGCATTGATGAAATAGGGAAACAGGGTCTTATGAAGCTAAATGCATGAAAAAATTGTGAAGCTCTGATCCTGTAATCCTCTGAGGGGCACATAAGGAGAATCAGTTAAAGCCTACCTGTATTTGGGGCCTGATTTCTAATCACTCCAAAGACTTCAAAACCTCTTTTCTTCATTTTAGCTGCTAGTCCTGTTCATCTGCAGGTCATATTTTTCCCTCTCCACTTTCCCCAGCAAGCAGCATCTTCTGTTCTCACCCTTAGGTTGTTCAGTGCCTTTCCTGACTACATCTTTCCACCTCAATGCTGGCCTTTTCTTTTCTTCTTCTTATTCTCTTCAACTTTCAATTGCCATCGCTCTTTTGGCCATATTACCTTCTTCACTAGCCACCTCAGTTTGACTTCTCTACCTTTTCTCCACCATGCTTTACACTACTTCCATCCCTTTGCCTGCAAGGCTCCCCATATTCCCTGTACTAGTTCTCTTAGTTTGCTTCTTCACCTACAGCCACGGGCCCTCCGGCACCGCTCAACCTCTTGCTAAAGCAACCATGGGACACCCCTGTACGTTGCTTCTGGAAAGCACCCAGCAGATCAAGCTGTATTTTGTTTCAGAGGAATATTTCATTTGGCCTGACACCCTTTCTGACACCACGCAGGTGCTAATACATATGTATGGACATAGACGGCCAGATGTTCAAAGTGTTCTGCATATAGAGTGATCTGCCTTTTTTTTTCCCCAAATAGAGCCAGTGATACTAATCCCTCAATAGGAGTCTGAATACTTCAGGAGATTTGGGCCACACTGACACTAGCAACATGATTTGAGTTCTGGGCGAGGTTTTCAGAAGTGATGAATGAGCAACGTTAGTCAGTCATGAACTTAAGTGACTAATGAGCGAAAAAAAGTCCCATGGACTTTCATTCCACTTGCGCGCCTCAGCCAATTAAAGGAGATCCTGAAAGTAACCTGTTGCACTTCGGGCCTGTTTTTTGAGATGTGATGCGCGCTGACAACTGGAGCTGTCAGAATAATTGATTTTTTTTTTTTTCAGTCCAGTGGCTGAATCAAAAAATTGGAAAAGTTTCGTTTCGCCGGTGAACCAGAAACAAAACGAGACAACATAAAACAAAAATGTGTCTGGCCAAACAAAAATGCCTCTGTTCATTTTCAGGACTCATCTCATTTTTGACACTGAATTTATCTATCTTTGGTTGGAAACAGAAAAACAGCATCTTTTGATGTTTACATTCCCCCCGTTCCCTCCCCCCCCCCGCCCTTCATTTTTTTTTGTAGCTGAAACTATTCAACGTGTCCTTTCAAATTCATAAATAATTTTGGCTGGTCCAAAACTGCAGCTTTCAGTCAACAAAAATCTTTGTCCAAGAAACTTCACCCAGTTCCACTGATAACTTCAGCCAAAATCAGGGATGGGATTGTAGATGCTTAGCACTTCTTAGAAACCAGCTATAAGACATTTCCCATCTATTTCTGAGCCCCCCTATTGTGCTCACTTCCTACATAATGACAAGGGAGAGAAATCCGATATTTCCCTTTCGAAGCCGCTAGGAGCATCATTAGCAGTATAGGGCCCATGACATAGAGGACAGCAGTTCTGCCCCTAGTTATCTTAGTCCTGTGCTATAGTCAAGGTGAAAGGCAAAACATAAACAGAGGTAAGTATGTACAGTCATAAACCTCCTTTTGTGGCATGAAGAGGACGGAGGTCTGATCCCCAAATCAGACAGTACTAAAATGAGTTTTGTTCGGATGACTTCGATAGGCGCCTGCTGAGCTAACAGGTGCTCCCTTGGAGGCGGGGCACTCAGCGCTTGAAGGGGCGAGTGGAGAGAAGGTAATTTGCCTTTCTATTAAGCCTTATCATCCCTATCGGCTCGAAACATGTCTCAAGCAGTTCCCGGTTAAATCTGGAGCGTTAGAAGTGGTCGGTGACTCTACTGCCTGCCAGCGGTTGCTAAGTCAGGAGTCCTGATGAGTTATGTCTTTCACATGCTAACTTTCTGAGAGTTAAGCTGGCTTAACTTTTTTTTAAGCCAACTTAATTGTCAGAGCGTACACATGTATGTGGAGCGGAGTCGGCTTACATGCGGCGCAAGATGGTACACCTCCGAGGTGTCACAGAAGCCATCCTACAGAAGGCGGGATGTGGGACATCCTCCAAAAGGCAGGTTGCGGGAGCCATTGAAGAGGCAGGGGGAGGACAAAGTCCCAGGAGACCAGAGAGAGGGGAGGATAGGCAGAGACAGAAGTGGTTGGAAATGCTGATCCCGCATGGAAACGAGGGACTGAGGGTCGTTAAAAGAAACACATCCACGGTTCTTACACACTTCAGTTAAAGAGACCATGCAAGGACCAAACGTAGGTAGAAATGGATGAAACGACTGGACTCACAAACAGCAATTCTCCCGTAGCATCTACGTGGCGTGGAAAAAGGGACCTTTCACACTGCCCTCGAATGGCCTGGAGATGAGCTCCAAGGAGGAAGAAAACCCTTGCAGGGAGGCACAGCGGTCTACGGGATGAATGGCAGTCAAGCCTGTGTCCAAGGAAAGGTTAAAAAAAGAAAAAAACTTCCATAAAAGAAAGTTGCCTTTTGAAACTATTAGGCAACATATGTTGTGTGAACAGGAAGTCACAGCGGAGCAATAATCCTGACAGCTGTGGAGAAGCAGGAGTCTGCCGCAGGAACGAACGGCTCGAGACCTGACAAGAATGATGATGGATGCCCCATTGGTAGTACACGAGGACAAGGCAGGAGACGTTTAAAATTGGCTGCACCACAGGAGCAACTTTGAGCTGGAGTCAGAGCCGGACAAATGAAGCGGGCTCTCGGAGTGACTGGAGTGGTGAGAGAGGCAAAAGGCTGCTTTTCTTTTGAAGTACGGGGCTTTCGGTCGCCAATTCACCGAGGCACAGGATGAGCTTTTGGCTGAGGAGCCAGCCCGTTCGCATCTGTGTAAGTCCCTTCCTCCCCCAAAAACCCCCAAAAGGGCTAGTTCTGGAGGTGAGAAATCCCCTTGGCCCTGCTGACACCAAGAAGGTACTACCCTTGACCCAACAGCCTGGCCCATGGCTCATGGAAGTTGACCATCTACCTTTGGGAAGAGCATGAGTGTGGCCCGCAGGCTCTTGGCCAAGCTGTCATCTGGCCATTTGGAGAAGTCTGGTTACCTTCTTCCCTTCACAAAAACTGGGCAGCGGTGAACTTTCTCTTCAGCCCGGGAACAAGTCAGCACCGTGCCCAAGTCATTTGGGCCCACTCCTCAAGCAGCGTGGCCAGACAGGGCAGGTGCTTGGCCCACCACGGGCTGCATCTCCAAGGTGTTTCCCCTCGTTCCACACTGACAAGATGGACCCTCCCCTACAGTTCCCCCAATTTAGGGTCTTCTAGGGGATCCTCTCTCTCTCCAGCACTTCCCTTCTTCCACATGTGTGCTTCCTCAACAACTTGATAGGGATCACCTTGTCCTGTCCCCTCCACCCTCCTCCTCATTTCTTCCTAACTGGGTTGGATACTGGAAGATGGCTGGCTGGCTCTAGACCCTTGGAGGGACAAGCCGCCCTGCTATAGAGTCCAAGAAAGAAACAGGAAACAGAAAGAAACCACATGCTGAATTTTTGGGGGCTGACCCGTGGTAGGTGCAAATCAGCAAAACTCAATACGTTTTAGGGAACAACATCAGCTAGGATCTGGCAAAGGGAGCTGTCCCAGGGATGCTTCTGTTCCCCGTCTCTGGCCGTGGTTTACTTTCCCTTCTCCTTGTGTTCACTCATCTAATTCAGACTGAGGTGCTCAGGAGGGACACGGGAAACCCTGCCCCCATTAAAAGCAGTCAGAGAACTCCTATTAGTTTCAATGGGGGCAGCTTTTCCCACCTGCTAGTGCTTGCCTCCAAAATGTGCCCATCACCCTGAAAAATACTAAATTGATTTATTCACCCAGCTTCAATAGGAAGCAGTGTTCTCTTGCATTTCCTGTCTCACGTTTGGTGCTAGGCTGCTACATTTTACCCAGGAGGGGGTTGCATTTCTCTCGCTATGGCTGGCTCAATCATGAGACGTGCTAAGCGCTCACCAGACCCATTAAGGTGAGGAGGAGTTGACTGTATTGCCAGAACCAGGCCCAACATTTGCAAGCATTTTGGGAGCTTTCTGGATCCAGTACAGGTTGTGCTATTATGCCTTGGTCGTCCCAGGATTTCTCAGGCAGGAGTGCTTCACAGAAATGGCAATGCCCATATGGCATACGTGAGGAGGCAAAATTGACGGAGGCACCAGCTCAAATTTTCTTTGACCTACAACCCAAGATGCAAAGTTGACTTCAGGAGTAAGGCACAGAAGTGCTTGAGTGCAGGACGGCATCCAAAATGACCATGGGACAGAAGAGTTTGCCTTGGCACAGAAGGGCATTGAGGGACTGCAGTGAGAAAGCAAGAAGGCAAGAAGAACACAGATGGGCAGGTGGTGAAACGTAATCTGTGCACAACTCCAACATGAAGATGTGCTAATATTTGCCTTCTCTCTTTTGATCCTAATTCTTGCCTCTTTTTTTCTGAGTCCGTAAGTCCTTTGAGGCAGCAACTGTAAATTTGAATACATAACTGTACAATATCAAACCTAGTTGTTCCATTGGGTTCAACTGGGCTCTGATCCCTGGCCAGGACAGGCAGAAGCTGATTCATAGGTTTTAATGCCAGAAGGGACCATTGTAATAATCTAAGCTGATGCCCGCGTAATACTCACCATAATATTTTACCAAGCGGGTTCTGTATCAGCTCCATCAGTATTGGGAGAGATGGAGGATATTGTTTAAAAACTGACAGCTAGTAATTTTTTTAAAGGCTTGGAGTGACACAGTACTGACCACATCCCCATTGCAAGTTGTTCCTATGATTAATTAACCCCACTCTTAAAAAGAATATACTTAATTTCTAGCTTGGATTTGTCTAGGTTCAGGTTCCCACCACTACTTCTGTTAGGGTTTAAAATCCCTACTGTTAAAAATCTTTTTTTCCTTGTAAGGACCTAAAGTGCACGATCCAATCACCTCTTAAACTTTTCTAAAATAAATAGATTGAGATTGTTAAATTGTTTACTGTCAAGCAGGATTTGCAGGTCCCATCTAAAACTGTTGGCTTCTTTCTGACCTGACGTATCAACTTCCTTGTTCTCCTTGTATTATTCATACGATGATAATTAGCAACAAACAGCATAAACAAATTATAAAAAACCAAAATCTGTTAGGCCAGATTGTCTTTCCTCCTGCAAGCACTCTGTTTTACATTCTTATCTGTGCATGATGGACGCATGCGCATATGTTGGTGTGCAAATGTCCACACATACCAAAACAAGCTTTCTCTTATTTCTCTCCTAACTTCCAGGCAGGAATCCCAACCCAGTTGGATACTAATACAAGAAAAGAGAGCCCTGGTAGATCTCCTGGTGGATCTCTCTGCAACTGGTTTAACACTTCTCTTTTAATTCAAATCTGTAGAGATTAGACTAATGACCACTGTTTCCCCAGGCACGTACCTTTTGCAGTTCTAGCAGGCATGTCTACATGTGCAATTAATGTGACGGAATATACTCCGGCTCAGTTTGAGCTGGAGTAAACTAATTTCGCCATTCGCAGATTCATAGATGTTAGGGTCAGAAGGGACCTCAGCAGATCATCGAGTCCGACCCCCTGCACCAGGCAGGAAAGAGTGCTGGGGTCAGGTGACCCCAGCCAGGTGCATGTCTAGCCTCCTCTTAAAGACCCCCAAGATAGGGAAGAGCACCACCTCCCTTGGAGCCCATTCCAAATTTTGGCCACGCTTACCGTGAAGACATTTTTCCTGACAACCTAAATCTGCTCTCTGTCAGTTTGTGGCCATTGTTTTTAGGTGCTCCAGGGGGTGCCCTGGTAATAAGAGCATCTCCTATCCCTTGCTGTATCTCCCCCTCTGATGAATTTGTAGGCGGCCACAAGTTCCCCTCTCAGCCTTCTCTTGCAGAGGCTGAAGAGATCCAGGTCCCTCAGTCTCTCCTCGTAGGGCCTTACCTGCAGACCCCTAACTATACAAGTGGCCTCCTCTGGACCCTCTCAAGATTATCCACATCCCTCCTGAAGTACGGCACCCAAAACCAGACGCAGTGCTCCAACTGCAGCCTGACCAATGCTGCTTAGATGGGAAGTATCACCTCCCCGGACGTGTTTGTCACGCACCTGCTGCTGCATGATAAAGTGCGGTTAGCCTTGTTGATCACTTCGTCATGCTGACGACTCGTGTTCATCTTGGGGTCAACTATGACTCCGAGATCCCTTTCCACTGCCGTGCTGCTGAGAGGGTCCTCCCCCAGCCTGTAAGTGTGTTGGTGGCTCCTTCTCCCCAGGTGCAGGGCCATGCACTTGTTCTTGTTGAATGGCCTCCTATTCTGCTCTGCCCACTTCTCCAACCTGTCCAGATCCACCTGGATTTGTTCCCTACCCTTTCGTGTGTTAACTTTACCCCATAATTTGGTGTCATCCACAAATTTGGACAGTGTTCTCCATGCCTTCATCCAAGTCACTGATGAAGACATTGAACAGCACCAGTCCAAGGACTGAATCTTGGGGCTCTCCACTGCTTGCATCTTCCCAGGTCCATGCTGACCCATCCACCACCACTTTTTGGGTACATCCCATTAGCCAATTTGCCACCACTGGACCATGTACATCACCATCTACACATGCATTTAAGTGCACCAATTTACTGCAGCATAGGATATAGTTTCATAGTTGGTAGGGTGAGAAGGGACCTGAGCAGATCATCAAGTCCGACCCCCTGCCATGGGCAGGAAAGGATGCTGGGGTCAAACGACTGCAGCAAGGTGTATGTCTAGCCTCCTTTTGAAGACCCCCAGGGTAGGAGCCAGCACCACTTCTCTTGGAAATTAGTTCCAGATCCTACCCACCCCGACAGTGAAGTCGCGCCTCCTGATGTCTATTCTGAATCTCCCCTCTGCCAGCTTGTGACTGTTATTCCTGGTCACTCCTGGTGGTGCTCGGGGGAACAGGACTCCCCCAGTGCCTGCTGATCCCCCCCGACTAGTTTGTAACAGGCCACTAGATCCCCTCTCAGCTTTCTCTTGTGGAGGCTGAACAGGTTCAGGTCCCGTCGCCTCTCCTCGTAGGGCCTGTCCTGATGCCCCCTGATCATGCGAGTGGCCTCCTCTGGACCCTCTCCATGCTGTCCACATCCCTCCTGAAGTGCGGCGCCCAGAACTGGACGCAGTCCTCCAGCTGCGGCCTGACCAGTGCCGCACAGAGGGGGAGGATCACCTCCCTGGACCTGCTCGAGATGCATCTGTGGATGCAGGACAAGGTGCGGCTGGCCTTCCTAACTGCGTCCCCACACTGCCGGCCCATGTTCATCTTGGAGTCAATGATGACCCCAAGATCCTTTTCTGCCTCTGCACTGATGAGAAGGGAGTTCCCCAGCCTGTAGGTATGGTGCTGGTTCTTCCTCCCCACATGCAGCACCTTGCACTTGTCAGTGTTGAATCCCATACTATTCTCGTCTGCCCACCCCTGTAACCTGTCTAGGTCCAATTGCAGCCTATTCCTCCCACCTAGTGTGCCCACATTCCCCCACATCTTAGTGTCATCATCAAATTTGAACAGGTGCTTTTTACCCCCTCGTCCAAGTCACTGATGAAGATGTTGAACAGTGCGGGCCCGAGGACCGAGCCCTGGGGGTCCCCACATCCCCCCAGGGCGAACACAACCCGTCCACCACCGCTGTCTAGGTGCGGCCCTCCAGCCAGTTGGTGACACATCTGACCGTGTGGGTGTCGACACCACAGCCCCCAGTTTCTTAATGAGAACGGGGTGAGAGACGGTGTTGAAGGCCTTCCAAAAGTCCAGGAAGATGATGTCCACCACGACACCTGCGTCCAAGGCTTTTGCGACCTGGTCATAGAAGGCCACCACGCTGGTCTGACAGAACCTGCTGCTAACGAACCCGTGTTGGTTACCCCCAAGCATAATCTCCCCTGCTTGCCCCTCATAGAGGTGCACCTAGATAATTTTCTCAAAGAGCTTCTCCGGGACCAAGGTAAGACTAACGGGCCTGTAGTTTCCTGGGTCCTTCTTCCTCCCACGCTGGCCCTTTTCCAGTCCTCTGGCACCACGCCAGAGCACCACGAGTGCTCGTAAAGCCGTGCCGGGGTCCTGCAATGACTATCTTACCCCAGAGTAAGTGAATCTACGGTGCACAAACTGCAGTGCACGGGGAGACAGTGATGTTTTTACTGTGCAATAAATTAGTCTTATGAGCAGCAAAGTGCACGTGTAGAGGTGCCCAGAGAGGGTAAATCAGAGCACAGCTTGCCCCTCAGTTAATTCCACTGTGCATCTATACTGCCCTCCACTGAAAAGCAAAGACTGTTCCTTACTGCTGTCATCCAGACAGGTTTTTCTTTGGGGAAGAAAAACTCAGGCCTGCTCCACTCCTGTGAAACCAGAGGAACTCCCTTGGGGATGAATTTGGCCCAGTGTTTATAACATCTGTGGCTGTGTCTCTCCCACAGACAATCAAAACTCTATCATTGCTGGTCACAGGACACTGCATTTCTCAGGCAGGCCCATGCGCATCTGAAACAGTCGGTGCCACCCCGGCTTTTCCATTGACTTGCAAAACATACCCGAGGCCCCCGTGCCTGAGCTGCTATCCATCTTCCCTTGAAGAAGAGGCACAAAGTACCAATAAATCATCTCCCCCCTCCTTCCTTCACCACTCCATCTGACCGGGGGACAGCATGGGCTGAACAAACCCACCAGGCACTCTTCCTTATTAGTGGACTACTCACCGGCATTGTCTGGCTGCCATGCAAGGCATTAATGGCTGCTTGGGCCTCCGCGTGTGAGGAATATTTCACAAACGCACACCCTGCAGGAAGAAGAGGAGGAAAGAGAAGGCGTTTTAAAAAGGAGGTGATAAGAGAGCAACATGCACCCATCTAACTGCGGCCAGCCCTGATCTATTCAAAACCCAGACACTGCTCCTTTCTACAGGTTTCTAACCATGCATTGCAGACCACGCGGTGCTCCTATGCATCTCCAGGAGTTTGCACTCCACGCTCAATGAGGCGCAGGGTGGAAAAGCGAGATAGTCATGTGATGCCTGCCACCTTGCCTAGCACTAGACACCAAAACTTGGAGTTCCTGATGGAAACGCAGCGAGGATAATAGCTGGTCTCTGTCTGCAGCAGTGGGTGGTGATAGACTTGCATCATAAGCGACATGTCCGCGGATTATAATCACACATTAAGACCGTGTCCAGATGAATGCAGATGTTTGGTTCCTCGGGAACAACGAGCGGTGGGACACCTTGTGCCACTGCTAGTTGTCCTGGGGGAAGGACTGTGCCACGCGCCCTCTGGCACGTGGCAGGTTACCCCAGGTGGGGTAGGGGAGGCTGGGGCCAGCACAGTTGTTGGCCCCAGAAGCCTTATTTGGGGTCCCGGGGGCCAGGGAAGCTGCAGCCGCGTCGCTCCTGCAACTTGGAGCCTGGGCGGCAACTGGAGTGTGGCTCTGGCTGGCCAGGCACCTCCATGTGCACCAGCCCACTTTTATACTGCATGGGTTTTTTTGACCCCTGGATCTCCAGGGGTTAAAAAAACCCCACTTGCTGCAAGGTAGCAGCATGGGGAATGCCTGAATGTGCAGTACCTAGCACTGCAGAGGGGTCTGTGCTGCCACATAGCCATGCTTGTCTGGACATGGCCTAAGGGGTCACTTTTCATAGCTGTTCTATCCTGGGTTTTAGGTATAACTGGTGAGCTTATGTGAAGGCACTCAGATAGCCAGAGTGACCCTGCTGGACTGATTGCATCTGGTCCGAAACACGATGCTGTCCCCAAAGCTGTAGCTACTTGCCATGACGTTGGGGTAATTGTTACAGCTAGAGACTCAACGAGTGACAAGGTTTTGTTCAGCCACAGGGTTGCTGCTGAGCTGATGGTTGGAAATGAAGTGGGGAAAAGGCTTCAGGTACTAGAGAACAGAGACTTTATTTGGAAATAAATTTTTTGGAAAAGTCTCACCTCACTAATGTGGGGAAGGGATAGCTGTAGTTATTGTCATTATAGGTAAAACTGGCCTGCACTATGCTCCCATGCTCTTTGCAATAGGTCGGGGACTTTCATCCCCGTGTCTTACAGCTAAATTCTCCTTTGAGAGGACATAAGAATAAGCAAAAGCCTTTACCCTGTGGCTTGCAAAAGAGGATAATGATGACAGAGTACTGAAAATGGAAATGATTAAAAACAATATTTTTTAAAGAACCTTAAAAAAGCCTTATTTTTTGAATAACCTTAAAAAAAAAATAGTTGGGAGCCCTTCGACTTGGCCCCCAAAGCCTCCCCATGTTTCAGAGGAAGTGTAGCAATTGTTGCTAATAGTTGGATCTAATTTATAAGGAGCGGAGAAGAGACAATCAGGAGAAAATGAGATAGATAAACTTCAGCTGGAAACAATAAGGATCAATTATGACATAATCGCAGACCGGCATTCCAGGGCTCCTGAGATACCGCGCCTTCCTCTTCATTAATCAGAGATAATCCAGAATTAGGGTGTTTAATTATTTGCCGAGATTCTTTTGTACTTTCTGTCTTGAAAAAGAAGATGCTGATTAGAGAGTATACAAAAGCTTCCCATCTCCCGTCGTCTACTGCATAAAGAGCAGGATTTTGGCTGTGTCTTGGACTTCTTTTTTTTGCAGGGCGAAGCGCTCTCATCTGCCCAGGACTGGCGAAGATGGGCCCTATCCTGCTTAATGCCCAGGATGCCAGGGCAGCCCCCAGCCCCTGCAACTCTTAGATTTTGCAAGAGTGCAACCAACTCAGATCTGGCAGGGTGAGAGTGATGTAGCTACGATGGTCCAGGAATGATCTGGGAGACCAGGATTAGGATTTAGCACTTCGAAAAGTCCTCTTATAAGGCAGTGGCTAGAACCCTACTCCTTCAGCCTCCTAGCTTCCATGAACATCCTTGCTTGTGCATGTAGTTGGTGGGAAAACTCATGTGTGCAAAGTTATATCTCGGTCCTCTTCAGGGATGGAAGCCAGGACCAGGGCAACGGAGAACATGAGCCTTTCGGCTTGCACTAGACAACTAAGCTCCCTTGCCGAGAGCTGTAGCAACCTCAGGACCGATAAAGATGAGGCACAGAAGCAGTTGTCCATCCTGGCCTAAGGACTTAGAGACACAAAACATTTTCCCTTTCTTCCTTCATGGATTAGAAGGCCAGAAGGGGCTTTGTGATCATCCTTTTTGAGCTCTTGCATAAAGGAGTTTGAGGGCTCAGGGTCCTGGGGCTGCCAGAGCACCAGAAGGACTCCCTTTCAGGGTATATTGACATCATATTCCCAGTCCTCCCAGCTTTTAAAAGTATTTAGGCACTGACCTATGCAGATCCTTGACTCGTTGGATTTGATGCCTAACTCCCATAGGAATCAGAGTTCGCTGCCAAGGCCTTGATCATGTTGTGAATGTGCATGGTCTGAAGAACAGCAGGTATCTCCCAGGTGTTTCCAGCTGGGTACCCGCAAAGCGGGGCACCCTGAACAATTAAACAGCTCGAAATGTTTTCAGTGGAGTTACAGAAATTCATAATAGTTGAATATCTGCTTTTTACTGTCCAAAAGACTATAAGAAATGGGAAGGGAAGGGAGCATGAGACAGATAGTATTTACAGCATTTCCCATGATAGGTACCATGATGGGGGAGATCTGCTGCCACAGTGGGGAAAAGCAGAATAACAACCTCCACCAGTTCCCTGCTAAAAAGAGAATTGCCTTGTCTAGCACAAGATGTACATGGGTTAAAAAATATAGCCTCTTCCTAGCCTAGAGAATTAAGGTTGGAAGGGACGTCAGGAAAGCATCTCGTCCAACCCCCAGTTGTATCCTACTGCAGATGCAGCTGAAATCCTAGTCTGGACGAGGCTACAGAAGAAGGGTGTTTCCTTCCTTCCTCCCTCCTATACCATGCTTGTATAACGAAGTGATTAGCTCTGCACGTCGGTCTCTAGCAGACGTGCTCCATCGAGCTAACAGGTTACTTGGGGGCTGGTGTTCGGTCCCACCTCGCACCTGACTGTCTCATGAGTTATAAAGTTCAGCGTGCCGGTCGGCTGACCATGCTGCACGTGTGAGTGAGAGGGGGAGTATTGGGAGCCTCACATTTTCAGTAAATAGCACCAGCAAATGGAAACGGGGAATATTAACTCCATCGAGGCACCGTATTGATCTTCAGCCGCTCTGCAAAAAGCAAGCCCGAGACAGCAGCCTGCCAGCTCTAATAATTAAACCAGTTAGCAATATGGAGCTGCCACTCAGGTTCAGGCTTATAATGACATCATGGGAGAAACAAAAAAGAGAGAAAGAGAGAGAGGGAATCGGTGAATGAAAATTTCAGGTCTGACCCTCCTCCTCGCCTTGACACCGGGTGTTCACAGATGTCCGTGTTAGATGTTAGTACCCTTGCTATTGTTGCATCTCAAACTCTTCAGGTTTTATTCTCTACAACTTTGGGTGGGCATAGAAAGACACATGGATTTCTTGCTTTCCTTCATCCCAGCTGACTTTTTCCCAACGAATGGAGCATTTCACCCCTGTCAAGCATCGCTCTAGCTAAAGACGAGGCAACTTCTGTCATAAAACATTGCAAGCGAAGTTAAACTCAGGTTTTGTTTCTCTTCTTGGCTCCTAGAAAATGCCCCTCTCTGGGAGGCTTTTGGCAGGGAGGTGAGTGGGAAACATTTGTGCTGTGTTCAGGGGGATGTCAGCGCAGCGCTACATTCATTTGACTCACTTTGAAGCCGCACAGAGGAACAGCCGGATCAAATGGATGGGACAGCAAAAGGATCGGGAGAGAAAGAGACCGAGTCCCAGCCTCGAAGAGATGAAGTTGTAATTAAGGAAGCCTGCCCAGCTCACACAATGGGGTGGCAAATGATCTGAGCAACCCGTGTCACGATGCAGGCCCCCACGTGCGCGTGCTTTCTTTTCAAGCCACCGTGAGGCTGACACTTGCACAGGGATTACACGACAGCGGCGAGGCACCATGCAGGACGATGGGAAAGCTGTGCCGGGAGCAAGAGCCGGGTCCCCAGCAAAGAGGCTCCCACTGACATCAGCGGAGGTCAAGGTAGCATCCAGTCTGCGCTGCAAAGAGCTTGCTCTTAGGGCAAGGTGGCAAAGCCCTCCCCTTCGCCAGCAATTACCTCCTCTCTGCTGCTGCCCACCAGCTGTTTGAAGGCGTGGAAGGACACTGTCATGCCATCAAACAGCTGCCATGGCTCATTCCCAGACTGCACTTCATATTCAGAGATTCATAGATGTTAGGGTCAGAAGGGACTTCAGTAGGTCATCGAGTCCAACCCCCTGCCCTGGGCAGGAAAGAGCGTCGGGTGATCCAAGCTGCTGCAAGGGAGACACGTGAAGCCTCCTGAAACACGTGGGCAATTGGGCATACGTGCACCCCGGCTGCTGTCAGGAGTCTTGGTGACAGAGGCAGGTTGAGTGCAGATGTGACTTGGGTGACTTTGCACATGCTCAGTGGCGTTTGCTGATGCTGTGTACCCTCACTGTGAGTAAAAGCCAGTGAAAACCAGGGTGCAACGGGGATAGGAGCTCAGGGCTTATGGCTGTGGATGCTGCCCTACTGCAGGAGTTTGCCAGACACGCTGGGGTCTGTTGGCAGCTGGATGCTGGCCACTGGGGCAGGTACAGACTTTGCAATTTTACCAGTATAACCAGAATAGAAGCTCAGCACACACAAAAAAAGTCTATACTCAGCACAGAACAGAAGTTCAGGCTTCTGGTTTAAAAATGTTGGAACCCGGTCTAAGATTTGCACCCTCGCACCAAAGAGCAAATGTGTGTTCAGTTTGCTACCCAACAACACGATGACCCTTACAGATAGCTGTGTAATTTAGACCAATTCTGCCTCGGGCTTTCTGAATGCCTGTACCTAGTCAGGGAGGCTGGCAAGGGAATGCATGCAAACCTCAGGCAACCAAAGTCAGCCTCTGGCTACCAAATTTTGCGGCACAGACGAGGCTCCGTGCTTTCTCCCCGCTGTTGCAGAGCGTGGCCTCCAGCTGATGTCTGTGTAAGCGTGAAGAAGCTTTATTGGCTGGAAGTGACTTTATGGCATATCAGCATCTTTCGCAAATGTATCACTGCGGTTAGATCCTTCCACCTCCATTTTGCAGAAATATGCCAGTTGATGTTGTCACATGTCAAAATATCTGGTGACATATGAACTGCATCAGCAGGACTTGTACCTTCTTCAGTGCTGCACATGACAGCACATTTGATGATATATTATACGCAGATCAATATTTAATGGACATATTTTACTGTCAAGAGAGGAAGGCTTCCTATTTAAATTGAAGATACTTTGTCTAGGAAATGGCTGGGAAAATGACCCTGATATCAGCTGGAAAAGCCGTGTTCAGACACTGTTGCTGTGTCATCCTCCGAAGACAGAACTCCCCCAGCATTAATTGTCAAGGTAGCAAGGTACATCACAAAAGGGCCATTTACTGGGTAGTCAACGTGATGACACCACTGTCCTCATTTTAAATACTGGCATGTCGAAACTGAGATAGGAACACTGAAATTGGAGATGACAAATGTGAACCAACTGGGTGCGACGCTTCAATCACAGTGCAATAGGTGCACACGCGATCATTCCTGTGCACTTGTTACTTGGCAGTTGCACAAATGTATTGAGGATAGGTATAGGCCAAACAGCACTTGCATGAGTACTGGTCTCTCTTGCAAGCACCAAATCCTGTTTTTAGTGTGGGTTTTTGCATTGTTCAAGAACGCACATATTTTTTGCCAACGCATTTGTTTTACCCTGCCACGAGCATCTGGCTTGTTTGGGTGTTGACTGAATTCTTTTGGGAGCAACTGCAAGATGAGTCTTTTCCTTCTCTTTCTCCTCCAAAACTTTAGCCACTTTTGTAGGATGGGGAAGATCCTAGCCCATTTAATTAGGACAAGCACAGTACTGGGAGTTAGTTGAGAAATCTGAGTACCCAGCTTAGCTGAACTAATAATGGCTGACCCATTGCTGGCTTAATTGATGAATTAATTTATGTGATAGACCCTCCACTCCCCCAAAATGTAAACCTCCAATTTCTCTGGGTTAGAGTTGGGGTTTTCAAAACTAGTTTTTAAACCAAAAACACAGGAAAAGAATCTGATTTTGAATTTCTTAATGAAATTAGGGCCGATAGTCTGTAAAAACAAGTTTTCCGTGAAAAAGAATTGGCATTTTTTTAACCCACTGTGCTGAATGTATTTCAAGAACTGCTTTTCTTTTGGGTTTTGCTTATGCCTTCAACTGGACTGTCCAAACTCCCGTTGACTGCTTTCCCTGGGCACAGAAGCAGCCTCCAAAAAGATTAATTTGTGTAGAATTGAGTATGAAATCTAGTGGCCAAAGAAGAGTATTATGTAAGATAATAAGGGAAGAGGAATTTGGGCATTGGGGTTGAGAGAGAAGCGAAGAGAGACCTGGGTAAAGACCTGCTGTACCGCTGACCTAATGCATGACCTTGTCTTGTGTCCCTGCCGGTGCTAGACTGCGCACTCCTAGAGACAAAAACTATCTCTGTGTCTGCACCACATGTAGAAAGATGGGAACATTATTATATTACAAATAATATGAAGCCAATTAGGGATCAGATGGGATTTGGAAGTGGCTGAAGATGGGGAGAGGCAAATGTGATTTTGTTAAGATTGTGGCGAAACTAGTTTAGAGATATACCACTTGCAGGCATGAGTCTGCAAATACAATTAGCCACTTATTTCTATGCACACTTGTCCTGCCGATGTGGGGTCAAACTCTACTGGTTTGCAAGGACTTCAATGGAGCGTTACCAAACCACCAGAGATTTTGGCCCACAAAGGAAGAGCCCTTTTTGGAAAGCTTGGCTCTACCCAATGGGCAACACTGTTCTGCCAAGGAGTTACCCTGTTCTAATGGGGAATAATATGTACATTTTGTGTTGAGTCTGGTTTGAGGGGAAGTGCACTGGGGAACCTACTTACCTTTGCTGTTGCCATCAGGGCCCCGAAGGATTGTGCATTCCTCAATGTTCCCGAATGCCTCGAATAGCCTGCGCACGTCGTCCTCTGACTGCTGCTTGTTGAGCATGCCCACAAAGAGTTTTCTGTCTTCTGGAACAAAATAAAGAGATGCTTACCATATTTCAGGAGGAGTCTGAAAGCCAAGACGGCTCCAACAACACGCAAAAGAAAGAGACCACCGGGATGTTCTGCCAAGGGAATGCATTCTCCAAAGCGGCGAGTGCCCAACTCAAAACGCTTTGCCAGAGCCTGGTATTCAGAAAGTACTTGAGAATCGGGCTACTTTAAGGCATCTCAAGTCGGGCAACAAAAGACTGGGAGACTTAAAATGACTTGGGGTCAATTTTTGTTGCATCTATTGGGTGTATAAGTGGGTGCAGGTGCCTACATACAAGTCTATCGCACCCTGCTTGAGTTCTTGAAAACACTCAATGCAAAAGGTGGGTTTGGTTTTTCCTTTTCTCGCCGCTTTCTGGTGACTCAATCTTAAGGGCACAGTGACTGTGTTGCAAAAGCAGATGCACTGCTGGACTTGTAGGACTTGAACAGGGTGGAACAGAGTCATACTTAGGCACCAAAGTCCACTTGGATGTTCAATAGGTAGAAGACCACTTGACCTGTAGTCAACTCTGAAAATTCATATTGAAAGTCTCATGAATCAGTTCTCTTTGCTTAATCTTTGCAAACAAATCCAGGAAATAAAACACTGGCAATATTCCAGGCTGCCATCCAGAGGGAGCATAGACAAGGATGGCATTTAGAAATGACCTTCAGATAGGAAGTACTGTAGTTTAGTAGCCACTACTTTCCCATATAGCTTCAGGAGAATTAATTGAGTTTAACGGAAGCTGTCTCTATTTTGAATTGTTCTTTGAGTTAGAGCACTGGGGGAAGTAATTAAATGTAATGGAAGCCACAGCCTGTAAATGAAGATTTTATCTTATAAACATATATATATAAATGTTCCCATTCATATTATGAATATATCTAGACAAACACATACATACTATATATCACTTTTATTGCATATTAAACATCACATTTAAATTATGCCCACTTTGTGTTTGGAAGAGTGTGTACATATATATACACATATACATATGCATATGTATATGTATATGTATATTATATATATATATAATATGCATATTATATATATCATAAGCACACACATATATATAATAAAAACACACACATAATACATGTGTTTTTTTTTTATGCTATATACATTGATATTTTAAAGATTTCATGTTTATATAATGTGTGTGCATACATACATACCTCTATGTGTGTATGTATTTATTTATTTATAAAAAACACATATACGTCTTCTTCCAAATATAAAATGGGCATCATTTAAAAGTGGTACTTGCCATCACTAGTATCTGAGATAATACGGGTAGGTCCTACTTCAAGTGACTAGAGAGCACACAACTTCTCAGATACCACAGTTGGTAGATGTCATCTTTTTAATGATGAGCACTATTTTCACTGCTAGGCATGTGCCAAATATGGAAAACTTCAGCCTAAAAGGAGCAAATCTTCACAAAGTAACTGAAAACAGAGTCCAAAGAGATGGCTATGGAAGTCACCCGGAAGACTTCAATGGGCAATAATGAGTAATGTCTCAGGCTGCTGGAACAGCTTTCCCCTTGGAGCATCCCGGGTGGTGGCACTAGGCAGTCTGATGGCATGAGAAAGACACGAGACATTTACATAGTTTACGTCCCGTGTGCAAACAGGCCATTTACACTTGATGCATAAATGTCTTATTTATCATTCATTAAACACTATGTAAATATGTGTGAGCCACGAGAGGTTCCCCCCCCTTTTTCCAGCACAGTTTATGAAACAGATGTAACCAATTTGAATAAATACATGTAAATAAATAAATTAATAAATAAAGGCTCCGGATTTTTTCCCCCCCCCTCCCTTTTAATGCACGCGGTAACTTAGACCGGAGCAGAGCGCCAGTTGACAACCACCCTCTACCGGCTGACTAAGCAGGAGATTTACAGCGGTGTTACTCCTGGAGTAAGTGGTATTTTAGGCAAGCCGTTTCACTTAAACTGTGGTGCGTTCGAGATTCGCATACCCAAGGTGCCTCTGTAAATTGGAAAACGAGCTTGTAAACTTAAGAGAAGTCAATTGTTTCCTGTAGCAGACCTCAGGAGGGGATCGAATCCTCCAAACCCCGCATGAGACTGTAGGACATGCTGCGATGGCTAGATCAGGAGGAGGTACTGCCTTTTATGCCATCTTCAGTTGAAAAGCAGGTGCTAAAATGGTCAGTCCTCAATTTGCCAAGGGTGCGCCACCCCTCTTCAAAAGGAGGAAGAACCCAGCAATGACTGGAGGGTTTCTAGCCAGGAGAGGAGTGAAGTTTGGGAACCGCTTCCCATAAGGAGGAGAGGGAGCAGCAACACTAACCAGATTTAAGATGGAGCTTAATTGGTTGATATGAGATGATTGCAAGTGAAAGCAGGCATCTCCATCGCTAGAAATACAGGTTGGATGGACATTTCTTTGGTTAAAGCAGGCACGATGCTGCCTTGAGCCAGCAGCTGGACTAGATCAATGGTTCTCCATTTTTTTTACACTGGGACCCATTTGTAAGCATCACTGGCCAGTCCTGACCCAGTGCCCCTAAAGTCAAATCCATTTTTAAAGGCTGTTGATCCATTTTTAAAATTTGCTCGCGACGCTTTCATATATTTTTGCAACCCACTTTTGGGTCGTGATGACCTCCTGAAGGCCCTGCCTGTCCTACTTTTCTATGCGTACATGACCGGACATAATGACCCAGTCCTGTGCTCCTTGGTTTCTTTTTTCCTACCTCAGAGGAGGCAGCTAAAGTACTGGGCATTGCCAAGAGGGATGTATAAGGAAAATGAATGACCTTTGATGATTGACCTAACCAACTTGACTATGAACCATGGGGACAAGAACTCAAAGGGCCTTTGCAGGATCTTCCCCACTCTGTAGTTTCCAGTGCTTTATTTCTACTGCTTTTCAAGGAATTTTACATGAATTTTAAACTATGATCTGCAAGGTGCCTTTCTGCCTCTGATGATCTATGAATCAAGTAATTTCATCCCGCAATGGTAAAGAAGTGTCCCAAATGCTCCAGCTGTGAGTTGGAGTAGCTTTCAGCATCTCCATTGGTCGGTGATGGACGGAGCATGTAATAAAGTAATATTTCCAAACTAATGGGTGAGTGAGAGAGATTCACTTCTAGAAAAATCGACCCTACCCCTACCCCTGATAGACCTAGGTACTTCCTTCAGCGTACACAGTCCGTGGCTAAATGGAAACAATTTTAATGCATAAAAATCTGAATATAGCTGTACCCAACCAGCAAACCCACTCAGGGCAGAGGCAGCACTTCTGCCACTCTAGTGTATGCTGGTTACCTAGATAATATATTGTGTATTGACAAGCACATTTTATATGAGTATAACTGTCTGCCCTTGTCCATTGGCCAATATGACAATGTCCTTTAAAAGCTGCTACGATGCAAAGCTTAAATTGAGATACGTTGAACGAACCATTTATTTGCACTTTCACTCCCATTTTGCTCTCGGTCACCATGACACAGCCAGGCCTCACCCTATCAGGAAAGTCTGTGCACAAAATACGAAGGAGGGAATTTTACTCCAGGGTCAGATTGGTGTGGACTGGGGGGGTTTTGGCTTTCCTCTCTAGCTGGGAGCATGGCCCTCTACATGGGCTTTCTTGAGCATTATTAACAACCTTTTACAGAGGCAGGACATTGGCTGCCGTGGTTGCCCTGCTTTACCCGCGGCAGGTTAGGGTGGGATGTTGTGTTGTGGCAGAGTCCACAGTAGTTTTATAAAGAGGTTAGATTTGTATAGGATGGTTTGGAAAGGGATGACTCTGTCTTAGGCTGGGGCAGAAGTTGAGTGGGTTGAACTAGATGACCTCTGGAGGTCCCTTCCAGCCTGATTTCTCTACGATGCCAGTGAGAGCTGGGACCGGGGTCTTGCGGGTTGTCTACCAACAGCCACCTGACAATTAGGAAATGGTCTGAAACCAACTACTCAGCTGCACAGGGCAGTATGGCAGAGATTGAAACCAAGTGAGTAGTGTTTTTAGGAGCTCAACCTGAGATACCTAAATGGGGGGCTGATTTCCAGAAGGCATCCCTGCCAATCAGGACCTGTGGAGGTGGCTTCACCATTGGGTATCCACAATCACTTTTGAAAAATTGGTATCCTGGACTCTTAAAGTAGCAATTTATTTGCCACCGCTGTCTCAGTAATCATCAGGATCATACAACCGTCTGGCAAATGAGTCATTTTTACCTATCCTTGGTTCATAGGAGTTCTTTTAATAAAATACCATGTTTGCTCTTTGCATTCAAGACTGGTGAGTAAGAGCCTTGCCAGGTAATAATAAGGGAAAGAGGGTGGGAGGATGCCAGAAGCTGGGAACATTCAGCGGCATCCCGGACTCGAGTTGCACCTGGTTTCATTTGCAGGAGACTGAAATCACAAAACCTTAATCCACTAATGAGCTTACACTCAACCTTTCACACCGCAAGTGCTCCCAGATGCTTTGCCAAGTCCCAGACAAAAGGCTGACATGGCAACTAGGTGCAACTTCATCAAGTATGTGTGACAGAGCAAGGGCAAGGCCATTAAACCCCTAGAGGAAAATGAGGAGAGATTGCATCGGACGCTGTGTGCCGAGTGTGTGTTTGTGTGTGTGCAAGAGTGAGTACATGCTCTGTACTTTCCCTAGGAGACCCTGCAAAAGCAGCCTGGTACCAGAGTGAAAGGCACACTCTGTTAATGTACCTGCATTCAGATGACAGGGATTTTGCTACTATAATTTGCTTTCAGGGACAGGGGCTGAGTCATGTCTATTGTTGAATTTCCCTTCCTTTCCATGTGTTCAGCCCAGGACCTGTTGGAAACCATCCTTGAATTTTGGATATGTAGGCCAGCCTCCAAACCTGGGTGTGAATGCCCTGCTGCCTTCTCATCCCGGAACGAGCCCTACCAACTCTCAGGTTCAGCTTTTTTACTTTCAGGGCCCACTGGAAATGTGGTGTGAGAATACACGTTACGAAACTTTAATGATACAAATAATCCTGTTGGACCAACTGGCCACGCTAAAAATACAACATGTTGGAGGTGGTCCAATTTACCACGATAAATCGAAATCTACCATGATAAGGGGATGTCAACATGTATTTTCACATGTGACTAACCTAGCAAAACGGCAATTTTTGGTGCCATTTTGTGATGTGTAGCTAAGTGACGCATAGTGTGTACAAGCGCCTGCAAGTAATTTTGCTGCTGGAAGTCTCTGTAAAGAAGGTAGCTGTTACTGTCCCCATTTCATAACTAGGGGAGCGCAGGTATCTAATGCTCTCAGTTGAAAACCAGGGCATCTTGTGTTAGGCAGCAGGTGCACACGTGTATTAAACACCTGCTGGAAACAGCCTATAATCGAAACAGAGAGAGGGTGAGAGAAAGGAAATTATCTGACCTTTCCAGAGACAGGAAGCAGAGGGCCCCTCAAGCTGCCTGCTTGATTAAGGCATCGGCCAGCTGCAGCCACTGCTCTGATAAAAGTTATAATTTGGAGACACTCCCTAATGTAGAAGCGTTGAGAACTGGGAGATGATCCCTCTGTTAGGGAGGAGCTAGTTAAGGACAAAGGGTCTGCAGAAGTTATCAACTGCTCCACCATTAAAGTGTGTTGTTGATTCGTCTCATTCATTGTCCCCCTTTATTTATTATGCCTGATGATCACTACAGTCATGACACTGATTACTTTCCCCCCCTCCACCCTATGCCCGTCTTGTCAACTCAGGCATAATCCCCGTGGTGCAAACACTGCTCATTACTCTGCGGTTGTACAGCATCTAGCACAGTTGGTGCTTAGGCACCACCCTAATCGATGCAATGAATAAATTTAAAAAAAATGAATGGCATGGCCACTCCACTTGCTCATAGCCTCACCATGTTGGACTGGGTTGGCTGCTTTCCCCATTCAACCCAGCTTCTGCTGGGGACACAAGGGAGTCAAACAGAAGCCAAGAGGTAATTGAGCCCTTAGTGGCATGCCCAATATTTCAATGTGACTGGGCTCTCCTCTGCCAGCCCCGCTACAGCCTCTCAAGTGGGGCTGCAAGCCACGTGGGTGGAAGAATGTCACTTGTCAGACAAATATACAGAGTTTATAAAACTCCCGGGCTGTGTTTATATGAAGCCCCAGCACCTTCCCTGGTGCAAATAGGGGTTAAATTATTCCCTGTTCTATTTGTATTTAAATGTTATCTTTCCATCGTCACTGTAAAGCAGAGGTGTCAGACAGGACTGAGGAAGGAGACGGCACGCCAGAAAGGTGAAATTATAGAGCTCTGCACACCAAGTGCCAGGAGTGGGGGAGCACTAATTAAAGAGACAGACGGGACAACGAGATGCAGGATGGCTGACCCTCTGGAGAGCAGAGGATGAGGATGAGAATCGCAGCTACCGGCGTGGGGGGAAGGGGGCGAATCAGTGTCATGCACACGCTCACAGAGACATGACACAGAGGTTGCATGTATAGGGCTATCCATGGTAGGTTTCTCTGTGTTTGAATGCTGTGTGTGTGTGTGTGTGTGTGTGTGTGTGTGTGTGTGTGTGTGTGTGTGTGTGTGTGTGTGTGTACAGGTCTTGCCTGACCCAGGTCAGTGGGTGGTCAGGCATGAGTACAGTAGATACACACACACACACACACACACACACACACAACTGCCGGCATACATATGTGCACATGCTTATTTGTGCTCTATGTACCTATATACAATATATATAGTCCTTGTACAAAACAGCTTGGTTCATTCTCTACCAGACAAAAATTAAACCCCAACTTATTAACTGTGAAGTTGCATCCAGTGCCTTGACAAAAGAGAGAGAGATTTAGCTCTGTGGTTTGTATTACATAGGAAGGCAGAATACAGATTATCATAATTGTCACTTCTGGCCTTCAAATGAGTCTAAAATCTCTACATCTTCCTGTGATGTTATATCCAGCCATGACAGCTGATATAAATAAGTAACTATCTACCCATCTATCTAGATATATCTAGATAGATAGATATATCTATCTCTATCTCTATATCTATACATCTACGTATAGCTATAGATAGATATATCTCTCTATATAGCTATACATAGTTCTATCTATCTATATCTATATAGAGAGATATATCTATCTATAGCTATACATAGATATATAGATACCTATATCTATATACCTATGTATAGATATAGAGATATTCGTGTGTGTGGACACTTCTATAACCCTGTTTCTAAATTCCTGTGGTGTATGGGTGTGCATGTGTGGACTGTAGGCACGTGCACACACACACACACACACACATACACACACACACTTTTCAGTTCCTGCAAACACACACAGGAGGCAACTGTTGACTTTCTAGCTATTAGGACTCAGTCAGTGGCACAGCTTCATTTCGGAAGTGCAACCGGGCTTTAATTAATTCTCTTCTTTATTAGGATTATTAACAATTATTTGTCTTCCTGCTATTCTCCTCTGCTCCCAACCATCAGCAGTTGAAAATGCATTTGCTTACATTATATGGGACCCGATGCAGTGCACGGCTCTAACTGCAAGCTGGGCCTTTCAGCCAGCACCGTGAAAGGGCGGCAGAGCTATCCACAGACCCTCCAGCACCCGTGCTTTAATAAAGAGCCATGGGCAGCTGGATGGGGTGGACAACAGCTGGCAGAGGGGCGGGAAGGAAGAACCGAAGGGATCTCTCCAAAGAGTTTCCTTCCTATGTTCCCTGTAAGCAAGGGTGTCCTGTAAAAGTGCTTCTCGCTGCACTCGTGCATCACTACCCATTGACCCCGGTCAAGCAGGACTTGGCAAAACTCGAAGGGCCTGAGCTCTGCGGAGCTGGGAAGAGGGGAGCTGTAAAATACGGGGACTACATTTCTGAAGAGAGGGCTGCTAAGCGGCTGCAGTGCTGTAGAGCCCTCTCTCCAAACACAGATGGGGTCTGCACAGCTACTGCAGCATGGGTTGGGACACTGCTGAGAAGTGATCCCCACCTGAGCCTGCAAAGGAGGCAATGGAGATGCTCAGCAGGCCTGCATGGCTCAGAGCTGCCCTGAACACGCACAGCTGGGGCGTTGTAGTGATGGGGGCCACTCTGGGACCTCAATGGCAGGCTCAGGCATGAATGGCTTGGGGGCACCATGCCCCAGAGCCCCAGGCCTCCTCCCGCACCCCCAGAGGGAGGTGGTGAAATGCTTGTGGGCATCCACTTTGGCACAGGAGTAAGCGAAAATGGCTTCTCCTCCTTGCTTATGGCTTCTTGTCTTGGGCAGCCAGCAGGTCGACAGGAGACCCTGCCACGGAGGGGACAAAGCCAGCGTCCGGTGAGTCTCTAGCTCACTGCAAAGCTTTCTGCACCCCTTGACTGGCCCGGGGACCAGTTTGGGCAGCTCTGGAGCACGCTGCGGGAAGCAAAACTACCCCATAAGCTCAGCCTGACCCTGCAGAGGAGGAGGGAGCTCTGGATCTGAGTGTGAACCCTTACGGAAACCCCCAGACTTTGGAGCCAGACGCAGGCCAGGATCTCCGCTCGCCGGCGCGGGCTTGCTTCAGCGCTGGAGCTTCTGCATCGGAGTCCCCAGGATCCCTCCCAACATCTGCTAATCAGGCGGATCAATAGGCTAAAAGCAGGGCATTTCCCGCGGCCTGAGCCGCACACTCCCATTGCCATTTTCACAGCAGTCCTGCAGCTCCGTGATGATGATTACAGCCCTTTCCACAGGGGAAGCGATTATGAATGCTGTTGTAGCTAATTGTAAATTAGTTAATTATCTTCTCCGTGGTACCTTGCTGCAAAAAACACACGGACTTTGTAAAACGGAGGTGATTCCAAAAGGAGGGCAGAAACCTGCCCCTGCCTCCCCCCCCAAAAAAAAACAAGGAGCAAAAATAAATCCAACTCCAAACAAGAAAGAGGTGCTCTCCCCTTTCCCTGCCTCGGAGCCCTCCACTTGCAAGCTGCACCCCATCGGGCAGGTTGTGCCACCTTGGCTTGAGCTCACTTGTTCGGTGCCACCTGACGGCATGCGGGATCCCTAATCACATCCCAGCTGGAGCTGTTTCTTTGTGCGTCACTCTCCCCTTCCCCTTCTTCACCCCCTTCCCCGTCTCTGTTTTACCTAAGCGCTTCTTTATATCCCAGGCGCTAGGAGTTATGATTGCACAGATGCCATTCTCGTGCTGGATGCAGAGGCTTTTAGAGACGCCCAAGCTAGAGAAAATAGCAGCTAATCCGAACAGCTGCTTGAAGGGGCCAAGCGCAAACGAGCCGAAGCCCAGGTGGGAGAGAGTAACTCTCCTGCAGAGAGAAGGAGCCGCGGTTCCCCGTGCGTGCTGCTCTCCACAGTCCCCTCATTCAAAATCTTTCATAGGAGCTTTTCTTTTTAAGCATCGAGGTCTAACCTGAGCCTGGAGCTTTGCAGGGATCCCCGCCACGCTATACGAATAAAGCAAGGCAAGGGAGATGCTGGCAAGAAGATTAAATGCATCTCCCCCCATCCCCTTATCCAACAAACATGCTCACTTCCCTTTTGGGACTGGGAAGCAGGACACCTGGGTCCTCTCCTAGACTTTGCCCCTGACTGGCTGCATCATACTGGCCTAACTGCCTGGCACCTCGTTATACTGGTTAATAGGGAGGAAGGATCATTTTGCAGCTGGTTATTTACCTTTATTCCCACAGCATCCTGGAAGGACTTTAGCCAAGGATTTCATGAGGTCCCTTCCAGCCCTGATGTCTATGAAACCTATGACATCTATGAAATCAGTGTCCTCATATGCTAAGCACTGTAATTAAGAGAGCTGCAGGTTCCCCATCAGCAAAGTGAATACATCGGTGGTCTGAGCAGGCCAGCTTGGTTTTCTATGGATCTGTTCACGTGGGTCTGGGAAAACCACTTTTTCTATGTCAAAGGCAGCCTCATCTACCCAGCTCAATGGCTAGTACTGGATAAAATAACAGCAGCAAACCCAGCAGAGCTCTTGGAAAAGATGAATTTAGTTTTTTTAATGAGAGCAAAGTATGAATGTTACCTGCAGGGTTTGATCCAAGGAGGCAACAGGGAGATAGGACCAAGCCTAGTGTGGCTTTGAAGGCAACATCAGAACAACAGGCAGCCAGCGTGGATGCTGGGAAAATATCCCTGAGCACCAACGCTTCTGCACACTTCATCACCTGCAGCCTGAAAACGGTGATGCCAAATGCAGCATGTAGCAGGGTGAGGACACAGAAGTGACAGGTGCTAGCATCACTCAGGGCCTGGGTGGAAGGGGCTTGCACACTATGGCAGTGCATTAGTATTCATCTGTATTATAATACAATAAATATGCAGTTAGAATATCATAGCTGTATTCGTCCCACAGTAGAATAGGACAATATGGGCACAGCTGGGACGAGGCACCTTCACCTGTCCTGAGCAGGCTGCTCCCCGTTGGAATCAGAGAGACGCGGGGAGCAGTAATACTCTGTTCAACAAGAGCAAAAATCTGGCCCGATTCTGCTCTCGCTGCAGACAACGGAGACGCGGTGCGAGCTGCAGTGGAAGATGGAGCAAGCCCCAAGCCCAGAGATCAGCATACTCGTTTGAGAGATGCTGAGAGAAACACAGGCCCTTCTCCTGGGAGCGACAAAACCCTTCCAGGGTTGGAATCGGACTTCAGTTCAAAGCCCAGCAAAGGATATTGGGTGTGAGCCTCCAGTACCAGCCCAGGGCCAGGCTGATCATGAAAAGGGTTGCAGGTGCTTGCTAGGAACAACGGGCGCTTGTGCACGTGACGTCAAGATGATGCACACATGATGAAAATCCCCCTTTCTGTGGCTTAATAGTGTCACGCTCTTACACATACATGAGAGTCTGGGGGATTTTAAGTGAGTTCTCATCGTTACAAGCTAAACCACAGCCTGATGTACTTGAGTTTGCTACGTTGCAAAATGCAATGATGCAGCCATAAATCTGTCCCGTGTACGTGGTAATATGACCATCCCATGCCATTGCTTAAGAAAGGTCAAGGGGAACACCTTTCTCAGTCCTGGGGGAAAAGACTGAGGCACGTTGGCAGGACAGAGGGCTGTGTTTTTGCTTGTTTGCACCCTCCAGTAAACTGACTTCTGGGGCCTCTTGTTACCCCTAAAAGCATCTCTTCTTCAGAGTCAGCTTGGGCTGGGCCAGCCCAAATAAACCATCCCCCCTGCAAAGCCATGCCCCTGCCATTGCCCCCGCAGCAGTGGTATTCTAGGCTTGGTCTGGGATGGATCTCCTGCAGTGATCAGCTCCGGGCTGTCCCATGAAGACACTTGCAGGGTGCCCTGTCTCTCTCTCTTGTCTAGCATGGAGCTGCTGTCTGTAGCAGGGACATGAGAAAAATATTTTAATGCAAATAACTTCCAGGTGCAGCTACGCATCATTAATGCATTCATTTCCAAAGGCAAAAGCAAAGTGATGAGAACTTTTAATGAGAATCTCGTCACGGCATTTGGGCTGAAAGCCACCAGGTGACCTGCCGTCCACTCCTTTGGTGGTGACCCCTGTGCTAGTGCCGTGGAAACGCAGCAGAAAAGGAACAGGCCAATATGGGGTTAAAACACCACTTTGATGACTTACCATACAGAAGAAGGGGGTAGTGGGGGAGAAAGTACAGCCACAGTGGAGTTGTGGGAGAACATCGGAGGACTACCGGCACTGCGGCGCCAGGACGATGGGAAATGCAAGCCTAAAAGAGATCAGGCACATCCCACCAGTTCTCACTACCTGAACAGGGCCATCACCATCATCCCAAGCCAGCCAAGAGGTGTCACTGCATGCTTAGGCCATAAAGGGAAGGCCTTATCGCTATAAATATGTTCTGTATGGAGCTGGGGAAGTCATACATAAGTCATTTATGAGATGTATTTCAAGACTTAAAGTCATTTATGAGATGCATTTCAGCTCCATGCCCCTTCTGTTGGGCTATCCCGGCACTGACCATGGCAGAAGTATCCTAGCTGAGTTGGGACACTTCTCTTTTTCTCCAAAACACATCAGGGCTCTCTTGCCTGCATTATTTATTTGCAGTTCTTGGCTGGATAATTGGGGTGAATGCGCCCAGGTGTGTGGATCTGCAGTGAGAAGCTCATGCTCAGAAACCTGACTGTCTTTTTCTGATTCAGAGTTCGGTGCAAACAGGCTGTTCCTCTCCCCCCACCCCCCAGTGGGTGAGCACATGGGTTTCCGGTTGTACGAATCACATTTTTTTTTGTGCCTAGTAGCAGCATTTGCCTATGAATCGCTTTGTCCCTGAACATTTCCAGTGCTAACCTAGCTGGCTCGAGGATTTATTGGAAGCAAATAAAAGGAAAACAATTGTTGCATATGTTAAATGTACAATGACATTAAATACTGAAATTCGTATGACCCTTGCAGGAAAGTTGGACTTTTTTTTTGTTTTGTTTTTTTAATGTACCGGGATCTGTCCTCTCATCCCAAACAGGTGATATCAGATTTGCTAAAGAGAGACATAAAAGACACCCGAATTGTCACAGTCAACTAACACTTTCCACTAGCAGCGAGGCCAGTGACTCCACACCACATCTTCACACATATATGAGATGCAGGGAGAAGGCTCACAGGCTGAATTCAGCTGCTAAAATAAAGCCTTCACTCTGATACAGAGCAGGGAAGAGGTGAAGACAGGACATCTTATTTCCTACTGGTAACACCCGCTCTCCACTGGCGTAGCACCCGGTATGGGCTGAACCCCAGGGAAGTCCAGTTTTCACGCACGTTCAGAGCCGATCTTAGAAGACGCTTGGCAAACTCTGTGGGGTCGGCGGTGTGAAGGTGGGGATGTCAGGAAAATGTGCTTCAGTCCCTCAGCTCGCTGGTGGGGGCTTTGAAATCCTTTCTGGATGCCAAAAAGGCCACGCCACTAATCCACAGCATCCCTCAAGCCTTGATCTCCGAGGGCTGTAGGAACAGCACAGGCGCCGAAGGGAGGGGAGGAAAAAAAAGGGACATATTTTCTCTTGCAGGAGCGGTGACGACATTTCAGATCAAATTAAACTTCAGTTTTTAAAGACTTCGGGAGAGGTAATTGAAACACTTCCTCACAATTGCCCGAACCTAAGTGTTATCTCTCTTTTCCTCTGTATATCATTCCTGTTCCCCCAAGCCTGACACAGCCCTGCATGGCCGTAGCCTCCTTAATATTAAAGACGGTGATTAAATAGGATTCGCCAAAAGACAAAGGGCTGAAAACCTGCCAATTGTTAATCCCTCTTTCGCTGTGCTTAAAAATTCCATTTCCTTCATTTGAAGAAAGGGCGGGGGGGGGAATTATACGCCTATGTCTAATTTAAATTCCAGCGTCGCGGGTCCTGTTCCCTTCTCCCTCTCTTGACGTCTGAATATATTCCTTTATTACCATTATTACAGCTTTCTGATTGCATTAAAATTCATCCACACGCTTCTCTCCACATTCCACTTTTCTTTTGCCAGTTTTTTTGCTAATTCCCTTTTTCTCCCCCCCCACCCCCCTCCTTCCCTCCCCACTTTCAAATTATACAGAATGTCATTAAAGATCTCCAGAAACTGCCTCAACTCCTTTCTTCATTGCTTTTATAAACTTGCCGGCTTCTCCTCTCTTTCTCCCACTCTCTCTCCCTCTTCATCTACAAACAAAGATGAAGAAGACGCAAAATCGTATAATGAAAAAGAGAGAGAGAGACAGACAGAACCCCAGCAGCACATCTCCTCACTTTTAATAACACCTTTCCTACATCAAATAGCTTCAGGCCCCGGACTGGCTTCGCTCGCTGAGGCGTAACTCCCACCAAAGTTATTCGTACGATTTGGACTAGCGCTGGAGACCTCCGCTGCGATCAGCGCCCTGACGTGCTAGGCTCTGTATTGACCTAGGAAGAGTCAGTCCCTGGCTCTAGACTCTTACATGATAAAGAAAAAAAAGGCAGAGAGTAGTACTATTATAACCCCGAGTTTATACAGGGGCCTGATGCATACAGGGATTAAGAGACTCAGTCAGTGTTATGGAGGAAGTCAGTGGCAGAGCTTCAAATAAAACTGAAGGTGCCCGAGTCCTGGTGCCATATCTGCACTCTCTGTCCTTGGAAACCGATTGGAGATGTACAGGCATAATGGGGGTGGGATGATGTGGCAAAGCTCCTTTCCACCCTGCAACAATCTGCTTTTTGTCTATACAAAACTCCCTCTCTTGCTCTCTTTTTTCTCACCAAGGGCCTTTTCTTTCCTTTGCTTGCTCTCAGTTGCACTCAAAGAACCAAACAGCCCTAGCGGACCTGCAAAAAATAATTTCCTTTCTGTGGGACATTCCCATGTTTCAAACTTTTGAGTCAAAATTTCGGGCAGGGTGGAAAAGCTGAAATGTTTCTTTTTTCCCCTTTCCAACAATATTGAGTCATTTCACTGGGAGCAGGTACATTTTAATGGTGTCAAAACACTATTAAGACACTGCTCTTTTTCTCCACAACACGAAATGGGAAATAGAAAACAATACATAGGGCTGAATTCATGATCTATCGTTTCTATTAAATTAACCTTTTAAAAGGACAAAGGATTGCAAAAATGCTAATCAAAACGATCCTGGAAAAATAGAGTATTTTTACCTTCTGAAAGGGAGAGAGGAATATCAAAATGATTCCTTTCAGATTTTTCCTAGTGGACAAACCAAAAACCACTCAAATGGAGCCGTGCCTGTGAAGCATTTCAGCTTTGGTATTTGGACAGAAAACTCTTCCTCTGAAATTTTTTTCCCCACCAGGTCTACAAGTGACCCATGAAACAGGTGGGAATGCCTGGGTATAACTCAGGCAGCACCTGAATCAAAATATTACACACTTAATAAAAACCCCACAGCCGAACGGTACCCAGAGGGCATGCATACGAAGCAGCACTGTGCCAAGCAATGGCACGTCAATACTGGAAATAAACTCAAGGACTCAAGGGTGGAGGCAAGGGACGTGGAGGTCAATGGAAAACTTGCCCCTGACTTCTGCAGGCTTTGGATCAGGCGTGGGGCTTACCCACGTGGCTGCTCGATATATCTCTGTTGCTTGTTGCTGGATATGTTTCCCCACAGATTTCCCCCCGTGCTGGATGTGGACATGGAGGAGCTATTGAAGCAAATACAGGACATCGTTGCCATATGCAGGTTTTGTGTTTGAATGTTGCACCCCTGTGCTAATGTCTTGAAAAAACCAGAAGGAATGGCGGATCCGCTCCTCCCTCCGGCGTGCCAGGTCCTTGACGGAGGCTCTTGCAAAAGAGCAAGGAGAGACAAGCCTTGTTTCAGTCCGTAAACGCCTCCCCAAATGACGCATGAACACAAACTCCAGCAGCAAGATATTAGGGTGGAGGAAATACAACTTGCTTCCTGGCCTGTCTGTTAGATGCTAAAATGAAGGCGCAGCGCATGCTGAGGCAGGAATAGAGGAAAGCAGCACGTTGCACGAAAGCCAGAAATACCCCAGCAAAAAGGTGTCGCAAGCTAGGATGGTTACAGTGAGGTGCTTGTCACCTGCCCATGCACGTGCCCTCGCACATGCACACACAGGAGTCTTCCTACAGTCACATCAATAGGATCCCAACATTTTGGGATCCAAAGTCAAAGCCCATTGAAGTCAATGGAAGGACTCCCATTAGTTGTAGAGGGCTTTGGATGAGGCCCAGAGATGTGAGGGCTTTCCTTGCCTATCGTACATCTTTGGACTGGAGCTGCTCTTTCACTGGCATCACGCTGGGCTGTAACAGGGGACTCCTGCTTCTGTTATTAGGAAGGTGGGAGAGGGCAGGAAACTCAGAGCTAGAAATGGCAGCAAGTCCTAGCTGTGCAAATGGACTGAGCCAAGGACTAAAAAGGCCAGGCAATTAATGGTGCAATGATTAATCCCTGGGTGCAAGAGATCTGGCTCCACGACTGGAGGATGGCTGGGCTTGGATCAGTGAGGCTACCCCTGGCCCTGGGGATTGCTCATCCAACAACCAAAGGATAACAGTGAAGTCGTGGCAGGGGAGAGACGCGAGGCGAGGTGGGGCCGAAGGGCGGCCGGACCACAGCGGGGCTCTGGATGCCAGGCCTGCTACACGGGCAGAGCGAGTTGAGGCGACCGTTTACATCTCTGCAAAGGAAAGTTTCCTTTGATACCCCCAATCTTCCCCTTGCAACAATTTTATTAGAGATGATTTCTTCCCTTCCCTTCCCCCTGCGCTGGCTTTAAATACCACCTTCATTTCCCTCCGCTGACACAGTCGGCGAATGGCATTCGCGAAAACCAACTAATAGAGGGAAATGAGGTTAACCTTTAAAAAGGGTGCAAACGAGCCGGGTGCTATTCTGGCAGGAAAGAACAGCTCATAAACAGGCCTCTCGCTCCCGCTCAGGCAGCTCCGCAGACGCATGGCTGGTCCCACCCGCGTCTCTCGGGGGGAAGGACGGTGGCAGGGGAGTCTGGGGGAGCTACAACCCTCTCGTTCAGGGTCTGACCCAGTGGGATTTGGCGAGCCCCAGGTGCCACTCCGATCCTGCTCTGCTTTCTGCTCCCTGCCCGGTCTGCCACTGTGCTGCCGGTCCTCTCTCCCATCTGCCCATATGGCAGGTTAGCTACCCCTGCTCTATCCAGTGCATCTCCTCTGTGGCGCTGGGGGGGCTGTAACACACTGGATCATACTGTCATCAGCTCTTCATCCTTGTGCCTTTCCTCTTCTTCCACCACGGAGAGATGGGAGGCTTAGGCCTGAATTATGCCTGGGGATATCTCCTGTTATCATCAAGTCGCCCAGCTCTCCCTATCCTTCCTTATATCCTCCTGAGACAAAGTCCAGTCTTCTTCCAATCACCACAAAGACTTTGCCCACTGCCATAGCAAGGCATTTGAGAGATGGACTATGTTGAGACGATCCTGGAAAGTGGGCCATATGCCACGCTGCAGAGGAAAGCAGAAAAGCCCCACTGAGCTTTGCCCATTTAGCAAGGCCGGGGTGGGCGTGGAAATTTCTTCATGATCTTCCTGGCCGTGTTTGCATCATGCAGCAAAGGTGGGAGAGCAGAAGACCAGGGTGGGAGGTTGCATTTCTTTTCAGCCATTGCAAGGGGAAGGGGCTTCTGACAGATCCGACGCAAAGGGAACGGCGGGTAGCCCTTGCCGTAGCACCGCACAGCATTCGGCTCCGGCCAAAGAGCTGTGTTAGGAAGTGGCGATGAAAGCAATGCTGATCTTTATGGGGAGGGGTCAGGGGGATTAAACCTCACCCTCAAAGCTTGCAGTTCATTTTACAGCTGGAAGTCTTCCTTCAGCAGTCTGCGAACGTCTGCAGCAGGGATGCAATTTTCTCCCTGTAGCCTGCAGGCCTCCATTGCAAGTGCCCTAGTTGGAAGAGGAGATTGGGGGCTGAGGATCTCTATTTAACCCCACGTTCCCCCCCATGGATGGGAGTATTCTGCTATTTCCCTTTTGCAACAGCAAATTAGTTACTGAAGCAATGTGGAAACCATGAAATTGAGGTTACAGCCAGTGGGCCAAACCTTCACCTGGTGCAAGCAGGTTTTGTGCTGTTGGATTCAATGGGCCCAATGCTCATCCGGGGTAACAGAGTGCAGATTCATCCAAGTCCATGGGCCAGGGCTTCAAGCTGGATGGCACCAAGGCATCTGCAGTGCCCCGCCGGGGGATATTGTGCACCTGATATTGGTGAAAGGACTTCTCCTCTAATACAGTCGTAGCCAGAACAGCAACTATGACGCCATCCAGCCATGGTCCATAACGCCTTATGGAGATGCCTGGGCAAACGCACCCACTCAACCAAGTCTGGATGAGCCTAACATGGCTCTTTTCAGCAGCCCCAACCTCACTGTCTGCATGGGATCTTGCATCCCCGCTGTGGTCTTTGCAGTGAGAAAGTTGTCAGAAGTCACAGCGTTGCGACTTCCCCTTTCTTTTTGCTCATTCCCGCCCCTTTCTTTCTCAGGTTTGCGCCCTCCTTATGGGGGAGCAGGGGGAGACGGTCTGGCAAGCTGGGACTTTCTCACTTCTCTGCCTAGCTTCGATTCTGCAGGTGCACGGCCGCAGCAACGGGATCCTCTCTCTGGAGACATGGCAGCAAGCGATCAAGGGAAGACAATGTCGCTGATGGTCTCCCCACGCAGCCCGGGCTAAAGATCCTCTCAAGCGGTCCGTCGTTTCAGGAGGCAACGGAAGAAGGGCATCTCCCATCAAAGCTATCCACTGATTCAACACACTTATGGCCAAAACATCCCATTCAAAATCTTGTCGCGCTACCGGTATATCCAAGGCTGGTAAACTTCATCCAACTTCATTTCCCCATATTGGGCCAGTAAGCTTCATTTTCCTATATTGAGCTCAGTAACGTTTATAGCTTTAGTGTGTCTTCCAGAAAGGCATCTAGCTTGCTCTGAAGACACCGAGTGATGGAAAATCCACCCCTCGCCTTGGGAGACTGAATTGCCCTCTCTGTTAAAAATACCAAAATTTGTCCGAACATTTCTAAATACCCATTTTCTAACTTGACTTTTCCTGGCTTCAGCTCCTAGCCATTCGTTCTTGCTATGGCTTTCTCTGCGAGATTAAACACCCATTAGTACCTGGTATTTTTCTCCCCTGGAAGATACTTAGATGCTATCATCAAGGCACACATAAATGCTATTTTTGAATGAGCTAAACAGATCGAACTCTTAAAGTCTTCCACAGGACGGCATTTTCTCCAGCCATCACATGATTTCTGCCACTCTTTTCTGCACCCCCACAATTTTTCAACATCCTTTAAAAAATATACCAGTGTAGGATGCACAGATCCAATGCAATGCTTGCCCAAGCTGCACACCCAGGTAAAAGCCTCTCTTCTCCACTTTCTACTTGCTAGTCTCCGATTTATTCCTCCGAGGACTATACGAATCCTTTTATCGGAGCATCACAGTGCAAGTCCTGTTGAGTTGCTTGTTCACTGCAGCCCCTAAACTCTTTACAGAGTCACAGCTCCCTTGGGCACGGCCCTCCGTTTTGTAAGCACAGCTCGAGCCCTAAGCGAGAGACCTTGCATCTTCTTGAGTAGGCCCAAGTTAGCAAGATGAGCCAAATGGCTCTGCAGGGCCATTATTTCTCATGTCCTTGCTTTTTTGTGTCACTTATCAGCTGCAATTTGGTACTTACTTCCAGATGACCCCTGAAGCGCGGAGTAGTATTGGGCCTGGTACTGATGCCTATGAAAGCTCCCTAAAATCACCATGTTCATTGATGTTTTCCCCTCTGACGTGTTTTCAAGAGCCCGCTGTTATCCACTCTCTGATTATTATACTCCATTAACAGTTATTTTAGTCTTACTCTGCTGAACGCAGTCCTTAGATCAGCGCACCCCAAAACTTCAAGATTTGTCCGTGTCTTCCAATAGACAAAATACAGACTTATTTACCTTCGAGAGGAGAGGATCTCAAAGACAGACAAATAGGTGTCATTGTAATCATCCCTTCTGCAAGGATTCGAGCCCTGGGTTTCAGTACCAAAGCACAGATTCCCCAAAACTTGAGTTGCGGCAAGCACAAGTGGTAGGCTGTTGTCCTCTAGTGTATCAGGCGCTTTGCCAGCATGTCACATCTGGAGTATTTGGGAATGAAACAGCCTGTACAAGCCTATCCTTCAAAGGACTGGAGAACACCTGGGGAGAGGGTTAATTAAATGAAACCCGCACCACGATCGGTGCCGAGTCAGGCTGGGGAGCCCGATCTGTGCAACGAGAAAACCCAGCCCTCTCTCTGAAATTCTGCCCTGAAACTGGCACTGAATGAGCCCTAAATTTCAGAAAAAACCCACATCTAGCTATCCCTCCCTGCCTTTGACCCATCTGGGAACAAAGGCCATTGTGCTAAGCTTCACATCGTGACTGCCTTTACTGTACGGGACCAAGTACTGATTTGCAAACCAATGAGTGTGCCCTCCTCTGGATAAGCATCTGCTCCTTTCCACACTCATGTGAGCCCTCAGGGACAGACATGACACATAAACTGGTTTAAGCAATCAGAAACTGGTTTAAACCAGAAGTTCAGTGCACACAAACAGCTGAAACTGGTTTAAGATATAAACCTGGTTGAAGGCAGTAGCAGACTGAACTGATTTGGGTCAAACCCGCTTATGAAACTTCTGTCCCAGACTTGAGTGGGGCAGGGAGGGTTGCAATCTAGTGCAACACCTTTCTCCATTTGAGATGAAGGGCTTGGAATAAAGGTACTAACTAGCATCAGATTTAGTGATTTGATTACGACCGGCCTTACCCGGCTTGGGTTTGTCATCACTACAAAGCAATTCCAGGAAGTTTTTGCTCAGAGGCAAAGATGACAGCTGGGGACGCGAGGCATGTTTTTGCCTTGCTTTCCCCCTCTGTAAACTGGGGATGGCAATACTGACGTTCTTGGGCAAGCACCTGGAGATCTTTGATAAAGTATTGCTTGGTGGGAGGTGGAAACTGAAATGATAATAATACGCTAGCTTCTCCGACACCTTTCAAGGGCAGCTTTTCAGACATTAATAAATTAAGGTTCGCAATGCCTCCCAGAGGTGGCATTATTAGTGTAAACCCAATTTACAGTTCAGGAAACTGAGGCACCAAGTGGTTAAGTGAAAGTTTGCGCCTCATAGCAGTAAAAGCTGGAATATCTCAGCAAGTCGGATGCCCAGCCCTCCTTTTCCAACCAGTAAAAAGTGTTGCCGATTCTGTTCCTCTTAGGTGTGCACCCATCATTGTGGACTGGTATGCTGTATGAGCAATAAAGATACATCTATAAATAAGGAGTAATGGGATAAATATAAACACCTACCATTTCCTCAGATTATACACAACACTTTTCCTGACTCACTTTTGGATCAGCAGCCTCGATTGCTCTGCAATTCTCCTGACGATAGGTCTTCCCATGAGATCTCAGCTCTTCCCCGAGGTCGTCCAGAGAGGAAGCACACAAGGGGCAGATCTCATCAGGACACAGGTTTAAAATAAATGAGAAGAAGTCCTTTCTTTCTTTACACAGCATGCAGTTAACACGTGGAACTCATTGCCACAGGAGGTGGTGTAGGCAGACAGCACAACCGGGTTCAAAAATAGACTGGACAAATTCATGGATAACTTGGGGCTGCTAACAAAGGAGATGTGCAGTGGGAAAGTCGGGGATGTACCTTCTGAGAGCGCTGGTAGATGCCAGGGGTGGTATGACGGGGTGCATCCAGACATACTCTGTTCTTATACATCGATCTTAAGCATCTACTGCTACCGTAGGAGACACGCAACTGTGCTAGATGGTCCACAGGTCTCAGCCAGTATGGCATTGCTTCTGTTTTTATATTGCTTATGAGACCATGATGCATTTGGGCCTTTCTGATTTTGGGGAATACAGAGGATGCCAAGACTGGGAAATAAAACCAAAAGCTCTGGGCTCAGCTCAAGCTGAGAGGGGTAGGGGTCTGAGTGCGTGTGCTGTGCGGTGACGACCTGATTATAATGCAGGGAAAAGAGAGTAAAGAGTTGGTGGGCTATAAGTGAGAAATCAAAGTTAAGAGGGGGAACAAATCCCCGCCCTTCCCTCCCCTGCAGTGCCCCAAATGATGGAGCAACGGCGGGTATATGAAAAATAAAGCTTTGGAAATAAAGGGATAAATGGCATGTGTTGTAAGACAACCCCCTTCCCCAAGCAGTTGGACTCGGGGTGAACTCCGAGCTGGATGCAAACAGCCGGAGCACTGTCACTTCAAGCTGGACTCGGCAGCGGGGCGACCGCTCCTCACTGAGCATCGCTGGAGAAGGGAGCAGCGCGCGGGGTGCCCGCAAGAGCCGAGGGGATAGCGGGCACGGCCTGCGGGGAGTCCTTGCACAAAACCCCCCACCGCCTTCTTCCTTTGGCATCGATGTGAGGTAGGGGCTGACCTCTACATGCTTGGACCCGGCACCGCTGCATGTGGAAGAGCGCGGTAAAGAGAGCTCAAAAGGCAGAAAGAAAAATCCCTCTTTCAACACAGGCCCCTGCGAGGCCCATCAGGCCCTTTACTTTGCTCTGCCGCTGGGCTGGGGAGCGAGGCAAATGGCACGAGGCAGCTGCCAGGATGGAGAGGAGCCGAGCGCGGTCACGTCCCTGCTAATCTGAAGAGGAACGGGGCCACCCGCAAGGCGCGCTGCACAGAGGCGCGGGCGTCCAGGTGGGGCAGAGGGAAACCAGCCCGAGGATTTCAGAGTTGACTTCCCCTCCTGGGCATTTATCAAGGTTGAGCGGGGCTCCGCGGTCACCGGGTACGATCGATGCACATCGTCTGTGGGTCGGCACGCCGCTGGAAGGGGCGCAAGCCCCTCGCTCGCTTGAGACTGACCTCCTCCTCTCCCCACATGGCTGCTTGGGCGACAGCCAAGGTGGGGAAGTCAGGAGGATGGAGAGGAGTGGGGGAGAGAGGAGGGAGGGAGAAAAACAAGATAATAAGAAAGCCCCCATTGCCCTCTGCCACCGCGCTGCTCACTGGAAGGCTCCCTGCAGAATTACACTGTCGCCCTGCAGGAAAGCATATAATAACTGAAAATACAGTGTCAAAAGGAATTTTTCAGGCTTTGACAGCTCATAAATTACAGTTCGTTGACTTCTTCCTGGGTCTAGATTTAAATTAATAGGCAGTCAGATATATATTTCTTTCGCTCCCTCTCTGGTGCAGTAAGAGCACTGGAAGTGACGCAGGGCACCGGGTCCCTCCCCGCCAGCTCCCCTCCGTCCTCCCCCAAGATAGAGATCAGCATAACTCACGTTCAAACTTTCATCTGCTGGGCAAGACACTTCTTGCCGCTGTGTTCGGACACCGTCCCTCCTCCCCGCCAAGTCGGGCATGCAAGGATGACATCCAGGGAGCTGTCTCCCATGGCAGGCAATGCCGTTACTGCCAGAGCTTTTGGCAGAAGGAAAATTAGAGGGTCACCGGCAATGAGAGAAGGGGGAGGCCCAGATAATGCTATGGAAGAAACTAAGCATACGGAATAACACCTACTCTCCGGCAGCATGCAAGTCCCAAGGTGAAGCCTTGCAGTCAAATGTCGACCGCTCTTTTGATAAACCCGGGGGGTGCCTGCTTGCGGTTCATGGGGAGACGCAGGATATAACTGCGTCTGTGGGCAGATGGAGAGACGGACGGAGCTCAGCCAAATTGCAAATCGGTAATTGCATTTTGACTACCCGAAAGTACTTTCGTGTCGTTTCCCCTGGGATATGATTCCAGCCCACGTGGCCTCGCTTGAGCTCGTGTGCTGCCTTGCTGAGTGGTTACCAGCATTTCAGTGCTGCGTGGAGGGATTTGTATAAGGCGCTTCGGGCAGATCTGCTGTCTTGTATTAAACCAACTCAAATATAGTTGGAACAACCTTGTCTGCCTATGTCCCTGGACCAACACGGCTACCACCTGCACCCCTGTAAGCAATGCAGCGTGCCAGCTGCACGGACTGGGCCTCAGTGAGTAAGTCCAAAACGGCCCATGGATGCACCGCCATAAAGAGCCAGCGCAGCCTCTCCGTCAGTCTCCGGGGCTGGGAGTTTGTGCTTCTGGGCAGGGAGGCCCTGAAATCTGCCCCCGCTGTCGCTGCGAAGTCGCAAGCGGCATCGCGCGGGGCAAACCTCCTCGGCGGCGACGGCGGTGCTACGCGCCGTTTGTAAAACCTGTCGGCTGCTTTTAGGCCCTGCTGCTTGAAGAGCTCGCACGTGAAGGGACGGCATTAAGTATGTGTCTACCGCACAGAGCAAGGCTGGGGCTGCTCGCAAAGCTGCGGCACGTCCCAGGCTTTGCGCTAGGTGGGCTTGAAAGAGAATTTCAGAGGCGGGTTTCTGCTCAGGGGAGGCTGAAGTGGCTCAGAGGCCTGAGAACTGGAGGCGTTTTTACCATTTGCTGGAGTCATGCGGTGCATGAGACTGATAAGAGCAAACGACCAGAAGGAGCATGGCCCCAAGCAGCCTCTCCGGAAGCATGTGAAGGGACAAGCCACAGGTATGAACTGCATTAAAGATCTTTACTCGGAGGATGTGTCGGTGTTGGCGTAGGAGGGGCGAACCTGTTAGATTTGCTTTGAGAGTGCGATGCATTACAAACCTCGGCTGGCTGCTGCTCAGTGGATTTAGACAACTCGCAGGTCGCCCGTCACTCCAGATCACCTTTGCTTTTGAGCTGTGTGCACATGTAAGCGGGTGGCAGAAGCAGACCGGGGACACCAAATTCTGGGGAAGTGCGGTCACGCTAGAGGATAGGCTGGCGGTTCAGGTTGACCTGGACGGGCCCACACAGTGGGATGACATTCAACACGGAGAAATGCAAGGTGCTCCGCCTTGGGAGAAAAAACCCCGCATCACACTTACAGGTTCGGCAGTGCTACACTCGCTAGCACCATGACCGAAGGAGACTTGGGGGGTCACGATCGACCACAAGATGAACATAAGCCACCAATGCGATGCTGCAGACGGCAAAGCAAATACAACTCTGGCTTGCATCTCCCGATGCATCTCAAGCAAGACCCAAGAAGTCATCCTCCCACTTTGCTTGGCCTTGACTATGACTGTACTGCATCCAGTTGTGGGCGCTGGACGCTTCGACCCGGACGTGCTGCTTCGGCCCCCGAAGCGTCCGCAGCTTCTCCGGATCCGAAGCTCTGTCCGAAGCCTCGCACAGCCCTCGTTTGCATCAGGAACTGGGAAAACATCTGCTCATTGGGGCACGCGCAGGGAAGACAAGGGTCACAAAGTGCTGGAAGACCTTTTTAGACTGGACACAAGGAAAAACATCTTTAGTGTCTGAGTCTCCAGAGTCTGGAATAGCCTCCCCCAGAAGTGGTGCAAGCACCTACTCTGGATACCTTTAGGAAATGCCTGGATGCTCATCTTGCTGGGGTGACCTGACCCCCGCTGACTTCCTGCCCCTTGGGCAGGGGGTTGGACCTGAAGATCTCGCAAGGTCCCTTCCAGCCCTAACGTCTATGATATGAAATCTATCTAGTGGCGCAACTTGAGTAGCAGTGGGGACCTGGGCTCTCCACTCAAGCCAGGTGTGGGCATTGCCAGAGATCACAGCTGTTTGTCCTGCAGGGAAGCCGCGTGCGTGCTGGGCTGTGGCAAAGTTTACCATGGACATTGAGGCAATGTGACATCGCATTATCAACCAGCTGGGCGCACCAGCGTCCTGTAGTATCTCAATAGCTCTCAAGACCCTTGCATGTCTTGTGCATGGGTCAACTAACTGGTCCACACCCAGGAAGCGACTGGATAAATGGCATCCTCGCTTCCCTGCAAAAATCCAAGGACTTTCAGCCTTTCCGAGCCTGAGCTTAACTTTCTTCAGGGTTGCATCCTGAAGGTTAAAGCCACTGACATGAACAGGTGGTGGCGGCTCAGGGAGAATCTGGGTTTCTATTGAAGGCAACAGCAAAGATCCCATTGCATGCAGTGGAGCCAGGATTTCACACCCCCATGTAGCAGGGGCCGTGTCTTTCCCCTTGCTTTGTGTAGCACCAGCTATACCAGCGGCCATCTCCAACTGGAACATGATCATCAGGGAGCCTTTGCTGTGACATATGAAAAGAGAAAACAAATCCTTTGCCATAATTGGCTACCTGGACAGCTTTCGAACGGAGGTTTGCTAAAGCCGAGCTGTGACACAGGCATTTAAGGCAGAGATATGGTCCCATGGCTGGAGATGAGGAGAGAATAGCTCCAGTCCCTTCAGGGACTCATTCTGTGATGCACGAGTCCCCCCGCTTTCATTGGGGACCAAGACCTTTTGTCCATGAGCGTGTTGCATGTAGAACAGGGAACTACAAACGTCAGATATGAGGAAAATTGACTAGCTGTGATTCATTTAGTCTACTAACCTGCCAAGGGGAAAACTCTTCCTTGTCCAAACGCATATTGAATAACTCCAGCAATGGGGGCTCTACCTGTTTCTTTGGGAGGGGACTAGTCCTGTAGCTTAAATAGGTCTTGTAACTAGGAAGAACTCTTTAATAGTCAGCCTATGTTTATTTTCAGCTTATTACTCCCCATGGTACCCCCTTGTAGCCGCCTTGGTGGGCCCACACTTGGCATATCTCATCTGTTGTACCCCCCCGGCCCCCGGCTCCTTTCCCTGATTCATATCCATTGTCATTTACTGCTTTACATTTTGCAACGTGCCACTTCAGCAGCGAGTGCAAAGGCAGATGCAGCATCGAAATGAGACCACCTTTCAGTCCATTTATCAAAGAAACTGATTTTCCTAATTCAAGGAAACAATACAAATAGGGAGCAGAGAAATTGAATCCCAAATCCAAAGCATTTTAAATAAATGGAAAGGTTAAATAAGCCCTGCACAATGATAATAAAAGAAAATCAGTTCTGAGACCTGTTGATCCTGGCTGGATCTTATTTATTAGAAGGAACCAATTGAATGAGTCAATACAATAAAAACATGGAACTATAATGTTTATTCATCTCCTGTTTCTGTTCCCTTAATTGAATGTTTTGCCTTGCAAAGTGCAAAAATGTTTCTAATGTTGTGCTGTAGCCAAGTGAAACCCATTTAATCACACTCAATGGGTCATACTCAACATTAGGACACGCGCTATTGAGCTGCACCTGTATTCCCCTGGCAAATGCATCATTAGCAAGAGAAGCTCAGCCCGTGATTGCTGGAGACTGAGCGACAAGACTCAGAAGTACCACCCCCGCCTTGGAAATGGCAACACTTAATGGAAGAGCTAGGCAAGAGTCTCACGACTGGACCGGGGAGCCAATCTGTGCGGCTGCTAATTTACCACTTCCCACTAAGGGGAATCAGGCTGTGTTCTTGCAAAAGTTACATTGCTTCAGCAATGTTTACTTGGAGCAATTATTTTCTGGCATGGACGCATTTAAATATTAATGCCGAGAACAGAGAAGGCTCCGAGGCTTGAAAATGGTGTGTTCTGCATGGTTGCAACCGTTGCATAGAGGGTGTCTTGCTAGGAGATCAATGCACAGATGGGGTCTCTAAACAGGGGCACCGTAATCCCATGTCTGCTGACTGTCTTGTACTTTGCTCTTAAGAATTTGGTGCTGGCTGATGTCAGACACAGGAGCTTGGACCAGATGGATCACAGGCAATACCAATTTCTGTATCTGGAGAGGCTGCAGCTCCACACTGATGCTAGAAGCAAATAGGGTGTGCTCTGGTTCCTTCTGGATGTGGGACTGGGTAGAAACCAGACAGGCCAGCAATGACTACATGTATTGCTTTCACTTGGGATTTTTTATGCAACCAAAGGGAATTATGCACCTGGTTTAAATCAGATTTAAGCACCCAACTCCCTTTGAAATGGCCATTTTTAAAATTATTATTATAGTTGTTGAGTTGGCATGAAAAACCCCACAGTTACTCAGGGACACAAGTCTCCCTTGATTTTTATGGGGGTTTTAAGCTCTTAAGACCCTTGCACTCCTTTGACAATGCCACCTGAGTAGTATGTCATGGTAGCGTTAGAGTGAAGTTATAGGCATGGTGGTCCAGGAATTACGTGAGGCCAGGATTTGTTAGGGTGATCTGTTTTATTGGACCAGCTGCATAGCTGGGATAGAGTTAGGCAAGCTTTTGAATGCAAGGCATTCAGGGCAGGGAGATACGAGACCTGCTTGCGTTTGAAAGCCTGTCTAATTCCCTCCCGACGGTGCAGCCGGTCCAATAAAACGTATCACCCTAACAAATTCTTGCTTCTCGTCTCAAAACTAGTATTAGAGCAGCATGGCCTATTTGAAAAGAGCTAATCATTTCTGTCCAGTTCCAAGCAGACAGGTTTATACACTGCAGCACTTGCCAGAGACGTGAACCCTTGCTCGTGGCTTGAGCTAAGAAGCCAACGATTGGGAAAGTCAAGGTGAAGGAAATCTCTTTTAACTCCTTGCTATTGTTCCTTCAGGTCAGCATAGTCGGAGGCTTTTTTGGTGACGAGGTTTTCTTTTCCTAACCTTATTAACTGCTGCTGTTCTTCTTTTTGTGTATTTTGTGCTTAAGGGTCCCTTAGGACACTGACTCTGCATGACAAACCGAGTTTGAGGAGTTATGGCCATGGGGGATGAGGCTCCATTGGGCATGGCTGCCACAGGCTACAACAGCGTCTTACCGTCAGGGCAGGATTTCCAAGAAAATGCTTTGAAATCACAGAACACCCTGGGTGTGAGGGACAGGGATCTCTTTACCATCAAGGAGGCAATGCGGAAAAGAAAGCAGGAAGCTTTTAACCTCTGTCAGTCATCTGTCTGCTTCGCAAACTAAGCCCCAGAAAATCTCCCCCTCTAGCTGAAGGGATGCTTTTGCCATGACATAGTCCTGACAGCTCTTTGCTCTCCCAGCATGGAGACTCATGCATGTATGTGTGGGCATGCATGGGTATGTGCTTACTATTTTTTTTTCCTAAGCCAGGGAGCTCAAGAGACATCTGGTACTACTAGCTTAGGGAGACACCTTATAACCAAATATCAAAAACCAGTGCCCAAGTACTCTAAAAACTGTAGAGCACAAGGGTGGAAAAGTACATCGAGATATACTACTGTCTTTGTCTTGGGACTCAATGCAAGATAGCACCTTCAGAAAGAAAGAAAGAGGCATTTATATAGACAAGGGCATTCAAAGTTACAATGCTAAGGATAAAATAGAAGAGTTTGGGAAAGGTGCTAAATCCTGTTGCATGAGGATTAAAGCCACAATTTAATTATTGGTGGCTTGCATGGAACTTGCTTGGGTGCCAGTATCTGTGTACTGCTGGGTTTCTTCCACCTTCCTCTGAAACCTGGTCCTGGCTCCTATCAGCGGCAGGTTATTGGATTAGCTGGACCCCAGGCCCAAGCTCATCCAGCTCATCCTGATTCTGATCTTTTAACCAGCACAGACCTCTGCCATTTCTCCTCTGAAACTAGTTCACAGTCTAATAAGATACACCTGGTTGGAAAAAGGGATCGGATTGCGTCACACCATTGCAAAGTGATTTGATTTGGGCCCTGGCCCACCAGGGAAAATGGCAGTGCTCCATGCAAGGAAGGAGACCTCATAGCAGCTGAGCTTTTCTCGTGGCATCAAAAAGCACGTGTACAAAAAAGTGTTATGCTGATTTACTAGAGGAACCAAAGAAAGAAAGGCATTCCTCCAGGAGGCTGCAAATAACATGTGCTGTCCAGTGTTCGTTCCTATCACATGAGAGGGAAAGAGAGGCATCTTCCCATTTCTCTCTCAAGATGATGATGGGATTACAATGTCCCTAAAAACTGGGTCAGATCTGGACACCGTGTTGATTAATATTAAATACATGTGATATGGTTGTAAGCATGGCTGGGGCAACAAGGGGTGATCTTTAGCAGAGCTGGAGCCTCCTATTTTGAAAAATAATGCAATGCGTGGATGCCTAGTCAAGTTACCTGTAGCTAGAAAGTCAAGTTACCTATGCTACCTATGCTGGAGTATGATGCCTTTCCTGATAAATTCTCCATCCACCTCCACACAACTGTCATGTGAAAGGGCCTCTTTTACACTATTCACTTCTACAGAGGATCAAGGCGTGGAGATACAAGGAGTAAGAAAAAGTGGCTTTGGCAGAGGAAATGCTGTCAGAGCTGTTCCAAACCTCTATAAAGTTTCAGTATGAGCTTTAGCTGAAGGCTCAAGGAAATGCTGAGGTTATCTGGATAGGTTTGCCAATGCAATCCAGCCCGACATAACTTGCAGATGCTGCCACTTGTCAGAAATCAGGATTGCCTGTATGGGTGGGAGCTGATGCCTCTTAGGTATAGTGATGAGTTTGGACAACCTTGGCACTCTGAGTGTGCTTTGATTTGGGATGGAAACCATTCTGGTCACAAAGAAACAATACACAAGTTCGAGACCCTGGTCTACCCTGAATCGACCTCAGTTGAGTACACCTCGCGCAAGGTGGATCTTATGTCGCTTGCACCATTCTTAGACCCATCTAAGTGCGTCGAACGTCTGTACGGTTATAGGTTTGTACTGACCTATGTTCACTTAGACCAGTCTGTGTGTAATGCCTGTACATGCCCAGAGATCATAAGTACTTGAAAGAGCCAGCGTTTCTCTACCTGTATTTGGTAAGCTGATGACAATGCAGGATTGTCGCCATTTGGCTGTGTCATCAATGAAACCCATACTGCAAAACTAGTTTGAATGTTTCAAACAAGCTGGTTTTTCTCTGTGCACCACTTGGCTGCACCTTACTTTGCATGTATTTGCATAATTGCTGAGGATGCTGGGTATGTCCAGACACATTGAGCCTGCAGAGCTGTTTGGCCATTCTGGCCTTCTCAGGCAGAACGGTCCAGAGCGAGGGTCTCCTTCCTACCACAATTATTGCATCGACAAACTTTTTGGTGCATCCAGTTGTACGCTGCACTGAATGCCACGGGAAGCCCCAGCATGCCGTGACACAGAAAGACATGTTTTTGGTTTGCTTTTTAAATAAAAATAAAACAAACAGAGAGAACATCAGCTAGAAAGACACTCAGATTTGCTACTGACATCAACACCACAGGGTTACAAAGTCTTCATAGGAGGTGCAAGGCAGAGTCGAAGGAAGACCCCCGCGTGGGTTCAGGATAAACTCACGTGATCCAACCACGTGACGCCCACCTTCCCTCCACCCCCCACAACTCCTGCCATCCTGCAGACGCACCGGGAGGAATGAAGTGCATTGCAGCATTTCAGTTTTGACTTGACGGATCTGGCACATCGTGCGGGATGATGGTAATTTCCCCCATAGATCTTGGAGGGTCAGAACCAATTAGCATAGTCCTGCCCACCTCCCCTGAGGACAGGATAAAGTGTAATGTAGCCAAGGACTGATCTTGCCATGCAGTATCATTGGGGGTGACACAGCTGAGCCCCTGATGAGATGCTTGCTGACATCTGTCAGGATGGATCACAGCACGCTTCCCTACATGCCCAGGTGAATTGTGGGTATGCCAAGAGACAAGGGGCCTCGTAACATTTTGTAATATGGCATTTAAGACAAAAAGGAGTGAGCTGAGGCAGAACAAGGCAAATTAATACATGATGACAACTGCCTTAAGGAGCATCAGATGTCCACAGAGACCCAAGAGAAATCTTTCCCCTTAGCCTCAGTGTAATTTTTTATACCTCTGTATCTATATATATCAATATCTATATGATATAAAATTTATACTGGGATATCTGGATATCTGCCTACATAAAAAGGGGGCAGTTCATCTGCTGACATATATTGGTAAAGCTTCACTGAAGTCAGGAGCATCTGCATAGCTACTTAAGCAGTCATGAGTCATATATCCCCTGTGCTGCTGTAGGAGTGTATTATACATGGCAGCTATATACTGGGGGGAGGGGGGTGCATGTGCATGCATAAACACACGTGTGTAGATATAAATGCACATATCTGTAAATTAAACAAGTGTGTAAATTACATTGCAAAAGTAGAAATAGATGGCTATGAAGAACAACGAGGATCGAGGAAGCTGCAAAGCAGGGATGTGATAATCATCTATATAGTCTGTGATAGGGATAAGCACCAAAGAAGAATGGATTGATGTGGTTTATGGGGTTGTAACCAGGCATAAGGGGGATGTTTCTGGGGTGAAAGGCTTGCTCAAAGTGAGCTGGGGTACAGCTGCTGAACTGACCCAAAAGGCAAAGGGTAGAAACCCCATTGACTGAAAGCTTTAAAATTAGACAATTCTAGGAAACCCACAGGAGGGAACATACTTACCAAGACAGGGCTTTAGACTGAGTGAGCTAATAGGTTTTTCTGTCCCTGCTGCTTCCAGTCCTTTGAATCCAGTTTACTAATACCGTGCCACTCTCATTTGTAGACATGATTTGCTAATATTGGCTTGTAAGAGCAGGGTTTGTTTGGCTGGATCCAAATCCTGTGACCTCCTGAGCTTGCTTGTCTGATTTCAAATAGGTCAGTATTCATCTTCCTAATGAAATAAGACTTCTTATCCCCCAAATGAACCCTCTGCTATTTCAGTCCACTCCTGCCAAGGCCAAGGGAGTCCAGAACAGTCCCCACAATGGGCTCCGGCCTCTTAATTAGAGCTGGCTGAGCACTGCAAACAAAGTGTGTATAGAGACTTGGTTGCTTTTGAAATGAGTTTGATCTGGTCAGGTCCAGGCTCTGTCTGGATGCATTAATGGCAAACATTCAACAGATGAGGTCTACTGGCATGGACACACACAGACCAGGGATTAAAAAGTTGCATTCCTGGAAATGATCCCCCATCTATTTACATCACTAACTTTTGGGTTGAGTTCAGTCCACAGGTAAACCTCAGCAGATGTGGGGTCTCAGTTTGCCTGCCTGTGCATTCTTGCTGGAAGTGCTTATTGGCCTGTTTGTTCATGATGGGTCTGGCTGACCGGACTGATCACAGATAACCAACACAGCATAGATAGCCACTGGTGTCCCAAATGACCCAAAAGGCATAAAATGACCCAAAAGGCATAAAACACCCATATTGCCTATAATGAGAGTAAGTGAGAGTGATCCTAGTGGCTAGATAATCCACCGTAGACTGGTGGCTAGGCCATGCCTTAGGGGGAGGTGTCCTGGATTGTGGTCCCTGCTCTGCAGCACTGTTCATGTATGGTATATTGGTCAGTCACTTCCCTGGGGTTATTTCCCATCTTCTCCTGGCTTCTTCTTCTGGCTTCGTGACTTGTGCTACACACCTCATTTGCTCATTTTGAATCTCCCTTTTGGTGCTTAAAATTTAGGCCTCAGTTTTGGAGCACCCTGAATCCTGCACTCCATAAGGACACATATTAAGTGTGCTTTACATTCACTCTCTAAAGCAGGACTGGAAATATCACAGGATCATGGAAAAGCAGGGCAGGCAGGACCCTCAGGAGGCCATCTAGTCCAACCCCTTGCCCATCGCAAATAGGCACAAAAGAGTGACGTGACTCCCAGAGGTTCTCATACTGAATCAGAAGCTAGGAACAGATCTTGCATTTGTCCGGGGACAAGTTGTGCCTGCATTTGTTCCAGACCAGACATATCCTGGGATTGACGTACATGCACATCACCCTTCTGATAAGGGTTTATTGAGAGGCTGAATGCACTGCTGCTTTTCTGCTATTGATTCAATGAAGCAGTCCCGGGATAACCAATCAGAAACACTTTGAGATGCCTTGGGGTAAATGGTTAGTACTTCTTATCCTGGTTTTCTTATCCTTTTTAGGACTTATCCCAGGACAAGGGATGTAGATGTCTGAATGATTGCACTTTGTCCCATGATAACATGGTCTGTTTGTAGCCAGAGACACAGTTCTGGCTGGAAGACTCCTCTAACCAACATATACATTTCCTGGGTTTAATTTATGGTTGTGCTGGACCAGACCGGAAGAAGATCCCAGTTCTCTCTGTCCTAGACAACCACGTAACCAAGCAAGCATCTGGGCTAAACATCTGGGTCTGGGACTGGTGAATCTAGGTGCACACCTTTCATTGGCGGCACGGCAAATGATTAGGGCTTAAATGGGCAGAAAAATCCTAACATGGATCAATGGCCCCTAAACTCTACGCGTCTGGTGGAGGATCCTCTTTGGACACCAGCAGGCGCCATATAGCTGAGTTAGTAGGCACTGCAGGGCAGACATAGCACCCCCAGCCATTGCAGCTGGGCTCTCCGCTAGGTCAGGTTGCAATGTCCCAGACTGTGCCTCCTGCTATTACTCATCTCAGGTTGCATGTTAAATTATTTTGCATGGACAATCTACTGGCACCAACAGTGTCCACTCACCCAGTACGTTAGTCATACTCAAATGCGAGTGACAGTCATTACCAATGGATGAATGAATATTTTTAAAGCATTGAACTCTATGAATGCATGACAGTATACATGCAAGCTGTTATTTTTTATTAATAGTTAATTCGTATTGGTATGATTGCTACTGAAGGGATTTTAGTAATAGATGGCTTTTGCTAGCTGGCCAGATCCTATCATTGGTATCTAAAATATCCAGTGCTGGTATCTTAACAATACCCATTAAAAAGCTCATTCCCTTAATAAGCAGTTCTTAAAAAGGCTCAGACAGCAATCACACTTCCTGCACATCCTTCGTCCTCATTTAGTGTGACATCCGTGTTGCATTTTGTAAATAATCTGCGGTTGTCCCCACTGGGCAGGAAACATGGTTTGATATAATGTCAGTCCCCGATGAAATGGAGAAAGCAGAGCTCAGAATGAAGGGGAGGGCGGATCAAGCATTAAATCTGAAATCTTTAACCTGCTCTTACCTTAATAAAAGTCAACCTGCCAACATGTAAATGGAAGTGAACAATAAGGAATGACATATGACAAACAGGGCTATATTTGGTGGAGGTGTTTATGTATGATAGAGTTGCCTGAGTTTTCAGAGCTGAGAGGGTTTGGCGAAGAACGCCTGCATGTCCCCCCTCCCTGTCCTTTAAAGGAATAATAACCCTTCATGCTGGCAGCCATTCATCTGAGGCTTTCAAAGCATTCTGCAAACATGCACCTCTCCATCTGCATATATACCAGGGTGTGGTACAATGCAAATGCATCACTTCATTATCGAAGCATCTAAAGGCTGAACGTTTACTCAAAGGGTTGCAAAAATGTAGACCGCTTGGTTCAGAAATGATACCTTTTATTAGACCAACTGAGAAATTGCAAAAGGATTATGTTTCTTTACTTTATACTGGCAGTTTTCAAATAATTCAACTTTCTATTCTATTCTGCTCCCTCTGAGTATATACCACACCTATTATTGTACTATCCAGGTACACGAGCGTCTGCTTATTCTTGAACAGCACGTCTTTATTTTTTAATTATTCCAAACACGCCTTTGTATGTTTTAGTCTGATGTCTCTTCTGCTGCCCTATGGTTCAGAAGGGTTTTCCACCCAGGGGAAGCTGATTAAGATCCTAATTCTCCACTTAACTCTATTTGAAAACCCAGCCAAGTCTCTCCGGGCAGAGACGATGGGTCAGGATATTCCATAAGGTTAGGCTGACTCATATGTATCTACATGGGGTCAGGCTGAAAGCATGCCAATTGTCAATGGAAGATAATTTCGGTACCTCTGCTTGTAAATATGATGGTGAACGGGAAATTATTTCCAGTTTCTTATCATCACTAGTATATTCTTCCCTATGCTTGAAAATCTGTTTATAAGGGAACGAACACTTGCTGGTGGCTGGAATTAAAGGACAGGAACAGAGACATGCGACAGGAGCCAAGGGACCGGTTCATGCCTGGGGTTATGCCCGCCCAGTTCTCTTGAAGTCATGTAACTGCAGGCCCTCCGTAGCTCCAGAAATGGTACTTTTTAAATATAGACTTAGTTTCAAATTCAGCTCTCAGATGCGCCTTCAGGGGCTTCCCTCTTGGAGCCAATAACAGATGTGCATGCACATCTGAAAGCAGAGCTCTTCCCTCTGCTCCCTCCCATCCACCCTCCCACTAAGGCATGGACTTCTGCTTCTAGGCTGCCCCACGGACTCCCTCCATACAGGACGTGCCCTTTCTCCTCCATCATCTTTCAGGATGTGTATTTACCAGCAGGGAAGCGGGGGGAAGCCAAGAGAAGGGAACCAGATGCCCTCAAAAGTCAGGTGAGAGATCTCTGGGAACACAGGCAGTAGCATAATGTAATTCCTTCCCTGCCATTTCTTCCTTAGGTTTGAAAGATGCCCTGAGGTGAGTTGCTGTATTTGCATAGATTTACTTGCAAAGGGAAGATTCTGCTACAGTTCCTATCGGTGTTGATTGCCACATTGTTATGGGCACCTGGGGAGTCCGTAAGGAAAAGCAAAGAAAAAAATATATCTAATGCAAAAAAAGCAACAACAACAAAAAATAAAATAAAAAAAAATTTGCAAACTACAAAAGCCATATTGCATTTCCCAGGAAGCCCTGAAACAAGAATGCCTCGGAGAAAAATCACGGGGGTAGACTTGACACACAAACACAGCTCTTGATGTAGCAGACAACCCCAGACCTGCATCAGACTCTAATTACCACCTTTGTTTACATATGTACCAGACATTTGGTAGTGTAGGTGTGCGGCTCTTTAGCATCATCTCATTTTAGTGCAAACACAGATAATCTGACGCAGCTTGAAATCCAAGCATGAGAACGGCAGTAATTTTTCCATCAGCGATCACAAAGAAAGCTGCCAAAGGAAGCATCCCAACAGCTTACGGTGTTGTGACAAAGCTGTTGTCACGTGGTGGGAGCAAAAAAACCAGAGACGATTGCTGCTGACCACTTCCAGCCGCCCCCCAAAAGGCCACTGGAGCTCTGCAAGAATAGGGTTAGGGTCTCGGCCGTGCTGAAACGCAGGTAATGACATTCTTCCTCCCTAATCACCACTGCTCTCTGCAATATGGGCAGGACACAGCAGTCATCACTTCTTCCCTTAAACCATGATGTGGTCTGTTAAATAATTGTCATGTCCAATTCCAGAGAAGGCTGCGGTGTAGAAATAAAGTGACCTTGGGTATTAGTTCGTGATCCGCTACTTTATATAATTGCTCCATGGTCTCAGCAACGTTAACCCGCCACTGCTGCAAATGATCTTGCTCAAACAGTAAAAAATGCCCATGAAGCTACACCAACACCTAAAATACCACCATATAAGTCACCGGGATAAGCAATTAACACAAGGCCGGTGACAGACTACCACCGAGTCCTGCAAGAAATGATCACTGGCCTTCATAGTGAAGCTGAAGACGCTTCGTACGACTATTGTGTATTTGTCATGAGTTTTATTAACTGCCATGCACACGGGGAAGTGGAAATGAAGTGCATTGCTCTCCTTTCAGCAATCTGCAATCAGAATTAAGTCGCGTGCGCACCGTGAGCAAATCCACTGAAGTTAGTGGAGTGACACCGGCACGACTCAGGGCGGCCAAGGGGAAGACAACGCACTTCTAGCTCTATTGGCCACTTCCAAGTGGCATTCAGCTGTCATGTACTGATCTGATGACCCCAGTGTAACGTTATCAATTATTTTGCCTTCTGCTAGGCTTGCGTCAGGAATTTCTTATTCCCTAAGAAGCACTTCCATGGTGTGCACAAATTTCTTTGCTATTTTTTTTTTGGCAGGGGAGAATAGCTCTTTAGGGTACCCTTATTCCCCGCATCAATCCGCCACCAAAACTGCCTATAACGTTATCAGCATCACAGAGCAGCTTGCGTGTACCACCACTATACACTAACCAATGCAACTTCAGTGACATTCAAGTTCTTCTCTTAAGCCGTTATGTGGTTACCACCTGCCTGGTTCATTCAGGCACATGGTTAATTGGAGCATAGCCATATCGCGTGACTAGTTTAATACGAAGTATACACCTCCGATGCAGAATTCAGTCTAAAGGATCCAGGGGCTTGGCCTTCTGTGGCCCTCATCCTATTTAATCCGGACTGAAATAGGGCACAGTCTTATCCATCGCTAACATTTTTCAGCATTGCCAGTGGGATGATGGATTCGCCCTATCGCTCGAAGCGATGCCTCACCCCATGGCATCCAGTACTTTGTGGTATGAATAAAGGACCCATCTATCAGGTCAAGACTCTACTTGAACCATAATCTCCGAACTGGTTCACATGATGGATCTCTCCATATCAGCTCTTTTCACCACAGTTAGGCTCAAATTAGATTATATCCTTAGAGGTGAACTGACCTTTCCTATCTCTCTTGTCAATATGTATACAAGAAATTTCTTATATTTTAATCAGACATATCTGAATTCCATTGAAATCCCTGCCAGGTTTGCCAATGACTTCAATGACAATGAGGCTAGGTCATCTATTATTCCACTGAGAGCCCAGTCTGATGGCTGAATATGTCTGTCTGCTCTTTCTAAAGGGTATAAAAGGATGCAATTCTGCTTGGAGTGAACTTGAAAGGCACTTTTTGCCAGTGGGCTCAGTAGAAGTATGACTGGACCCACACAATATCCTCATAGCCATTATAGTGCTGACCTACACGGTAAATTCGAGTTTACAGCTCATCCCAAAGACACAAAAGAGCAGTTCACCTAAGGACAAAGGAAAATGAGGACTCAAGCTAAATTTGAGTCCAATCTTTTTCCTTGGGTCCTTAAATTCATTTTTCTATTTTGCATATTCTGCACTTCCTGCTAGTTATGGGAACAAGGAGCAGAGATGCAGCAATACCTCGAAAGCGGCAAGGGGATGATTCCAGCCGGTCGGAAACCCAGGAAAGGAGGGAAGGAAGTGCAAAGTGAGGACCTTTTCTGACGACCCTCCCAGTTTGGACAGATTAGAAAAGTTTCCTTCACAAAAATGTTTTCTGACAGGATGCTGAGTTTCAGACTAAGTTAAGTTTTCTTCTAGGGAAAGTATCAGCTTTCTATGGAAAAACTTTGCTTATTTGTCCAATATGAACAACCAGACATGCTTTTTTCTTTTCCTTTGAAATTTTTCTGTAGGGAGAAAAAACACCATTTTCCAACCACCTTTAGACAGGGCCCATGTTTGCCGATGAAAAAGTGTTGAGAGTTCAGATAAGCATTTGAATCAGACAGTCTGAGTGTCACCGTCACTAGGCTGTACATACATTAAAAGATGCTCACGTACTATGAAAATAAGGCAATAGTTTGCTACCTAACTGGAGAGAGAGAGCACAAGAGAAAAAGAGATAAGAGGTTCATTCCCTTTGCATGTTTCGTACAATGACCATTTTAAGTAGCTTAAAATCTGAGCCATTTAATTGGAGATTGTCACCCCCCAAATAAAACAATCAATTATTTGCTTTTTAATAGAAACCAGGGGACGCTGCGCATTTTCAGTGCCTAATGGATCTTCCAGGCAAAACAAATGCCAGATGCAGAGGAAATCATCGTTTAAAAGGTCCACCCAATGGAATAAATAAACGATACGTAATATAATAAGCAGGCTTGATTAAAGGGAGGTGGTCGTGTGGGGAAGCTTACATTAAATGTCTGAGCAGGGAAGGATAGTTTAGTGCTAGAGGCTGAATTGCAAGCTGCATGAATGGAGCCGGGGTTGGGAGGATGATGCTGGATCAGGGAGCTGCACAGATGAAACCTGACTTTTGAAGTCAATAACTAGGTACAGACTTAGCACTGTAGACAATTACTAAGATAAGATGCAGTTTTACCAATTGTACATCTGTATGTCAAGCAGAACAAATGAAATCCTTGACAGGCTCTTATAGGATACCAATCCAATTTAAAGTGCATGGTACAAGGATGAGTGCAGTAGTCACAGGTTAAGATAAATCTTGCCATTTTGCTGTAGCCTCCCGACTAATTTATTCTGGCTTTTTTTTCTTTTTTTCTTTTCCTTTTTCATACAACAGGAGTTTCTGTGTGTGCTTTTGCAATGATGAGGCTCAACAGGCAACCTGTACACAAGGAAAAGACTTTCCCCAATTTTTGGAGAGAATTTTTAGGATCATAGTTTCTTGCAGCATGTAAACAGCCTTCATGTGAAATGAATTTCCACCAGCGATGCGATCCCAGGCAATGTCCAGCAGCCTACGTCCAAGGGAAACCCAACTAGTCCTCTTGGTGGCACTGGTAGATTTGAACAGTCCTACTGATTAGAGCCTGAAAACAGGTTCACAGCACAATTAATGCCATGAGCTCAAGCTCCCCATCTTGCCAGGCTGCAAATCTGGGGGCAGAAGGCCCAGTCCAAACCTCACACATGCACCTAGATAGACTCTGTTGGCATCAAGTAGAGTTGCCCAGATGCAAGTGGGAGGACAACTGGGACTGCTGCCAGCGCCGCTACTGTAGATGGTCATTGGTGTGAAGGAGTAAAGGAGGGGACTCAGTGTCTCGGAGGGTTCAGCAGCGTGAAAAGGGAAGGTAGCTGTTATGACACCGAGGTTCTCACGACTTGCAACCGTTACGAAAGACGCTAAGTTGCTTAAGTGATTTTACCAAATGCAAACTAGCATGCAAACTCTCTTCTATCTGCCGTTGCGGTTGGCCATTCGTCTCCAAACACTTTCTTATCCATAAAGATGACACCAAACCCTGATTCTGGACCCGAGCATCCCGTAACACTGGGGATGTTCAAATATCAGTCCACACATTCAGATTTCTAAAATAAGAATGCTCCGCGAATGTCAAAATGTTGAATTAATTACCCAAAAGTCCACTGGGCTGATGTCTGTTGGTCTTGCTTCGTAGAAGTCAACGGTGCTGGGGCAACGTCCACTAAGGAAACAGGGGGTTGGAAGATCAGCCATGCTCCACCTCAGCAAGGGCTGCATTTAGCTGCCCATGAAGGAGATCTTGCATTTTGAGATGATTGGCCTTTCTATGCATGATTAATTCATGGTGGCTTTATTCCTGGTAACGGGCTTTGTGCAGAGCTCCTGCTGATTTGGACAAGCTTGAACCTTTTTCCCCCTCCTGTTTTGACCTTCTAGAAAGTTGAAGTCCAAAGACTTTCAATAGGGACCAAACAATCCTTCTACCTTTCAGTGGGATAAAAGATGAGTCGTATTCAGCTATTTCCAAACATAAATGTGCCTTCCAGCACGGTAATGCTTTGGGCTTCCATTCCCTTTATGCATCATTAATTGCAGCGGCTCCTCATCCCTCGCACTCATCTCTCCCTGGGAGGCTGCGTGCATGGAGGGGGGATGGCTGCGGTGAAACCCTTAGGGCTTCGGATAACCGCATAAACATCACCCACCCCGCATCAGCCTTGGTTACCCAGCCATATTGAGTGCTTGGCTTTGGCAGCCTCAGAAGCCTTCAGCATCCCCTTCGACAGACCCCTAGACATGTTGACAAGGAAGGCCGATTCGTCAGGTTGGAAGCCCCCGATTATTGGCCCTGGTGCCAAATGTTGGCACCTCATGTTAATGTTTAATGCCATGTTTAATTTTTAAAATTTGATTTGATCATTACCATAAACATTAAACAATATTTCCTGTTTAAATATGAATGGGCTGCATTATTTGATTGAAACGAGTGTTCAGATGGCTAATGCATTTTATTACAGCCATAGAATTTTATTGTTATTTCCCTTCCAGCTGCTGCAGTTTCGGGGAACTCGGAGGGACTGAGTTTTCAGCAGGGCAGGTCCCATCTGATGGCACAACGGAGTCAACAAGCCCACCAAGGGGAATCTGTCTCTGCTTTGGGGTACCATGGCTGGGGGTTTCACAACTCCGACAAGTGGCTGTCACAGTTCAATCCCCATAAAGAAACTCAGAGAAGCCTTTTGTGCCCTGGCTCCTCTTTACCAACCCTATTTTATCCACCACAGAAATGCTGGCTCCCGTCTCTGATTGCCCCTTGGTGGCAGCTCACTTTGAAATTTGGAAGCAAGCATCTTCTTGTTTCTCCTAACACTGCCCATTTGGAAATATCACATGCAAAAAACACCCCTTCTTCCTATGTGGTAGAGCTGCCCCTTTCTCATAGAGTTTGTGGATATAGTTGCATAGTTTCATAGTTTCTAGGGTCGGAAGGGACCTGAGCAGATCGAGTCCGACCCCTGCCATGGCAGGAAAGAGTACTGGGGTCAAATGACCCCAGCAAGGTGTTCATCTACCCTCCTCTTAAAGACCCCCAGGGGAGGAGCCAGCACCTCTTCTCTTTTTTCTGTAAGAAAAAAACATTATACTCCATAAATGCTTGTGGCTCCCTCCTCCAGCCAAAATTTTCCTTTTGGGGGGATATTTCCCTTGTTTGTAGCCCTGGATTACTGCAGATCTCTGTGCATCTATCTCATCTCAGCAAACTGCCCATGTGAGAGTAAGAGCCGGGGAATGGAGAATGGAGAGAGAGAGAGAATACGTGGTACCTGTGCACCATGGAAAAGCTATCCGCTTTGCTAAAAGACAAGCAAGGTGAGTTTTATGCCACTTGGTTGCCAGGCTACAAGTAATATAAGAGGACCATAAAAGAAAAGCACCAGTGATACTGCAGTGGGGAGGTACAGGGCTATTGAAAAATGGAAAACCAGCATGAAACATAGGTTTTGTCCTACTTCTGTGGACAACTGAATGGACAGTTACTTTGAGGGACATCACTAAATCATTTGTGTAGATAATCATAGCTTGCCATCCCCCCCAAAAGTGTCTTGTGCTGTTGTTCTTTATACTGTACCTCCTTCAGCTTTTCCCAGAAAACCGGGACTGCATATATGTGAGAATACAGTACAGGCAGTTTCTGCTGCTTACCAGTCAAAGCAAAAAGAAACGCTGCAGCGCTTCACAGGGCACAGAGCAACAAGCAGGCTCGGCACCCTCCCTGCTGGTCCTCGATTACTTACTCCAAGGAAATACCCTTTTTTCCTTCTTTCTGCCTTTCAAAACCAAGGCACGTAGCATATTCTGGGGCGCGCTATATGCACAACAATATGGCACGTATGTTTTTGATATGGTAATGTGATAGTGTTAATAAAGAATAAAGGAAAAACAGCACTGCCCTTCAAACACCCGTAAAGCCATCTCATTCCTCTCCACCAAAACCTTCCTTTGAAATGCTCTTCGGTTTGTCATGTTGGTCGCTCTTGTCCTGTTATTTCCTGTATCCGTCTGACGTTGCAAAGCTCCTAGCCAAATCATGGTCTGCAGGTATAATTAGGGCTTCTAGGTGTTATGGCAAGTAGATTTCCTTTCTGCAACAAAGTTTGAAATGTCATGCGTGGATTGGGGCTTCTACCATTTTCTTTGAGAAACGAATGGCACAACCTAATGGATCTCCTTGTTGCTGCATGCTGGTCATGCACCTACATCTTGTCCAAGCTGCATTTACTAACCACAATCGGCAGGTCTTTCTTTAAGGAGATGCGGACTAAAAGCAAGTACTTAATATGGGGAGGGCTTTCTGTGGTATTTTAAAGGCATTATACTTTTTCCCAGTAGCAGGTGAATTCATGTAGAAGTTAGGTGTTAAATCACAAACAAAAGCCCAAATTGAAATGTTGGGGGAGTTTACATCTAGATCCAAAATTTCAGTGGGACCCTCTTAGCTATACTCTCTCCAGCACCCAACAATCTGTCTCTGTGGAAAAAATATATATATAATGCCGTCTCTATATAGGTGTTATTGCCAGATGGATGGCATGGTGAAACCAAGGGTGATCTGTTGGAGACCATTGAAGATCAAATGTGTATGCCATGTCATGGTCTGTTCCCTCTCTTCCAGACAGAGATATAGAGTTAGAACTTATGTACTACTCAACATCTCCCAAAGACACTTGACTACCATTAATGGTGGCAATTGCCTATCAAGTTCTGGATTCACGGGCCAACCCAATTTTTATCAGGTTGGAAATTCAGAGTGAATGTCATAAAGAGCAATTTTCTAAGGCTATTTCCTTGATTTCTCCACAAACTCAGCTCAATATACAGAGCAAAGAGTCAGTTTAAATTAGCCAGTAAGCACTCAAGGAACCAAGATGATTATATTAATAAATAAAAGTAGGAATGGGATTATGTTAAAGGAAATCATTGTGGCTTGCTTCCCGGAACTATCTTCTCCTTCGTCTCAGCAGTAGCACTTAAAAAAGAACCGGTTTCTCCCCTCTTTCTCTCATTCTCTTTCTTTCTTCTTCCCCAGGTCTCTCGCAAGGATTTTAATGGAAAGACATTCAAATTGTAACACTCGGCAGCCCGTGAGAATCAATTATTATTTTTTTTTTGGCTGCTGGTCACCATGTTATTTTGTATAATTTTTGATGTCTGCTGCCTAAATTAGCTCTCACGAAAGCGATCGCATGCACATTTAAAAGTAATAAAAAACACCCCATAATCCAGACCCAACCTTGAAAAACATCCAGCTAATTCATCTGCCCAGAAAGTGCTTGTGTGTGGTGGATAAGATAGGTTTGATGGCAGGTGATCAGGGGTCAGTGTATTGCACATACTCTGAAAGGGTTTTGATGATTGTAATTACTCGCCCACGCTTTGACACAGAACACAATAAAGGACCACAATTAGACAGCTATTATTTCTAAGCGTCGATATCACTGATGTCCATAAAAATGCAGCTCACTTTGTCATCGCATTATTCATATGTTGGGTGCCTTGGACGGCTGGGAAAAAAAATACTTGTTTGTGTTTATCACATCACGTAAATTATGTATGTCCCAGCCCAAGTATACGTACATGTGTGCATTCTGTCTATCTATCTATCTCAGATCCTGCATCTAGAGACAAAAGCAGCCCATGTGCTTGTTTCTGTATGGACACAATGTGTGCATGCATGCATGCATGCATGTGTGTGTATATGTATATGTGTTTGTGATTTAACACCGATATATATATACACACATACACACACATGCATGCATGCATGGATGCATGCACGCACACATTGTGTCCATACAGAAACAAGCGCATGGGCTGCTTTTGTCTCCAGATGTGCATATATTCAGAAACACATATACAAGGCTCAGTCCTCTGGGGTGTAAGCATGGATTGTCCCATAGCTAAGAAACAAAATCCTACCCTAAAGCCTTGAGAGGTCTGTGGAAGAGCTCCCATTGACTTCTGGGTCAAGCCCAGGGGGAATGATACTGAGAGCAGAGTGTGTGAAGAAAGTAGATATTTGATGCAACACCTTAGCAAGTGCTCTCATTCTCTGCCTGTATCACGTATGATGCTGTGGGGAAGGGAACAGGTGAGCAAGATTTTCTTCCTCCTGATTCAGAACTATTGTTCGTCTTTTCCTAACCATCTGCAGGAGATCTAGGATGCAGCTGTACTTTACTTTATACAGTACGTGGATCTGGATAGCCAAGCCTTTTGTGTCATAGGACATGCTCACGTTTACCAGGATACAGCTCTGTCCCTTGATTTCCAGCATGAACCGTCAGTGGTATCTGGATGCTGCTGTCTAGACACACACTAGAGGAGCTGAGCTTTACTGAAAGGGTGTTACACTGCCAGCATCGAAGACTGGTGTAATTTTACTCATTGTCCAACCTAGCAGGAGCACTTGAGCAAGTAATGTTACCTAGGTACTTCAGCATCAGCTAATGCCTTTAGTTTTTTAAATGATATTTTTCTGACTCTGGGCCAGTGTTTTATCCTTACTCTGAAAAAAAACCCCCTTCTTTCCACCAATGACATCCGTGAACATTATGAATGGCACCTATCGTTCCTTCCAATACAGTGAGTCAGTTAAACAAAGTGTGTGTCTGTCAGGTAGACAAGGTTCTTTGGGTAGATGTGATATCTTGCATTAAATGAACTAAACAGCTGGAAAAAAATGTTCTTTGCAAGCTTTTGGGGCACAAACGCCCTTCTTCAGGCATAGGAGTGCTCTGGTGGTGTTATGTGTTCTCCACGGTAGAAAAGAAACCCTGTATATCAATTAGCGATGCACTGAAATAATAAAATAGAAAGTAAGACAGAGTAGGAATACATGATTGGAAAGGGCCATCTAGGTCACAAAATCCACTGTCCTGCTATTGCCAGCCTGTTAGACATTTCTGTTCATTAATGGATCAAGCTTCTTCTTAATACTGATAATGTTTGTGGCCACATCTGCTCCCGTTGTAAGCCAGTTGCAAAGCCTGGTCCCTTGAACAGTTAAGAACCATCATCTAACTTCAGGGATGAATTGAGCCAACCTAAATTTATTCAGTAACAAACCTCTTCTGGGGATTGCATCATTGTTAATGAAGCAAATAATCAATAGGCCATTGTTTGAAAGTGTTGCTGGTTGCGAGACTGTTCAGATGGAGACAGACACAGAGTTACAGTAGCAGTCAGAAGAAAACCACAAACCCCCCCCAAACAAAACAGATGTCTCCTAGACAAAAGCAGCCAGACTGCAAGGTATTGCGTCATTATGCAGAAAAATCATTTTGAAGGTTAAAATGGCTTTTTGGTTCAATTGTGTGGCCTGGGATAGGACATTTCCTATAGTGTTAATTTGCTGGTATTAACAGAGGGGTTATGTTAGGTTTATGGGGGTTGATATGTGAGACTGTAGTAGGGAGCTTGCTTGCACACATATTCAAGAGGAACCTCAACACGGCACGTTGGAGGTGTGATCCCAGAGTGTGCAAGCATCCTGGAGCCAACTGCCTTGAGCAGTGATAGCAAAGCACACAGCAGCACCGATCACAACATGGGTGGTACATGCTCTTCAGGACCGTGGGTACGTGCGTGGTTTTCTAGTCCATACTGAAGTTCGTGCGGTGGTCTTTTTCCTGCTACTAGCAGCCAAACTAGCTCGATCGCAGCTACTGTGAGTACATCCATCTCTGCCAGAATCCCACACCCGATTGCAGCCCAAACCATGCACCCATATTTCTGTCTCTCTACTTTCTTTTCCTCATGCTCTCTATTTAAGTGAGCCAGTCCACCACGGAGATTTGCCAAATCACATGCCTTCATCTTGAGCCTCAGAAATGGCTATTGCTAGGCTCAGGGGCTTTCTTTTAAACAACCAAAGTTGCTCATAGCATGTCAGCTCTCCCCACATTCAGGGTGGCCCGATTAGGTTGCATGCGACTGGGCTTGTCTTGGTAAATGTTAACCCTGGAGTGGCCATGGCAAGTGTCATCCAGCGCAAGAGGTCACCTCTGCTATGGTCTCCATTCTTACAACTCAATCCAAAGCCCACTCAGTCTATCAGCTTCCCCACCTCCATATGTTCCCAAGATCCTGCAGAACAATAAGGGTCCAACCTCAACACGAATGGGGTTTGAAGAGGCTCTGTGATGCCACGGGGCAGAGCAGGAGGAGACTAAAATAGGTAGGGCCAAGATGCGGGATGGGTGCGTGGAGCAGCACTTTTAGGTCTGCTGGGCAAGTGTGAGCCGGGGCAGAGCACAGGGGGAAAGGAAGAGAGTTCTCCTCTCTGACCACCTCATTCCCATTGCTGAATACTAGCCTCTCTCTTTCCTCCGTGGAGTTGAGACAGAAAGGAAGAGGCATTGACCATACCAGGGAGATCCATTATTTGGGAAGTCACTTGATGATGATGATAGTTTGCAGGCATATTTCATGCAGTCCGGAGGTCCCAGTATGGAGCAGGCCTGGGCTGAATGGGAACCACTGGAATCAGAATTGCTCGCTGGGCACATCTACACGTGCAGTTAATGTGGCTGAATAAACTCCAGCACAGTTTGTACTGGAGTTTATTGCTCCCAGGCGCTGCATTTGCATCTGTGCCTGGGACCACAGCATGTGGAGCTAGATCAGAGCATCCCTGGCTGATAGGGGCATCCTTCGGGGTTGGCTTGCCAGCCCAGGGCTGCTTCCCCCGGGGTCCACATGCTGCAGAGGGGCTGGCTGTGGCACGAGGGTGCTTCAGTTAGAGACTAGCCCTGTCAGCATTTACACGTGGGTTGTGGTGGAGTAAATAACTCCATTGCAGAATAGTACTTGTGTCTTGCAGTACTACCCTGTGGCAGACTTAACCAGTTTACTCCGTCCTAATAGCACCGTATGTGTAGATGCTCATACTTTACTGCGGAGCTAATTAGTCAGCTGCACAGTAACCCGCTCACTGTATAAGCCGAGGACACTCTACTGCTGTTGTCCAGCACAGACTTTTCTTCTCCCCACGTGGCAGAGGGGTTCGGGAGGGTGGATAACAGATCTATCCCTGCTGCTGCTGTGGGCGTCCAAGCAGTGCGGCGTTCGGTCGAGTGAAGCCAGAGCTGGCCACTAATTCATTATCAGAAAATGTTTTGCTGTAAATGCAGCTGAGACACGGGCACCTTTGTCTCTCTGTACTGAAAGGTCAGTTTTCTGCACTGCCTAATGAAGGCTCTGCTATCAATTGGCTTGTGGCTAAATCCTCACCTGTTGCTGCTGCTTGGATCCACATTAAACGCCATCGGTCCGGCAGCTCCTGTAAGGGACCTGAGCTATGGTATGTGCCGGCCTGTGCATGGGAGTGCCTCTGCGTGCATACATGTGAATGCTCATGTGAGATTATCTTTGGGACAGCTTTTGTGAGGCTGCTTGTGCTCACAGTTCACTTGTTCTCTTTGTGACTCTGCATTTTCCAGTGTGCTTTGCTTCCCCCATGGTATCAAGGCTGCAGCTGAGAGCGCTTCAGCGCTTCACTGTGTTTCGAAGAAGTTCTGCTCCAAGTCCTTGCTGGAGGTATCCAACTGCATGACTGGACACCAGCCCTTCTGCTCTCACGGGGGGGACTTTAGGGGTTTATTAGGGATATATGTTGAGCTAAGAAAAAGAGGCAAACAAAACCCTTGGGTCAGATGCCATATCTTCTATTAGACCAACCAAATATTAGCAAAAAAAAAAAAAAAATCTTTTATATGTATTTATGCACTCACGAACTGCTTGCTTCTGGCCTAAAAATTCATTAACAGTTCAAAGTACCTGAGTACGTAGGGGGGAATTTGGATCGAGATTGAGGATCCAGATTTGTGATTAGGATTTATTCCTCCTCTCCTTGTTCGACTCTCAACTCTACTGACAAGCCTGGAATCCGTGTACGTCCATACAAACACTTGGGCTAGGGGCAGAAGTTACATGTAAACTGGTTTAAATCCTCAGAAACTGGTTTAAACCTGTAACAGAACACAAGTTCAGTGCACAAAGCCAGTTCCAAAGTGGCTGCAACCGGTTTAAGATAAACCTGGTTGAATCAGACTTAACTGATTTGGGTCAGGCCGGTTTATGAAACCGTGTCCCAGATGCTTATGGGAACTAGGTCACACCGTAAGGTAGAAGCAGCACAGAACCCCACTGGTGGTAAAAACAGCTGGATTAGGTCATGGGCATCTCAGTATTTACCCCAAAATAACTGCGCACATTTGTCCCTGATAAGGGTCTGGATTCAGCATGTCCCGATGTACATGATCAGCATGAAATACCTACGTAGTCCCACTGACTTCAGTGTGACTACACGTGATTCAAGCTATGCACGTGCTCAGGCACGCAGCATGGAAGTATAACTTCTCAACGCACTCTTCAGTCCCCCCCCGCTCAATTTCACTTCCCGACAGTTTATAGTCTTAGCCCCTGCTGTAATTTCGCACTGCCTGTGATTTGGTTTTGTTTGTTTGTTTTTTATGTTTAATAAATTCTGCTTAAAATATGGCAAGAAATGAGCAGAGTGGACTACATCCAATGCATCTATGGCATAAAACAATGCACCGACTTCCAAAATTAAATACAGCAGGAATGCCCTGCTGGAGTGTCCTAAAATATGGCATTCCTGCTTCTGTAGTCGCTTTTAAGCGCTGACTTTCCTGAACTATAATAAAGTTCTAGGCCAGTTTTATTACCTTGTAGCAGCAGGACATTGGCTGCCATTGCCCCGCTGTTTTACCTGGGGCAGGTAACCTCCAGAGGTCCCTTGCAGCCAGACTTTTTTCTCTGATTTTCTGATTCTGTCCTATGCAGAGTCACTGGGCAATTTCTCCCCTATTGCATTCCCAGCATACGATCTGCTGAAAAATCAATACGACTAAGTGGGAAAGAAGGAATAAGAACACACACGCACAGGAAAGCACGTCGTCTGCTTCACAGAGCAGTCTTGCTCCTCCCTGCCCTGACAGCTAACGGCCCTCTGTCACCTCAAACCCTGGCAGGGAGAAAAAGATGAAGTTTGTCAAGCAATAAGTTGTACATCTAGGTGACCTCTGCTTTTCAGCCAGTGGGGGGGGGGCGGGGTGCTGCCTTTCCATGAAGAGCGAATATCTGAGTCCCCAACAAATAGTGAAATAATGAGCCTTTGTCACATTGGAGGACACCAGCTACACTCCTGGTGTACTCTTCACGTCAGTAGCATGATCGGAGATGACAGGGACAGAAAACTGGGATGGATAGAAGCATGAAATGTCCATCAAAAACCTTCTCCAGCAGGCAAGAGAGAGGATGATATCTGGACATCTCAGAGGCAGAAGGAGCTGCAAGAAGGACAGAGTGCAGGACCTCCACCTAACCCAGGAGGTACACAGCCCCACCGGGGAGACGCCTTGTTGGACCTAGTGCTGGCCATGGGAGATGACCTGGTGCGGGGGCTGCGGGTGCTCGACCACCTGGGCAACAGCGATCATCGCCTGCTGGGATTCACCATCCAGCGCAAGGTGGCAAAGGCATGCAGCAAGGCAGTGGCCCTATACTTTAGGAGGGCAAATTTCAACGAGCTAAGGAGGATAGTTGGAGAAGCACTGAGGTCCCGGAGGAGAGGGGAGCCAGGTGTCCAAGGAGAGTGGTCGCTCCTTAAGGAGACGATCCTCCAAGCCAAAGGAAGGTAATCCCAACGAGGATCAAAGGGAGCAGGAGAGCACACAAGCCTCCGTGGCTCACCAAAAGCATCCGGGAATGTCTCCTTGCTAAGAAGGAGGCTTACACCCAATGGAAAGAAAGGGTCATCTCCAGGGAGGACTATTCTGCAGTTGCTCGGGGATGTAGGGGGGTAGTTAGGAAGGCCAAGGCAGAGATGGGACTGGGACTGGCTTCCCAGACTATGGACAATAAGAAGTCCTTTTTTAAATATGTAGGGGGTAAAAAGAAGGTCCCGGGTAATGTGGGGCCCTTGCAGGACGCGTTGGGAAATTTGGTCGTCACACCAGACGGCAAAGCTAACATGTTTAACGATTTCTTTGCCTCCGTCTTCCTAAGTAGGGACCAGAACAGCCACCTTCCTGCTGGGCCCCCCTCCGGCCCTGGGGGAGGCACACCTCGGCCACGGGTTAGCGAGGAGTTAGGGAGCTTCTGGAGGGGTTGGACGTATTCAGGTCAGCCGGCCCGGACGATCTCCACCCTAGAGTTCTAAAGGAACTGGCCGAGGTCATTGCAAGTCCCCTGGCACGGCTGTACGAGCACTCGTGGTACTCTGGTGAGGTACTGGAGGACTGGAAGAGGGCCAACGTGGTCCCCATCTTCAAAAAAGGCAGGAAGGAGGACCCGGAAAACTATAGGTCGGTTAGTCTTACCTCAATCCTAGGCAAGCTGTTCGAGAAAATTATGCTGGCGCACATCCAGGAGGGGCCAGCAGGGGACTGCATGCTTAGGGGCAACCAACCTGGTGGCCTTTTACGATCAGATCACCAGATCATTAGATTCATAGATTCATAGATGCTAGGGTCGGAAGGGACCTCAATAGATCATCGAGTCCGACCCCCTGCATAAGCAGGAAAGAGTGCTGGGCCTACATTACCCCAGCTAGATACACATCCAACCTTCTCTTGAATACCCCCAGGGTAGGGGAGAGCACCACCTCCCTTGGGAGCCCGTTCCAGACCTTGGCCACTCGAACTGTGAAGAAGTTCCTCCTAATATCCAATCTAAATCTGCTCTCCTCTAGCTTGTGGCCATTATTTCTTGTAACCCCCGGGGGCGCCTTGGTGAATAAATACTCACCAATTCCCTTCTGTGCCCCCCTGACGAACTTATAGGCAGCCACCAGGTCGCCTCTCAACCTTCTCTTGCGGAGGCTGAAAAGGTCCAGTTTCTCTAGTCTCCCCTCGTAGGGCTTGGCCTGCAGGCCCTTAACCATACGAGTGGCCCTTCTCTGGACCCTCTCCAGGTTATCCGCATCCTTCGTGAAGTGCGGCGCCCAGAATTGCACGCAGTACTCCAGCTGCGATCTGACCAGCGCCCGATAGAGGGGAAGTATCACCTCCTTGGACCTATTTGTCATGCATCTGCTGAAGCACGATAAAGTGCCATTGGCTTTTCTGATGGTTTCGTCACACTGCCGACTCATGTTCATCTTGGAGTCCACTAGGACTCCAAGATCCCTTTCCACTTCCGTGCCACCCAGCAGGTCATTTCCTAGGCTGTAGGTGTGCTGGACATTTTTCCTCCCTAGATGCAGCACTTTGCATTTCTCCTTGTTGAACTGCATTCTGTTGTTTTCTGCCCACTTGTCTAACCTGTCCAGGTCTGCTTGCAGCTGTTCCCTGCCCTCCGGCGTGTCCACTTCGCCCCATAGCTTAGTGTCATCTGCAAACTTGGACAGAGTACATTTCACCCCCTCGTCCAAGTCGCTGATGAAGACATTAAAGAGTATCGGTCCAAGGACCGAGCCCTGCGGGACCCCACTGCCCACACTCTTCCAGGTCGAAACCGACCCATCCACCACAACTCTCTGGGTGCGACCCTCCAGCCAATTCTCCACCCACCGGACTGTGCAGTAATCCAAGTCACAGCCCCTTAACTTGTTCACCAGTATGGGGTGGGATACCGTGTCAAAGGCCTTCCTGAAGTCCAAGTATACGACATCCACCCCTCCTCCTGCGTCGAGGCGTTTTGTGACCTGGTCATAAAAAGAGACTAGATTGGTCAGGCACGATCTACCTGCCACGAACCCGTGCTGGTTTCCCCTCAGCATAATTTGTCCTGCCGGGCTCTCACAAATGTGAGCCTTGATGATTTTCTCAAAGACTTTGCCAAGGATGGAGGTGAGACTGACTGGCCTATAGTTACCCGGGTCCTCCTTCCTCCCCTTCTTGAAAATGGGAACCACATTGGCCCTTTTCCAGTCCTCCGGGACTTGACCCGTGCGCCACGAGCGTTCAAATATTCCCGCCAGTGGCTCTGCAATGATGTCGGCCAGTGCCTTCAGTACCCTCGGATGGAGCTCATCCGGGCCTGCCGACTTAAAGGCATCCAGTTCCTCCAAGTGACCCTGCACCACCTCAGGGTCCACGCATGGCAGTCTGGTGCCTTGCTGCTGCCTCCCTACACTCCCAGGGAGAGACTTGTCATGCCTCTCGCTTAGGAGCACTGAGGTGAAGAACTCGTTGAGGAGTTCAGCCTTGTCCCCTCTGTCCGTCACCAATTGTTTCTGCCCATTTAGCAGGGGTCCTATTCCTCCCTGGGCCTTCCTTTTACTCCCTATATATCTAAAAAACAATTTCTTATTGTCTTTTACTTGGGTTGCCATCCTCAGCTCCATGGTAGCTTTGGCCTGTCTAACTGCCTCCCTACAAGCACGAGCAGAAGAGGTATATTCCTCTTTGGTGATCTCTCCCTGTTTCCACTTTTTATGTGCTCCCCTTTTGGCCCTTAGTCTGCCCTGGATTTCTCTGGTCAGCCAGGGAAGCCTCCTGGCCCCTTTCCCTCTTTTACCTCGCACGGGGATCGTCTCGCTTTGTGCTCGAAGGATAGCTTCCTTAAGGCACAGCCACCCTTCTTGGGCTCCCATCATTTCAAAACTACTACTCTGCAGTGCATCCTTCACTAATCGCCTGAGTTCACTGAAATCAGCTTTCCTAAAGTCCAGCACGTTCACCCTACTGGTTACCTTACCCACTCGACGCCTTATGTTGAATTGTACTTTTAGGTGATCACTGTCCCCCAGATGGCTACCGATCTGTAGGTCCCCTACTATGTCATCCCCCGTTGCCAATACCAGATCCAGTAAGGCATTCCCCCTAGTGGGACCATGTACCTCCTGCGTCAGGTGGAGGTCCTGTACACAGGTTAGAAACCTGCGTGAGCGGTGGGACTTTGCTGTCTGTGTCTCCCAGCAGATGTCCGGGTAGTTTAGGTCCCCCATGACCACCGCCTCTTTAGCTTTTATGGTCTCTGAGAGTTGCCTCAGGAGCCCCAAATCTATTTCTTCCCCTTGATGTGGGGGTCTGTAGCAGACCCCTACCACCAAATCCTTTTCTCCTTGCCCTCCATGTAGCCTAACCCACAGTCCTTCTACTTCCTCATCCTTTGATTCTGTCTTGATGAGGGTTGATGTATATTGCTCCTTAACATAGAGCGTAACCCCTCCCCCCCTTTTCCCCACTCTGTCCTTTCTGTACAATCTATAGCCCTCAATATGTACCGCCCAGTCGTGGGATGGATCCCACCAGGTTTCCGTCAGCCCCACTAAGTCGTAGTCATTTAGTGCAACCAGGAGCGCTAGTAGCTAGTAGATGCAGGGGTAGCAGTGGACATCGTCTTCCTGCACTTCTGGAAGGGTTTTGACACTGTCTCTCACCCCGTTCTCATTAAGAAACTGGGGGCTGAGGTGTAGACACCCACACAGTCAAATGGGTCACCAACTGGCTGGAGGGCCGCACCCAGAGTGGTGGTGGACGGGTCATGTTCGACCTGGAGGGACGTGGGCAGTGGGGTCCCCCAGGGCTCGGTCCTCGGGCCCACACTGTTCAACATCTTCATCAGTGACTTGGACGAGGGGGTAAAAAGCACCTCTTCAAATTTGCTGATGACACTAAGATGTGGGGGGACGTGGGCACACTGGAAGGATGCAACAGGCTACAATCAGACCTAGACAGGTTACAGGGGTGGGTGGATGAGAACAGGATGGGTTTCAACACAGACAAGTGCAAGGTGCTGCACCTCAGGAGGAACAACCGGCACCATGCCTACAGGTTGGGGAACTCCCCTCTTGTCAGCACGGAGGCGGAAAGGGATCTGGGGGTCATCATTGACTCCAAGATGAACATGGGCCGGCAGTGTGGGGACGCGGTCAGGAAGGCCGACCGCACCTTGTCGTGCATCCGCAGATGCATCTCGAGCAGGTCCAGGGAGGTGATCCTCCCCCTCTATGCGGCACTGGTCAGGCCACAGCTGGAGGACTGCGTCCAGGTCTGGGCGCTGCACTTCAGGAGGGATGTGGACAGCATGGAGAGGGTCCAGAGCAGGCCACTCGCATGATTGGGGGCAGCAGGGCAGGCCCTACGAGGAGAGGCGACGGGACCTGAACCTGTTCAGCCTCCAGAAGAGAAGGCCGAGGGGGATCTGGTGGCCTGTTACAAACTAGTCAGGGGGGACCAGCAGGCACTGGGGGAGTCTCTGTTCCCCCGAGCACCGCCAGGAGTGACCAGGAATAACGGTCACAAGCTGGCAGAGGGTAGGTTTAGGTTAGATATCAGGAGGTGCTACTTCATGGTCAGGGCGGCTAGGGTCTGGAACCAACTTCCAAGAGAAGTGGTGCTGGCTCCTACCCTGGGGGGCTTTAAGAGGAGGTTGGATGAACACCTTGCTGGGGTCGTTTGACCCCAGTACTCTTTCCTGCCATGGCAGGGGGTCGGACTAGATGATCTTCTCAGGTCCCTTCCGACCCTAGAAACTATGAAACTATAAGGCTGAGGGTCATGTCTTGAGGATGCAACATTGTGTGTGCATGGGAAGAGGGGAAGGCTGAGGAAGGGAGATGGAGAATTATTAGAGGTAAGAAACTTCCACTGCTTCCCCCAGCAGTAGTGAGAGCACCAGCTGAAGGCAGGATCTCCGTCCCTGGGGTGTCCTACTGCTCCACTCTCATGGGAAGCTGAGATCTGGCATGTCAGAGCTGGCTGTTGGGCTAATCACTCGGGATTTCATCAAGAGGGAATAGGATTGCAGGACTGGAGGCATCCAAGAATGCAGGCACATGTCTCGGTCAGACACTCACCACAGAATTTACCTGTGCAGAACTGGGGAGTCACCATTTCTGGCTTGTTTCTTTTGTCCATGTATTGGCTGTTCCTCAAATCAGAGAGCATTTTATACTGGGCATCTAATATTATAAAAGCCTTAGTCTGTCTGTCTGGTTAGCCATAATGCTTTATTTGTACTCTGACTGGTTGTCTGAAAGAACCAAGCAGGGCGCCCCGAGGGCCTTCTGGACAGGAGGCAATGGCAGGGGCACGGCAGAGCACCGCCATGGTGGCAGGGATAGATGGATGACAGGGATGGATGGCACTGGCCTCATCCCCCACTGGCCCTGCTCCCTAGAGGGGGTGGTGAGGGGGTGGATGGAGCGGACAGGCCAGCGGTGCTGCCCTTGCCCTCCCCCAGCCCTGCTCCCTGGAGGCAGCAGCAGCACGGGGTGCTGGCTGATGGGGATGGAGGGGGCGGCGGGGCAAGCTTCCCACCCCTGCTCCTTGGAGACGGTGGCAGTGTGGGGTGCTGGGTGGCAGCGCTCCATCCCCGCCTGCCCCTCATCATGGGCAACTGGCTAGTGTATATATATGTCTCAGTAGAATATACTGGGACATATATATATGTATATACAGTATTGCCAACTCTCACGATTAATGTTCTTAAAGTCTGTTTTTCAGGAATGTGAAAGACTTAGCTCTTTCTTTTAAGAACAATGCCAATAATCATGAGAGTTGGCAATATTGCATATCTATCTATCTATATCTATCTATCTATCTATATAGATACGTATACATATTTTTATATATATATATATATATACACACACACACACACACATATACACACATAGTGTACAGGTGTTCTACTGGGACACACACGTATACATACATACATATATGTATGCGTGTCCTAGCAGAACACCTGATGTGATGGGCCCCTGATCTTGGCTAAGGCTTCCAGGTGCTATTGAAATACAAATGCATATATTACATTGAGAAATGTAAGGTGCCCCACCTCGGGATGAGCAACCCCCAACACACCTACAGGCTTGGTGGCACCAAACTCACCAGCACCACGAATGAAAGGGACCTGGGGGTAATAATAGACCAAAGCATGAATATAAACTGGCAGTATGATGCTGTAGCCAGTAGGGCAAATACTACTCTGGCATGCATCAATTGATGCATCTCCAGCAAAACCGAGGAGGTGATTCTTCCACGCTCTTCAGCACGGATGAGCTGGCAGCTGGAGTACTGCATCCAGTTTTGGGCACCGCACTTTAACAAGGACGTGGACAAGCTTGTGAAAGTCCAAAGTAGGGCCACCCGTATGGCCTGAGTCTTACACGGCAAGCCATACGAGGAAAGGCTGAGGGACCTGGGACGCTTCAGACCAAGGAAAACAAGGCTGAGAGGGACCTAGTAGCAGCTTACCGCTACACTAGGGGAGCACATCAAGGGCTCAGTGAGCAACTGTTCACCAGGGCACCCGAGGGGACACCCAGGAGTAATGGCCACCAACTCCTGGAAGACTGATTCAGGCTCAACATTAGGAAAAACTTCTTCACAGTCCGGGTGTCCAGACTGCGGAATAAGCTCCCCCCAGAGGTGGTGCAATCGCCTACCCTGGAAATCTTCAAGAGGAGACTGGACAGTCGCCTTGCTGGGGTCACCTGACCCCAGCTATCTTTCCTGTGTGGTGCAGGGGGCTGGACCCGATGATCTTCCGAGGTCCCTTCCAGCCTTGCAATTCATGAATCTACGACTCTATTCATCGAAGGAGGAGCACTGGTGCATATCTCTTTCCCAGTCAATGGAGAAGGACGGACAGGGAAACTTAGAGTCTGGGTGAGATGAGCTGCAATCAGCCCCAGCTGAACTCCAGCCAGCCCAGCAACCTTTCAGACCCACATCTAGACCTGATGGTTGTGGCTCAGGCCCACCTTAAAATGCCCACTCAGAAGTGTCTGTAAAAAAGCACATTTTCCATCCATCCCTGGAAGGCTTTCCCAGAGCACAGCCTTGCCTTCAGCCTGCTGGCTCTGCCCCCGTATTAGTGCATGGGGGTTTTCACTGTGGATGGCTTGTGCCAGTGCTACTGGGAATCACATATGAAACTTTCTGGATGGATCACGTGCCATCTTTTCCCACCCTGCCGCTGCTTTGCAAGACCTGGCTCTCACCTTTAATGTGGAGGCTGTTTTCTTGTAGCATCAAGGATTTACCCTGCGGGATATTTTGCTGACTTTTCTTTTCACCTTGACTCAGACACACAGCAGAGAAATAGCAGCTGTTGACTCTTATGGTTTCAGACCTTGCCCAGCTTCAATCAGAGAGACGTGTGTTTGCTGGGCAAGCTTTCAAAGAGGTGTCTGCTTGTTCTGCTTCTAACACGAAGTCGGGAAAAGCTCTTTGGCCCCAACAGCACATTTCATCGGAGAACCTCAAAGCACTTGACAAACAGTCATCACTTCTTACAATCCACATGTTAAGCAGGTATTATTAACTTCCTGCCTCTGGTGGATACACATAGGTGTACAGGCCCATCCGCTGTCACACTCAAACCTTTTACATTATTTATGCTAGTGCAATTTTGCTATAGACCAGCTACATTTGGCTTCCAGGGAATTTTTGCAAGGTAAAGGGATATCCCATGTAGCACTGAGCGCTACAATCTTTGTGCATCAGAGGCAGATCAGGAGTCCATGTTTCTGGTGTAACTCCCTGCCTCCAGACTGACACCGAGTGTTAAAGGGGGCTGGCCAGGTCCCAAGGTAAGGGACCTCATGCTGAGTTACAACAACAGAGGGACAGGCCTGTTGCATGACAGATGAGGGAAGTCCTGCTGTGATGGGACAGAAGAAGGTCCCATAGACCAACTGGAGGTCAAATAAGAAAACCTCTGACTCCAGACCAGGGCAGAGGAGGCCTTTTCAGATGAGCTTTTCCAGGGGAAGGAAAACTCCCATTGCAAACTGGTGCGGATGGAGCTCGCTGAGCTTTTGCAGGACTTTCTCTAGAAGGATCTCCAAGCTCAGAGAAGGATAGAAAGGATGGAGATGCCTTTCTTTACTATTTCTCCCATGACAGCATGATGAAGGGAAACAGTAAATAAGGAAAAATCCAGAGGGCATTCACTTGGTCAAATGACTAGACCCACCCGTGGGGAGATCTGGCTTGTGCTACCAGCCCTAACATCTAGGACAGCCAAATAGTAAAGATAACAACAGGCAGTAAGAGGTTGGAGGGGTGTGGAGTGGGTAAGGAGTCCACGGCAAGGTCAGTTCCCTTCTCCATGGTCCCTGGGGAAGCAACCAAGGAGCCCATTGCAACAGCCGAGATGTGGTGGTTGCCCGCATGACTGGAGCACGGTCATGGATGGGTACAAACTGTTGAGGAAGGACAGGCAGGGGAGAAGAGGAGGACAAGGAATTGCTTTTTATGTAAAACAGCTGTATGATTGCTCAGAGCTCCAGTAGCAAACTGCTGAGAGTCTCTGGGTTAGGGTCAGACAGGAGAGCAACAAGGGTGATGTGGTGGGGGGGCTCTGCTATGGAGCACCAGACCAGGAGGAAGCAGTGGATGAGGTTTTTTTCAAAAAGCTAGCACAAGTTTCCTGATCACAAGCCCTGGGTATTGTGGGGGACATCCGCTGGGAGCCCAACACAGCAGCGCGCAGGCCAGCCAGGAAGATTTTGGAGGGTGTTGGGGACAACTTTCTGGGCCGCGCTCTTCTTGACCTGCTGCTCACGAACAGGGAACCCTAATTTTCTACGACGCTAACCCGCGTGCCCCGATGTAACCACTAGATATATTCCCTTAGACAAAATAACCATTGCTCTTGTGTAAACGACTCTCAGATGGTTTTCTTTCTTTTTTTTGTTTTCTTCTTTTTTTAATAGCAAGGCAAACATTTCTCCTAATCTGCCTCCAATCTAAGGAAAAGTACCTTATTTATTATCTTCCTATTAGTGACATTATCATTTCTCCAGGAAGGCAAGAGTAAGATCAAAGGACGTGGTGGTGGTGATGGTGGGGAACCAGCCGAACAATCAGAAGTTGTTTGAGCAGTAAAGATAATTAGGCATACAGGTTTTCCTTTTTCTTTTTAAGGGCTGAGATTAACTCAAGCTGTTGTTATCGGAAAATTCAGTGTCTCCTGCGATTAGCAGCACTTATCTCTCGGCATGAAATTCGGAGAGCACAATCGTCTCCCACTTCCACCCCCGTGAGACCTGCTGGAGAGCTTCAGCTAAGTCAAGATGGCAGAAAGGCAGTCTTTGAAAGGGTGTCAAACCAACCGAGTTTGCGAGTCTTCGCAAAGCAGTGCTTAAATGCAAAGCGGTAGCAAAGCAGCGCTCCCTGCGGGGATACTCGGGCCAAACGAGGGAGACAGGGAAAAGAAGCTGTATGCTTTCCGTACCCCTCTGTGTGAGCGTGCACGTGTGTGAGCATGCACATGTGTGTGTGTGTATGTGCACTCGTTGATAGCATGTACATTATAAGGGCCAAAATGTGGAATAAGCTGGCCACGTACGGACTGTAGCGATTGGTGGTGGTCGAAACGCACAGTGCCGTCACCTCTCAAGGCTTTGATAAAAGTCTCATGATATTTAATGCCACTGGAGTCATGCGATTATTTGATAGCCTCAACCTTTGTTAAAATAAAAGTTGATTTTAGCTCGCATAAGTGCCTAGGGATTTTGGAAAGTGACTCGGGGCTCCCTAAAGGTTCAAAAGCAAGATGCACTTTAAAAGAATTTCAAATCTGCGTATATATTTCAAACAAGCCCTCGTGAATCTTGGGGTCTGTCTCGTGAGTTTGGTGTATTTGATGCTGGTAATCCAGAATGCAGACGACTAAAAAAGAGTCACAACTTTGGGAAGGGACCTGCTTTATCTGACAATATTTAAGGAGAGTCTTTGGGAATATAGTCTCAAAAAAGAGGGTATTTCTGCAGGTAGTTTTTGAGCTCCCACCCCCCTATTTGACATATCCTGAAATTAGGTAGAATTTTGCAAATCCAAACTGAAGTGAATGTGTACTTTCTTTTAAATCAATAGCACAAGTCAGTCAGGAAGAGAGCTGGGTGGTTCTAGGCATCAGCTGTTCAGTGCAGACAAAATAGCTTTAGGCAGAATATTGTTTTGCAAACTCCTATTTGTATTTGACTAATGTTCCTTGTTCAATGGTGGAGAAAAGCCACTTCTTTCTGTAATTCTTTACCCTTCTTGCATGCCTGGGATTCCTATCTAAATGTTGAAAATGGCCTGAATAAAACTTTACGTGCAAACCCCTTTGAATCATAGCACATTTACAATGTTCATCCAGAAGTTAGCATCTCTTGTGCTAACTAAATGTGCTTGGGAAACTTCATCGACTGGATCAAAATACCTCCCTCCCCCCAAAAAATAAAACATTAAAAATCTGATTCCCATTCCTCACATCGTCAGTGATATTAAGAATTAGATGTGGTACAATAGTACAATAGTCACAGGTAAGTGCACACTACTTGAACTACTTTGCCATGATGACTTTCAGAGTTCTCTAGTTATTTTGCAAACATAAACTAAAAGGACTTAGTTAAGTTGGTACAGCATATCTAGACTCCCTTCAAAGACTTGCAGTGGGAAGTTTTAACCATAAGTCAGTGAAGCTGGTACACCATATTTACAACTGTTTTCCAACTGGCTGGACTGAGATGCAAATATATTTGCCTATGAATCATAGATCCACAGACCATGGGGGTGGGAAGGGAGCTCAGGGGGTCACATCTAGTGCAACCCCCTGCTCCAAGCAGGACCAACCCCAACTACATTACCCCAGCCAAGGCTTTGTCTTCAAAACCTCCAAGGATGGAGACTGCACCACCGCTCTGGGTAACCTGTTCCAGTGTTTTACTATCCTCCTAGTCAGAAAATTCTTCCTCATATCTAACCTAAACTTCCCTTGCTGCAACTGGAGCCCAGTGCTCCTTGTCCCGTCATCTGCCCCCACTGAGAAGAGTCCAGCTCCATCCTCTTTGCAGCTCCCTGGCAGGGAGGTGAAGGCTGCTATTCAACCCCCCTCGGTCTTCTCTTCTGCAGACTAAATAAGCCCAAGTTCATAGAAATCTTAGAAATCATAGAAGTTCCCTCAGTCTTTCCTCATAAGTCATGCTCCCCAGCCTCCAAACCATTTTATTTGTTCACATCCATTCTGTAGTGGGGAGCCACAGCTGGACACAGGACTCCAGATGTGGCCTCCCCAGCGCGGAAGAATCACTTCCTTTGATCTGCTGGCAACGCTTCTACCAATGCAGCCCAGGATGCCGGGAGCCTTCTCGGCAACAAGGGCACACTGCTGGCTCATATTTAGTTTATTGTCCACTGTCCCCCCAGGTCCCTTTCTGCAGAGCTGCTGCCCAGCCAGTCACCCCCAGCCTGCACCAGTGCATGGGATTATTCTGCCCTAAGTGCAGGACTTTGCACTTGTCCTTCTTGAACCTCATGAGATTTCTTTTAGCTCAATCCTCCAATTTGTTTAGGTCTCTCTGAATCCTAGCCCCACCCTCCAGCATGCTGACTACTCCCCCCAGCTTGGTTTCATCTGCAAACTTGCTGAGGGTGCACTGCATCCCATCTTCCAGGTCGCTGATGAACAAAACCAGCCCCAGGACCGACCCCTGGGCACTCCACTTGATACTGGTTGCCATCTAGACATCAAGCCATTGATTACTACCCTCCGAGCCCAGTGCTCCAATGGTAACAAGGGATGTTGGTTGAAGATGGAAAATACACAAGGCCTGGCTCCCCGTCTCCTGTTCTAACCAGTAGATTGCAACACACTTCAGGCCCAGAGCTAGAATCGGCTGCTCCTAAACTCCAGTCTTTCAGTGGCATTCTTCAAATTTTAGACAACAACCCTAATGCAAATTGGGCACAAAGCATTACTTCCAATGGGGGCAAAATCCTGAAGTGTTTGAAGGTCTCTCTGTCTGACCAGCTTTCCACAACCAGTCCTGTTAAGTATCATGCATCTCCAGCATGCCTGGGTAGTTAGACACTCTTCAAAGATTTGCGGTGGGCAGTTTTAACCATGCATCTTCTCATCTTTTACAGCGACACTCCTTATGTCGAAGCCATTAGCAATATCTCTAAACTCCCTTTCAATCATGTTTTACGGTGCCTGTTCAGTGCATTGAGGTACCTTTTATGGTTGAGATGACACTTTCATTATAAGCTGCTATTTTCAGTGGTTTATAACTTTCCCCCCAAATTACCTTTGGGGGCTGAAATTTTCTCACGCTTTCTTATTTGCAGACCAGAAGTGATTTTATCTGGAAAGTTGGGAGACCAACTCTTCAGCAGTTTTTGAGTTATCTGTATTTAAAAAAAAATGGGGGATAGGTGCTTTTGCCATTAAAAAGTGGAGGGCTTGTACTTCAATGTTCAAATAACGCAAACATTTGGACTGAAAACAGCACAGTCAGCCTGTATAGAGGCCTCACAGATGCATGCATGCTAAATGTCATCAAATTCGGTTGAAAACAAAAAGACGTTATCCATAACAGTCAACAACAGACTGCCCCTGCTCACTGACATCAGAGATGGAAAATGTCCTGCTAGATAAAGATGTGCAAAGAACACACTTGCTCTTTCTTCCATCCCTTTGAGTTTCCTGATATTTGTGCATTTCACATTTCATCCTTAATACTGCATCAATAAACACATTTGAGTTTAATGAGCTAAATAACCTTAAGCTTGACACCCAAATGAAGGCAAAAGGAATAAAGATAGTTATGAAACGCTCTAAACATGTCTCGGCATTTTTCAGCTTGTCAGCTTTCAAATTACTCCAAAATAATATGCTGGAGACCAATAATTGCTCAGTGGATTGATTATGGGAATAGTGATCACAGTACAGGAAAAGGGAATTTCCAGTCACTTATTCATTTGATTTTTAAGGATGAAAAAAACACCTATCGACTTAATATCTCAGTGTTTGAAGCTGATCTTTACAGCAGGTGTCTTTACTCAATGGCTCCTAGAATTATTCTCCTAATCAAGAATAAACAAGAAAACTTGGCAGACAAACATTTGAGAGAGAGACTTTCATTCAAAGACCTAAAAGACTTGATGCTAATCACTTTTGGAGACAGGATGAGGGACAAGATAGACGACTGCTAGGATTCAGTATGAGGATTCCTGTAGAACTCGAATTAATCGTCACAATAAGCAAGGAGGCAGCGTCGTGCCCACTGAAACTCTCCGCATACATGCATATCAAGTGAAAAATAAATACGGAGACCGATTCCATTTTGATTATTCTCTCTGGGTCCGATCCAAAGTGTAGTCGAGTCAATGGCTTCAGTGGATTTTCAATCAGGCTCTGGGGTCTGATTTTATGTTCAGCGACCCTGCTGCTTAGGTTATAAATGATGAGGCTCCAGCCATTTCAAAGGAACTTACACTGCTAACTCCCTTTCAATAAAAAAAATGATCAGCTTGTCTCATAAGTTTTTTCTAAAGCATTTCCATCAGCAGCGTCCAAAATAATATCAAGAGCAATGCAGATGCTGCAGAAGGCATCCTTTGAATATTCAGTTGAACTTTGGGCTGCTTCTGTCAGTTTTACCCTGGTGAATTTGACTGGCATAGTTAGGTTTGATAGCAGTATTTCTGCCCTCGTGCAGGGGGTTGGAGCAGACGATCCTATGGGTCTGTGATCCTATGGATTGTCTTGCCTTCGCTAGACTTCTCTCCCAATGTACAACAGCATACATGAAATGCAGATGAAGTCCTAAACCTGTGTTTTGAGGACTTCCATAAGCACATACTTAAAATCCTTATTCAACAAAGCATTTAAGCACTTGCTTAACTTTAATGCACTTGGGTTTAAGCCCTGCCCCTTGCCTGGGTGAGACTTGGGTGGGTTGAATGATCTGATGTCTTAAGGCTTGAATCAAAACTCGACAAAACAGAGAGAAGTCTTTCCACTAACTTGAGAGAGCTTTGAATCAGGCCCAGACTATGAGACAGTGGCAAACTACTTCGTCCTGCAGTATGATATGCTGTATTTAACGCTTCATTTTAAGCTGCTCTGAGCTCAAATGAATATAAATACCCAATGGTCATTCTCTTTATTAAACAGGATCTACACAAAGGACTAATAATCGGGTTGTCTCGTTGTCCAGTCTAATTATGGTATATGGCGTGAGGAATCCCTGGTGCCTCCTAACTTAGGCTGAAAACAATTAGTCTGCAGATTTCTTTTGTGCTTTTATTATTATCATCATTGCAATTAATAATCTTCCCGTCGCTACACTCTACAGATGCGGGTGTTACCAAAACAGCAAAATAAAAAGAAACCGTGCATTTTATCTCTTTCACGCGATTCTGCTGTTGCTCCTTGGGCAGGATTTGTTTTGTGTATCTGGGCAACAAGCTCAAAGACTATAACACGGAAGGATATTAGAAAGAAATGCTCAAAAATGTTTTTGGTAATGGAGGATGCTGTCAACATTTCTCAAGAACAGGCCATGTAGGAACCTTGAAGAGGGGCCCTAGGGAGTGATTTATAGTACAGGCTGATACAGTAAACGCAATTTGTTTTAATTAAGGCGATGGGTTATTGCATAATTCACATTGTGCCAGCTAAAATGACCGCACCAGGCAGTTTTGGAGAATTACAAGTCGTTCTCATAAATTCCATTAACTGTAATGCAGCAAATGTTGCAGGAAAGAGAGAGAAAGAAAGGGAGAGCTCCATCAAGAAGCATAAATGCAGCATTCCTCCGTTTTACAAGTTTACATTAAACCTATCTTTGCCAGGCTTGCCTTCAGCTCTCAGCTGCAATTATCCTTAACTAGATTCTCTCACTCTCCTTCCCCAATCTTCTTCTCAAACTAGTAAATGCGTTTAGTGTTCAAGACACCAAGCCAGATCCATCATGGCAATGCACTGCTTACTGCAAAGAGTAAGTGGAAAAAGCGCAACACAACACAACAAGCTAGATTTCCACAGGCTCCTACACAAAAGCCTGAAAAGGCAGGCGGGAAAATCACACCAGGCTCTGCCTGCCCAAATGGAGACAGGCGTGTGTTTGAGGATGAGCAGATTAAGTTTGCTTGGCTAACTTCACTTTGGCAATGACTGACTCTTCAGTATCGCCACTGCAAAAGTTTAATGTAAGACTGCTCTTTGCTTTTAATAAAATAGTGGGATGACTAGGCAGGCTCTTGGGATCTTTCAGACAGAAGGTGCTATTTCACTTTAAGTAGCTGTTATTTAGAAACAGAGATGCTCCAGTCCCAGACAACTGGAGGGATGAAATCAAATGCTTTAAAACCCAACCGCATAAGTGAAATACAGAGAAGAACCAAGATATCTGGTCAAACCAGTATTTCAGGTCGACTCAGGAGTAGAATTAGCAATGCTACATATTCATCAGCTGCATGAGTAGCGACCTAGGACATGGCTAATGTTTGACTCCGAAATTAAACCAACTGGCAGATAAGTGGGGAGGGATATTGCTATTTGCAAGGCTAAGGACTGGCTGCTGTGCTTTACCCTTGGTTTTCCTAATTTCTACCTATTCACATTCTCACTGACCTCCTGTCACACTTTTAGCTTCTTTCATTCCTTGGAGACCTCAGGACAGCAGAGACTCCCTGTGCTTGAAGAAAGGGGCTTGTGGTCAAAAGCTTGCAAAGAACTTTTTTCCAACTACTCTGTTAGTCTAATAAAAGATATCACATCTACCCAAAGAAGCTTGCCTGAGCATGGGATGTCATGTACGTCCTATGTGCTACAAACCCGCCCCGATATCCAATGAAATCAATATTCATTTGGCTGGATCAATATCTGGAAGTACTCATCATTCCTACTATAGCAGGTCTAAGGTAGTCCTCTTTCTATTCGCTCTCCATGGGCTTTTGTACACACCACGGCATTTAATCCTAATTAATTTAAAGAGGATTACAACATGTAAACTTGTTTCTTTTTTCGTTTCACATATAGGCTCGGTTGTGGTGTGGTGAACTGTCTGGGGCAGGAAGATAAGTGGGTAGAAGATGGTGTTGATAAACTCCATTATGAACAACTTCAAGTTTTATAGAGAGTAAGTAGAGATGAATTTCACCAAGCTTATCCAGTTCCCTCTCAGAAGAAAAACCCAATGAAACCAATGGGAGATTTGCTCAAGTTATGGAGGAACTGCAGAAATTGGCCCAAACATGCCTGGAGATGGGGGAGGTAGTATGTGAGAAAGCAACTCTGACGGACACTAAATAAGTCTGAGTGAGCCTAGACGGGCATAATGCTGGTGTCAAATGCTGAAAGGGTGGAAGAATATATGCGTTGTGACAATTTTGAAACTTCTCCAGACTTGCTTAAACTTAGAGGCAAAAGACCCAATTTAGAGTGGAGTCAAAACTGGTATAAGCTTATACAAGATCTGTGGGGACATCAGCTTAGCAGAACATGGCTATCTTGGTGGCAGGACTGACTCTTATTTTAATCATGCATTGCATGGTCCAAAGATGAAAAATAACCCACCTGCATATTTAAGATCCAGGAGACCTACTTTCAGCTCCCAGCTCTTTAGCTGAACTCCCACTGGGACTCTAGACAAGTTGTTTCCCTTCCCTCTGTACCTGTGATAACCACTGCCTGTCTTGTCCCTGGATATTGAAGCTCTTGAAGACTTGAACTTTCTCCCAGTATTTGTATTCACAATGCCTAGCACAGCAGGGCTCTGATCTTGGTTGAGGCTTTAGATGGCATGCGTACACAAATTAATGCAAAATAATGATGATTTGGTGTCTGTACTATTTCCTCTCCTTTCTAGCCTGGCCTGTTTTTGTAGTATTATCTGTTTTCTCCTTGCCGTGGCTCTTCTGTTTGGAACATCATAAATATAGCAGCAAGCTGGAGCTGCTTTTGAGCAAAGTTCCCTCACTGCATTATACATGAGTTTGGAAACAAGAGGAGTTTGTTCTGAATTTCATTTAGCCTTGTGAACTTTTGCAGGTGAATTTCAGGCCTATTTGGCTGGATAAAGCTGAAGTTTGAATTATTGAAACAACAGGGGGATGCTTTGGATATCTACAGCCAGAATGGCTGGGAGAGACAGCATTTTATTTTTGGCCTTATTAAAACTTCTCTATAGAGAGGAAGCCGATCTTTTCAGTTGCTCTTAATCTCTGGAGAAATCCCCCACTGATCCCTAAAATGCCGAACTTGCAAACCTGGAGCAGTTTTTAACTTGAAGCATCTCAACGTTTCCATGTCTCCTAAGTGCAGCACAGTCCATACATCACCCTACATGGGAAGGGCACAGAACCCTGTTATGTTAAGACAATACCTTTACCATGTACATGGACACATACACCCGTGTTGGCTTGTCTTACTTGACCCCCCGTGATAATGAGACAGCAAGGACCAGCTAGCTAGGGGCTGCCTGCTCTCTGGTCAAGGTCTGGTTCAAAAACTGCTTTGCACTTAGCTGACTAAGAGAAGTGGTGACCTGGACTTTGCACCTTTGCTGATGGGGATGCTCCAGGTTGAGGCCGGGAAGATGCAATTCAAGCAGTTTTGCTTTTGAGCAATCTCCAGACATCCCAATAAACCTGATGCACATCAGATGATGATGAAAAGGTCTCCTCGCGTGGGTCAGCTGAGGACATGTATCAGCAAAGATACTGCTGAGATTCCAGCTCTGAACCTTTAGAAGCTAAAGGGCAAATGCTTCCCCACTAGCATCTCGATGGGAGCTGCAGGGACTTGCGGCTATGCTCAGACCCTGCTTTCTCCAACTCTTTCCCTTCCTAGCTGGTGAAGAAGTCCCTTTGCATCTCTCCTACCTGCTCCCAGCTACCCCTTTGTGTGATTAAGCTAAGGTACATTTCTCGAGAGGGCACAGCCTCTCTATCTGGCCATGGGTCCTTCTCCCATACTGGCTTTTAGCATGGGGAACCTCTCTGCTCCTTCAACCCCAACACCGTATACCAAAATATCTCAGGGATTCCTTTCTCTGCCAATTCCTGAGACAAGGGAGAGGCTGCTCTTTGCAGCACCAGACAAGGAGCACTTTTTGGATAGAGAATTGGGATTTCATAGGTGGGGAAACACCAGGGTAGGGTGAGACTGGCTCCACTTTGAATGCTCAGCCTGACCTACTGTCTTCTTAACTACCATATAACGTCTCTTGTCCACTGGCCAGTCCTAATGCTTCAAGATATTTGAGGTTGAGCTAATACTCTAAACAACAGTGTAACATGAATGGAGAGAATGTCTAGAGACAGAAATTTCAGTACAAACCAGCCTGAGGCTGCTTGTCTAGCAAATTGGGTGCTTTTAAATGCTCGTGGGAACCTAGTCAAAGCTGGGGTCAGTAAGGGGTGTTGGTTGTAGCTGCATTCGTTGACATAGGCAGACAAGTTAAATGTGATATCTTTTATTAGACCAAATAAGTAGTTGGAAAAATTGCTCTTTGCAAGCTTTCAAGTACAAAAACCCTTCTTCGGGCACAGAGAAAGTTTGTTGTTGCTTTGTGTTTTCTCCTGGGTAGAAAGGATGCCAGCATGTAAAATGAAAGTCTGTGAAAATTCAAATGCATGGCAGGACAATAGGTGAGAGAAAGGTAGGATGTGGGAGGGAACAAGGGGGAAGAATGTAGCTGGTAAAATGCAAACAGGTTACCTGGGGCTATTGGACGGCAGGCAGGTTACAGTGTGCCATGACGCCAATGTCTATATTGAGTCCATGATTTTTTGTATCTAGGAGGTTGATGAAGTGAAGTTCGTAGGCTCATCTATGAAAGGTGTTTTGTAAGTTCCTGTTGAGTATTAAAACTGAGAGATAGGAGCGGGAGTGATTGTCTTGTGAGAAGCGTGCACCCACAGGAAATTGGATATTTTTGTCTTTGATGGATTTTCGGTGTGCGTTCATTCTGGTGCGCAGTTGTTTGGTTTCTCCTATATATTTTCCATGGTTTGAGGATTTTCTGTATAAGTTCCAGGGAGGGATGAAAGATTATAACTGGGGTCAGTAAGGAATAATTTTACACTGCATGGGCACGAATGAGCAGGGGCTTGGTAGGCTCTTTTCAGAGGGAAGGAGATAAAACTGATGTCTCAGGAGGCTAGAGGGTTGTATTATTATTTTTTCTTGTTTAAAAAAAGACACCTCTCTTTCTGAGTTCTCTGCAAGGAGGCAACCCCTGCAGATCTCCCCACCAATCTCTGAAACTCCAGGTCAGGGGTGGCCGACCTGCAGCATGTATGCCACAAGTGTATGTGTGGCACGTGGCAAATCAGGGAGGGGACAGGCTGCACAGTGGCAGATAGGACAGGGAGAGAAAGAAGAGCATTAGGTTGGGGAAGGAGCACACGGCAGAGGTCAGAAAGCAGGGTAGCAGACTGGGCAGGGAAGGGGGTCGGGGTGACACTTGGGGAGGATTTGTGGTATGCTTGCAAAGAAGGGCACTGCTCTAGGTCATGGCAACATTTGGTCCTGTTGAGAAGGGAGAGATGCAGCACATTCAGAGTGACCTGGACAAATTGGGGGATCAGGCCAAAAGGAATCTCATAAGGTCCAACAAGCGCAAAGTCCTGCACTTAGGACCAAGCAATCCCACGCACCGGGACAGGCTGGGGGTGATGGGCTGGGCAGCAGCTCTGCAGAAAAGGACCTGGGGGTGACAGTGGACAAGAAGCTGGATAAGAGCCAGCAGTGTGCCCTTGGTGCCAAGAAGGCTACCGGCATCCTGGGCTGCATCGGTAGGAGCGTTGCCAATAGATCAAGGGATGCGATTCTTCCCCTCCACTCTGCACAGGGGAGGCCACATCTGGAGTCCTGTGTCCAGTTGTGGGTCCCCCACTACAGAAAGGATGTGGACACATTGGAGAAAGTCAGTGGAGGGCGACAACAATGGTTCAGGAGTTGGTGGACAGGACTTGTGAGGAGAGACTGGGGGAACTGGGCTTATTGAGTCAGGAGAAAAAAAGACTGAGCGGGGATTGAATAGCAGCCTTTAACTATCTGAAAGGAGATTCAAAAAAGGATGGAGCTGGACTGTTCTTAGTGGGGGCAGATGACAGATTAAGGAGAAATGGGCTCGAGTTGCAGCAAGGGAAGTTGAGGTTAGATAATTTTCTCACCAAGAGGGTAGTAAAGCACTGGAACAGGTTACCCAGAGGTGGTGCAGTCTCCATCCTTGGAGGTGTGTAAGACCCAGGTAGACCAAGCCTTGGCTGGGATGATGTAGTTGGGGCTGGTCTTGCTCTGAGCAGGGGTTGGACTAGATGTGACCTCCTGAGGTCCCTTCAACCCTCATTTTCTAGGATTCTGTGATTTAAGAGTCGCTCACCACTATTTTAAGGTATTCTCTCTCTGAATTCAAAGAATTCCCTCCTTGAAAGCAACTGTCCACATCTCCTCCTTGGACATGCCAGCACCCCTTTGGCCTGGAAATGCTCTGGACTCATGTGGAAGACTGTTGGGAAGAGCTTTTTTCCAAGCCGAATGAAAGTTTATTCTTTGTGTTGTAGTAGCACTCAAAGGCCCAACGGAGAGCAGGGCCCCATCACAGCCGAAGCTACTCAGAGGCATCCCAAGAGACAGCCCTTTGCCCCGGCTGAGTTACAGTCTAAAGGGACAATAGGAAAATGTGGTGGGGGAGATTCAGTGTCATTATTCCCATCTTACAGGTGGGAAAATAAACGAAGAGACGAAATGGCTCGTCCAAATCCCTACAGTGTGAACCAGGAACTAAACACGCATCTCCTGACTCTGTGTCTAGAGACTCAACTCAACACATGGTATTTAGTCCTTCCTCCCTTAGCCTCTTGGCTTGGCACGTTCATGAGGTTGCTGGTTAGGAGGAGCTGCTTTAGTGCCCTGTCTTTGTGCACCGCTTCCTGAGTGCCTGGTGACTGCCCAGGCCGCTTGCCATGCGAGTATGCAATGCCCATCTGAATGCAACCCAGCCACTGTGGGCAATGGAGACAGCAGTGGGTGAAGGGCAGGCAGGCAGAGAGATGATGAGTTAGCATCCTCCCAGGGGACCGAGAAGAAAACTTCCAGTGGTTTGAAAGAAATTCTCTGCCCATTGTAAGTGATTCTTGTATCGGCACAGAAAGTGGGCCAGGCTGAAACACTGCCGGAGGGGATGGGAATAGGTAGGGGGAAGGCCATCAGCAACAGCACCAGAATGAGTTTTGCAGAGACAAAAGACATCGTGGAGTCCAGCCATCTGAAGGCATCAGGCGTGTCTTACCTGCACTTTAACGCTAGCTGTTCAGAAGATGAGGAGCGTGAGATTAACTGTCTTTGTTTTCAGATCTTAGCCGCCTCAATTCTCTGGCCCTGAGTTATTCTTTATCTCAATTGCCAGCTTTGCATGTCATTCAGTTCAACTTAATCGCAAGGATCCACAAATCAAGCGATTTCAGGCTGGGGGCTCTGCTTGACAAAGCCTTTGCACATCAGCAAATAGGATTTTCTTGCACTTCCTCATGGACTTAACAAAGACATTTGCTCTCAGTTTACGGCATTTACATAGTGCAACGTGGGCATTTCACAGGGCTGGTCATACAAGCATCCCTTTTTCGTGTAAGAGGCCTGACATGGCCCACAGGGAGGCATGTGGATTAATCCAGTAAGTGGAAGCAACACCCAGGCTCAACCCCGAGGGCACATCTCTACCCCCTCCAGCCATGCTAGGAAAACTTGGCCATGCAAACAACCCCTGTGCACTTGGCCTCACTCTCAGATGTGCCAAACTATGGTGTGACACCACCTTAATGGTGACCAAATTATGCGGGGGGAGGTGTTTAGCACTGAATGCAATTTTTTGGCATTAAATGCATATGGGGGAGTGCCAGTGGGAGTGGGAGCCAGTGGGAAAACGTGTTCTCGGACTGCACTCCCTAACATGGACAGAAATGGTGCAGATACTAGATGAGGGGCCAAGGGTATATTAAATGGACACTCTGAGTCAGATCTGCTGCTGCAAACAGGTAGTCAGTGGATGTAGGCTGATTTATGCCAGCTGAGCATCAAATACAATTCTTAAATGTAGAAAGACTCTGCCCAAACGTTCATCCAATCCTCTCAGCTCTCTGCCTTGTCTCAGATGAACTCCAAATCAGCACACCAAAGTACTGACTCCTGGACCACAACATTGAAGTCTGGATGGAGAGCCTGGAGTTGGCTTGGTTCTGGGCTTTTCTTCAGCCCATTTTGAAGGAATGGACTTTTTCTGAACTTGAGATCTGAAAATGCATTTGGCGTCAGAACATTTTTTTTTTCACAATCCAGCGTCTGGAGATGGGGTGTACACCCGTTTGCGGGAAATCTAAATTTCCTGAGAAAGCCAAGTTTGGGATGAACTGAAACAGTTCCCAAGTGTGGGTGAAATACAATCCATAGCATCAGTTAAAACTGGAGGAGTGCACCTGTTTCAGGTTGACACAAAGTAAAGCATTTTTTAATTTGTTTCTCTGAAATCGTATCTTGGTTCCAAAATGAACCTATTTTTAAAAAGTAAAGGACAGGCTAAATTACACCCTTCCAAAAAAAAGGTTAATTTTATGGCAGACAAAACACTGGGGGATGACCCCAAATATAGACTTTGTAGCTTTAGTTTGGATCTGTTTTGAGCCCCAGTTCTCCGGTAAATTGATCGGTGCCCTATCAGAGTAGATAAGCAGCCAGATGGAAACTGCACAGGTTTGCTTTGCATTTGAATCGCAAATCCCAGCAGAAGTTTGGTCTTTCTAGTGAACTATTATTTTGTCTCTAGTAGAGATCACTACCGCAGACAGAAGTGTAAAATCCCTCAAAATGCACACTCAATATTCAGTGTTGTATCTCCGGCAGTACATGATAACTCTTGGCGAGTCCTGGCTTTTGAATGCCCTGCACTATAATGCAACAGTACACCAAAGGAAAATACCTTTATGCAGCTGCTGTCATCCCCAAAATCACTTTCCTCACCACTCACCCTCCTGTTCAGCTGCCTGTCAGGATCCATTGCTTGTCACTAACATTTGGCCACTTTTGGGGTGCATCGGGGCAGCTATGTAACACCTCACGCTAATGATGCAGAAGACTTTAGGATCCAGGCTTTTGTATCCAGTTGCCATGGTCGTGAGATGCAAACATGAAGTAGAGGCAGGAAGACTGGACTCCTCAAATTAGAATTTGGGAGTAAACGACCTTATTCTTCTCCAAATTTCTCTGATATCCGTAATGACCACACATTTCTACTCCTATGCCACTGGCCCTGCTCACATGTTGGGGACTCAGCTGCTCTACTCCAGCTCTGAAACCTGCCTTCTACCAAGCTGAAAGCTTCATTTACTGAATCGTCTGAATTAAAGAGACAAAGGACAGCCTGCTATTGCTTCCTGCCATCTTGGAGGAAGATGGCATTTTATTTAAATAGGCTGGTTTGTCTCTTTTGGGTGATGTGTGTAAACAGCTCATCAGAACCAGCACAACACTGTGGAAGTGAATGAACGGCTAATTTAGAAACCCTCTATCATTACTTGAAAGTCCGGCATTGCTGAGCAGCACGTTTCAGGCCTGCCCCAACAGATTTGCAGAGCAGACAGGAAACTGAAGAGGAAACACAGCAGGGAAACGTCTTCACATGGCTCCATGGAAATAGAAATGCCTTATTTCATCCATAGGATCTAAAAACCGCCACTCAGACCGTCTGGGGGCAATGCAGAAACTGGGGATTCTCAACCCTGGTGCCATGGGATCCTTTTAAGGGTGCAACAGGATGCCACACAAGACTAGCACTGGTAGATGTGCAGACACCTACACACGGTTCACAAGATAGACCCAAAGATTTCAAATAGGCATCCAAAGTGTTAAAAGCATTCGGACCTGCCGTGGTCTCCCTGAGTTTTTTTGCAACAGAAGAATTGCTCTGTTATTTTTCCATGGTTAAGAATGTGTGGAAGGTAAGAGCTGGCATTTTGGAGGGATGCCTTGAGTCGAGAGACCCCAAGTGACGGCATTGCAAGACCATGGGTGCACACAAACAGGTCAGAACCCGGCATGATGTGTTTCTCTTGAAGTGAGCTGTTGCTAATAAAAGCTTATGCATCTCTGATTCAGTTAGTCTATGTGATGCACAACTACCAGGCCATCCTCCAACAAAAACATCTCTGCACCTATTTTGTATTGATAATGAACCTCAAGGGAAACTCCAGTGTATGACCCCACCTTTAACTCACATCCCCCTGCTCCCAGTCTGGAGCTGTTATCTGGACACTAGGAAAAATGTATCTCCCTTAGCAATGATCAGTGTCAAAACATGATAAGTGTTTAGGAATCAGGACTCATGGTAGAGGTGATATCTTTTATTAGATCAACTGGATATTTGCAAAAAAACAATTGCAAAAATCTGAAAAAATGAACTGAAAAAAATGTACTGTTTCAAACAGGAGGTTTTACCACACCTTCAACTCTCCTATGAAATATGAACTTCTTTTCTACCCAGGAGAACTTTTACAGTCTTTTCTCCCATGCCTGACAAGGGCTGTTTGTGCCCAGAAACTTGCAATAAGAAAGATTTTTTTTTGCAAAAATCTAGTTGGTCTAGTAAAAGATATCACGTCCACCATGTGTCCCGATTCCTTTTGTCTCTAGACCAATATGGCTACAACCTGGATACCTGATAAGCATTTAAGACTTTCTAGTTTGGTTCTTGGGGCAATTTCAGACCTATGCACTGCCCATCTGTTTGCAATACACACATCACACAACTCCACATCCGTTCTGACAGCATTTATAAATTGTGTCTTTCCCCTGAAGTCGGCAAGGAGAAAAACAATTGGACATAATACAAACTGCCCTCACATATGCATGCGCAAACGCATGCATTCACATATACATACACAGCTCTCTGTATTTATGCATGTAGACATCTGCATACTCCAACATGAGCTATACACTATGTTGCTTATGCAGAAGCTGGTGGAAATCAATGGTTTTGGAGGGATTTCTTTTTCCCCAATGAGAAGTAGGCCTCGTCTTTGAGAAAAGTTGCTTTCCTTTTACAAATAAGGCTCATTCGTTTAGGTTGTTTTTTGAGGTGTCAGCCATAAAAATGAGGAGAGACGTCAATTGGGGCCCCAAGGGACTGAAGAGACAGAGAGCCTGAAAAATGTTTCCAACTCAGGCGGCTTGTTTAAGCACTGAGCTTTTTGCAGGCAGCTGGATCTTTGGAGAGAAAGATGAATTTCTATCCATTTAAACATGAATAAGGTGAGATGGAGGGAGGGAAAAAAATCCATGAAAGTGAAGAGCATTTTTTTTCCCTCCCCCCCATAGTGATGGATGGTTTTGGCTTGAAGTTCTGAGCTTCCCAATGAAGAAAATATCTACAGTGATTTTGATGAATAAACACTGAGACCTTGCAGTGGGCAGTCTGGAGCTTGAAAGAAAGAGGCTTGCGCTTCCCAGTGAGTTTTGCCAGAGGTCATGGAAGAACATGAGAGGAGACGGCCCCCTCCCCTCTCCCTGCAGGAAAGACAGGGAGTGGGAGAAATCTTCCCCTGCTGTCAAATAACCAGGCTTCAGATGACGGCAGCACTTGAACCTGGGGCCTGGAGTACTAAAAGGACAAGCCTCAGAAGCAAAACCCCTGCGGAGCAGCAGTAATACCCCTCATCCAAGCCTGGGTTTAGACTGCAAGGCAGCAGGAGTGAGGCTTCAGGATGATCTTGGTATACTGTTGCCCCTTTGTGTGGCCAATGGCTAAGGAAACTGCATAGAGGGATATCTACCCACTTGCCCATGATGTCCTTGTTCTACCGCTCAGGCCCTGTAATAAAATAATAAAAGCACTCTATTATTTGTCCCTAGTACAGACAACAAGTAAAAACTAAGCACTAATGAGGTTGACCACTACTGGTATACACTAAAGAGTCATTTCAGCAACCCATAAAATGAAGCCATTTCTTGGGGTGGAACAAGAGCAACAGCATTGGCAATGAACAGCATCACTCTAGCATCACTGAGGACAGACTGCTGTGTACTCTAGGAACTAAAGCTAGAGAAACACAACAGCTTGTACTGGATTAGGACCTAGACAGAGAGATGAGGAAAGCACAGTGATATTTGTAAGGCTCACACAGAAGGTGCAGACAGAAGTGATAAGTTTCACTCGATCTGACCCCTGAAAGTGCTCTACAGCCATGACCAAACAGAAGTGCATGAGTGCAGAGCACTTTAAAAGGGCCCAATCCTATGAAAGTCTGAGCCTTTATTGCATGAGGATTGAGATAAAGATGCTCCAAAAGGGAGCGTCTTCAGTAACTTGTGTCTGTGTCGCCTCCCAGCCCTGACGCTGTTCTTAGAATGGGAGGGGGGGAAAGGGAGCACAGAGAGTTTGGTCTGGGTTTTTTCCAGTCAGTGCTGAAGGGTGGGGGAGATAGATTGGAGACTCCCCCACCTCAGGGTGCACCCTCCAGCGCTGGCTGGCAAAACCCCAGAATAAGTTCCCTCCTCTCCCTTTCCCATCCACCCATGCTGAAAACAGTGCCAGGGCTGGGAGTGTGGGTTGCATTCCTAGGAGAGACTGGATTCCCCAACCCCATACAGAAGGTTACAGAAGCAAATTTCTTTTGGGTCTGGGGAACTGCTGTAAATCATGGCGCTTCCTGCAAAGCACTACGAGTTACAATGGGGAGTTGCTTTTCCGTGTGCACCTTAATGAAGGCTTCATCTGCAAGATGGGAGCTCCAGCAGCATAGCATCAGAGCACTGGTGAGCCTCACACAAAGTGAGCAGATGATCAACAACACCGCTTTCTTCAGCAACGTGCTGTTTTCCCAGCTGAAGATCTCCCATTTCCGCCATGGCCTGACTTGACATTGCTTAGCAATGAGATCAGAGCAGATCTGAGCTTGTCAAATTCTGCCATGGAGAAGCCAGAATGTGGTACTTCCAGGTACTTCGCAGGCCTAAAATTAGATAGGAGGGTTGTTTCATTCCCAGACTGAACTTCATAAAAAAATATACCCAGTAACCTTCAGTTTATTCAACATCTGCCTATGTCACCTGTCATCCTGGCCCCACTAGCCTGCTTATACTGAGACAGTTTCATGTCTCAACACAACAGGGTATGCTTCAGCCATACAAGATACACACTGAGCAAACCAGGCAATTGTCATGTTGTCCAATTTCCTGGCAAAGACCAGGAGGACTCCTAAATATTAATTTGTGTAAGTTCATAAAGAATCTTGCCATAGTTTTTCCATCTATACCAAGCTTTTGGGTGCTTATCATGTAATGGTTTGATCATGTCCAGTGGACACGTGGAGCTTTGTGCATGTTTAGCAACACCACAGTAAAATATACTGAGCCCAATGGAAAATGCAAGGTTGTTACAATCCTTCCTTAATGAGAGTGCAGCCAATCGATGACACTTTCCTTGTAGCCTACCATAGGAGCACGCAGCCAGGCTCATTATTTAGCTGGAATTACATTCGCCTTGATAGCACAAAGTTGCACCTGTTTGTGTGTTAAGTCCCTATGTTGCCTTCTAGAACATGTCCAGCTTAGATGTGGCTTTGAATCCACAGCTGAATTTCATATCTGGTTCCTCTGTCTATACTGGCCTGCAGCAAAATCCTAGATTCAAATCCCTTCCCCTCTTCCATGGCCAAAGGGTGGTCTCTGCTTTCTAACTCTACAGGACAGGCTGGGTCTCATTCAGTGAAGATATGCAGACGAATTTGAACTCCCATACAAAGCTGGGATAGGCTTGAATTTTGCTCATCACAACTCATGACCAGAGACTTTCAGAGATCCTGTGAGCTTATTAAAGCTGTGAGATGAAAGGATGGTGGAGGGGGTGGGGGGGGGATGATCAGCAAGATAGATCTATGTATTTTTCCCCCTTCCACAGTGAACAGTGGCAGAAGCAGCAGAAGGCAAAGATGCAGATGTCTTTGTCATTGCTTCCCAGTATATCAGCCCAGTGACAGGGAGGCTCTTGGGTTTGTAGTGATTTGCAACTCCAAGCAGAGCGGGGTGACATTTGAATGCAGTGGAACAGCAGGAAAGGTCTGTAGCCATACTGGCTCTTGAGAAAACATGGGCAGGACAAAAAAATGTGACATTCCTTGGGGCCAATGGATGAACACAGCGAGGGTCCAGCGAAAGCTCCTGGGCAACACCTGGTGAAGGTACAAACCATTGTTTAATGTAACCTCCCACTCCTCATTGTGATGGGTGAGCACAGAAAATAGGGGAACCAAAAAAGCAATGTAATTTCATTTGGCCTCTCCAGCTCCCCATACATCTCTACCACCTCTCCCCACCCCGTTCTGTGTGGATGTGTAGCTGTATGCACGCTGTATGGCGAAGAAGCCTCTGAACTGATGCAAGCCCATGGAGAGACAGAGACATGTCAATTAAGCAGCTACCCCAGGAGGCTCAGGGGAATTCAGTGTGCAGGGAAATATCTCTCTTGTATTCCCTTCCTCTTCCTGAGGAGCTGATTTGAACAGAGGAATCAAGCTGTTGACTTCATCGCTGCTTTCTGATGGGGCAGCTCATAGTGCTATTGTTTAAAGAGGGGTTTTTCTTTGGGGGTGGAAAAATGACCACCACAAGGAAGCAGAATACAAAGCCCATGTCCTTCTTTTCTTGTAGCCACCAGTGTTTTAAAATGCCATTATACTTCAACCAAAGTTGCTTCAGCATTGTACTTGTTTCCCTACTGTCTCCTGGTGTGATGCACGTTATACAAAGACACAAGAACTGGGCAGGGGCAGAACATAAAAGCCCTAGGGTCTTGAGCTGGTAAAAAGGAATGGGTCAGTACATATCTCTACCTATTCATCTATATCTCTATATGGATCTATATGCCAAAACCAATCCCTCCATCTATATTTAGACATATAGATACACGCACACACACTCACACACACACCATATTTACTCAAATACAAGATGAAGTATTTTTCCCCAGCTCCTCATCTTACAATTGCATACAAGGAAACCTCATTAACTACATTGTCTATCATTAAACTACTGCTGCAAGCAGCATGTACTCAACAATGAAAACCAAATGTGAAGTTGATTAAATGCAGCCAATGCTGAGCATGACTGTAAAACACTTGGCCTATACTGGGCAAACATGCTGATGGGGACCACTTAACAGGGACCCTTTTTTTGTGTGGCCCTTAAAAAAAACCCAGGAAGTTGATTCCCCAGGAAGGTATGAGCACCAGGCCTTGAGGTACTGCAGTACTAAGCCAGTACTTGGAGAGGCTGGAGCAAGCTCTAACACCTTCCCCTGGTGCCAAAAATATGATAAGGACCTACCACAAGGGTAGGTTAGCACATCCTATCTGAATAACCCTCTGAGGTGCTCTGGGTTAGAGTAAAAGGCAGTCCAGGGGAGAGAGACTTAACGGTGGGAGTCTACTATAGACCTCCCAACCAGGGAGAAGAGCTCAACCAGGAATTCTTAGGTCAGCTTACAGAGGCAGTGAGGGCTAAGGATGTGGTCATCATGGGGGACCTGAACTTCCCAGACATCTGCTGGGAGGAGCAGTCAGCCAAATCTGATCGCTCACGTCGGTTCTTAGCCAGAGTGCAGGACCTCCATCTAACCCAGGAGGTGCACAGTCCCACCAGGGGAGACGCCTTGTTGGACCTGGTGCTGGCCACGGGTGATGACCTGGTGAGGGGGCTGCGGGTGATGGGCCACCTGGGAGACAGTGATCATCGCTTGCTGGAATTCACCATCCAGCGTAAGGTGGCAAAGGGCTGCAGCAAGGCAACAGCCCTAGACTTTAGGAGGGCTGACTTCAACAAGCTAAGGAGGATCGTTGGGGAAGCGCTGAGGACCCAGAGGGGAAGGGAATCAGATGTCGAAGGGGAGTGGTTGCTCCTTAAGGAGACGATCCTCCATGCCCAAAGGGAGGTAATCCCAACAAGGGTCAAAGGGAGCAGGAGGGCACATAAACCCCCATGGCTCACTAAGAGCATCCGGGAATGTCTCCTTGCTAAAAGGGAGGCATATACCCAATGGAGAGATGGGGTCATCACCAAGAAGGACTATGTTACAGTCGCCCGAGGATGTAGGGGGGCAGTCAGGAGGGCCAAGGCAGAGTTGGAGATAGGACTAGCTTCCCGGATTAAGGACAATAAGAAGTCCTTCTTCAAATACATAGGGGGTAAAAAGAGGGTCCCGGGTAATGTGGGGCCCCTGCAGGACACGATGGGCAACTTAGTCATCACGCCAGATGACAAAGCTAACATATTTAACGATTTCTTTGCCTCTGTCTTCCTAAGTAGGGACCAGTTCAGCCACCTCCCTGCTGGGCCCCCCTCGGGCCCCGAGAGAGACACGCCTGGGCCAGGGGTTAGCGAGGAGTTAGTTAGGGTACTTCTGGAGAGGCTGGACGTGTTCAAGTCCGCTGGTCCGGACGATCTTCACCCTAGGGTTCTGCAGGAACTGGCCGAGGTCATTGCGGGACCCCTGGCGCGGCTCTATGAGCACTCGTGGTGCTCTGGCGAGGTGCCGGAGGACTGGAAGAGGGCCAATGTGGTCCCTATCTTCAAAAAGGGAAAAAAAGAGGACCCGGGAAATTACAGGCCAGTTAGTCTTACCTCAATCCCGGGTAAGCTCTTTGAAAAAATTATCCTGGCACACATCCAGGAGGGCCTTGCGGGGGAATGCATGCTCAGGGGCAACCAACATGGGTTCATCAGTGGCAGGTCTTGTCAGACCAACCTGGTGGCCTTTTACGATCAGGTCACCAAATCATTAGACGCAGGGGTTGCTGTGGATGTAGTCTTTTTGGACTTCCGGAAGGCTTTCGACACTGTCTCTCACCCTGTCCTCATCAAAAAGCTGGGAGACTGTGGTGTCGATGCCCACACGGTCAAATGGGTGGCCAACTGGTTGGAGGGCTGCACCCAGAGGGTGGTAGTGGATGGGTTCTTCTCGACCTGGAAGGATGTGGGCAGTGGGGTTCCGCAGGGCTCGGTCCTCGGGCCCGCACTGTTCAACATCTTCATCAGTGACTTGGATGACGGGGTAAAAAGCACCCTGTTCAAGTTTGCTGATGACACTAAGATGTGGGGGGATGTGGGTGCACTAGAAGGGTGCAATAGGCTACAAGCTGACCTTGACAGGTTGCAACGGTGGGCAGATGAGAATAGGATGGGGTTTAACACTGATAAGTGCAAGGTGTTGCACATGGGGAGGAAGAACCGGCACCACACTTACAGGTTGGGGAACTCCCCTCTTGCCAGCACGGAGACGGAAAAGGATCTTGGAGTTGTCATTGACTCCACGATGAACATGGGCCGGCAGTGTGGGGAGGCAGTCAAGAAGGCCAACCGCACCCTGTCCTGCATCCACAGATGCATCTCGAGCAGGTCCAGGGAGGTGATCCTCCCCCTCTATGCGGCACTGGTCAGGCCGCAGCTGGAGTACTGCGTCCAGTTCTGGGCGCCACACTTCAAGAGGGACGTGGACGATATGGAAAGAGTTCAGAGGAGGGCCACTCGTATGATCAGGGGTCAGCAGGGCAGGCCTTATGAGGAGAGGCTACGGGACCTGAACCTGTTTAGCCTCCACAAGAGAAGGTTAAGGGGGGACCTTGTGGCCTGCTACAAACTGGTCAGGGGGGATCAGCACGTATTGGGGGAGTCCCTGTTCCCCCGTGCGCTGCCAGGAGTGACCAGGAATAACGGTCACAAACTGGCGGAGGGTAAGTTTAGATTAGATATTAGGAGGCGCTACTTCACAGTCAGGGCGACTAGGGCCTGGAACCGGCTTCCAGGGGAAGTGGTGCAGGCTCCTAGCCTGGGGATTTTTAAAAGGAAGTTAGATGAGCACCTTGCCGGGGTCATCTGACCCCGGTGCTCTTTCCTGCCAAGGCAGGGGGTCGGACTAGATGATCTACCTAGGTCCCTTCCGACTCTAGCTACTATGAAACTATGAAACTATGAAACTATAAGATATATGGTAGTGTCCATTGTACTCAGTCCCCCTCAGCACTGACTCTTTCCCAAGTCATGGTGAACCACTGCATTGCCTACATTTTTACTTCCTCTTCACTCCCAGAGCTGAGTCTTTCTTTCCCCTTTCTAATTATTCCTCTTTCTTCACCAGCCTTAAATGCCTGGCAAACATATCCAAATGGGACTCCAAGAACTTCACACACAGTCCCTCTGTCACCCCTTTCCTCAGCCTGTCACATATGATCAGTGCAGTCCTGCCCTCCATGAGGTGAAGCTGGACCATATAGATATGGTGAAAATCTCCTTGAAAAATGGCCTTCATTTGAATTGAAATTCAACATTTTGTTGAGAACCACCCCCCCTCCCAATCAGCATTTAAAAAATGTTCTGTCTGTTCTACTCAATGTAAAGGAGTGAGTGTATGGGGAAAGCAGCTGAGTACTTGGATGACTCAAGGCTGTTTGGCTGGTCTGTAAGGTTAGGAGATTGTTGGCCAAGATAACGTAACCTAAAAGAATGTCACTGGCCTACTTGGAAAGACTTCCCTGTGTCATTATTCCCCTTTTTCTGTCCAAGGAATTAATCTCATGTCCAGTGGGGTATCTTCATTGGCTTATGTGGGCATGGAATCAGACTCCTGACCTGATTTGCAGATTTGCCGTGCTCAATTAAGCAGCTGATGCATTTCAACCCAGAAGAAGCTGCCTCTTGAGTGCTGGATGAAGCTGAAGCCTGTAAATGTTTTTGGGCACATTCTGAAGTCATACCTCCAGGAAGAATCCCATTGCAATCCATCCAAATGTTGTCTGAAGAAGACTTGATCTTGTTTTTTCTTTGTACAGGTGTGGGCTTAAGAACCAGCCTATCCTTTGGCAAGTGGGTTGGGGAACGTTGGAATGAAAAGTGCTATTTAAATGTCGGCTATTATTAATATCATTAGGAAATGCTATGACAAAAACCCGCCCCCACACACAAAAAATGCCAATGCTATCATTAACAGGAGTTCATTTTAGCTTAACAGAATTTGGCACTCGCAAAACTTCAGGTTGTGGTGCTCTCATTGTATTCTCGCTAAGCCTTTTCCCGTTGTTTTTTTTCTAATACTGCTAAAAATATGAAGCTTATTAGCAACATCATTTAAAGCCTCTATTTGAGAACATAACACTAAAGAGGGAAGGGAACCAAACTAGAGCAAAAAACCCCAGCGCAGAAAGGATTTTGTCTCTTGATCCCTGCTTGAAAAAATAAAATGCCTAAACATGGCAGAGACAAAAGCAAAGGGCAAAGGGGGTTGGGAGGTGATACTCTGTCAAAAGTTACAGGCCTCTTTCTTTGAAAGCTAATCCTGAGCAGTGAGCTCCTTTCTGAAACCACATCAGCTTCTTCGTACTATGAAAGACAATTGCAAAAGGGGCAGCTTGACGTCAGGACCATCACCTTTCTTCTACAGGGACCTGAGGTGCAATTGAGGTGAGTGCCCATGAACTGCCACTCAGGTTGCAGGAAAGCTGTACTGAATTGGAAGTGAGCTGAGGTATGGGTGGCAAAGCTTTGGGCAACTGTGCCATGTTCCCTTAGCTCAGCTCGCACCACACGCACTTCAGAGAGGAGGAAAAAGCAACACCTCACATGAGCTGAGCTCACACCAAGCACAGAGTGATTGAAAGGGGGCAAGACCCTGAAAGCTGGGGAGGGGGGTCTGTAGCAACAGAGGCTGTGAAGTCAGGTCTTGAGGCAAACCTCGGGTGACCTCTTGATGGCCAGCCAGGCACTATGCAAAGGTCACTCTTGTCCATCCTAACTCAGCATTGGTCATGCCAATGTCAACTCCTTTACCTTTACAGTGCCGTTTTGCAGTATTTTCAACATCGACATTTTATAGATGGGGAATGGAGGTACAGACACATATGTCAGTCTGCCCAAGTCATTGCTTTTTATGGGTACACCTCCAGTGCAGCCATAGAGGAAGCCCTAAGAGCTAATTCACGCTCTCATTTCCAGGTTTAGCCTGTGTAGAGCAACAGTAGGGGGTTGGGACGTGTTTCTAAGTAGCCGTTTCAAGACCCCCCCAGAGGAGGTACAGACATAAATGCACAAAAAATCCTTTCTAACACATTTAATTTCTCACTAGAGGGTCAAATTTTCACCTTGGCTGTGCCAATGCGAATCCAGAGCAACTGCCCTGACTGTAGGAGCGAGGCTCTGGCTTCACAAATGAAACGTTCTGCAGAGTGAAGATGTTTTAACGAGCCAATTTTGTGCTATTTAAAAATGCATTTTCCATAATGTTGCCGAGTTAATTAGACAGGGGGTGACAGCTGCAGAGGGCAGTGGGATGGTGCCAAGTCCTGCCAGCTACCTCAGTGCAAGAAAGCTCAATGAACAACATTGGCCTGTTTTGTCCTCTGACAGGCTGCGCACAACTTTTTAATATAGGGAATGGATGTGTTGGACTAATGATGAATTTATATTAACCCACTGACCCCAATAGAGTTCGGTGGAATTAACTCAGAGGAATTAGCCTTCCAAAAAGCCCTGACTCCATTCAAATGGGCATGGTAAGCATCGAGACAGCAGTACTACTATTTCTCCTTATACCCTCCACTAGTTAGCATTCTTGCATACTGGTTGAGGACAGCATGGGTGGACATATGCTGTCACTGTCCATTCAGAGTTTTCCAGGTTTTGGGGCTCTCGGTGCAGCACCTTGCACTAATTCTGAATTCGCTGATCACAAGTGCACCACTGTAGACCTTGCAGCCAAAAACATACGTCCCATCTCCCATTATTCCTGGTGATGGGGGCAGAAGTTTTAGCTTTGTTCATTCTTTTCTTCTTTCCAGAACAGAATAATCTGTGCGTACGTGTATGCATTTGTGTGTATATTAACTCATGCACAGAACTGAATTTTGCAATGCAGAAAGGTGCATCTTTATCTATCTCCACCTTCCTCCTGGCAGGTTTTTTGCATGTGTGACAACCACATGTTGGTCTTTTCCAGCTGGAATCTATTTTACATTCCAGAAGGAATTAAGAAAAGAGGGAGGAGGGAAGGGGAACTGAAAATGGAGCCAGCTGAGTGTGAAGGGCTGCCATCCAGATTTTTTGGGCTTCTTTATTTCTCAATTTCCAGGAAAATCACAGTGAAGTAGCTTGCCAGCTTCTGGACTCAGACTCCCTTTTGCATTCTGGGTCTAGCTGGCTGGAAAATATGGCTAAGAACGTGAGCATCTGTGCTGTCCTTCAGGTCTCCAGGAAAGGAGGTTGATGCGGAGGACAGTGGAGGGTAGCAGAAGCGACATGAAGGGTAGATCAGGGTAAAGTTTCTGGTGTCATCTTCTCTGTGATCTGCACTTTCAATCCAGGCAGCATTGGCCTAGTGCTGCCTGTGGTGAAGCGACTGAAATGGAAATGCCACTTCTTGGCTCCATGGGTCTTGGCAGTGCCTTGAGGTTTGGTGGATCTGGGTTTGGTTCTTGGCATGAGATTACCACCAGTAGTTGGCATCTTGGGGTAGCTCATTTTACTGCCTCATCTTTCACATCTCCCCAACTCATCTTCTTACTGGCACATTGAAGCCAATGGGGCCATTTGCTTGTTAGAAATTAAGCATGGGGTTAAGTGTTGTGCTGGTCAGGGATTAACAGGCTCAGCATCTTGTAGGTACAGAGCTGAGTCCCCAGTGACTTACCAGCCACCCATGAGTGAAGAAGCCCTGCTTGTTTGTTGCTAGTTGAGGAAAAGAAACCACTTTGGACCAGGCATAGCCGAGCCTTTCCTTGGGAAATGAAATGCAATGTACTCAGCCTGCTATGCACTCACTCACTCAAGGAGTCCTTACTCACCATAACATTAACCGGACTGCTGCATTAGTTCGGACTGAAAATGATGGTGAGAGAGCTGGATCCTAAGATGAGAGCATTCTGGAGACACTACTGATGTACCCAGTTGCAAATGGCATCCATTTAATTTATCATGAAGTGCAAAAGCTTTGAGGAATGGTTAGATAATAAGAGACAAAATGTAGCTAGGCTTATAAATAATAGCATAGTGTGGTGTGTATACTTTGTCACACAAGCGCATGTATAATATATATATATGTATATATTATACATGCGCTTGTGTGACAAATATATATATTATACATGCACTTGTGTTACATTATATATAGAGTGTAGTGTGGTGCATCTACTTTGTTATACAAGTGCATGCATTATATATATACACACACACATATATAAACATTTTATATAATTTTATATATATATAATACATGCACTTGTGTTACATTATATATATAGTGTGGTGTGGTGCATATACTTTGTTATACAAGTGCATGCATTATATATATATATATTATATATATACATACACACACACATATAAACATTTTATATAATTTTATATAAATATAAACATGCACTTGTGTGACAAAGTATATACACCACACTGTGCTATATATAATGTGTGTGTGTGCATATATATATATTACATATTATATGTCATGTACATACATATACATATCATGCATATATTATATCCATTTTATATGCATGATATGTGTTTATATACAGCACACGTGTGAGTGCAGTCGTACAGCGTATATATGAATATGTACAGTAACACACACATAAATGTGCATTATGTATATTAAATACCTGTCTGACATGATTCTCTCACAAATACCTTCTTTTAGTCTCCTCTGAAAACATCGCTAGTGAGAGCACCTCAGCTACCTCCTTAAGCAGATCATCTATTTAACCTACGTATTTCCTCTTTTTAGGATCCAAGCCATTCCTTCTTGAACTGGCATTCTCACTGATGCCTAGGTAATATGGATAAATATGATATCCAGCAACTTCAAAGAAAGCAAATACGTTCCAGGAAGGAGAATAGACACAAAAATGAGTTGGATAAAAATATTCTCGGGGGGGGGGGGGCGGGAAGGGGGTTGGGGAGGTCTACATGCAAACATACATGCCCCATGCTATTTTTTTCACATGCACGCTTTCATACATATACACACACTCAAGGTTAGGCTGCTGATATACTGTGACTGCTTCAGAGATTCATAGCATGTAAAGGCAGAAGGACCCATTAGATGATAAGAGTGTGACTTCCTGTATGTCGCGAGTTGTTACTATTCATCCACTTACCCTGAACGGAGACCCCCAAATTCATATTTGACTAAAGCATTTACTTGTCTGCTGCTCATCACGCTGCTTATGGCCATTCCCCAAAGTTGTGCTCCTATTCTCTTCTCTCCACCTGTGCCTTCTTGCCCCATTGATTATAAAGCATTGCATCGTGGACTATATTTTTCATCAGATGGGTGCGTAGAACCTATCCTTGGTTTGGCCGCTAGGTATTACTCTAATAATAATAAGGAGATGAATGCCTCAGAGAAAAGCTAAGAAGGTACCATGGCCTGGTCACACAAGTGAAGGTGAGCCAGCGTATCAAACGGGTGGGTTGCAAATCAACTGCTAAAGCATGAAGAACATGAGACATGGACTGAATCATCCCATGTATACAGAAAGTTACTTTCCTAGGAATAGTAAGGGTTACTCAAAAGTTCCTTTTGCTGTAAGCCATCAGGTGTGACTTGGCCACTTACAGGACGGCAATTTCTGTTCATGCACTGGCACATGCCATGAACACAGGAGCTATAGGAATAATGTTAAGATTCATGGTACCCAAGGCATAGCACTAGTCCTAACAGTGTTAGGACTATATGGTGCTTTAAGGTTTGCAAACTATAAAGTACTTTAATGTTTGCAAAGTGCTTTGAGATCCGTCACTGAAAGGTGCTACAGAAGTAGATTATTAAGATTGTTTCATTGCAACCACACCTAACATTGCTCAACAGACTACAATAATTTCTTTCTAGCTAAGCCACTAGCCTTTGCTCGGGGATTTTGGAAGAGTCCAGCATATATGAAGTAATTCCTAGTGGGGGATGTAGTTGCAAAGGCCAAAAGTGTGCCTTTGTTTTGGAAGGTGTATTTTGGGCTACAGGGATAGAATAACAGGCTGTTGCTTATAGGATGACTTCTGTTTCTGTGTCATGTAATGCTTAAATAAAAAATGCATCATGGTTAAATACATGCTGTTGCTGATTTAATGAAAAATTCAGCACACAGTGAACTCCAAATGAAACCACTTTTATACTCTCCATTTTCCAATCCCTCCATCCACTCTTCAATCCCATTAGAATAACTAGAGGCACCTCAACCTGAAATACAAAATTGTTCTTTGAGAAAATTAGCTTGTTCCTTGTCCAACCCAATTTGAAATCAGACAACACAATCAATAGGGTGTCTGCCATTACACTTGAAGGACCAATCTTCTACAATCAAAAAGATCTCACCAGTCCGGATACTCATCCAAATGTTCTCATTGCTTTCTGATTCTTCCTAATTGTTACCATCTTGGAGCACCTTAAATGATGCTCTGACTTCAATTTCTGCACCTTTCAAAGACTTGTTCAGTGCTGGTATGTCTCCCCTCTCCATCACTGTTTGCTCAAGTGAGAAATACTTATGTCTGTATATCTTTCCAAACACCCCTTTGGTTGGGTCTTACTGCTCATTTCTGCATTGTTCCTGTTTATCAACAGATTTTTTTAGATGCCCAGAACAGGATGCATCTTTTTCACTGGATAAATAAACCACTTTTCTGCAGTTCTGTGGTTGGCTGATTCTCCAGAGGCAGCACGGAGAAGCTGAACTTTTAGGCTCAGCCATTTGGTGCCTCCTATATGTTTCATGACTCACAACTAACCCCTCCACAGGGGGCAGGACTAGCCACACTGACCTCAAACTGGCTTACAAGAAAAAGAAATAAACGCTATCTTTTTTTCCTTTAACCTTCTGTGCAAAAACGATATGACCGGGGTATAGATTGTCGCTGTGCTGGTCTAAGGACATGGGCAGACAAGGTTCTTTGAGTAAATCTGGTATCTTTTATTAGACCAACTCAAATACTTGGAAAAGCAAAGAAGACTGTTTCCAGCCAAGTCTCCAAATCAGATTCCGGTGAATTGATTTGGGACAATGATTCGAACCATTGAATTGAATCACTGTCCCCCGAATCAGCCGAATCTGAATCTGAAACAAATACTAGCAGCATCGCACAGATCTAATGCTTCCAGCTTCCAGACTGTTACATCAGGGTAAATGGCCCAGTTACACAAGGTGGAGTCTATCTCTGACCAAATAGTTTCTCTTTCTTCTCTTTTCAATATTCAAATAAATAAGTCTCCTTCAGAAAATTCAGCACACCTTGGCTGTATCTGAAAGCAAGGCTTAACATATGTGAGTTATATCTAAAAGGCTGAACTAGAGCAGAGGAAATAAGACTCTATGGTCTTACCGTGCCTTGGCTTGACTTGCTCTTCTAGATTCCCATCAATCTTTTTGTCTCTGCCCTGGTTTATTTAGAGACTATTACCCTGGTGACACATATAGTTTTCTGGACCCAACTGTGTTAAATTCAACCTGTGTTTCTGCTTCATTGTCATACTTTTTGCCTGGCTTTACTGTGCCTGGTTCAGCAGTCACCCGACGTTCAGGAAAATTGGAGTTTCTAGGGGATTGTGGCAGCGCTGGCCTGATCTTTCTGGTTTATATTTGTTTTTAATCAACTTATAGCAACAATGCTGAGGTTAAAAAGTCAGACCTCCAGGGAGGTAAGATGTATTAAAGAAGTCAGATGTATTAAGCATAGCTAAGTCACTCAGCTGTCCTGTTACTCTGTCAAAACTTTGAGTGCAATCAGGTAGCATCTTATTGATGGAAGGTGAGAAGGCCCATTTTGGAAAGTGCCTTGATGGCACCTAGTGGACCTCCTTGGACTTAAAATCCAAGTAATTTGGCCCATTGCTTAGGCTAAAGACAGTCAAAAGATATGTTGAAGGACAACTGTGAGCTCTCACTGGACCTATGTAACAGGTGAGACATGGGAACCAAAATGGTTTATTAAAGGCCTTTAAATTTGTGGATCAATGGGGGTAACTAATGAAAAGGTAAATTGCTTTTCCATGGGAGCAACCTGTAAGAGCCAGGAAGGAAAGGGACTTAATGATATCGACTCAATCACACCATGTGTTTAATGGAAGCATGTCCAGAGGTATCTTGTGTGTTTTCCAAATGGAATAAGATTAGTCCCTTTTACATTAGTAGGTTGTCTCAGACACCATTATTTTCACACGGTAGATGTTGACTGCATTTTTAAAATGTTATTCTCTTTTTTATGTGCAACTACCAGGTTCCTACGTTGGTCCCATCCTCTCACATTAAAGGAGTTCCAAGAAGGGTTTTCATAGCATTTGCCTAGTTAAAACATGGAGTTGGATGCAACAATTCATGTATGAAATAGAAGAATGGAAAGGCTACACATGTCGCTCACTAAACTACCCTCTTCCTCCAACATTTCCTAGAGAGCAATGCAGCCATCTATCATCATCAATTAATTTGTGTGAGAGTGAGAGAGAGACATTCCCAATGGTGAAACATTTCTTCTGTATTCACATGGGACACTGCAGATGCAGAGGAAGCTTTCTTCCGAAATATCCCTTTTCTGATTTGTTGGTCAAAAGGCCGACTGCAGTTTGGATCATGCAACCACATCCAATATGGAAGAGATAACTACAGCTGTGCACATCCATTTTAAATAAACACCAAGGTCACTGCAGATGCAAGACCCATTTCCATTTGGCAGACAGCGGTTCAGGAAAGCCCACTGTTGACGAGGGAGCTGTGGCATCTTGCCATCAATGTGCTGCTAATAACAAGGTGAAGGGGGCAATGCATCTCCAGCAGAAGCAGGACTTAACACTATAATTTTCAGAAGGCAACCTTTTCCCTCCTGGTCTGCATGATAAACCTAAGCCCTGATAGTCTGGTGTCCCAACATGATCATAGTCTCTTGCAGCGTACAAGGAAATTAGACTCCATGCAAGGCTGAGACACAAGCTTTTCTGGAGAAATAAGTTGGCTGGAAGGAGGAATAGGAAGGAAGAAAATTACTTTCTTCAAAGGCATGTGCTCTCTTGTTGAGAGTCAAGGGGACTAGAAATGGGTAATGGCTATGAACAATGAATGAAGCGGTAGCAAACCCTACTATATTGGTTGATACGACTGGACCCTCTGAGCCCCAGATGTTCAAATGCTGACATATCTTGAGTCAGTATAGTTCTATTAAGGAGGCAAAAACTCAGAAGAACTGAGATGATGGGTCACATGGTGAGGATGAAGGGTCCTGTGAAGAGGATCTGAGTTGGTCTTCTGGAGGTGTACACAGCAATGGGTTCAACGTGTCTTTCTTTAAACTGCTTCATGATTTCCAATCTACATACTGGGCCTGACCCTCCACCACTGACACCAATGGAAGTTCTACCATTGACCTGAAAGATCCTGCAACAAATGGGCAGACAGAAGGAACCTGATAGCATAAAGCCCCACCAGCATCAGTGAAACCTTCCCAGTGTCCCATCCCATTCCCAGCCAGAAGGCATCAGCTGCAGGGGAGAATCCAGGCCTATTTTTCCAACTTTGTCCTCTCTCCTGAAGCTACCAATACATTGCCAGTTGGAAATTTCCAGCCTCCTGGCCATCCAACTCCTTCTTCAGGATGCTGGGCAAGGGCTTCGGTGATGGACAGTCCAAGGATAGGAAAGCAGGCTGTGCTCACCACCCCATTGGTGCACCCGTGGAAAGGAGTGTCTCAGCCTAGATGTTTGAACATCTCATACAACTTTTACTGCTTGACATTCTTTTATTCATATGACAAATAGCAATAACTCCAAAAGCCAATAGCTGCCAACTATTTCACAAGGGTAATTCAAATCCTGGGGTTCAATGGATTATCTACAGCTGACTATGGCTTTATATCCAACTGACTTACCATTAGTCGGATAAAACATGGGAATGTTGATCTTGCCATCTAGTGTTGATGGAAATGTCAATGAATTCCCCAAATTAACAAAAACAAACAAAACAAAACTTACACACAGACACAAACATGCACAACCTCGCATTATATGCATTATCCCTTATTTAATATTCTCCTGGTAAATGGTATGGCTCCTCCAGTCAGGGAGTAGAAACAATATCACATGGCCAATTCTATACACCAAATAATGAACAGCAAATGGCTAAAATGCACAGTTAGCAAATAGCCAATTTAGCATGGGGAATTAAGTTTACTCGAACTATTGTACAAGTGCTCATAAATACAGTTCCACAAGTTCTAAAATAATACAAAAATAATATAATAAATACAATAATGCAATAAATACTAGTTCTATGAGCTCATAAATACAACCTGGATACCTGACATAAATACTGTTTGCACTCACAGGCCTTGCAAGTAATTCGTGGATCAAAACCATTGAATAATGGCCTCAATTTACACTATTTGGCCAATCCTATAGACTGATGCTAGACAGAATGACTGTTTCTGTCTTGTACTTCACAGTTCTTCAGATGTTGGCAAATGGGGGTATGTAACTATCTCTTCTGGGTCCAGTCTGGCTTGTCTACGAGAAGCTGTCTCACCAAGGTGGCTTACAAGGCCAACATGATGTCACTCAAACTTCCTGTCTCTCCATATGACATTTGTACACTTCACGAAATAAATGCTTCCTGTTACCTTCACTATCATGTTTCATTGAACATATAATGTCCTGTCATTTTTACTAGTGTTTGCCAACCTCACATTGAATTAATATCCTTGATTTATTTATACAATTCATTTTGCTTTATTTCCACAGCCGTGCTGGGACCACACAGTGATGCAGCTACTGTGATAGTGTCTGTAAGAAATAAATCCAATGAGCAATTATCTCCAGAATACAGCTTCTGTGACACAAGTCAATAAGCACAGTGGTTCTTTTATGTTTAAGTACCAATAGTCAGGAACCAAATTTTGGAGGTTGACAACCAACTCGACAGGAAGAACTTGTGATCGGCACTGTGGGGAAATAGTTTCACTAGCTGTAAATCTAGAGGGGGTGGAAAATCAGTTTTCTGGCATGTCTGTGTGCATGTGTATAAAACAATGTTTTTCAGTGGCTGTTCTTTTCCTATTTGGTGATTAAAAACAACAGAGATAGCTAGGCAGATAGACAGATATTGGCAAAGAGATATTTCTTGAAATCCTGCGTTTTGAATGAAAACCTGCCTGCTCCCTTGGCTAAACGAAAATCTCTCTTTTTTTTTTCCTTTCAGTAAATCTCATTTTATAGTGGGTGAAATTTCAGCGTCAATAAATTTTCCCTCGACCATTCTTGCAACAGAAAAGCTCTATTTGCTGGTAAAACAGACTCCTTCGGTCAGTCATCACACTGTGTCCCGCAATAGGGGAATTCTCTATTTTCAGAGACTAGGAAAAGAGGAATTACCTCAGCAGATCACTCAGTTTTCCACTACTGCTGCATCCCATCTCTGACCAGTGCCACATGCTTGAGATCAGGGTTGCACAAAATGCAGCCCACCAGAGCAGTGACTTTGCCACAATGTTTTAATAAGCCACTTTTGAACATAGTAATTCATCAAATGAAGGATTTAAAACCAAAGCAATGAGTCCTGTGTCCTCACTGCACAGTGATTTAATGGTCTGCACAGAATCATAGAAAAATATGTCTAGAAGGGACCTCAGGAGGTCCCATCCAGTCCAACCCCTTGCTTCAGGCAGCATCATCATACCTGTCTGACTTGCTCCTGAAAACCTCCAGGCATGGAGATTTGCCATCCTCTTTGGTGGTGTCTTCCAAAGCTTGCCCACCCTCAGAGTGAGCAATTTCTTCTTGCATCTGCATTTGCAGTGCTCACTTGCAAATGAGCGGTGGCCTTATATCCAATTAGAACAGATTTTTATGAAAAGTTTACTTTGCAAGTGGCCCTCCATAAAGCTTGAGGTGACACCCCTGCTCTAGAGGAAGATGCAAGAAACTTGCTGTGCTACATAACCCGCACACACCAGGAGTTTCTTCCTAACTCCATTGCTTTGGGATGGGATTGTATTCCAAAGCCAGGTTTATGGCTTTGATGGGGTTTAAAGTGTCTACATGTTAAATGATTTGATTGTAACCATGTCCCAGTGGTCGTCTGACCCAAAGAGCATCCCTCTGCATCTTTCTTTGCATTTCATTTACTCTATTGTGTCCAGCTATTGCAGAGGACTTTCTGAAGGGGTAGAGAAGCCCATGGGTCTCTGTACAGTAGTTGTTAGCAGTACTGACTTTTGCATAAGCTTTCCATCTTCTAGAGACCTACCGACACATTGGGGAAGAGACATGAAAAGCCTGTTGCTCTCCAGCAGCTGGCCTGCAAAGCAGAATAATACTGCTGCTGTGAGTGAATGGGGAATTTCAGATGGTTGAGGTTTTGACGCAAAAAGCCCTGAGTTCAGTTCCCTGGGGCTGCTGTGTGCACAATCGGCATTGTGCGAGCTTGGCCAAAGACCAAGGTGCTTGCATAAATATGACCACAGCACACCAGGGCAAAGGGAGGGAGGGAGGGATTTCAACCTTAGCTCCAAGTTGCCTCGCTTTCCTGGGTTTATGTCAGGCCCTTAGTGTTATTTGAACATAGTTTTTGTGGTTTAATTTGCATAATTGATGAGATGGAAAATTATCTCTATGATTGATGGGTGTTCTGAACGCACTGTAGTTTGTCACAAAATATAATGTATCTGTAGGATCGGTGCACTGCTCCTGTCACGTTATTTCCCAACAGGGCTATAAAATGCTAACTTAACCCTGAAGGGTTTTTATTTTTATTTTTTCACATCTTTTACGTTACCATGTGCAACACAGTAAACAGACAAAGACACAGCATGGTCTAAAGTTACCAACTCCCTTCTTTGTCCATCAAGGACAAAGTTCAAGAAGAACAACAACAGACACTCACCTTCCTCACTTGTTTCCTGCTCTTCCTGCCTCTCAGAAGAGCTGCCCATTTGAAAGAGTTTAATTATTTAGCCAGGCTGTATTATATGCCCACCCGCTTTGGCCCCACTCTGCTTCAATGACCCAAGCAAAACACTCTCCTGAGTACTCTTCATGCATTACGCTGCCGTCCGTACACGTTGAAGGCCTTATGCAGTCCATCCCTGCTTAGCAAAGCAGGCACATGGATGAATTTGAAGCATGTACCTTACCTCCGTTGGCTTCAATGGAAATGCACGTGCTTAAAGTCAAGCATGCCTAGCATAAATCAAGCGTAAGTATATTAGGCAGCCTATAAGGGGCATACATCAGGGCATGGCGGGGCACCTGTTCACCGTGGCACCCCAGGGGAAGACAAGAAACAATGGGCACAAACTGATTGAAAACCGCTTCAGACTGGACATAAGGAAAAACTTCTTTATAAGTCAAGTGAAACAGGCTACACTCAGAGGTGGTATAGCCACCCACCCTGGCGATCTTCAAAAAGCATCTTGATGCCCACTTTGCTGGGGTCATTTGATCCCAGCAGTCTTTCCTGCCCAAGTGCAGGGGGACTGGACCTGATCATCTATAAGGACCCTTCCAGCCCCTAATATTGATGAATCTAAGCACTGAAATGTCTTGCTGAGCAGAAATGGACTTAAATTTGCACTCAAGCACCCTGCAGTCTTGGGAGAGAAGGTCTCCCACAGGTGTGTTGGTGGAAAGCGGGTCTGCCCCATTTGCCAGCTAGGAGCCAGATAGTAGTGTGGACATAAGTCATCTTTCCTATACCAACTCTGCTTGGTGGCTGGATTCACTTCACAACTTGGATCCTGTATGCATTCACCTTGGCTGAGACTTGAGCTGGGTACCTCTCATGACTAGTCAGCAGATGATCTACCACCAGCTGAGCTAAGACCCCCCTGCTTATTTCCTGACCACGCCATGACGGAAGATGGAGACCAACCCTATTATTCAAGGGCACGGGCCTTCAAGAGATCATCTGTACTGGATGAACCATACCTAGTAAGGACAGAGAGAGAGAGTGAGGGTGTTACGTGTGTCTGAGCTGACCAGCCGTGCCCTGAAACTATGGTCTAGACTCCAAGGATAACATAAAAAGATGGCTTTACATGACTAGAAGCTGAAAATATGACTATTCAAGTTCCTTGAAAAGCAGCTGTGATCAAAGGACAAATTGAGTTTTAGTGGGCACAAATCCAGTGACCCCAACGGAGATGGGGGAACTCAATATCACCTGGTTTGCACCTACCCAAAACCTTGGATAAGTGAACCCTGGCCTGGAAACACCTCATTATGACAGCTCCATACCCTAGCCTCAGCATGTCTCATTGGGAAGTAGTTTTCTGAATAACTCCCAGGCTCTTTTGAAGTGGGAAACACACTGAGATTGGATCCTACTCTCGTGGTAGCCTTTGAAAGTAATTGAGTCCAGGACCCCTCCTTTCATCTACGATACACCATTGCATGTTTACCAGTGCGGGGATCGGACCAGAAAATAACAAAATTTTCAAGGTATGTCCTGACTACCTCTGATCTATTCCAGCTGAAAACGGGTCTAGACTGACTGTCTCGGCTCCCTTTCTTGGAGGTAGAAGAATTAAAAGACAATGGCAATGCCTTTCCTCCCCCGCCAAGAGGGACTTTTGTACCAAAAAACGCAGAAGATGTTTTCTCCCCCGTGACCTACGCCAACGGCGCTCCAGCTGGGAGTGACGAAGAGTTGATCGGTTATGCCGAAGTAACGCCGAGCGCCAATCCATTTCTCTGCAATCAATTCGTTACACCAAACTCTTGTTTTCCTCAGTCCCAGCGGCTTGACATCCATCAGGTCCCCTCTCCTCCCCCTTGTAAGCGTCCGGGAGCATCGGAAGATAGCTCGCTGGGCCGAATGGGAGATCACTAGTTTACCGTGCGATTGGGCAGACGTGTTAACTGCATTAACCCTCTGGAGCTGAGCAGCTCGATGGCACGCTTCAAGTTTGCAGTGCGATATTATATTTGACATTCAATTTGAAACCCTAAACTCCTTTAATGTAATATGTCGGCACAATGATAGTAATAAGGCAGCGCAGCTTGCTTTCTATTTAAACACCAATGGCAATAAATAAATAAAACAGCCCCAATTACGTTAACCCCTTCCTTGGTCGTCTCTTGTATTGCTGTTTCCTTCTTCGCTTGTGAAATAAACTGGACAGAAAAGAAACAGCAATCTTTTCACAATGCAATAAAGAATACAGGCTTTCTCTATAAAGTCCCGCAGGCGGGATATATAAAAACGCAATCATTGTCATTTTGCCGGATGAACTTACTGCATATCTGCAAGCTTTTTTGCTTGTTTCTGTTTAAGCTGTGTCCGCCATGTATATTTAGAACGAGTTAAAGGGTTAAAGAAATGCCACCTCTACAGTATTCAAAGTATGGTTTGCATTATTAGTGGCATGGCTTCTGTAAGACCTGCATGGCTAAGAGCCCACGATTGCTTCAGAAATGTACTACCGGGGGTCTAATCGTTATTAACTCATCCCTATTTTTACGTGATGATGAGGGTGGTGATGATGACAATAATATTAATTTTTGGATCTTTTTTAGTGCTTCTCATCCAGAGGGCTGAAGGTACTTTTTAACAAGAAGTAAGTATAATTACGTCCATTTTATAGATGGAAACACTCAGCCACTGAGAGATGAAGTTATATACCAAGGCTAATTTAATTTCACTGGAGACGGGACCAATAAGAAAGCCTAGAGTCCCTACACCCACTGGGTTTAGGAAAGTTCAGATCTGGTTGCATCAACAGTATCCAGGTCTAAATGACATCCTGTGAGCCAAAATCCCCCTCGACTTTGTAGACAGCACAGTCTGGACCAGAACTTTGTACCATCGTTTCTCAGCTAGCTTCCAGTCTGGGACATGATAAAACTTGGTGTTCCCAGCCAAATTTTGCTTTGACTTTCCACTGAACCCCACACTCCAGAATGGGACGGAGGGGGTGTGATCCTACACAAACCAAAATAATGAGAAAAAACAAAAGCTTTTGTGGATCCTAATTCCCCTCCTCCCTGGCACATAAGTAACCTAGTAAAGTTAATGACGGGCATCCTTACCCTGTGACAAAGACTTCCTACTACCAGGCTAATGATGCTTCCTACCCCATATACAACATAGGTTATTATCCCTCCTGCTTTCTGTGCCTGATCTGTCTCTTATTAAGGTCAATGAAGACATTTCAATAGGCATCAATAACAGCTGGACTGGATCCTACATCGATACATCTGATATCGCGTGCACATTTTAGTGTTTAGTGACATAATTCCTTTCTCTTCTTATTTACTTTCTTTCTTTGTTTTCTACCCTCTTCTTTCCGTGTCTACATGCATGGCAGTGGTTGATTTTAAAGCCTTTCTTTCTTCCTTCTTTTTCTTCCTTCTGTATATTTCTATAACCATACTATTTGCCCTGTAGGAGCTGAAGACAATGCTAGGTTGCTGTGTATGTCTCTATACCCATTTCCTGTGGACTATAGTATTTGAGGGCAAAACTTTCCTGGCTCCTTCCTTCTAGCTTGTCCTCAGACACAGAGTGAATGTCAGAGATCCAGACTCCAACTATTTCAAAGTATTTAGCCAGCTTTACTTGGCAAATCCCCGGTCAAACTTTCTCTGCTTTAGGAAAGGACATGTCGCCCCTCTTGGTGAATCAATTATTCAGACGCTGTGATAGTCCGAGGCATCGTATGAGTAATAAAGTAGTGAATTATTAATCACGGCTTGTGCCGTTTCGATTAGATTTGGGAAATTCAGGATTAAATTTCCGGCACCCTGCGTCTCGGACTGAGTTCAGCCCAGCTGGGCTGACAGGCATGCAATGCCTTTGTACTTCATAGGAGGCTGCTGGATTAAAATGACTTTAAAAGCTTCAGAACTTCAATTATTATTAGTCGCATTTTGGTTGGAATTGGAATGACTGAAAATGGATTTGCAATCTGCAGGTCAGTTTTGGTTTTACACAAAACTTATGCTTTAATAATTTAGTCTTTTTCCATTTTTTTTTTTCTTTAAATCAACCCCTCCCAACTCAGCAACTGCTTGCTAGAGCCTTGGCTTGAAAGAAGAACCAGTCTGTTGGGTTTGTGCGTGCAGTATGTACACGTTCCCCTTTTTTATCTCGGCTCTGAGAACACTTGGGAAGGCTGAAATCATATTAATTGGGAGCATAGGGCCAGAGCTGAGATTGCCTAGGCGCTTCCTAGTTTGCGAGCCTTTGGTGGAAAGGGGAATGGGGAAGGAGCTTCATGGATGAACCGAGCGCCTTTCAGTGTGTAAGACCTTGCTGGCAGCCTCCTCGAGGTCAAGAGGAAACCAGTGCTGCTCCATCCCCAGTTGACTGTTGTTCCCTCTAAACCAACTGCTGCATAAATTCCACCTAATTTTGCCCAATCAATTTTGTTTAGCTTTTTCTTGCCATTTACTGTCAGGGAATGTTCCTCACAGTGCTGCTCTGACTTTTCTGCCTTGTCTCTTTGAAGCCTGGTGTCATACATAGTGATACCTCTACAGCTGGACTGGCAGCACAGTGTGCAATGAGGGGATGCTATAGGAGCACCTTTGGGGAGGGTCAGGAATTAGGTATTTCCCATTGGAGTCCTCCCTGCTGAAGGGTGTAGAACTGGGCAGCATCCAGGGGAAGGGATTATGAAGGATTTATGCATTTACCATGTCCTGCAACAAGCTCTGTTGTTTTACAAGTCCTAGATCCCCATCCAGAACGAGTGTAACCATGTCACCCAGTAGTTAGCCCAATTCTGGCATGGACACGTGGTGTCCTGTTGGAGAGCTAGGGTGTGTACACACGTCCTAACTTTCTGACAGTTAAGCCGACTTAACTTTTTCAAGTCAACTTAACTGTTGGAGCATACACATGTATGTGGAGCAGAGTAGGACTTAAATGTAGGCACAAGCTAATACACCTTTGAGGCGTACTATCTTGAGTCGCATTAGTTAAGTTGACTTAGCTCACAAGATGGCTGTCACCATATCTAGGAGTTGTACGTGTGTATGCTCTGACATGACTTAACGTAAGTCGACTTAGTTAAGTCAACTTAGTATGTGTGTATGCACTCCTAGAGTGTCTGAAGTAGCACACCATGCTTGAGGGTAGGCAATAAAGGCAGAAGCATCATGCTCAAGCGGTGCAGGGGGTGACAGCAGCAACTTCCTGAATGTACCAGAGAGGTGGCATGTACAGGAGTCAAGCAGGTAAAAGGATGCAGATGAATAAAGGGCCTTTCCATCCACTATCCGAGCACAGGGGGAAGTTCTAGGACTCGTCACAGAGCGCGGTCACATATATACATTTGGAACCATTTCAAAATGGCAGCAGCTGGCTAGTGGTTACCTGTGGATGAGCTGGGAATGAAACAAATGGAGCAAAACTGCTTCAACTTGAACACTGGACATAACAGTTGCCACCCTTTTGAAACGGCTCCAACTGTACATGTGTCCATATCCAAAGGTGAAACCTACCATCTGTCACAACTGCACTTAATGTGCAGTTTTATGAGTGTTTGAACCTTTAGACTCCTGGCAGGATACTTCCCACATATATGTTAACTTTGGGCATGTCTATATGTGCATTTAGGCATGCCTAAATTTAATGAGCATTAAGGAGATTTAGCCTCATGACTACACATGCACACATTAAAGCGCATTAAGGCTGTATGTGCAGACTGACATGGCACTAAAGTTAGTCCCAAGTCTGTCCATACACAGTGCTAATGCGCTTTAACGTGGCTACGTGTGCATAGTTTCATAGTTTCATAGTAGCTAGAGTCGGAAGGGACCTAGGTAGATCATCTAGTCCGACCCCCTGCCTTGGCAGGAAAGAGCACCGGGGTCAGATGACCCCGGCAAGGTGCTCATATAACTTCCTTTTAAAAATCCCCAGGCTAGGAGCCTGCACCACTTCCCCTGGAAGCCGGTTCCAGGCCCTAGCCGCCCTGACTGTGAAGTAGCGCCTCCTAATATCTAATGTAAACTTACCCTCCGCCAGCTTGTGACCGTTATTCCTGGTCACTCCTGGCAGCGCACGGGGGAACAGGGACTCCCCCAATACCTGCTGATCATACGAGTGGCCTCCTCTGGACTCTTTCCATATCGTCCACGTCCCTCTTGAAGTGTGGCGCCCAGAACTGGACGCAGTACTCCAGCTGCGGCCTGACCAGTGCCGCATAGAGGGGGAGGATCACCTCCCTGGACCTGCTCGAGATGCATCTGTGGATGCATGACAGGGTACGGTTGGCCTTCTTGACTGCCTCCCCACACTGCCGGCCCATGTTCATCGTGGAGTCAATGACGACTCCAAGATCCTTTTCCGTCTCCGTGCTGGCAAGAGGGGAGTTCCCCAACCTGTAAGTGTGGTGCCGGTTCTTCCTCCCCATGTGCAACACCTTGCGCTTATCAGTGTTAAACCCCATCCTATTCTCATCCACCCACCGTTGCAACCTGTCAAGGTCAGCTTGTAGCCTATTGCACCCTTCTAGTGCACCCACATCCCCCCACATCTTAGTGTCATCAGCAAACTTGAACAGGGTGCTTTCTACCCCCTCATCCAAGTCACTGATGAAGATGTTGAACAGTGCGGGCCCGAGGACCGAGCCCTGGGGGACCCCACTGCCCACGTCCCTCCAGGTTGAGAAGAACCCATCCACTACCACCCTCTGGGTGCGGCCCTCCAACCAGTTGGCCACCCATTTCACCGTGTGGGCATCGACACCACAGTCTCCCAGCTTTTTGATGAGGACACGGTGAGAGACAGTGTCGAAAGCCTTCCGGAAGTCCAGAAAGACTACATCCACAGCAACCCCTGCGTCTAATGATTTGGTGACCTGATCGTAAAAGGCCACCAGGTTGGTCTGACAAGACCTGCCACTGATGAACCCATGTTGGTTGCCCCTGAGCATGCATTCCCCCGCAAGGCCCTCCTGGATGTGTGCCAGGAGAATTTTTTCAAAGAGCTTACCCGGGATTGAGGTCAGACTAACTGGCCTGTAATTTCCCGGGTCCTCTTTTTTTCCCTTTTTGAAGATAGGGACCACATTGGCCCTCTTCCAGTCCTCCGGCACCTCACCAGAGCACCACGAGTGCTCACAGAGCCGCGCCAGGGGTCCCGCAATGACCTCGGCCAGTTCCTGTAGAGCCCTAGGGTGAAGATCGTCCGGACCAGCGGACTTGAACACGTCCAGCCTCTCCAGAAGTACCCTAACTAACTCCTCGCTAACCCCTGGCCCAGGCGTGTCTCTCCCGGGGCCCGAGGGGGGCCCAGCAGGGAGGTGGCTGAACTGGTCCCTACTTAGGAAGACAGAGGCAAAGAAATCGTTAAATATGTTAGCTTTATCATCTGGCGTGATGACTAAGTTGCCCATCGTGTCCTGCAGGGGCCCCACATTACCCGGGACCCTCTTTTTACCCCCTATGTATTTGAAGAAGGACTTCTTATTGTCCTTAATCCGGGAAGCTAGTCCTATCTCCAACTCTGCCTTGGCCCTCCTGACTGCCCCCCTACATCCTTGGGCGACTGTAACATAGTCCTTCTTGGTGATGACCCCATCTCTCCATTGGGTATATGCCTCCCTTTTAGCAAGGAGACATTCCCGGATGCTCTTAGTGAGCCATGGGGGTTTATGTGCCCTCCTGCTCCCTTTGACCCTTGTTGGGATTACCTCCCTTTAGGCATGGAGGATCGTCTCCTTAAGGAGCAACCACTCCCCTTCGACATCTGATTCCCTTCCCCTCTGGGTCCTCAGCGCTTCCCCAACGATCCTCCTTAGCTTGTTGAAGTCAGCCCTCCTAAAGTCTAGGGCTGTTGCCTTGCTGCAGCCCTTTGCCACCTTACGCTGGATGGTGAATTAATGTGCTTAAGTTGTTTGTGCCTGAATTGGAAATCTGCTTTTGCAGGTATCAGATTTAGAGCGAATCACTATTTTTAAGGTGCATTAAGGGCGTGCATGTGTAGACATGCACGCCCTTAATGTACCTTAAATGGGGCTAAAGCATCTTAAATTGCCATGTGTAGACACACCCTTTGAATCCTATTGAATTCCTGTAAAAAGATGACATTTGATTTCTGCACAGGAAGTACTTTCCTGCCCCAGGACTGTGAGAAGTGGACAGGGGCAAAGAGACAACTGGGATGTTACATCAAGTTGGTGTAAAAATATATCCAATATACAGATGGAGAAACTGAGACACATCGAGGGAGGGGGCATGCACCAAATTGCACCGGACCAGCCGGTGGCAGAACCATGATTAGGATGCGAGTGTCCTGACTCTTGCCCTGAGCTTCTGATCAAAGGTTGAAATCCACTTTCTTACTTTTGAACAGCTATACGGATGATGGAACAACTTTCATTGCAAATGAAGCCCAATACATCATCTGAAGAGAACTTTAAAGTGACCAGGAAGAAAATCCTTGACATTAAGGAAATAACATTTCACTTCGTGCTCTTTTAATTTCATCCATCTCCCCTGAAGTCAGAGGTTTCCTGGCAGAACACAGAGTATGAAAGGGGGCGGGGGACTTGGGTATTGCATCCAGTTAGTTTCTTACCCTTAGAAGCCTTCATGACTTTGGGGGAAAGGAAAAAAAAAAAAAAGATTTTTTTTTTGAAAGAAGAGCTGAAAAAGACATCAAAACAGATCAAAGAAACTCATGGAAGTGGGGAAAAAAAAACAGAGAGAGGAAGAAAAAAAAAAAAGAAGGAAAAGCTCCTGCAGTAACATTGGATGAAAATTAAGCTTCTCAGATCTGTTTAAAAGATATTCTGTTTGATCTTTTATATCTTCTGCTCTGATTATCCAGGTTCCTTTTGATGTTGCTGAGCCCTATAGAACTGATATGTAAAAATACACATACATATGTATTAACGCAGAGGGTGCACGCGTACGCACGCTCATGCACGCATGTGCTCGCCGCCGATGAATGGGAGGTCATTCATTAACCAACGGAGAGGGGACTTCACGTGGCATGGGTTCCCTCGCTCGGGCTCTGTGTTGGGAGGCTAGCTAAACTTGGACAGCACTTGTGTTGCTGCTTAACAAGAGCCCCCATGCAAGAGCAAAGAGATGAGTTCGCGATGTGCCACAAAAGGTTAAAAAGGTGTTCATATCGGAAAGTGGAAGTGTTTAATGTTTCATGAGTAAAGATCTCTCTTCCCCCACCCTCCCATCTGCATCATCCGTGTCTCATAGCTCTTACCCCTCCAGAGCCTGGGGCTCCTACAGCCAGTCATGACAACCAACGTCCTCTATAACCCCCCAGAACAAGCTGGGCACTCAAGAAATGACATAAAGCTTACTTGGCGATACCCACGGCTGAGTTCAACCTCCTAATGCTACCTTCTCCAGCAGAGATGGCTGGCTTGCGTGGTGCTTTTATACACGGACACTCGGAGAGTAGGAAATGGACTCTGCTAACACCTCATTTACAATAGGCCATTACATAGCCAGTGGTTTCTATTAACCATGACCAGATTCAACTGTCTGGTAGCATCTATCTATGTCTCTCCCTCTCCCCCCCACGCCCAGTCTGTCCCAGAGTAGTCGTAAATAATTTTAACACACAAATGCCATTGCTTCCAACACTACAGTTGAAGATTCATTTTCTATCAAGGCTCCTATCCAAATTGTGTCTCCAAACAATCCATCACGGCACCCAATCTCTACTAAATGACGATGTTTTGCCTGGGGTACATTTGCCTTTAAAAAAACAAAACAAAAAACAAAACAAAACAAAACAAAAACTTTCATGGAAATTTGCAAGTATGAACTGGGATTAAATGCTTCTCTTCCTCCAAGCAAATATGGCTTCTGGTGGGTTAAGTCTGTGACCATCTCGGACATCCTAGCTAAGGGGAGCAGTCTGTAGAAAAGCCTGTTCTGAGGGCCCTGGGTGTCAATGGAAAGGCTCCGCTGGGCTTTGGTGAAATTTGGATTTAGTGGCAGTAGTGGGCAGTGATCTCGATCAAGGCCCCATGGTCTCAGGTGCTGTGTGTACACAACAGCCGGGGAGGTAGCTTCCTAGTCAGGGCAGCTGGAAACTGCTGATCAGACTAGAGGTCTCACTAAGGGTGAGTCAAGCCACATGCTTACACTCTTCCTCTAAAGCATCTGCGACTGGCCTCTGCTGGAGAGGGGCTACTAGACTAGATAGACCCTTGGTCTGACCCAGCATGGCAGTTCCTATATTCTTCTGGGACAAATAAATCATGGATTCATAGATATTAGGGCTGGAAGGGACCTCGAACAATCATCAAGTCCAGCCCCCTGCCCCGGGGCAGGAAGTCAGCTGGGGTCATACGATCCCAGCAAGATAGATAAAGGCAGATCATGAGCCAGAGACCTCACAATGCACATGCCAAGTAAGGCACAACTGGTGGACTAAACAGACAAGCCCAGGGGGATAAGAGATAGCCATAAAAATAGATGGTCTAACCCAGCGGGTCTCAACTTTTTGCACCTTCTGTCAAACCCCCTGGACCCACCACGATAAAAACCAAACCTCACTTTTTTTCCCTCCGAGAAGTGCATTTTTACATTGACATGCATTTCAGGATTATATTAAGCACGGATGGAAATTTTTAAGGACATTAAAAGTCCTGCCTACATGACTTCTGCGTCCCACTGGCTGAGAAACGCCGGTCTAACCAATGCCACAGCACTGGGAGTTGCAGGCATCATATCATAAGCACCTTTTCCTCAGTCCTTTCTATCAGACAGCCCCTGTTTCTGTTGAGATTCATTTGGGTCTCAGACCTGCCCCTAATCAGTTGTATTATCTCTTCTAAAGCATGCTGCAAATGTTGGGAAGGAGTCCTGAGGGGGGGTGTGCGAATAGAAAACACTCATTTCCCAGGAAGAATAGGAAAGTGGGACAGCCTTTCTAAAGAGGAAATGATGCGAAGGGGAGACAGCAGTAGGAAGCAGGGTTTAAGGATGAGCAGAGCGTGGTGTGCACCAAACAATGGTTTTTTTACCAGTGTTCAGTGTGGACAGAGGGGGCTGAGTGGATGAGATGGGTTTCATGCCTGTGTTTTCTAGCTGGCTCTGACAGGGTGCAGATGCCTTCAGTGCATGAGCGCGTGTCCCGCTGCAGTCATGACTCACGGTGGAGCTACATGAGATAGCGCCAAGCTTGGGTCCTGGTGGCAATCTCACTGCAGCAGCGCAGAGCTCAGCACAGGCTGCAAAACCTGGCCTGTTTTAGGCCATGCTGAGGTCTGTCTTGCCAGTACTTAGTGTAAAGCTGGGTTGGATATCTCTACCCTACCCTGCAATCGTTGCTATGACTGAGTGTAGACATACCCGAGCGGCTTTTGAAATGCCTTGCTGCAGGATTTGGTATCTTAAAGAGTCACCAACTGGGATGGTTTGCCTTAGGCAGGGGGTTGGACCAGGTGAACTCCCGAGGGCCCTTCCAGCCGTAACTTTGACTATTCCTAGATTTATGCTTCTAGTCCTTGCTCCATGCTTGCATCCACCCTTAATTTGAAGGCACTGCTTAAATACATGCTCAAGCCCAGTACGGTTGAAACACCTGGGCAAAGCTCAGGTCATATTCAAGTTATTTTCTGCACCAGGTCCAAGCCTTGTTCGACCACTAACTCCCCCGAGGACCCGGACAATTGATTTTCTTTGCCCGTGTTTTACCCTCTGCAAAACAGCAGTACCGTGTCTTGTGGTGCGATCGCGTTGAATAACAGCAGATCCTCAGCCCGAACAAGGCCAGACACGTATTTAATTTTTGTGATTTATATGCCCCCTTCCCCAAAAAGGGGCTTTGGGCAGCTTACAGCAAGAGAACAGAACAACTTACAGGTCACCTAGAATAGCAAAAGAAAGCAGAGACCTGCTGAACAACATCTCGGCCAATGTTGGTTGCTAAACGCATGCCCAAAGAGGAACGCCTTGCAGAGGTTATGAAAGGTGTCCAGGCTCAGGCTGAAGCGGGAGGGAGCTCCAGAGCTGAGGAGCAATTACTGAGAATGACCTGGTGGACTTGGCATAGTGATGATGCTTTTCGGGGGTTGCGTTTGGCTGACCTTTGGGATTGCAGTGGGGCATAAGGGAGACAGCAGTCCCTTAGCTGCATAGGATCCACACCATTAGGGCCTTACCGATCAAACCCAGCACCTGAATTTGTGTCTGGAAAGCTACTGGGAGCCCACGAACACACTGGAGAAGCAGAATTATATTAACACTTGGCAGATTATAACAGCCCCACCCGTACAACTTCAACGGGCCCCTTTTATCAAAGTCCCCGAATACCTCACTCTTTTTAATGGGTTTGTCTTTGCCACGCTCCCGTGACCGATAGGGAAAGCAGTACGATTTTCATTTTACAGAGGCTTGGAGAACAAGGGATTTGACTAAGGTCCCTCCGGCCGCTTGTAGCAGAGGAGGGATTTGGATGCAGACCCTCTGGGCGCTACGCACCCCATCTCTCACACGACCCTTCGCTACATGCCACCATCCCACCCCAAGAGCCGCGCGGGTAACAAATCTCCTTGTGCATTCTGGTCCAGGCACGCGTGTGTGTTTTACTACAATTCGAGTAGGGGAAAACGCTTGTAATTGTTACAAATGTCAGGAGAGGAACGCAGCACGGCCGGGGGCAGCTTATGCAGTCCTTTTTTTTCTTTTTCTTCCAGAGCTTCAGCGCCTGCTCTCCGCTCTTTCGGCCCGTGGGCACCGATGGTCTGACTTCACCTCGCTGGCTGCGACACTGTATTTATTTCTCCTTTCTCTCTCTCTCATCCCCACTCCCCCGCCCCTCACTTTTCTGATGTTTCCCATGCAGCTCTATAGCGCCTTGTAGCCCACCATTTCCAGCCCTCCCCTTCCTCCAAGCTGGCACATTTAAAAAACAAAACCCCGTAAAATTATTTTAGGTTATAGACAGCAATAAGATGATCAAAGGCTTATGCGTAGCCAAGAGCGCGCACACACACGCCGTTCATTGAACTGGGGTGGGTGTGGGGGGATATTTTCCTCATCTTCGTTCAAATGTGTTTTTTAAAAAGAGAGAGAGAGAGAGAGAAATCAATGGAAGTAGATTTTTAATTAAAATAGATGCTGATCCTTCCCGACCCGGACGCTGTTAAATATTTTTTTGTTGTGGCGGCTGTTATCTAATCTGGGATTTTTACCGCTAACTCAATGAGAGGCTGCGGCTTTGATTTCCCTGCCGGAGTGAAAGGAGCAAAGAAAGGCCTGAGGTTGTCAAGAGGAAAGGGCTTTGTTTCGTCTCCAATTGCATTGCTTGCGCAGGTGAGGGTCAAAACGCCAGCTCCAGCGACGGATTGGAAAGCTTAGCCTTGCTGTCTCCTTCTCGCCGTCCTTTTTACAGATGCAAATCCCCACTGCTCAGGCTCAAGAGCGTCTTAGGGAATAAAGCATGCTCTGTGGCAATGCCTTCATGGGAAAGGGTTATGGAGCAGTGTAAGCAAGAGGCCTCACATCCCCCTTTTCTGCAGGAGAAAGGGCCAATTTAGGATGCTGTTGTAACAGCGGAGAAATCCAGATCTTAAAGCGCTCACCCGTCTTCCTAAGCCAGGAGATCAGCATGGCTGCCTGCCTGCCTCCCCACCACCCCGGTGCGGGTGCCCACTACACACATGATCAAAGGGTTGGGAGCTAGCCTTCTCTAATGACTCTCCAAGAGAAACACGTTTTTCCCCAGGGTGGGGAAAAAGGGCTCCTGGTCTGCTAACGACCAAAAGCGCCTGCAGTTTAAGTTTCCTGAAACATAGCCTGAGAGATGAATCCAAAGCTGGTATGAGCCAGTACAACTTCATTGGCTGCAGCAGAACCAGGATGGTTTCCATTCACGAAATATCTAGCTCAAGTATTCTTCTTTGTGCACATGGCCAAGACATAATGCACTCCCTCCCGGGCACCGGGACAGTTTTTCCCCGGTGTTTACCACTGCACACTTGTTCAGGTGCTGTATGGGTGGGTTAGCACGCTCTTTTTAAGCACCGGGCACAGACTGCAGCCGAAAGCAAAATGCAGGCTTTGACGGACCACTGGCCCCACCTGTTATTACCAATGATATCTTCTTATGTGGAAAGGACCTGATGAACACATGAGGGAAGTGCAGTGCAGTGACAGGAATTGGTTAGCACCTTCTCTCAGGATCCTGGGGAAGAGGATCATGCCCCGCACTACTGAGGAAGGCAGAAGGCTTTACAGGCTGAGCCAGTTTGACCTACAAAGATAACTCCTGCCTCACCCCGAACTGGATGATCAGTGTGACCATATGGAGGACGTGCAGCTGCACCTGTCCTTTGGATCACGTTACAGGAGCAACAGTGGGGCCTTTTTTTAAGTCCCTGAAGCAGGTAAGAATACCACCCCCCCATCCTTGATACTTCCTTCCATCTTCTCTGCACTCAGTGGTACCTCCGCTCCTCTACCTGTTACTGCCATTGCCCCCCAGTTGATTTTGAGGAGGTGGGAAGGTGGGGAAGCTGCAGCGTGACTCCTGCCCCGCTCTATCCAGGGTGGAGCTGGGCTCAACCAGGACAGCAGCAGTGGTAGTTTCCCCTCCCTACCACCCTGGGAACAGGCATGGGGAGGGGGAAGCTACCCATCACTGCTGCTGTCACTGGTTGAGCCCAGCTCAATGCATATCCTTCCCGCAGCCTTGGCTGGAGAGAGGCAGGAGTGCTGAGGACAGCAACAGCAGCAGGTGGATCCATAGGTGCAAGCAGAAAGGGTGAGGGAGGGAAGAAGTGGGGAAGAAACATGACCCTGGAGGGAAGGGAGGGCATGCTGAGAGCAGGGGGGATGCTTACCTGATTTGGAGACCTGGATGCTGCTTCCAGGGTGGGGTCAGCCCACCCCCCCTTTACAAAATCCTGGATCCACCTATGGAGAAAGACCCTCCAGCCAGGAACTCCTGAGTTTTCTAAAGATCCATGGGAAAGCCAGTGCATCCCAGACCAAAAAAAAAAGCAAAAAAAGAAATCCCCAACCTTAGCTATAAACAGACCCAATTGCTTCCTTCCACCAGAAGCCAGCTGCCTTCATGAGGGGAGACAGCAAATTCTTCCTGACCCTTGCAAGCCACCATACGGGACTGCCAGACCTCTACCATGTTGCAAGGATCAGATGCACTAGGGCAGGTTCATGCCACGTGTGCAAGCGGAGGCCATAAGCATAAGCAAGGCACCATTTGTCACTTGTGTGGGCAGACAGTTAATTTCCACACATAATCACATTCATTAAGACCCAGTCAGGTGTGCCTTTGGGAGCACGTGTTTGCACATACACACACATCTGCGTTTTGGAGGGGAACGATGGGCCCTTAAAATGCACGGGTATAATATAATAATGCAAAGCAACCCGGCCACTCACACACACCGTGCACACGCATGTCGTACATAGTCTGAAAATAGGTCTTCGAAAAATACTTGTGAAAGATAAAATCCACTTAAAAATGCAATCTCTAACCCTGTTCCAGCTCCTACCTTTATCAAGCGATGAGTAAAGACTTCACACCACTGGAGTGTAAATCCTGTTAATAAATTCTGCTACAGTATCTTTGAAAGTGCGGACCCAATAAAATGTTATACCTGGAGATTAAATTATACCCGGCTTCAGCAGAACAGCAGTGAGCTCCTTTCACTTGATTTGGGCTAGGATAAGGGGTTTTTGGCATTGTTCTACACCTTTCAAAGGGAGCCAGGGAAGGACGCTTTATTCACAGCACCTTGGGAAAGATGCATCTTTCACTACAGCCCCTTAAACCATCCACGTCTGGATGCTATTCTGGGAGTCCTGTGCTCGGTATATGCATCTTTTCTCAATTGTGCTCTATCGATTGATGGCAGAGCAAAGTTTTTGAGTGATAGCTCCACAATGGAAATGCTCCTTCATCTCTACTTTTTTACTCTCTCTGCTTCAGTACAGGGAAAACATTTTAAGCACCGCTGCAATGCCAATCTACCAAACCAGACCCTGCAGTGAAGTCCCGTAGGCAGGGCTGGACCCCTGACCAAATCTTGCTCTCATTGACTGCACGCAGCAGACTCACGGATAAGGAACAGGATCAACTCAGACTCGGTGCATAGGAGCTTGATCTAAACTTCCCACCGCACAGTGAAACATGCAGGCCAGATCCTCAGCCCATGCAAATTCCTCCTCCAGCTCTACTAAAGTCAAGGAGGTGACAGCGATTAACATCGGCCAAAGATCGGCTACCACAAAGCGTAATTTCCCACTATAGTCGCTCTTGATTTGAAGGACGTGTTGTCTCGGGGACCCAGGTCGGCTACTTTATTCCTTGGCCGAGCTCTCAGCCCCATTTTGCTGTCTGTAATGGGAGCTGAACCTGGCTAAGGGACCGTCCAGAGGAGAGGTACCCACCCTGCCTGCTAAAACCTAAGTGGACCCCAAGCTACCTCCCCTTCCCCTCTGTTTTATTGTTTTGGTCTTCATTTCTTTCCAGCCTCTGCCACTGAAACGGGTGCCAACGAAAGACTCAGTTCAGCCCCTGCTGATTTTACTGGAGCTTGAAGTCATCCTAAAAAAGCAGCTATTAAGAAGTGTAGCTCTACCACCCCTATTCTTTTAGTGAGCTTGTTCAATGGCAAAAAGGCAATCAATACACCAAGTTCGCCAAAGCATCTGTCTTCCACCGGGTTTCCTGTCTCTTTTCTGCAGGGAGTAGACTTCATAGACATCATAGACATTTGAGCTGGAAGGGATCTTGGAAGTTCATTGAGTCCAGCCCCCACCCCGGGGAGGAAGTCAGCTGGGGTCATAGTAAACTGGAAACACTCTGGGTTTATTTTTTTTCCCCATATATCCATCAACACACACTCCTTTCCATCAGGAACAAAGCATTTCCCACCCACTTCTCCACCCCCAGGCCCCAACACTTGCGCCCGTTCCCTTGACCCACCCTAACCGCAGCATGTCTTCCCCTTGACCCGTCCCAAATTAGAGATGGTTTTTAGCTCCCGGCACACCTGGAAAAGTGCCTGGCAGGGAGCGAAGGCTTTAGGCTGTTTTTTGCTCCCGTTCAGAGTATGTGTAAAAGGGCGAGATTGGCACGAGCTATTGGACAACGCAAGACGGATGAATGAAGCGTCCCTACCCGAGAACGTTCTCCTTCACATCTCACTTGCAATAACGCCAAGAGCGTCGGTATAATTTTGAAAGGGAGAGTGGATGAGATGTGGAGGTGGGAAGGGCATGAATTATAGCCCTTATATTAATCAGATAGAAAAGCTCTGTCTCCTAGCATTCTTTCATTAGGCAGTGAGACAGGTGCCCTTTGACCTTCAGTATCACTTACTTCTTTGGTAACAACTACCGCTGGCAGATCATCTCTCTTGGAGGCTTCATCCATATTCAGAGAGTTGTCACATCCGACCGGCTCTAAGAAGCTAATCAAGTGGAATTTCCTTCTCCGTTCCTCTTTCTTTTTCTTCCCTTTCCCTACTCGCCTCCCCCTGCCTCCCTCCCATCCCAGCAAGCGCTTCACGGCACGCAGTTCAACCCTTTCCAAACCGCGGGGGCAGACGCGGGAGAACATCTGGGGAAGGTGAGAAGAGAAAATGCTCTCCCCGCCAAAAAGCCAGCACATGAAGGACCTGTCGCTTTTGTTCGATTATGCGGAAGAAGCTGTCCCGCTCCCATTAACGCACGGAAAGGGTTATAGTGACCCCCACTCTGCCTTAAAGCCGAGCGAAAAATTCCTACTTCTTTTTCCTGATGAAACATTAGGGATTCGATAGGTCTTGAGCTCCCCAGAAGCGAGCTTCTTTTCTTCTGCTAATTGTTTGATTTGCAACTCCTGGGAATTTCTCCCCTTCCAATCTCACAGCTCTATCCTCTCTTTTTAATAAGTCCTGCGCTTCCTTACCTCATCAGCCCAGAAGAAGACTTTGCATTAGAAAATTTGTCCGACTTGTATTGGTCCCATAAAAGATGGCACTGCCCCCAAACACTCATCCCCCACCTAATTCCTGGACCATTACTGCTACAACAAAACTTCTTTCATTACATGAAATTTGGGGATAAAAGGGTTTTTCCTTGTTTTCGCTGGCCCAAATCTGCACGCTTTTTGGTTTTATGGGCCTGAATACAACATTTACATTTTCCATGAAAAAGTCGGCATTTTTTTGCATTTTCATTTGCAATGACATTTTTCCATCGGGAGAACTGCTGAGTAGATCTGCTCCTCCTCCCGCTTCAGAACTGGGTTTTCAGGTTCTGAAATGTCCAGCAAACACTGAAACCAGTGAAAGTTGAGAGACTTCACTGGGGATTAACATGAGATTTGGCAGCTGAGCACATATATACCTCTTCTAACTAAATATTGCTTTTGACGAAAGCTGAATTTTGAATGGCAAATGGAAATCCGCCTCTTGTTTCATGAGGGGACAAGAAGCTTTGGAAAATTAGTGAGGAAGCCACTAGTGTCTGTCCTAGTTGGAAAGACTTCTGATAGTCAGGGCAAATATTTAGGGAAGAAGCTAGCTGACATGAATGAATTTCAAGTTGCCAGCTGGAAGAGAGCTGATCGTCAGCCAGATTTCCCACAAAGGCAGGTGAGGGACTAGAAGGCAGGGCTTTTTGCTCTGAAAACACAGGTCTCTGTCACTGGAGTCCGGAAACAAAGTCCAGAACAACTGCAGCAAGTATTTCAGACGTCTGAGAACAATACGATTTGGGGACCGAGAACATTTCCGATGAAAACTATGCAGAACAAAACAGAAAAACTTACCACCAAAATTCAGCATCTTAATTATAGCCCTATCACTGTGTCGCTGATTGAGTCAACTGGGGGGTGGTGGAGGGGGGGGATGCATGCGCCCTGTAGGTAAGCCTTGGCTCCTCTGTACTGAAAGTGATGAATTTACGGACCGGGGAAGGATACTACGATAATTGGAGAGGAAAAGAAAGACACACATACTCTGTCACCAGCACTAAATAACACCACAAGTCTATTTATTTCCACCATCCCCTGCCAGGATTCTCTTTAAAATGTGCGATGCATAATTTACTTCTCGTGCCTTTTCATTCGGGAAGTACAAACTCTTCCACGGGCGTCTTTGGCATTATCGCAATGCCAGTCGCCAGCGCAACCCAGTGTCGGCTGCGGGGCTTGCGGGGCTGTCGAGACGAGGACGCGCTCGGTGGGATTGCTGCTGCTGCTCTCAGCAGCCTCCGTCTTCACGGCGCTATTTTTGGACCTTCCAACTCGCTCTCTCCTGTCTAGCAGTGTCTCGTCTCATGGAGACCGGAGAGCTAAGTTTATTAAAATAAAATTCTGTGGCTTATCACAGAAAATTAACTCTATTTGCATCTGCTGCCTGTCACTTCCAATGCTCGGCGCCTTTTATCACTTAATGCTTCCACTACCTGCCCGTGCCAGCTTTCCAGTGGGCAGCAGTTGTATGCTCAAGTTAGCACCGTTTGCTCTGCGAACTTCCTCCTACCTTTTAACAGGTTGCAGGAGCGTTTCTCTCGGCCAAGAATATTTGTTCATTGGTAAGAGAGCTACAGCCAGGCTGTTGTCTAGAAACACCAGTAACAGCCATTATCTCTCTACTATGTTGAAGTAAAAGCCCTCCGTCTTTATTAATTCATTTTTAGCTGCGGCGTATACCAGGCGAGGCTTGCAAATAAATAAATAAATAAAAACCTGCGGGGAGGAATTAAACCCAACTCCTCCAGCATCAAAACTATAGCGTCCTCTCTTATTTCAGCTGAAGGATTCACTCCAGCGGGTGGTAGCTATCTTTGGCTCTTACAGACCAGACACAACACACTTTTGTTATATAAGCACGGCGCATAGTATGCGTATCGTATTGCCCAGCGCCTCAGATGAGCTTTGCAGGAAACCCCCTTAGCACGATATCACCTGCACATTAAAGGCCAGCTTCTCGTACATCTATTGGGCATCTGAACAGACTAAGGCAATTGCATTGTGTTCAAATCCCTGCGTGTCCATCCTTGTATCTACTGTTGTAGATACAACAGTATCTACATCTCATCCTTACGACTGAGCCACGGCAAGGTGGCGAGAGGAGGAGGACCTCCCCACCTTCGGCATCAAGCGCATTGCAAGGCCTTGAGTAAGGTGGAACAGAACCGAGTGGGGCTGCATGAGTTGACCCGTGCACCGAAGAGGAGAATATGGCCCTAAATCCGTAATCCTATCAACACTTATTGCTTTACTGAGCTTCTCAGATGGAAGGAGCTACACTAGGGCCTGGATCGATACCCACTGACCTCATAAGCCTCAGCATGTGACGGCTTGTGCTTTATCTGCAAAGTATCAATATTATCACATTTTCTTTTCCAACTGCATTCAGAAGCTGGCGGGAATGCCACCTCTCTACCCACCTGGCTACCAAAACAGAGCACGCGGGGACCGCTGCTGTGCAATGCTTCGTGGTCATGGATCAACTGTTATACAAATCAGCTCTGGAGGTGCTGATTGGAAACTGTGTTTTTAAAAGCTTCCTTATTCATGTAATCTTTGCGTCCTTTCGTCAGCGAATTAACATGGCATCAAAGCACCGGCTTTCATGATCTCTGACCCAGAGGCTATTAAAATTGCATTTGAGGTTAACAATGGGGACTGAAAACAAAGATCAAATGAATAATACATAAACAAAGCCCTTCAGTTGGTATCAAAGTAAATATAAATACATTAACCAGCAAAATCCCCCGAATTATAAATTAGATTAAAAAAAGAAAGGCTGTATTAAAAGAAGAAATCCCATGCTTTGATTGGTGGGTGAGCAGCAACTGGCTGCGTACTTATAGTTTCTTGCTGTTGAGACTTAATAATTTCATGTGTTCTCGCAAGATAACACCCGGGTCATGTGATTTCATCAACCAATCAAGCCGCCAGCTTCTAACTTGACACTTGGTAATGAAGTGATATGGTAGGATAGGGCACACGTCATTTTATCTGTTTATAAATGCATTGAGTGGCATTTGGGATGCCTTTTCCCTCTCTGGTTCATTTGCATCACATAAAGAAACCTCTAAATGTTAGAGCTTTCACTTCCCACTAAGGTTTGAGTTTTCCAACAGCATTGCAGGAGACCTGTCTCGGGGTGGCGTGAAAATAATGATGTGTAGTTGTGTGTGCCTGCGTGTGTGTTAGTAGCAGCAAGCGAAAAAGCAACTGAGCTGTCTCTGGCACCGAGGCACACACATGGGCCCCATCAGAGCTGACAGGCCTACCCAACCTGAAATCATCTGAGTGCAGTTTCTGAAATCGTTTGAAAGTGGAGTGTCAGGAAGATGTTTGCATGGCGGATGACATCTCCTCTCGGCATGGTTTAATGACATCCCTCGCTTGTCATCACTCTCTTCATGCTTCACAAATAATAGCAGTGGATGAAATCCTTGGCAAGTGGGAGGTGGGGGCTGGTGGGGGTGGGGGAAGGAGCTGGCAAAGTGCAAATCGCCATGGACAAAGCCGGCTGGAAGAATGCAAAAATATCCAGAATTTAACGTCAAGGAGAACAGAGGGGCGGTGCCAGGTTTCTGGAGCACTTGTTAAATAGGAGATCAGAATTAACCCGAGGGAGGTCGTTCAGCCCATTTGGAGCGGTAGAAAGGACCGCTTTCATGGTCTGCTTTCATATGAAAGAAGGTGCTTATCATCCCCGAATTTAGGTACGTGGCATATGAACGAAAGTGCTTATCATCCCGAATTTAGGTATGTGTCATATGAACGAAGGTGCTTATCATCCCGAATTTAGGTACGTGTCATATGAAGGAAGGTGCTTATCATCCCGAATTTAGGTACATGTCATATGAAGGAAGGTGCTTATCATCCCCGAATTTAGGTACATGTCATATGAAGGAAGGTGCTTATCATCCCCAAATTTAGGTACATGTCATATGAAGGAAGGTGCTTATCATCCCCAAATTTAGGTACGTGTCATATGAACGAAAGTGCTTATCATCCCGAATTTAGGTATGTGTCATATGAACGAAGGTGCTTATCATCCCGAATTTAGGTACGTGTCATATGAACGAAGGTGCTTATCATCCCCGAATTTAGGTACGTGTCATATGAAGGAAGGTGCTTATCATCCCGAATTTAGGTACATGTCATATGAACGAAGGTGCTTATCATCCCCGAATTTAGGTACATGTCATATGAAGGAAGGTGCTTATCATCCCCAAATTTAGGTACGTGTCATATGAACGAAAGTGCTTATCATCCCGAATTTAGGTACATGTCATATGAACGAAGGTGCTTATCATCCCCGAATTTAGGTACATGTCATATGAAGGAAGGTGCTTATCATCCCGAATTTAGGTACGTGTCATATGAACGAAGGTGCTTATCATCCCGAATTTAGGTACGTGTCATATGAACGAAGGTGCTTATCATCCCCGAATTTAGGTACGTGTCATATGAAGGAAGGTGCTTATCATCCCGAATTTAGGTATGTGTCATATGAACGAAGGTGCTTATCATCCCCGAATTTAGGTACATGTCATATGAAGGAAGGTGCTTATCATCCCCAAATTTAGGTATGTGTCATATAAATGAAGGTGCTTATCATCCCTGAATTTAGGTACGTGTCATACGAATGAAGGTGCTTATCATCCCCGAATTTAGGTACGTGTCATACGAACGAAGGTGCTTATCATGCCCAAATTTAGGTATGTGTGTGTGTTGGTTTGGGGTTGTTGGCTTTCAGCCGTTGCGGGTCTGAATCTACTGGAGATGTCTTGGTTTACATCTACTGGGGAGACCAGCTGTACAAACGAGATCAGCAGGTCAAGTATCTTGGGTTTTTAGGGTGAGAGGCATTGGGTTGAGTCGGAAGGGTAGGACTTTTGAAGTCCCAAACCAGATCGAATACTTGATGCAGAAGGGGAGCGTGAGGGTTAAGTAATGAACATGTCCAACGCAGGCACTCTGCCCCTGGTGCTGCAGCTAATGCAGCTTTGCGGGTGTCTCAGAAACGTGCTGTATAATAAAACAATAATTCATAATCACGGGGTAAACTCTGATCCTTTAATGAATCTCTCGTCTGGCGAAACTACCAGTTCAATCAGCAGGAAGTTTGCCAGCGTGAGAACTGAAGCGAAAGAAGTGAACAGTCACTGAAGGATCTAGCCTGATATTAGTCTTATTAATCGCACAGGTTATTTGTCTGCAAAGACCCTTCTCTCTTTGACAAATAGACAGATCCACTTCTCATGTGAACAGAGCTTAATTTCATGCGGTACATATTGGACCAAACTTATCTCTGTCGTAAATCCACCGCATTATTTCAAGCTAAGCAGGGAGGCATTTGGCCTGCTGTTTCTGGCCACGTGTGCACGCGCGCACACACACACACACACACACACACACAGAGCACATCTGGGGAAATAACTCAAGTCCACTTCCGTCTACCCCCGGGCTTGGCAATAGGCCAGAGGATGCGCAGCGGTTACAGTCCTCTAAGGAAGAAAGGCCTTTCCCAGAGGGCACGAGAAGGCATTTGTGACTTCGGTAGCGATGACTGACACGGTGGTAGACTCGGAGGCTTACACGCGCTCCGCCAGCCCTCGGGGAGTGTATTTACAAATTAAACGAAAGAGACAACAGATGCTTTCACATTACTTCACAAGAAGCTGAATGACAAGGTCAAGGATGAGGAAGGGAAGAAAAGAGCTTTATCAAAAGGAAGGAGTACCTTAGTGGCCAGGATTATCTGACGTGGGCACATAGGAAAGGCACCGAGGGAGTTCCTGCATGGTGAGAATGACTGTCCTTCAGATCAGCCATAAAACTAGTGTCCCTTCTGCTTGTCCCTGCTGGCTTTCCAGCTGGAAGATAAAACATCCCTGGGCATTTTGCAAAAGGACTCAGCCCCATTGTTCCAGCGACTTTTCCCTAACTCGATACAGCGGCTTCTCACGTTCAAGGAGGTCCATAGGTGGAAATTTAGCATATAGTGATTAGCACATGTCCTAACTCAGCCTCTGCCCTTCCAGGTTTTAGTCTTTATGCAGAGCTGCAAGAGATACTGAAGAAAGGAGCTGAAGTGATGTGAGTACTATTAGTGCTCTATGTTTAATGCAAAGTGTTACCGCACCTCGGCGGTGTTTTGTCAAGCTAACCTGGCTTGAAGCTGAGGTGGTTTTCAGCACGATGACGGGGGTCTTGAGCAAGGAAATATTATCCTCTAGTGTCTGCTGTCCAACATGTAAGAGTAATTTCAGGACCTTGAAAGTCAGTTCAAGTTGGCTGCAAACCTAGGCTTGAATTTGCTCAGGGCTTGACCAGAGCGCCTCGTAGATAATGGGGTCCACAAGTGGACCCTGGGCCATATGGAGATCTACATCTTACAAACAGACTGACCTACTATGCACCAGATCCTGTTGCACCTATCTGGCCCCAATTTAGGCATTAAAGCACCTATGTGTGATTCCCAACCCATTCCACTTGAGTCCCTGGAAACACGTCTACTTTGGTCATGTGTCTTAAGAAACTAAGAAACATCCTTTCTGACTCAGAAGATGCCCCCATATCTACTATATTCAATACCTACTGATGGACCTGCCCTCCAATAATTGATCCATTCCCCTTTTGAATTGGGTTAAACGTCCAGGCCCTGCAACATGTTGTGGCCATGAGCTCAACCTAGGTGCGTGTTGTGGGGGAAAAAAACAACAACTTCCTCTTGTGAGTTTTAAACTTGGCAACTAATAGTTTCCAGTTTTCTCCCCTAGCTCTAGACTTGCAAGAGACTGTAAATAATATATCCCTTTCCTCTGCACCATTTCATATTTTGTTAACCTCTATCATGTCCCCCTATCAAGCATCTCTTTTCCTTAGCCTGGATCTTCACCTTAGCCTTAAGACTAAGTCACGCAGCAGGAGCAGGAATAGCCTTTTGTGTTAATGGTTTATCAGTCTCTCGAGCAAGATGAAATTAGGATGGCAGCTAGATGTCTAGATACCACTTAGATGAGGTAGAAAGGGAACCAGCCCTGAAGATGACGTGCAATGCTGCAGAATGGCCGGTGTATGTAGGAGGGAAGGGAATTAGCAAACTTTGAGACAATCTACACGGAGCCAAGGCAGGACATCTGCTGCATCCCCACAAAAGTTTGCCCATCTTGCACACATCAGAACAAAGTACATTTGGTAAATCTGAGATCACAGGTGTATATATTGCCTGTCTTTCTGAGATACTTCAATGCCCTTTATTAATGACATCCGATCTATCTCCACACGCATGCGCTGCACAGTGCAGTTAAGAAGAATACAGCACACAACTAACACGGCAGGGGGAAGTTTAGGAAGACAATATACAGGGGCAAAGTCTAGGATGTCACGGGAGGTTTGGGAGCAGCGACCGGCACTGCAAGGGTGGCTGCACCCCTGCCTCCAGCTTCCTCCTCCCGCACCGTTGTGGGCAAACTGTGCCATGGGAACCTCTGGAGATTTTTTCTTTATGTCCCTGAAGCTGGCAAGAAACCCACCCCCTTCCCCTTGGTGCTCAGAGGTCTGCTCCCTTCCCCTTTGATTGCAAAGTCCCCTTTGGCAAATACACAACCTTTATTCAGACCTCACCCCCAATGCCGATTTAATGTGGGTACCTAAATGTTGCATTTGCGCCTCTACCTGGATGACAAATGCCACGGTATCTTGAATGACCACAGACAGATTGTTTTGTGTCTCACGGAAAAGATAACGGGGAAAAGGAAACGCTGAGGATGGCAGGCAGCGAGGATGAGAAGATCTTGGGGTTTTTTTTTCCTCTCAGTCCCTGTGCTTTTCCTTCCTTGAGACAAAGGCTTATATAATGGGATATTTCTCAGCAAGAAAATGAGCCCAGTGTAATGGAAGAGAACGGCTGCTCGCCAGGCAGGGAGGGCCACGGGGAGAGCCCCTCCTGCACATAAGATCCGTTCCGGCACTAATGAATTTCTCAGCAGCTGATTATGGACTCAAAGCTCCTTGTGTTCCTCCTCAATGGGCCTCCATATCACGCTGGTGTGCGTTAAAGGGGCGTACTCATCTTTGTTGATACAGATTAGGATTAAAACACACAAGAGGAGGTGGGGAGAAAGAAGGGCCTTCAAGTTCCCACCTGTATCTTCTCATCATTGAAGCTTACTTTAATAAACCCAGAAAACATATGCAGGTGCCTGGTGGAGAAACACTTTGCCAGAAGAGCATCTGCCTAAAAGCTGCCAAATGTTCAAGATGTTTATGAACTAGGGAAACTCTCTCCTTCCCTTCCTCCTCCCTCATCCCCACCTGTTTCCTGGCTTCCCTATTAACTAAGGACTGAACACTTCAATGAGAAGCTCATGCAGATGAAGCTAAAGGGCATGATGCTGCTCAATACGTGCTTTTACATCGCTGAGTCTAGCAGTGTTCCTATTTATTTGTGCTGGGGCGAGACAAGCAGCAGGCCCTTGTCTATTGTATATGTGTCTCCATCTTGCTTTTCTTACCGGAAAGGAATTATACTAGACTAGACCAAGCCTTTAAGAGCTCAGGTGTGGTGGTTACGGGCATGGCCAAACAGCAGTAGAATAGAATAGCCCTGAGTACGAGGCATTGTAAAACACTCATCCAAAGCCCACTTCCTCCAGAGCTACCTATAAGCAGTGCCATGCTAGGCCAGACCACAGGCCCAGACAGTCCAATCTTTTTGTCTGTCCCAGAGAGGTGATGCTAAGAGAAAGAGAACTAGGAAGATCTTATCCAGACTGATTGTATAGCTGCCAGCAGTTAGAGGCTGCACCCCAAACTCAAGTTTAATGCCCACTGATGGGCGTATCCTGCATGAATTTGTGCAGACCTCTTTTGAATCAAATGAAATCATCGGTCTCTGTAACACCTTGCGGCAGGGAGTTCCACCAGTTAACAACACTCAGCACACAAAAGATTTGAAACCTGCAATGCACCAATTTCAACAGATGTTCCTTGGTTCCTTAGTCAACGCTAGAACTCGGGAACATCTGATGAAATTAGTGGGTAATTTAGTGGGAAATTAGTGGGTAGTAGACAGTAAATAGTAAACCCCTATTTCCACTCTCCACACCATACATGATTTTATAGACCTCTATCATAGTCCCCTGTCATCTTTTCTTCTATCCTTAGCTTCTCCCGCCCATCCTCATTGCCCTTTTCTGTGCTTGTGGTCTTTTCCATGTCCCTCACTATTCAGTGTAGTTATCTCTTTCCAAAAGGGGCATGAGCCACAGCTGGACCCACTGCTAGTTTGCTAGACAGCATACCTCGACCCACTTCTTACTGCATCCATGCCAACTACTTGCAACACGAACCCCATGGAGAATTAGCTGAGTAGGTCTCCTGTGCCTCGGTGAATCTGGGCATTGGCAGGATCCTATTGCTCTACATAGCCACGCTGGATGAGACAGCAGTCTCTCCAGTAAGTTGATATATCATGTTACTATGTGTTCCTTATTTTGCCTCTCTCCAACTCTTCCATTCCCTGGGAATTAAAAAAAAAATCTTTTCATTTACATGTACAATAAATACCTGCATACATAAACAAAATAAAATCCCAGAACTGAAAGATTACTTATCAAAGTTGTGAACATATGTTGCTTAAGCAAAAACAAAGAACACAACAAAACAAAAAACAAAAAAGTAAGTGTAATTGGCTGATAAAGAAAAAGTCCCACAAAGGGCTGTTCTTTCCAATCATTCGGCATGTCTCCTGTAATTTCCTCAGAGATTGTGGAATGATTTTCCAGATGTCTCTGTTCTTTCCAGGTGGTATGTTCAACATGATTTGGACTGCTGCCAGAGTATTGCTTCTTCTTCCTGTGTATGTACATGCATTAGTGTGTGTATATATATTAATATACAGACAAGCATGTGCATGGACATGCATCCATGGACACACACATGCATGTACATACAGACCCAAAAGTAGGGCTGGGAGGTCTAGTCTAGTCTAGGTCTAATCTAACCCCTGGCTCACGGTAGGATCATCCCTGTCTAAACCATCCTATACAAGCATTTGTTTAATCTGTTCTTAAAACTGCATGAGGAACAATGCCCCAAGGTATCACAAACAACCCAGCTTGCCAAAGGTAAAGTTGGGGGATGAAGGGAACTATCAATGTCTGGCCACTGCAGGACACAATCAAGAGATCCAAGGAAGAGGGCATGTGTGTGTGTGTGTGTGTGGGGGGGGGGGGGGGTGGGTGGGTGGGTATGTGGGTATGTGGGTGGGTGCATGCACATGCATGCACATATATAGGGATATTTCCCTGAAAACAAAACCCAACATCCTGTTTGTCAGAACAACTCCAGAGAAGAGTGTATGGGTTTTTTTTAGATCTATAGTTTATAGCTGTGTTGGTCTAAAAAGCAGAAGCAGACCAAATTCTTGTACAAGAGGCAATATCTTTCATTAGACCAACTAAACAGTAGCAAAAAATGTTTTTCCTTGCAAGTTTTTGGGTCCAAGCAGCCTTCTTTAGATCTGAAGAAGGGTGTTTGGACCCAAAGGCTTGCAAAGAAAGCAATTGTTTTGCTACTATTTAGTTGGTTTAATAAAAGATAATGCCTCCAGCCTGAGAGTTGTGTCTGCTTTTTTGTAGATATTTACTTACCTCTAAATAGGCTGTCATGATTCCAGCACTCACACAAAGCAGCTATGTTCTCTACCCATTGAGAGGAAAATCCAAAGGTGGTTATTACTATGGGATCCTAACAGAAGTGTAACTGGGGAGAAGCAGGAGTGAGTGGGGCACCAGCTTTGGGTGCTGAATTAGAGGGGGCACCAGTATGGCCCCCTCCCTCCCCAGGAACACTTACTGCAGCAGGGGCAACCCTGTGCCAGCTATCTGGAGAAGTCAGGTGGGCATAGGTCCATGCCCAGTTGTGAAGGGTTGGAATGATGCTTCCCCCTCCCCGCCCCGGAGGCACAGCCCTGCACCTGGAAGGAAGAGGGAATGAATCGGATACCAGGAGGAGCTGCCAGGCACCCTGAATCACTGCCTGTCTCCCAGAGGCACCAGCCCAAGCCTGAGCTGCTGTAACAGCAGCCTCAGCAGTAGCAGCTGCCACTGGAGTGCGGTGAGTCGGGCAGGTAAGACTCCTCTCCCGCTTCCCTGGCCGGCATAAACCCTCCCCGACTCCCCACCTCTGTCTGGGTGCTGAAAGAGCTGGCTTTCTGAGTATGCAAGGGGTAAAGCTAATGGCACAGCTCTCCCCTCTCCATTTTGAGAGACATCATTTGTGTTTGAGAGTTACTGATGTTCTATGCAGACCTTATGCCTCTCACTTGCCCATTTTTATTGTTGAAACTTATTGACAGCAGACATGAAGAATCACTGAACTGAAGCTAAGGAAAAGTGATTTATGTTTGAGGCAGGAAACCAAGAGCCAGTTTAAGGTTTTCTACATGAATAATTTGTGTGTGTCCCTCATTTTTGATCTTGCTCACATGCTGAGCCCCATATTTGGGCTTTGGTGAGATGAGGGGCCTGAAAACAGTTCTAAGGACTTTCACTCTGAAGATAAACAAAAGTTTGGGAGAGGACCAGAAGAGCATCTGTCAATATTCAGTACCTAACCATTCAGGGCAGGGAGATTTGCTTATTTTCCCCTGGAAGAGCTTTTTTCCTGAGAATCATTAACTGTTTTCTGCATGACGTTGGACATCTTCAATTCCAATTGTCTATTATGGGAGTTGCTGGCACTCAGTGACAAAGAGGAAGCCTGATCCCACTCACTACTCTGCATGGTCAAATCTTCCTTCTGGAGAAGAGCCAATCTGAATGATCACATCATTAAGTATTTCTAAAAGACCAGCTTCACACGTTGACTGAGATCCTAATTATTCCTCTGCATCTATTGTTTGTCTCCTACAGTGTGAATGAGAAATGCCATTAATTCGGAATCAGCTAGAGACTCTTCATTGAGATATCGATGATATTGAGATGGCCAGTGTTGTCAATAGTCCCCAACTAAATGGTTGGATGTAGCATTTACTGGCAAATGCCATGGGTGGCCTACTTAGCGTCAATGACAAAGATACTTCCTTGGTGGGAAGACTGAATAAATCAAGACTCATTGACAGCTCAGTCCACAGGTTCAGCCTTAACTTTCATAGGAACAAGACTGGGTTGTAAGTTTGGAGGATGTGGGAGGAGAGAAGTTTTCCCTTGTGTTAGTGTAGATGCTCCATCTAAAAGTTTGCAGGGACCATAAGTCAAGCATGAGCAAGGGTCTTGGCCCTACGATATTCCAGCTCCATATTTAGCTGTTGCAGTTCCCCAGGCAGAATTCCCATGTACATGGTTTTATCATTATCACTTGTGTTCCTCAGCAGACGTCCTTCCATTTAATGGATAAAATTTGCTAGCAGAAAATGGCTTAATGTTTTTTGAAGAGACATCCCTATTTTCAGCAGCTGACTGGAAAAAAAAAACACCCTGTAACATCTGGTCAAGTCAAGAAGACTTTGTTCTCACTGCAAACTTTTATCACCTGGAAAATCCATCATCTATTTGCAATGCCTGGACAGCTTTCAGCAAAAAGATGTGGCTTGCTGTAAAAAACAGTGACCAATTCTCAAATAGAAACCTAGAAATTCAGGGTGAAAAGCTCTTTTTATCCATCATGAGAGTTTGGAGATTTAATTTTTTTTTTTTTTTTTTGCATCCTGAATTGCCAAAGGTGCCAAAAGTTCAAAATACTAAACTTGTTGGAAAACTGGTAATTAAAAGCAATTTGGAGGAAGCTGTTTTGAAAGATTTTTGCTTTGATTTTTAAGCCCGTTTTATATTTAACTTTTTTTTTTGTGGAAAGTATTTGCTATTACCAGCAAGAAATGAACTCTTTCTTTTCTTTTTTTTAATGGATGTTGAAACAGGAGGCTTGACAATTTTATTGTAATTTTTTCTTTCAATTTTTTTTTTTTATATATTTTGGGAAACTCACAGAAACTGCTGAGTTTCAGTTTTGACAGACTGACTTTTTTGTTCAAAAAAAAGTTTTCAGGAGGAAACCACTAACAAACTCTGATCTTATCCCATCTAATCCATTCCTCCATGAATGCAGAATTATCCCCTGTGGAATACATCAACATCACACCAACCATTAAAACTCACCAAATTTAGCTCAAAAAATCTCGTTTTTCATTTGCATCAAGACTTGTTTCCCAGGCATTTGTGCTACTTAGGTTCTAATTCTGGTTAGTGTCCATCTCGGAGAGAGTCACCCACAATACAAGATTGACACTAACTTTTTGGATGCAGGAATCAGCTGCAAATTACTTTTCGAAAGTAATTTGAAAAGCACTGACTGTCTGATAGATTCAGACTGCAAATACTTTCACCTGAATCAAGACAGGCTTGAAAACAAATATGCCAGCTTGAAAGAAAAGAGCTTTTGTTCTACGGGAGGGTTGACTGGGTCATTGAGCATTGGAGCAAGCATTATGGGTAGAAATACATAGGACAAGGAGAACAAGAGAGATCTGACATGGTCTGGGGAGGGGAGGGCTGAGGAGAAGTGAGCTGGGGACATCAGGGTTATTCTAGCGTGTTGAGATCTTAAATGAACCCTGAAGAGGTGTGCAGAAAGAGGAGGGAAGAGACCATAAAATGCACTGAGTTTGGCCTCACTCATCAGTTCTCTAGCCTAGTAAGAAGATTCTCAAGATGGGTCAGAAGATCAAAATTTCCAGAGAAATTCTGCTGCTAGCAGGTCCCCCATAGTCCATACTGTATGGAAGGGGTGAGGAAAGTGCAATAATTGGCATTTTCATCCCTGCTTTACTCCTCTGAAATACTCTCCCCAGTTTGCATGTCATTTTAAAATCCTCCTCGATGCCTTTCTGCTCGGGGGATTTTGTGGTGTTGCAACTATTCCTTTCTAGTCAAAATTAGGAGGAGAAGACTCGACATCTCAAGGACTTTGTAGTCCACTGACTAGGTGCATAAGTGGGCTACCTGCCCAGTCCATCCTGTTCAGGTGTTTGGAGAAAAGTAAATGCAAAGAGTGGGTGGTTCCTCCTCCTCGCAGCTTTTCTGTGACTTCATCTTATACGTAAGAGATGACTTGGTGTTCCAAAAGTAGAAGCGTTCATAGATTTATGTTCATAGGTCTTGAATGAGGTGGACTAGAAATGCACCGAAGTCTACTTCAAAGTCCAACAGGTGAAACCAAATCTAGACTTCCTGGTCTATATGGATCATTTACCAAGATGCCCAACGTGATCAAATGAGGCCAAATTCTACTCACATTAAACTCAATGCTACCACTCCCTCTGGGGGCCAACACTCAGCTCTCTTGAAAACACGACCCTAATTAGGCTCAGCTGTTCTACAAATAAGCAGTGTGTTTTGGCAGGAACCCAGTGTTATTCAATAGCACCCAGCTTCCAAGGCACAGGTTGATCTTGCAAGCAGGTAGAAGTTTAAAATGGCCCATCCGTCCATCTTTCCTTGAGCTTGATATGAAACCAAGATGGGTCAAGTGAAGAGAGAGAGGATTTATTGTAGTGGATCAGAGCTTTGGTACATTGATTCAGACATGCTGACCGTAGCAGTGGGAGCCATCTAGCCAATATGATAGTGCTGCACATAAGGGAATTTCATAAAATTCACCCTGACTTCTGCAGATAGTCTATTTATCCAACAGAGCTTGAATTAAAATCTACCTCCACTTTGATGCCTGTAAATCACTGCTGTCTGGCACTGAGAAGGCAAGCGTGGAGCCAAGAATCAGTTTTGCTCCTCAACTTTGTTCTTTTGGTGATCTCGTACACCTCCGTCCCGCTCGCCTGTTTTATCTACTTGTCATGCCCTATTTGGTATCTTAGACAATAAACTCCTTGGGGATAGGGCATCTTCACTGTTATCTGTCTGCACAGCTGCCAGAACAATGGATAACTGACTTAGACTCCTTTCCACTTACCATCATCATCATCATCATCACCATCTAACACAGGGGTGTCAAACATATGGCCCATTGGCCAGACCCAGCCAGTTTACCAGTAAGCCAGAGAGTATGGGTGTGTGGCCAGCAGTGGGCATGACCTGTTGTAATCTGGGGCCCCTGGGCCACAGTCAGCATGGCCATTTTGGAAGGGGGCACAGCCCTCGCACACTCCACCATCACTTGGCCCACTTGCACCACCTCCACCATGGCAAGTGGCTGCCTGTCCCATTGTCCCCATGGTGGCTGTTGCTGTTGTTACCACCGTGGCCACCTCCTCTGATGTCTCATGCTCACAACAGCAGCCACTGATACTGCTGCCCTGTGCCCCAGGCCTGATCCAGTCTTTGAGGACCCCCGTGGTCTAGATCCAGACTGGGACACAAAGTAAATTGGACACGTGTGATCTTATTTATACAGCGCCCTCACCACCGCATCCAAGCATCTCACAGTCTTGAATGCATTTATCTTCATCCCATGCCATGGAAGGTCAGAGATGACAGAAAAGAGATTAAGTGGCAAAGCAAGATTATATAGTAATTTTGTGATGGAGCAGAGACTTGAACACAGGCCTTCAGAGTCTTAAGGTTGTGTTTTAAACTAGTTTTAGCTTTAAGGCACTGTTCTGCCAAAGACCTCCTGCACTGATCTTGGACCTGTCACTTAAAGCAAATGTTTTCCAGGCATTCAGGTGCCTAACTCCTATTGTTCAAGGTCAAACAGGCCTTGGGGGAACAACGGCTTGAAACTGCATCTGCAAGTCCTAAGCTAATGGTGTAAACATGGCACATCCTTCCTCTCTCCAACATATTGCATTTTCTCCTACTAATAATGATTTTGAATGCAGAGTACCAAACCCTCTCAGGAACTGTCTCTGGTCAATCAATAGCATAAAGAAAAAAAATAGAAAAAAAATGATGGTGCGAAGGAGGAAATGCATCAAATAAATTCAAATAATTAATAAACCAGAGGAAATCGGGATCTGCTCATGGATATTCAGTAAGCAGAAAAAGAATCAAAATCTGCTGGATAAATTATTCATTGTAAATTATTCCCTCATCTCGACAGTCATAAAATTATACAGTCCATTTAAAAAGTCCAGTCACAGCGTTTGACTCAATGGCACACGGCAACTGTGAAACAACAGGTAAAACTTCAAGTGTGTTGGATCCTGCAAGGTGTGCGCGCCCCCAATTCCTTCTCTGGCTGGTGGAAGTCAAGCGGGTTCAGCACCTCTCGGGAGCAAAAATGAACTGGATAACGTCTTCCTACAGGACAGATGGTCCTAGCTGTTCTGTGGATTTTCTCCCAGACACCCCTCCCAAAAATAGAGTGCCTGGAGGACTCAGCATCTTGAAATACTTAAAGTGCGGAAGTCATACAAAGTATTTGAGCAGCAAGTGGGAATTAAATTTGCCACCATCGCTCTGTTCAGGACTGAACGTGCTGGCAGCTAGAAGGCCTGCCTTTTGGGCATATCCAAGCACCCTGGTGTCAGCCTAAACTAGCTGAGGACCGAACAATCCCTGACACAGATTAGAGTAGTTTTGTGGGTGCCGTAATTTGTGCTAAATCGGACCCTCAAGGTTTATGCCAGCAGACAATAAAAGCCAGAATAAGGCAGCAATCCAGTCACCTCACCACTCCCTATTCTTTGGATGCAAAATAAATGCACCTGCCAATCTCCCTTGCACCCACCAGCATCATTTCCAAAAGTTTTGTTTGCTGATGTACATTGTCCCAGGATCAGAAATGGACGGATGTGAAGCTGCGCTGGGGTGGGTGCACTGAACGGGTGGCTACTACTGCATCTTAATTACCACTAGGTGGTGGGGGAACAGGTAATAGTCTGTTTGCAGTCACCCTAGGACAGGCACAGACATCTAAGCCAGGGTAACTTACCCCAAGGAGAGTTTTATCCCTGATCCTTTCAGGCCTAATTTTATGCCTGATTGGGTGAAACTACCCTGGATTAGGGTCTGGTGTCATCAGTCTAGGCCTTTTTACACCAGTGTAATGTCACTTCTATCTGTACAAAAATGTTTTCTCTTCAAGATTTATGTCAAGGGGTGACACAGATCCACAGCGACAGCCCTGTGCCACCCAGGAACACCTCCCCTCCTCCAACCACGGCCCTGTGGCTTGGCGTTACCTTTCCATTGCCAAGTTGGGAAGGATGCACCCAGAATGGTAAATACCAAGGCAGTACTTTCATCACCACCTCATAATCTACCCTCGGCACAGTCCAAACCCATCAGAGTAGCCCTGTTTGCTATTCAGAGACAGACGTGCCACAGGGTCCTCATCACTGCATGGGAAAAGCCACAGCCTAGGAACGTGTGCATCAGTGCAATCAGTCCTATTCTGGGCTCTTTTCATACATACATACATATACACACACACACACACACACACACACACACACACATATATACATACATACATATATATATATGCACACACACACATATACATACATATGTTTATATATGTACACACACACACATACACACACATACATACTCACACACACATATATATACACACATACACATACATATGATTTTATATATGATATATATATATATATACACTTATGATTGTATAAACAAAGGCTGGTAGTATCTCATTAACAGTGCGAAAAGTAACAGGGCTCAGAGACTGAAAATCCCTGTTACACCAACCAAATCCAGAATAACAGAGTGTCTGCTCTTTTCCAGGTCTTATGCCACTCTTATCATCACAGGCATTTCTCTCGTTCCAATGTTTTTCCCCCTATTTTTCTTTTCAAGGCTTGATCTCAGGCCAGGTTTTCTGATGAGTTTAGGGAGAGGATCAAGGAGCAGAATCACCATCTGCCTAAAGAAAACAACAGTATTTCTCATGGCGTGATGGTATCTGGCAGGGAGAGGAGGTTGTTGGGCTTCTTAGCTGTGGTTTAAGAGGAAGACAGGATGGGAGCTACAGCAAAAGAGAGTAAACCTGAACTAACCAGAGGTCAATGAGATTTCAAGTCTTTACAATCCCCTGCCAATTATGTTCTTTCGGCACTGATAAAATGAGAGAATTTATTTGTGAAAGAAGGAAAGCAGGAAGGGAAGAAATGTGCATCAGAAGCAAGGAGTTCGTTCGAAACCAGCATCTGAGGCACAGAAAGGGGAATCCAGCCACGAGAGAGGCACGGCCTATTGCAATGAAGTGGTGCGTTTCCAAAGCAGCTCCTCTCTCAACTTCATTTTTCCATCTCTTGACAGTTCCCATTAAGATGAAAGGTGAGCTCACTGGTTGGGGGCATACTGTGGCTTGGAGCAGATGTGCTTTCCCAAAGTGCATTTCCAATCCCCAAGGAGATAGCCAGAGCAGGATTTTCAGCACTGCTGAGTGATTTCTGCTGACGGACTCAAGACACCTGAAGGAAGATGGTTTCCTTACTGCGACGAGTGCCCACGTTTCGAAAAGCAGGCCCTTGCAAGGCCTCTGAAATTGGGCACTCCAAAAACAAGGCACCCAGAATCACTTCTCTCTATTGGAAATCTTGGCCAAAACCCAATAAACCCCAGTCCCGTGCAACTGGGAACCGGTCCTGTCTCCATTTTACTGTTGGGTTTTCAGAGGAAAAGAATTATCTTTTGGGATTTTCATAAGTGTGGAGGCATCTGACCTGCTCTGATGCTTTTCACCATCCCCATCTCCACCTCTAGCAGCCTAAATCCCTTTGAAAAACTGGCTGCAAGTGATACAGTGCTCCCTAATGTGGAACCAGAGAACCAATGCATTTATGGTAGCTTTCATAGAGATCAGTGCCATATTGTCCTTTACTTGAGAAGTTTCTTGCCTCACTGCCTGTATCATCCTTTACTCCTATTCAGGACACCCATGCCGGGGGGTAAGCAAGCAGTTGGGTTGGACAGAAGGAAAAATAGACCAAATCCACATGGCCAGTAATGCAACAAAAATAAAGAGCAATATGCATGGTTCTCCTTTGCATTTTCGCCTGCCTCCTCACCTCTGTGATTGGTTACTCAGCATGCAAAGAGGCGGGGTAATCCTTTGTCTTTGATTAATCTTTAATCATGGCACTTTGTGGCCAAAGCCAGCATTAACACACAGATCCCAGCGATCAAAGCCATGCACTTAAATATTTCATCTATAAATAAAAAAGGCAGGATTTTATAATAGCAAGAAGGCAACTCCAGGGGTGCTGTTATCACCAGTTAATCACGCTTCTGGGACAGCAGAGGAGGTCTGCAGTTCCCTGTAATTTGTAAATGCTTTACAGGTCCAATGATCCCCTTATAACCAGGACCCCCTTTCTTCCCTTCTTCCCCTCCACATGCCTTACAGGATAATTCTCCCCATTGCCCTAACTTACCCTTAAGGATATTTTTACCACCTAGCTTCAGACTCACTGTTTTTTTCCTTTGTGTGCATTCCTTCCACTTGCTCCAGAGGGTAATTGTGTAGGGAATATGTTTCAAACCTGTCTCCCTCTCTCGGTCTCTCACACACACCCCTCCTTCATGAGACTGCCCATCAGACCCTAGACTGCCACCCTTCACAATGCTATTGCTGATAGCCTTCCTTGTGGATGGCCACTGAACATCCACCTTGACTTAGTTAAAGATTGACTTAGTTGCACTTGACTTAGTTAAAGGTTAGAGCCTTTCCTGTGCTTATAGTGCTCAAACGGCGCGTCTACGCACAACCCTACGGAGATGTAGTGATGCGCTATGTCGCCGTATGGTGCGCTACGGCCACAGAGCAACCACGTGGGCGCATACGTGATCATCATCACCACAGCAGCATGATCCCCCAGCACAGCGTGCCATCGCGGTGAGATCTAACCAAGCGCGGTGTGCACGGCGCAGTACAGGCAGTTACTGCAGATGCACCCAAAGTGCTGGGCAAATCCTCGATCCAAACCCATCCATGGATTTACAGCCTTCATTTCAGCATGCACTTCCATGCACTTCTACGTTATCTTGGACCAAAACAGCACCAAATGCCTAACCTAAGAGAAAAGGGTGGTCTTTGTGGTATTTCATAGATTCGTAAAGTTTAAGGCCAAAGGAGATCATTACCATATACAATATAACACAGGGCAGAGAAATGTACTGTCTTTCCCACATCTTGGGCTAAGCAGCAGCAATTTCCAGAAGTCTCCAAAGGGAATATGCCTCTGAGATCACCTCAAGAGGCTGAGGAAGTAAGAGTTGGGAGAGGTTATATTTTCTGTGCGCCGACATGACTGCTACTGTAATATGGCAATACACCTTTCAAGAAAGATGTGGGAAATTTGGAGAGGATTCACAGATGAGACACCAGAAAGATGAAAGGGCTGGAAAATGCAAGGAGAACTTCAAGAAGCTCATGAAGCTATTTAGCTTATGAAATAGCATGGCTTTGATCACAGTCTATAAATATCTACATAGGGAACAGAAATTTGATAACAAAGACCTCTTCGATCTAGTAGGCAAAAGGAGAAAAAGATCCGGTGCCTGGAAGTTGAAGCTAAACAGTTTCAGAGCAAAGCTAAGTCACATATTTTTAATAGCAATTCCTAATCGGACAAACATCCACCACCGGCATGTTTTAAATCAACATTGGATTTTTTTTGTTTGAAAAGTTATAGTCTGATACAACCAACGTCTCTTTATTGGTACTTTGTGTTATATGGAAGGCTGGAGCGGATTAGCACATTGTCCCCTTCATGCTTTAAAAATCGATGAATTTCTGAGTTCAGATCAGAAACCCCCAAGTTTTTCAACGTCTGAATCGAGGTCTAAGCAACTCCTGAGACTTACTTGCAGCTACTTGCCTGGTGTCTTACCTGCTGCACAGGCAACATTAGGCTTTGAATTTGGATCACAAGATAAAAACAAAGAGGCAGGATGTGAGCCTTTCACGTACGTTGTGAAGCATCTCCACCGGGAGCTCCTCTCCTTGATCTCCTTGGGGCCAACTGGGTCACAAGCTCCACAGGAATGTGACTGAGACAGGCACAGCTTAGCCCCAAGACATGAATCAAATGAAATAATCATAAATGATATTGATAACAACCATCACACCTGAATGCTGGATCCTGCCCCAAAGATATCCAATGCTGATCCACTTCTGCATCTTTCCATCACCACTGCCCTTTTGCAAATATTAGGGGGTTGCATGCTGGGGAAACAAGGATTGATTTTAAAAAGTTTTATTGGTACTTTGGCAGACAAGGTTCTTTGGGTAAATCTGATATCTTCTATTACACCAAGTGAAACAGCTGTAAAAATCCTTCTTTGCAAGCTTTCGGGTACAAATACCCTTTTTCAGGCTGAGGAAGCATCTGCAGTTGGTGTGTGCACGCACTCTCCCTGAATAGGGTGAATAGCAAAGAGGCCAGAGGCTGGTCTGTGTGCAAGAAAGCCAGTCAGTGAAGATGTCAACTGAGGAGTCAATGGGTGAGAGACAGGCTATTGGTACATTGTCATGTTGGCCTGTGTCTATTTTGTGCCTGAACTTGAATCCCAAAGGGGTGATTTCATAGCTGGGTCCGACCACTCACCACACAAATGCAGTGATGCTAAAAGATGCCAAACTGACAGTCCTGCAGCTTTCTGTTCATCTACTACATGGGTACAGCATGGTCAAACCACGGTTTTTCCTATGCACCCATTCTCTAGTCTACAACTTCACCTGTTGTAAAGCTGCAGCTCCATCAATGTCAACAGCGCTAGGTCTATCGATACCAGACAAGGATTTGGCTCAATTCCCCCCTGCCTTGACTTGGTGAGACCAACCCCAGGGGCAGGAAGGAAAATTTATTCCCTGTGAACAGTTCAAAGCTTGCTTCCCCTGCAGAGACACCCAAGAATTATTGTTAATTAAGCACACACACACACAATTTGCAGACTCTCTGAAGCTCTCCCATAAAGAGGATGCGACATCTTTAATAAAAGGAAAAAAACCCACAAAACCTCTGTTGAACTATTCCCATGCCTTCTACTTTCCTCCAGCATTTAAGTCCCGGGAAGCTCGCTGCTTGTGCTGTAATCTTACCCAGCTACAGGATATGTGACTGTGTTGCTTATTCCTCCCCTGTGTAATGTAGACCTCCATGCCTCACATGAGCTAGAGCCTTGTATGAGTTATACGGCTATTATGTTATAAGTAGGACTGATGTATTACAGAACGCGGCCATAGATCCTCGTAATGGCACTCCGGTTCCATTTTTTTCCCCGTAGTAAATTCTGAGTTTTTTGGAAATGGACAGCTCCAGGAGGAGGCAAGGATCCTGTGCCTGGCACAGAGTTAAGCGAAGTTAGATGCTAAAAGGGGTGGATGGGTCTGCTAATTGAGTGTCAAGTTTATACCCTTTACATTCTGCAAGCAGTGGCACGAGATATATCATTAGCATTAAACCCCTCATAAGTGGGTACCTTTTCCAGCCTTCAACGCCTCCACTCACCATGATACTATCACGTCCTTCGCACTTGGCTCCAATGCCTCCCCTGCTCGATAGTGGCCTTTTCTCGTCTGCTAGATCTACCGGTATCCCAGTATATCACTGCCAATTCTCGCTATTATAACCAGAAACACATTACTTGGTACCTGCCTTCTCTGAAAGCCCTTTCACCAGGGGATCAAGAATGAGTTGGCTATTCAGATCCCGATGCTGTTTGTAGCCGGGGATTTTGATTGGAGATGGGCCTGGACCAGTTTTCCAGATGTGACCGGCTCCGGTTTTTGCAGGGTCAGCGCATTTCTTATCCTATGGAGGGCTAGCCTATGCGCCATCACCTGCACACCCTGTGGGATTCAAAATCTAATGTGACGCTTGAATTTAGGACTTTAAGCCCATTGTTCAGTTAAAGGCATGGTGGGATCTGATCTGCGATCCCAGCCGTTATGCCTCCATTCGTGCCACACATGCACAGTGGAGGCACCACTGTGGGATGGCAGGTCAGATCCAAATCCGGGCTCCGGTGTGCACCTGGAGTGCCAATCAGCTGATCAGCACTGGGCACCTGGTCACCAACTTGCTGTATTTTGTGTGATAACTTGTTCCTCTTTTATTGTGCCATTAATTGCACAAATGCGCGGCCAGCTTACCACTGAAGATGTGATTAACAGGTTAATCCTGTTTTAAGGGGAAATGTCTACCAGGGGCCTAACAGCCAGCCCTTTGGATGTAATGCTGACCCTTTCCTATTATGCCCATTGCTATAAGTTCTTCTCAAGGGGAGCGTTTTCTTGCCCGACAATCTGAGATCCTCGCAGTTTTAGGACTCTCCCCTGGGTATTAGTGTGGTTGAAAATGATCCAAAGAGCTTCCATGCCTTGGCCATTTTGAAAAGTGTCAGGAATAACGATGTTGCAATCCTGTGTCTTTGGGCTTCAGGTCCCACTACCTGTCGATTATACCTGCAACTTGTATAATCACAATCAATTGCAGGTCAGGCCGAGACAGGGACATCTCTGCTCATGTTCCCCTGAGGAACATAGGATGCTGTGAGTGTTTGTACCCTTCATTTCCTCCCCTTCCTCCTCAGTGTGTGCTGCAGATCCAATATATAATTTCTCTTTCAATCCTTGCAGCAAACAGGGTTTGGAAAGGGCTCATCCTCTTGCCTGGAGGAACTTGGACTTTTTGCTCAGGGGAGCTATGCCATTGCGGTTTCTGTACAGCCCAGCGAACCATCCAAAAAGCAAGGGCACAAATGAATGGCTAGAAAACCGTGCTGCAGCCCCTGCCTGTCACATCTAATTTAGTAAATGAACTTGGAGGATCTTACAAAAACAAAAAACAAGTTTGCATAACCGGTGCTTTCATTCATACCATGCTCTGAATCATATTCACTCCTAGGGCTTTGGATCTAGGTTAGAGATGAGGATGGGTGATAAAAAGACATGGAATAGAGGGTGGGGGGGGAAATAAGTCTATTTTCTGGTGCTATTTTCAGCCTAAGGATGGGGAAGAAAGTGCCGTGCCACCAGCATGGCCACGTAGGATAGGGCATTGGCTGTAGGGGCCTTGCTGAGCAGCCATGAAAGCAGGGAGGGGCATGGTTCACCCATACAGCCATGCCATCCCATGCACGTTGAATGATGCCGGCACCCATGGTTCACCCAGCCATGTGATGTTTTCCCACCACGTGGAGAAGGGCTTTCCTGAGCCTTTCCTCTTCCGCCCAGGGCATTTTTGGGGAACCAGGCCAGCAACTGACCCCTGGGGTCCCTTTTACAGAGGATTGTTCCCAAAGGATATTCTGGAGTGAAAGGCCTGGGCAGCTCCCCTTTGTGCAGCCAAATGTGCTCCGGACCCCACTGAAATCCACTTTGCTTTGTTTCAAAATCCTCCCACCATGGCACAAAAGCCATCAACTCCCCCACCTCATCGACCCCTCTACCCCCCATCTCACCGACCCCCCATATCCTTTGTCCTGGCATCCCAGGATGCTTTGCAGTCCCTCTTTGGCTGGTTGCTGGTGTGGGGAGGGGAGGGGGCAGAAGAGGAAAGGAAATTGCATCCTAGCTGTCAAGCTATCCCATATGCTTCATAATGCCTAGGTCTGATTTTTGCCCTTTTTTACCTTATTGCTAAAGACATTTGTATGAAGACGGGATTCTCCTCCACCTTGCGCTTCTCTAGCTCCTGCCCTCTGAGTGTCTGTGCTGCTAAAGACTGAGATATGACTGCACGACACCTCATAACATCCTTGTGAGGCAGGTCAATATTATTAGGCACGATTTTGCCTTATGATTCATTTTCTAGTGCTTCATCTATGCAAGCATTAACCTCAGATTGCAAGCAGGCATCCGGCTTACCTTGATATGCATTTTCTTTCAATCACATGCCTTTATGCATTGCCATCCCCAGGCCAGATCCTCAGCTGGAGTAAATCAATATGGTGCTGCCGAGTTCACTGCAGTTACACTCATTTACGCTGCCTGATTGTTTCGGAGCTGATCTTAGATTGCGGTTGAGTCATTAAAATAGCTGCTGGCTTCTACCTTGTGGTGGCTGTATTTCAGCGCTGGGGAAACGTAGCCCTTTCTATATTGTCTGAGCCACGCTGGGGGATCTCAGCATGAAAAAGGCTAGAGGAGCGTCATATCGAACGGAGGCATTGGGATGGAGGTTCCCAATGCTGCATTTTCAGATCTCTCAAGTGTGTCACCGTTTTCCCAATATTTGGTGCCTTTTCCCATAAAGCTCCTGTGCCTGGAGTCATGTGATTTTGTGAAACTCTCAGCTTTCTCTTAAGTCTGGTTCGAGCCCCTGAGGTGGCCAAAGAATTTGGAAATGCAAGCTCTCGGAGGGTTCAAAAGCAGGTAGCAAGTAAAAAAGAATATATTCGGACTTAAATTGCCCTCTTTTTCAAGGCTATTTTATCATCTTGTGGGGCTCCAGTCCTGAATTTTGAAGACTTGGGGCTGTGCCATTGTGTCATTTAACTCATGCCGACCAGAGGGAGATGAGGAGTGTTACCCTCGTCAGCGGGAAATTGCTAAACAAGCATAAAGGACCACATTTTTTCTCAGGATGAGTATGTGAGACTTCTGCTGAAATGCTCGGCAGCCCCTCGAGTGTGTCTGGGGGAAGAATTTGACTCATTCATTGGCACTGGAGAAAAAGAAAGGAGTATGATAATAATAAAGCAGCAAATGAGAAAGGCAACTGCTTGAATATGACATCTTTTGTCAGCTTTATTTCACTTGATAATGTGACATGGCTTTGGGAAGAAAAATGATTAACCTTGCCACTTTTAAACACCGCTTGCTATGAACGTTTCTCCTGAAATCCATGTCCTTAACTTTCCTTGATGCTTAACACATTCCTAGGTCTTTCTCTGCATGCATCTCAGGAGAGAAGAAGATAAGCAGGAGGATGGGAAAGAATGGGTTGGGAGTTGGATGTAAAGTAGCCTGGTGCTGATTAGCATCGTTAAAAGAAAGGGTGGGGGGGGGAAAGTGCATGGAAAATGAGTTAAAGAACAGTATTGTAATCTCTTTTATTACGTTCCTGAGATGCTTGACTTAGCCTCATTGTCATAGCGGGATGATGTGTACCCTATGAGTGTATAAAAATATATGAACTCCTGGGACAATATAGCTCAATCTGCTCTGCTATTACCCATCATGCTCATCTGAGCACACTACAGCTATTAGATCTGTTTGTGAAACAGCTGAGCCCATGGATGGGTCTCTTGCAAACGGAGCCTGAATGTTCAATTGCGACGGGGCTGGCATGTGCAGGATACGGAGGGAGCGGCACAATGGAAATGAAAGTGCAGTAGGGATGCCTGTACAATGGGAAGCACAGAGGGGATGCACCTTCTCCGTCTGTGGCTATGGAAGGATAAAACAGATAGGATGCCATCAATAGTGCTGGCATCCCTTTTTCCTCTCGCTCAGATACCCCATTTGTCATTCATGAAGCTGCACTCTTGTTAAAAAGCTGCTGTTTCCCACCCTAGAGGTAGCTGCATTTGAAAAGCACAGGAGTTGGTTACTATACGTACAGAGAAATGACTCCTTTGACTACCACTGAAATGCAGCTCCCATGGTCGATAGCAGGCACTGTATAACAACTCAAATCAAATCACATAGCTATTGATCTCCCAAGACCAAATAACCCCAGCACCACACCTATATCAAGAAGGAGTTAAAGCTGAAAATATGCATCAGTGACACTGGGATTAAAATAACCACATTACAAGGATCAAATGGAAATGCTTGCAAGTACATTATATTGTTATATGCCCAGGTTAAATGGATTTTTATGGACACGCTAGGTTTCTTCCCACCTGATTTCCCCTCCTGCTGACACTTTGGGAGACAGCTGTGAGTCTCTGGATGTCCTGATTGTCCAGTTTCACACCTGGATTTCTTTGAAGAGAATTTCCTGAGCTTGCAAGCTTTGGATTTGGGCTAACTGCAACACTCCTATAAAGCGTTCCCTCTTAAATTACTGATACGTAGTCTCACCTGAAACGCAGCGTTCACCACGACATTTATTTTATTTCCTTATTTAAAAAAAGAAATGACAATTAAAATGAAGGAGCATACAACAACTTGAGGCTCCTGTTGAGCTGAAGATGCAAGGAATGAAATCTGGCCAGTTTGGAAACAGCATTTTCTCATTGGATTTATACTTTGGGGTGGGTTTATAACAGCTGCTCATTACCAAAGCACTTGAAAGAAGCCTGGATGCTAGAGTCTCCTTGCTTTGAGATGGTCCTACCTTCGTTTCCAAGACAGTGCTGTCTCAATAGCAGTGCTGTAAGCAAAGCAGTGGTGCTATGGAAAGCCTTTCAGGCAGCAGCACCCAGTTTGGTATACAGCTTTATATACAAATGTATGCCCCATATATGGATTCTTTAAGGGGCGGTGGGAAGTTAGGTTAGGTAATCCATCTATTAAACCCACTGGCACTACCAAATCACTATGACCAGTAGACTTTTCTCATGCAACTTAGCTATAGAAGAAGAGTTGGGGTTGGTTGAAGGATCTCTGACACCACAGTTACCCTAAGAGTTAGCTAAGTTGTTGCCCAAGCCTTGTTCATACCCTCCAAAATCAGACCTTTCACACAACTCTTAATGATATTGCTTAATAGCTTCCTAATTCCTTCAAGTATAGAGTAGGCACAACATTTTAATTAATTTCAACAAGACGGAAAGTTTCTGAAATCTGTGCCACTCTCTTACAGGGAACATTTGGGATGAAGGAAAGACTAACACAGCTGCTGAATTTCTTAAAGGGCCCAGTAGTTAATTAATTCTAGTTGATAAGCTAATTAATGCATTGCCTTGGAAATGCTCAGAACACGCTTTCTGTACTCAAAAAGCAAGAGCCCGGGGCTTGGGCAGGGCATGGTCTAACATTCACACACAAACAAAAAGATGGACTCTCCACTTTCAGTAAAGGGGATTCAAGCCGAACGACAGGACCGGGGCAGTGACTATATACACATAATCCTTTGGCCTGCTGAGGCTCCAGAAAGCATGAGATGGGAGGTTCACTTGGGACTGGTATTGAAGGCAAAATGAACGGTGATGGGACATTTTGTGAGCTGCATCACTCTCCTGTGGACCACAGGCTACAAAAACAGGTGTGCCTTACACACAGTAGTCTGATGGGCTGCTTGGCCTGATTAGACAGTAGACTTGTCCCACCCTGGGAGGCAGCTACTTCTGGGACAGTACAACAGTCTGTAAATATTGTATCTGATTAAATAATGAGCGGTTCTGATGAGACCAACCTCCCCTCGGTCTTATTTTGCTACCTAAGGACTATTTCTATAGGTACAATGACCAGTTTCTAGGCTATAAACCACTCTGGGGTCTTCTGGAAAATGTAAGGGACTAGACCCATCCACTTCAGTGAGGTCACATCACAGATGATGTTGGCCCACACTATATTTACTAATGCTACTTGATATTTGATGTCTAATTATTAGTCTTTCTTTAAAACTCTAGCAAGATGTCGCAGTCAGAGCACAGAATAAACAGGAGTTGGTAAAAATACATGCCAATTAGTCTTGGAGACACACAGGTGTATCTCACGGGTATGTAAAAATCAAGAACTCTTGGTTCAGAGATCATCCCTTTTATTAGACCAACTGTGACATGGCAAAAAAAATAAATAAAAAAAAATTGCATTTTTATATTTAAAACGCAGGGACATGTAACACTTGATTGCATTGCGTCCCTCCCTGCTATACCCCGTGCAAAGCGGTCACTCGAATTCAAGAAGTGGCGAGCAGGCCATAACAGAGTAAGTCTCTGCGTCTTCATATACTGCAAGCCTCACATCCCTCTGCTTCCTATTTGTGCCAGCCTAATTGCTCAGTAGGGTCTCTGAGTGCTAGTTTCAGTAACTGGGTTGCGGAAGACTAATGTAACTACAGTCAGATTCATTTTCACCTCCTAGAACAGCTTGCTGCCTCAAAATTAAATATGAGGGAAAGAACAAAAGGAGAGCAGAGAAATAAGAAACCATGCTGTGACTGGTGAGGAGTGCAGAAGGCATAAGAGGGCCATAAAATATGTCTCCCCGGGGGTTTAAAATTGACCACCTCATGAGAGCGTGTGGTTAAACATCCCACTGAAGTACAGATTTTCTAAATGTAGAATACCTTTAAACACACATACACACACACCCACACAACGAGAGCGGTACGATAGTAGTTGTTACAGTTAGGACTGAGTTGCAATGTCGGCTCAGCACTCCTTTTTTAGCAGCGCGTATGATCACCCATCTAGGATGTTCAAAAATACTCATGACCTGCTCCACACGCCATTTTTATCTCAATGTCATTATTTTAATCAGCTGTGTGATTATTTACCCACAGCATTAGACAATTTCTAGGGTGGGGGGGATGCAGCAGTAATGATATAAAGGTGCCCTGGTCTGACTCCAGACCCCCAAAGCAAGTTGTCTTCTCCCCGCTCCATTGAGGCCTACGCTCAAGAGGAGGGCAGAGAAAGTGCTTCAGGATGTCCTCAAGGCCAACTTGAAAATAATGCAGCATGGGCCTGAACTCGTGGGGGACTATTGCCCGAATGGAGGAAGACTCTGCTGCAAGGATCTCATTGCTTTGAAACCTCACATGACGCCAGGAGATGGAAAAACGGGAGTTGTAGAAACAGCACGTCGTGGACTGAACCAAGAATTGGGAGCCAGCCTTCCCCCCCATGGAAACACATGCTTGAGTTGCAACAGAGTCTGTCGCTCCCAAATCAGCCATCATCGGACCCATGGATAAGACAATCACCTTTGACTGCAAGGGATGGCCAAATAAAAAGATGAAGGTGTCCTGTTCTGGTACAAGCGACTCCCATTTCCCTAAGCTCTATCAGTATGAGCCCCTTTATACAGGTATATCTTCTTCATACCTCTTAACTACACCACTACATTTAAAGCAATACAACTTGCATATGCAGACAAAGCCCTACTGCTCGAGAAGCACAGCTCCTGCTCTGCCCAGCAAAAGGGAGTTGTGCTTCTAAAGGTAGGTCTACAGCATGGTCACTGTTGTGACCACAGCTCATAGATGTATCCAGGGTGGCTTTAAATCACCTGCCAAAACCACCCAAGGACCTGGGTAAATATTCAGGCAGTCCATATTAAATGAACCAGTTCCACGCAGCCACCGCTTCACTGCTAGCTATACCCAAACCAGCTCCTTGCAGCACTGACTTTAGTGTAGACATAGCTTAAATCCTGAGTATATCTTTGAAAATCCCACTCAGGCATAGTGGTAGATGCTCGGTCACCCCAGAGAGTTAAGGCTGGAAACAGTTTCCATTCTAACCCCCTGTTTTTACACAACACATAGCGCTCACTTTCTGGCACAATCTTGGGTGTCGGGTGTGATTTTCACTACAGAGTACTGACTGCCTTTGCTACATTGCAGGGGGACCAGATCAGAGTAGTTCAAATTTAGGCAATGAGAAAAACCAAGAAAGTGGTGTTGGAGCAGTAAGGTGAATGCACACTAAAAAGGCATTTGACCAACCTAATGTCCCTTTTTCACTGCCAGGATGGTTTAAAAGGGCCTTAGTGTGAATAAGAATTAGGTCGGTATACACACACACACACATGTATATGTCTATGTATATATACACACACACATATATACACAAACATACATATACATATATATATATACACACACGCACACATATATACACAAACATATATATAACATATAACACATATATAAACATACACACACACACATATAATTAAGTCTAGACCCTTATCAGCTGTCAAGTGATGAGATCTGGTATATACAATAGATGTCTGCGCCACACACACAGACACAGACACAAATACACCCCCCCCGCCTTTAAAATAGTAAGCTTTTTCTAGGCCGCACTTTCCATTAAAGAGGACTTACAGCCTATGAAAATTCATAAACTCTGCAGGCGTTTCCACAGCGATTTGACGGAGTAATCTCCCGTCATCTCAGCTTCTCGGTGACAATGACAAGAGGAAGATGGATTTATCAAATACACAGTGACATGTTTATGACCCTGCTTTGCATAAGCAGGAGCAGGAGCCAAAGGCTGTGCAGCTTGAGATAGCAAGAGGGTTTTTATAAATATTGTGACAAGCAGAAGTGATATTTGGAAGAACATGAAAAAAAAATATTCTTCCACTTCCTTTGAGCCAGGATGCATTTGAGGGGAAAGAAAGCTTTCCCCTAACTTCCTCGCCCTATGATTTCCCAAAGAGAATAAAGGAGTTTTTTTCAGCTCGCTCTCCCACTTTGAAAAGTTTTCTATTAATCCTTCTTTCCCCTGCTAGGGAAATTCTCTTCAAATTCAGTGGCAGGGAAAGAGAAAAGCATCCTTCATCGTGTGTGTGTGTGTGTGTGTGTGTGTGTGTGTTTTGTGGGTTTTTTTTTTTACATTTTACATAACAAAAGAAATAAAAAAAAAATGCGGAGAAACCGCAGGGGCACAGTTGGTTCCCAAATAACTGTGGTTATGAAATACCCCCAAAACATGTCAGCAACATGCAAACTGCTGCTCTCACTACTACCTGGTGGCTTCTCAATCACGTAACACAGTGAGTGCCAATAGAGGGCTCACATATTATTTAAAGGGAATGCTAGCCTATTTCAATACCTCTCTGTCTACTGCTCAAACGATCTCCAATGCAACAGCCATTCGTGATTCCAGGCACAATCAAGGACCGACGGTGCCAGGTATCATACATAAACATAAGAGGCGACTCTTGTCCTCAAGAGCGTATAATCTAAATGCACATGGTGGGAAAGGGAAATAGTCTCTCTCTCCAGATGAGAAACTGAGTCACTGGGAGGTCACTCAGGGAGCTTATGGCCAAGCTGGGAACAGTACCCATCTCAGGGCTTTAGCCATGATTCTTCTCTATGGGCATATTTAATCTGTATAATAAATATATAAATATTAGATATGCTCTGCTTTCATGCCAGCGTTAAGTCAAAAGTAATTTCATTTAAGTCGGTGGAATTGCAATGGGGAAAAACTACTGTGGGAGCTGGCAGCCGGGCTCATGGTTTCACTCTGAGACCGTCTTCCCTGTTCCTTGTCCTGTGGGTAATAAACGGAGTTGGGAGCCAGGAGACGTCCAAAGTTTTCCTACCGGGGAAGTGAAGTTATTCCAGATATAGTGTTTAGACCTCATGGGATTCAGGGCTCGGGGTTTTATGCAGAGGTTTCTTACCTGTGGGACAATTCATGGCAAGACCAAGAGGGAGACCTGTCTTGCGGGGAAATCAGGAGGCCAAGGGACCTTCCTATGACTCCAGCTCCTGGCTGCTGTCTAACTGGACTGATGGCAAATAGCAGGGGCACGTAAAGTAATGCCCAGGCCAGAGATCATCCTATTAAATCAAGAGTGCCAAATTAAAAATGATATGTAGTACCTGAATTGGTAGGAGTAGGGAGCATCCCAGATGTGTCTCCCCTCGCTATGCTTCCATATTTGTGGTTTATTATTGCCTACATTACATGGCATTTCTACATGATGTTACAACCAGCAGAAGAGAATAAGGCAGTGAACAAGCTGGAGGGGGAAGACACAGACAGGCAGAAACCCACTGCCTAAATCATGACTGCTGAATATCAAATACAGTCTTTGTCTTAAGTTTACTCATTTGGTTTTTTGTCCCCCCCGCTGGCTTTCCAAATAAATGTATTAATTAAATGACCCTTCTTTAGAATTACACAGAAAGAAGAGTTCAGGCACCTTTATCGAACTGACCTGTAAAACGAGAGCAAAATCAGCTTCTCTGTTGTTCTCTCTAAATGATTTTTCCATTGCATTTCACGTCTTATCAGGGACTTGTTTGGACTTGAAGCTCGGCAGCTTTTTCTGTAGGTCAGTTCAATAAGGCGCTCAAAGCTGCTTTTCTTTCCATTGATTGGGCTGTTGGCGTTTTTTTTTTTTTTTGGTAACTAAAATAATAATCTTTTTTTTTAAAGGGGAAATCAGACACACTCTGATTCTAAGTCCATCAAGAGAACTTTCTCTCTCTCATTCTTGCATAGGATCAATTCTGCTTCAAAACCAACTGCCTAGAAATCATTCTGCCTTTTCCAGTGAACGCAGAATGGGCCAAAGCAAGGAGGAAAGTTATTTAATCCCAGCAAAACCACGGTGAGGAACTTGTTCACTGACATTATCACACCCCAGAGATAGACAGGTCTATTCTTTATTAAGGTACTAATTGTCTACACAGTATTTTGCAGCGCTGTATGCTTGTTGCCCCACTGCTACCTTTCCCTTTTTTGGTAATACTAGTTGAACTCGCACCTGGCGGCGGAAGATTAATTTGATTTTTAAACATTTTTTATAACCTTTTATCATCGTCGTCATCACCTTCACTTTATGGTTTATGCATCACTGCCTGTTCTAGCCATCAGACCATTGCTTCCATCTGGTTTCTTCCCTTTATCGTTATATCACTATGCATTGCGCATTGGCCAACAGATTTGGCCAACGGAATAAGAGATTTAATTTAGATAGATTTTATATATTTTATTAGATGATTATTTACATTATTGTAGTGCTGGCACATCCTAGAAACCATGCTTTGCAAGCTGATGCACTCACTACAAAGAGATAGTCAACCGCCCCGATATGCTTGCAGTCTCAGGTGAGAGACCGCAGATGGATTCAGACACATGGGGACATACCAGGAGGCAGTCAGACAGTTCATAATTTGTTCGCCTTCAAACTGTTAGCTCTCGGAGGGAGAGTTCATAGTTCTTCACTAATTGGAAAGCTCCGTGCATGCTGTCATAGCAGCTTTATGATGATGACTTGTAATTTGCTGGTGGCAGATCCTACAGGGCAGTAGGTGCTTTCCAGACACGGGAGGAGGGACAGTCCTTAACGGAAGGAGAGACAGGCAGGTACACGGAGGTTGGGTGAAGAGGAACAACAAGTAAGTCCTTCCTACAAGTCAGATGAACTGTTGGCAGCACAAACAAATCAACAGATAACAGAGAGAAGCGTGATACAACCTCCCACCCTGTTCAGCACAGGGGGTTGGACTAGGCAACTTATTTCAGAAATGCAGATTTGGACTCAAATTTCCCATCTGGCCCATTTATGGAAACCGGCACCCATCACACGTCCTTGATTCTCATCCAAAATGCAATGGTTTGGGCACATTTCTTGTTCCTCCAGAACCAGCTGATCTCATTTTCCCATGAAGCGCCTGCTTTTCCTCCACCACTCATTGGCCTGGTTCTCATACGGGATCCATCGAGCATGTCATTGCTTTTAATACACCCTGGGCCCTGAAGTAATAGCTTGGCCCACTCAAGACCCCGTGGTACTGGAGTTTTTCTGAGGACGAAAAACCAGAGCCCATCGAGTAATGAATGCAGCACTTCCCCCACCCCAGCAACATCACAGGCTTTTTCTTTTTCTCCATTCAAACCAGAGCCAGCATTACAATATCCCAGGTGGCCAAATTTGAAATTGCTCTAGCTCTAAATGGAAGTCACCTTTCTTTTTAGGCATTTGTAAAAATTTCATATCTCTCGTTGACTGATTATACATTTTATCTTTTACATTATATTCTCCCCTAGCTTCCCCCTTCCCCCCTCCAAACTGATTCATGCCAGACTACTAACATTTCTATGGGGAATGCTTTGCAATAGAGCTCTGTTGTCTAATGGGATTCCCACCAGCGTTTGGCATATTTCCTGGCATTTCACCCTTCATATTATAATTTATAGTGTAATGTATTTTTTTCATATCACGCTAAAACATAAATTATTGCCAGTTTGTCCTTAGCTCTCAAGGAGACAGTCTAGGGCTTTTCATTCCTGGGGAAAAAAAAGGAAGGAAAAGGGAAAAAAAGATAGAAGCACCTAATGTTTTAAGAAAAACGGCGGGGGGGTGGGGTCGAGTAATACAAGCCCCATTAGCAGGTAAAGGAAATCAATTTGCAGGTCCAAAAAAGTCTATGGCCGAATAAAATAAAATAAAATAAAATAAAATAAAATAAGACAGATTTTTGTCATACAAAGTATGTAACTTATTCAAGTGCTTTACTGCAGCCTAAGATGTATTAGTGGGTCTTCAATGCCTGGGACATACAGAAGAATTTGATAAAGAGACTGTGAAGCTAAAAATAATGCATTTCAGCTTCCTCGTCTAAGCTGTATTTAACCCCTTAAAATATTAAAGGTGAACAATTACTTTTTAAAAATAACTCTCAGATGCACTTTGAACATTTTTGCATCTTTTACTCAAGGGAACTATATGATCCCGGACTGCTTCCTTTTCTGTTTTACTCTTAATTATTATGGCTGATATGGTAGGACTCAGAGGCTTCATTGGGCTAGGGGCTATATGGACACACAGCAAGAGACACAGCATGGGTCACCCCCAAGGCTACAAAATGATGAGACAGGTCCCTAGCAGTCACTAGAGTGTCCCTCCAATTATGAGATTTGCATTAAAAATATTTGTGTGATCTTTTATTAATTTGTTATTCTTCCTTTCCAGCTGAAGCTGCAGTGGAGCCCACTCTCTTGCTTTCCAAGTGGAGGGTCTCAAGAAAGGGCATCTTCATTACTCACGGGGGAAGGACAAGGGAGTTGGTCTGCCCTAAGCTGCTGGGGTCTTTTGGCTCCTTCCTCCCACATCTTGGCTTGTGATAAATGCATTGTGAAGGGGTGGACTAAGAAGGCTTTGCCCTTCGTTTGGTTGACATCAGCAGGGCAGTGATGGCCAACCCCAGCCATGGACCTGCTCTGAGATGGCTTGTTCAACATCAGATTGGGAGCGTGGGATGGGGCCAGGAAATGAACACGAGCCCTTGGTCTTGAGGCTGATTTTTAGGGTCAGACTCCAGTGCATTAACACCAGTGGCTGTTCTTCCTCTTTCAAAGATTAATATTAGTACTGACCAGGAATACAATGGCAACCCAAAGGCCCAAAAGATACCTACGGCCTTCTTCCCATATTGTGGTGGATGTTGTATAGACTCATGGTGGGAGGCAACCCCAACGCAAAAGACTTTTGAGACCACATGGCTTTCTCTTCCTGATTCTCTCGCATGTGACTAACACATTGCAGGCTGGTTTCTTTTTCTAGTATTGTAGGGATGTCCTTTAAGAACTAAAAGAAAGAAGGAAAACCAGAGTAAAACCCACCATGGCTGTACAAGAACATGACTTATGACCTCCCCAAAGATATATCTGTATGCAGTGCTGGGAAAGTTAATAAACCCAGGCTTTCTTGGAGCAAAACAAGGCCCTCCTGAAAAAACCCAAAAAGCCTGATTACCAGCCCCTTGTTGTTTAAACCAAGCAACTCCAGCCCAAGGATCTCCACTCAGATAGCAGCCTTTGCGTTCAGCTGTTACAGGTTTAAAATAAATAAAGTTTTGGGGACTAAAACCAACTCTTTAAATGCCTCCCATATACCAACTGGCAGCCAGTGGGAAGATGGGGCACAGGGCTATGCTTTTGGAAGGGAAATGCACCCACTAGGCAAGCAGCTGCACTCTGTACGAGGATGGTCTCTAGACGCAACCTCAAGAAGATGGCAGCTGATGTCTGGTCTTAAGGGCTAGGGACAGAAGTTACACGTAAACCAGTTTAAGCCATCAGAAACTGGTTTAAACCTGTAACAGAAGTTCAGTGCACATAAACCAGTTTCAAGATGGTTGAAACTGGTTTAAGATCAACCTGGTTAAATGTAGTATCAGACTGAACTGACTTGGATCAAACCGGTTTATGAAGCTTCTGTCCCAGGCCCCTTCCTGGTTCAAGTTAAATCATAGCCCCCAGCATCCCAGCATGCTTTCCAGAACTGGGCTGGGCTGTCTGCTCCAGCAGAGAAAGGCTGGAGGTGGGGCGGAGGGAGGCAGGGACTGCCCCCTGGCCAGGCAAACCCCAGCTGTGGTCCGGTGCCAGGGAGGGGGCGTTAAACTTCCCTTCCTCCGACTACAAACCAAAACAAACCAGATCAGACCTGCCCTGCCCTGCCCTGCTAAACTTACTGCTGCCTGTGTCTGTAGACTACAAATCCCAGAGGCACCTGGAAACAGGAAGAGGAAGTGATGAGGGACCCCGCAGAGGCTTGTGCTCTGATTCTGGACTGCAAATCCCAGAGACCTTGGGGGCAGCAGGAAGAGGAAGTGCACACCCAGCCCATGCTGGCTACATGCCAGAGAGCCATGCTTTAGCGCCCCCTGGCTTCTGGCCTGAGCCACTGCAGGGATGTGGCTGTATTTCCTGAATCAAAAATGAATGTCTGTCCAGTTGTTTCTCAGTTTAATCTCTGCGGCTTAGACTAACCTGCAAAGATTGAATCGATACAGCCTCGGGCTTTTCAACTGTCTGTACTTAGCAAAGAGGTGTGCCTTCACCATAGCTTGCTGTGAGCAACCACACCACAATGCCCGACTTACCTGAGCTACTGCATCCTTATCAGGGCTACATCCACTCATAGATGTTAGGATCAGAAGGGACCTATTAGATCACCAAGTCTGACCCCCTGCCTTGGGCAGGAATGAATGCTGGGGTCATGTGTGCTTCTAAAGCTCCAATGACATCTCCCATGAAGCTTTCTGTGGCTGCAAGCTCTCTATGATTTCCTCCAACTGGACGGTGGGAGAAGCAGTCTGTCCTTCAGGGCAAACAGGAGAATTGTGGGTGATTCTCAGCAATTGAATGTTTAGTCTATACATCATTTCATAGAGTTTATGGCCAGAAGAGGCAGATGGATCATTTATTACTATCTCCTGATTGTCACCGGCCATTAAGATTTGCCCAGGCTGCTATGCTAAGCCAAAGACTTGAGTAAGATGAAAGCATTTCACCCCTCAGGAAAATAACTGTGCAACACTGGCAAAGAACTGAAAAGAACCAAAGTGCCAATGCCTGAAATACTTCACACATCAGTCACCCTAGCAGGTAAATCATGCCTAATGCGGGCCAGGGAGATAAGCATCCCTCTCCTCACCAATCTGACCCGGGAGAAAATTCTCCTTGCGAAGAGGCAGGTTCTCAGCCTGTGAGACACCAGAATATGGGCTCCAATGCACATCTTTAGCTGGACCACCAAAGACCATTTGAGTGACAGGTTTTTGTGTGGGGCCCAGGACTGAACCCAGACTAACCCAAGGGGCACAGGCTTGGACCATGGTCACTGTCAATTGAACCAAAAGCCTCAGCATGTGGGTCTTGCTTGGAAGGAAGTTCACCATGAACAGGTGATGCAGTAGGATAGAGTACATCTATGCTGCTTTCCCAACCCTCTTGCATATGCTCCCGAGCCGTGCAGAGCCACCAACTCACTCTGAATATGCGAAACCCAGGAATGAGGCAGTGACAATGGGCTGAGGCTCCTCCTTGCCACTGCTCTTGGGGATTTTAGATGCGGAGATTTTGAGAATGGTGGCAGGGGTCACCCACAGGTGGTCTCATGCCCTTACTTCTAGGTTGGCGTCTGCAGACCAGGTGTGGGGGACTGGGGCTGGTCTCCTCAGATGCAGACTCAAGGCCGCTGGGAAGACATAAAGAAGCACCCAGTGAGTCAACAACTCCCACTGACTCCAGTGGGATTGTGCTACAAATAGCAATGCTTCCCTGTCACGGGATAGGCCTGGAGGACTGGCTTGTACAAAGGGGACCCTGGAAGTCCCTTGTGAGGGGATTTTGGAGAAACTAGGAGCCTCTTTCCCTGCTTCAGACTGCACTACCATCCCCCGGGCATCATGCAGCCCTGATCCAGAGCCCATGAAAATAAGTGGACAGGCCTGCCGGATCCTTTCAGTGGGCTTTGGATCAGGTCCTTTGATCGGGCAGACTTCCCTTCTGCAGCTGAAGCAAAGAAAAGAGGTTAAGGAATATCAGAAACCCTCCAGCTGCAATAATCTGTGCCACTTGTGCAGGATTTACGCTCTGCGGTGGCAGGATTACTTCTCTAATCAGCTCAGAGAAAAGCAAATGAAAACAAACCGAATCCCACCCCCCATCACACCAGCACAGCCGCTCCCTACCTGCCCAGGCTGCCCCATGCTCTCTCTTGCCACTCGGCTTCCTCCCAGGCCTCTCTCGGCTCCTAATCCCCAAATCCAAGGCACTCGGCGTCTATCTCGCACCCTGCTGGATTGCACTCAAAGGTGTCATACAACAGCTGTGCTTGGTGCCGACTGTCACTCTTACACTCTTCACAGATGTGGCTTTGCTGTTCCCACTCAGTGCCCTGTCTCCTGCTTTATTCTGTCCTATGGAGCAGCTTTACCTGTCCTATTTCCATTCTTTACCTAGGGTCACCTCTTTCCGGTGGAGAGGAGACGGATCAATCCCCTGCCCCACTGGTTGAAGCACTGAGATAATTCAAGATGCAAAGCTTCATCATTTTACCTGGAAGGGTTCTTGAGCTAGGGAACTCATTAGCCCTTCTGCCTTGATATCCAAGCCAAACACAATGTCCGTAAGTAAGACAAAGAAAACCAGAAGCATCAGCACACAGACATATTGCCAACTCTCTATATGACAGGATGAGCCAATACCCCTAGATCCCCAACACCACCAGCGGTAATGGTACCCATGTCTGTTATGTCACCAAATCAGTAGACCCACAAGTGCTTTTACAAAGGAGGTCAGCAGTATCACCCTCATTTTATACATGGGAAAACTGGGATGAAGAAAGGTGAAGTGAGGGGTGTCTCAAGTCAAGCAGGCCAGTGGAAGAGAAAGGAATGAAAGCCAGGTTTCCTCAGTCCTAGGTCAGTAGTTAGGCCACATCGCTTTCCAAATCCCAGAGGGTTCAACATTGCTGCTTCCAGTACCATCTCTGTTCTTGTTGGAAGCTCATTCAAAACAAAAATCCAGAATTTGAAATTCCTCAATGAAAAATATGGATACAATTAAAAAAACAGCAACCCATGTACCAATTTTTATGCAGGTCTACTCCAAAGGCATTGCGCACGTTAAACCCAAATTCACCTCGGCCTCCCATAAAGGGGCATGCGGAGTCACAGAATCATAGAAAACGAGGGTTGAAGGGATCTAGGTCACATCTAGTCCAACCCCTTGCTCAAAGCAGGACCAGCCCATCTACATCATCCCAGCCAAGGCTTTTTTGAGCTGGGCCTTAAAACCCTCCGAGGATGGAGAGTCTACCACCTATGGGTAACCTGTTCCAGTGTTTCACCAACCTCCTACTGAGAAAGTTTTCCGTAATATCTAATCTTAATTTTGCTTCCTGCAACTGGAGCCCATTGCTCCTTCTGTCATCTTCCCCCGCTGAACAGCCCAGCTCCATCCTCTTTGCAAGGAGTCCTCTGCAGGGAGTTCATGGTTGCTATCAAATCCCCGCTCAGTCTTCTCTATATAGCACAAGGCAACACCATCCTGAGACATACCCAAGCATGCTTCCAGCTGGGCCAAATCCTGAACCTGAAGCGTAGCCACGTGAGTGTGGTGCTGTTCACGTATCGATAAGGGCCGCAGCTGAGAAGAGCTCACCGTAATGCACATCCCTAATGGAGACCATGCATATGGAGTGGGCACGGATCATCTCATCATGGCTTTGTCTCACATCATATAGATGCACCTGCAGGTGTAATTCTGCTCCTGGGCTCTTTCTTTGCCTCAGCCTCTCCTCCCACAAATCAGGGGAGCCACTACTTCCTTACGGTTGTCAGTGAATGCTTGCAAAGTCCTTTGCGAGCCACTGAGGACAGAAGAGGTACGAATTTCCAGGGTGGAACGGAAGTCACCTTTTTGCTTTTGTTATAGTAAATTATTTAAATGGATGCAATAGTGTTATTTGTGCTACAGAAATGAATCTCACGGCACTCTCTTTCAGCTGCCCCGTGGTCACGGAGTGGAGAGAGACCAATATTTCCTCCTCTTCTTCTTTCCCCCCCTACCTATGCCCCAGTTCAACTTCCTACCACCCCTGGTCCTCACTCCAGGCTTTTCCATTTGCCCACTGCTGTCATCAGACCCTGAGCAGTATTTAACTCAGTGTGTTTGCTTATACATTTTTTGTCAGCCAGCCGAGCAGAACAGCTCAGTATTACAGGGACGCACGTTGGCCCTGCTTGGTCTTAGCCAACTCCCCGTGTTTTCAACTTGATGGTTTCAAATCCAATCGATTGGTAAATGGCTAAATAGTGAGAGAAATTGCTTTCTCTCATTACTCCGCATGGCTGTGTCATTACCCTTTAATATTGCATCGTTATTGACTGATGCAGCCTGTCGGGGCATGGCTGGTGGGATGTAACACAGCGGTAGGGATGTGCAAAATATTTCATTAAAAGTTTACTCCACTACCGGGAGGTGTGTGTGTGTGTGTGTGAGAGAGAGAGAGAGAGAGACAGAGGGAGTGCATGTGTGTGCTTGTGTGGGAATGCAAAGGCATAAAGCTTCAGCCATCCAGAAAGGAGAGGCCCGGATCTCTTGCCTTGGCTTGGATTCGAATCAGCGATAAGACGCTCGTTGGAGAGACACTTCCATTCTTTATCGTCAAGGCCAAGGGGACTGAAGCACTGATAAATGCCACCACTGAGATGGAACAATTTCTCCAGTGTTTTCCTGGCTGCAGACGTATGTGGGCACCCATTTACCTCGGCGCAGCAACCCTTTGAGTGATCTGCTGGTCGGTCTAATCTCAGATGGATCGGGGCCAAGTGATAACGGCCAGTCGAACACGATAGTTGTCTCCTCTTGCAGAGGCTCATTTCCTGGGGATTTTTTTTATTTTTTATTTTGCTCCTAATCTTCCTTCAGACTTAGAAGTGTGTCCAAATGCTTTCCTCTGAGGGGGTTGCAATGGCCAGCATGGAAACCCACCCCGTAGCGCCCTGGCACTCTAGGATGATCCTGAGCAAGACTGAACCTTGTGCCTTCAGACCGGAGCCAGTGTCTCTCCCACCTTTATAACCAGGGGCTGCGACTTGCAGGCCCGTGCGGCTGATAGGCAGGTGAAAAAGGGGAATGGATGAGAGCAGGAAAAGCAGAAGAAGAGAGAGTGGGAGACCAACAGAGGAGAGACGAGAAGGCAAGATGATAGAAACTGGAGGAGGCAGGGTGAGAAGCAGCCTGAGCTACAGAGCTGGGAGCAAGTGAATGAAAGAAATGTAAGATTAGCAAACAGAAAGGAGAGATGTTGGCACACAGCTTACAGGGAAAGAGCAGAAAGAGAGAAAGGAAGACGGATGAACAGATGGACTGAAGATGACAAAGGAGGCTGAAAATGAGAGGCTCTCCTCCGCTTTCCCGACCCTGCCCTGCTTTCTGCCTTCCTCCAGTGCCACGTTCGTCACAGCCACAGGAAGGCAAACCCTTCCCTCTCATTGCAGAGAGCAGAGCTGGCGAACGAGAGATAGATAAAAGCTAATCACGAAGCATCAGGCCTTGCCCAAATTGCTGCCGGGATCCCACGGAGAGCACGATCTCCTCTTGCCCGTCTTTTCTTTCAAAACACTTCTTTCCTCCGTAGTCTTTTGCTCCATGCTGGTCTGGCTCTCTCCATGCTTAGGTGAACCTGGGGGTTGGATCGGTACATGTGTGTGGAGAGGGTGGGGGCTGTTATTCTTCCTTTTGTTTTTAATTAACCCCTAGAGTTTGGCTGGCCTGGAGAGATCTGCACATTGCTTTTTGCTTGAGTGTTTTCTACATGCCTGCTCTCCGGCAGAAGGGAAAGAGAGACCCAGGGAGAGCGCATGTGCATGCGCACTATGAAAAAAAGTGCTTTCCCATGAAAAGAAGAGGTTTGGGGGAAGGAATTGCTGCATATGGAGCTTTTGCAAGATGCCCTGTGATTACTAATCCAGCCTTTCCCCATTGCACTGAGGTTAAATCTTTTTAAGCGCTAAGCCGGAGGGGAGGCTGGGGTATCGCAGCCGGCCCAGATCCTCACAGAGAGCAGGGGATGTGCCCTGAGCTCTGGTGTCCTAGAGGGTTTTTGAATTAGGAGGTGAGTGCCTCAGGGCAATGGCTTGGGTCTCACTCATGGCACCACCCAAACAACCAAAAAAGAGATCGTCCGAGTCTCCAGAGTCTGGAATAGACTCCCCCAAGAAGTGGTGCAAGCGCCTACTCTGGTTACGTTCAAGAAAGGCCTGGATGCTCACCTTGCTGGGGTCATCTGACCCCAGCTGACTTCCTGTTTTTTGGGCAGGGGGCTGGACCCCATGATCGCGTCCAGCCCTAATGTCTATGAAATCTATGATGATAATTAGTGAGCTACGAAGAAGAAGGGCAGTTCCTGAGTCCCACCTTGCTGTGGATGGTGCAGTCCAAGGGAAACAAAGCTGCTCAACTTATACTTTAAGACAAATATTCATAACCCCATGCAGTAGAGGGACATTGGCCACGCCATCTGCTTTACCTGTGATGGGTTAGGGTGATGCTGGTGTTTTGGGTCACTGTGTCTTGCAGTTGTGCAGCAGGGTGGTCGGCATTGCTTTAGGAATAAGCTAGAGAAGCACTTGTACAGGCCCGTTTGGATAGGGAAGACTAGATCAGTGCTTCTCACCCTTTTTTGTACCATCACCCATTTCTAAATATCAACGGCCAGCCCCAACCCACTGTTCTTCACTCCTGACCCACTGTCCCCAGCTCTCAGTCCCCCAATGTTTAGGGCAGGAGGTGGGTGTGTAGGGCACGGGGACCCCATCCAGCCCCAATCACACTGGTACTCTTGCCAGTCTGCAAGGGAAAAGCCAGTTTCCCACATTTTTCTCCTTTAAAGGAGAATCCAGTTTAAAGTTTGTTGACCTCTTTTTAAAGTTTGTTCGCAACCCTTTCATATATTCTGGTGATCTACTTTTGGGCCACGACCCACAGGTTGAGAAATGCTGGACTAGATGACCTCCTGAGGGCTCTGCCGGCCTTTCTTTTTTATGACTCTCCAATTCTAACATGCCCCTTTTATTTCTGTAACCCAGAAGATGGCTTCACCCCCTGCATGTAATCCAGATGCTTCGGAGGAGTGACTAAGGCTCTCAGAAAACCCCTACAGCAAAATGACCCCCCTCTAAACAGCCAAAAAGCTGTATATAGACAAACCCCACAGCAGATATGAGCTGTTTTGTACATCTCAGCTCATGATCTGTGACAAGCTGGCACGAGAAGGTCCGCAGGATGTCATGACAGATCCCAGGGCAGTACGAGAGGACACATAGTATGTCAAGATATATCACAGAGGAGCAAGACAGAGGAAGCTGTATGTCACTGCACATCATGGGGTAGCAGGAGACGAGCCAGTAATTTCATTGTATGCAATGCACTGGGAGTCCAGTCGCAAACAATAATCATTTGTGATCTATGGCATCATCACTGTTACATTTTCTGTGTTTAGATCATCAAAAATGAGTCAGACACTGTACATCTAGATACCGCTGCTTGGAGCATATTCATTTGAGCTACGCCAGATTTTTTTTTTCCCATTGGGGATATACTTGGGAAAGGCACAAAAGTGGCTGCTAGGTGGCTCAACTGAAAAGCGATTAGGTCTAGGAGAGCTTTATAATATCATCACGCCATTTTAGCCACTGCAAAGTCAACTCAACCAACCCTTACTCTGATGCTGAGAAAAGAACAGAAATATTGTTTGCCCACCAAAATAAATAAATAAATAAATAAGTTGCTACCTGGAGGGCTCGATGGGGACAATTTTGCAAGGCTGGTGGAAAAATGAAACCAACACATCTTTATTTTTAAAACCTTCATGCCATGCAAATGGATTTTGAAGGTCTCTACCGAAAACTGAGGACAGATTTCCCTAGAAAGCCCTTTATTTGCATGGACCTGTTCAATAACAGTACAACACAGCAACTCGGGGAGGTTGCTCACTTCCGCACCCTCAACCTTTCCATTTGCATTAGCTTTCTCATCTTTTCTGGTTTCTGTGCTGCTGTGCAAGAGGCCCCCGCGGGGAACAGCACTGCTGTGGAAAGCACTCCCTTTCCAAAAGAGGGAAAGCCCAGCAAAAGCCTCCTGTCATTGTTAGAGCAGACTGTGAGCTCAATCCTCAACTGATGTAAATCAGTCTAGCTCTAATGAACTTCAGTGGAGCCGGGCTAATTTACACCGAGGTTCAGCCCAGAACAGCGGCTCTCGACCTTTTTTAGACTCAAGTCACCTTTCCAGAGTGTATCTGAGTTGAGAGAACTCCATTTTAAGACTAATTTATGAGTCTTTAAATGCACTAATTTATCAGTGCTTACCTCCGTGCACCCTGTGGCACCCTGAAAGGGATCTCATAGGGTGGCAGCAGCTGGGAGGGCATGGCAGGGCAGACTGGGGAACTTGGGGGTGGGTCATTAGTCCCCTGAAGGAGGTAGATGAAGGTGGAAGGGGGTGACCGCAGTGGCTAGTGCAGAGGCTGGTGCCAGGTGAAGACAGCAAGGTCAGAGCATAGTTGCACCCTGCCCTTTCCTTTCTCTGCTCCCTCCTTGGCCTTGTATCTACCTGAAAGGGGTGAGTACGACCTGGGCTGCCGCGGCTTCTCCTCCAGGGCCTTGAATGCCGGTGCCACCGCTTTCCACATCCCTCCCATCTGCTCCAGGAGCATGGGAAGAGCAAGGGAATGAGCTGGGCTGGAAAGCATCCTCCTCCCTGTCTGCAGCAGACGGTGCTGCTAGAAGCGCAGGGGTAGTCAGCGCAGGGGCTTCCAAGGGGCAAGGGCTGTACTTTTCATCTCACTTTATTCCCCCTGCTCCTTTCAGGCTCCCAGAGCTGGTGTGAGGGGCTGCTGAGATGCCGAGGCAGGTGCAGGGTGCTCAGCCAGTGGAAAACATAGCACTTATCTCCTCCGGCAGGGGCTGGGTGCCAGGCACCTGTCTAAGGAGCTGGTGGCACCGCAGGGTGCTTCATACCCCAGCTGAGGATCACTGGCCTAGAGTTTCCAGGGGAGATTTCAGCATACATGGCTTTGGACTTCCCTTTTTTTTGCTTTAAAGAATATGGTTCAAAGTTGCTAAAGGGGTGTCTGACTACCCACAGCTATCGGAAGATCAGCGGTTTTGCAAGGGAGGGAGGGAGGGAGGAAGGAAGACTTGTTTTGAACAAAGTGAGAAAGTCAAAAAGTTCAACTATTTGCACTGAGGAAACAGGGAATGAACTAACAATTGCTGACACTTTGCAAAAAAAAAAAAAAAAAGAAATTTGGAGCTGAGTTGAGCTGGATCTTACCTAGAAGAGAAAGAACAAAAACTTTCCCATGAAGTTCCCTCACACAAAAATGTTACATTTTGTATATCTGGTGCGTTTAAACACCCCTTAGACTCTGTGAATCATGTCCCTGGACTCAGTAGCTACTCAGCCTGATGCAAACAGATCCAAATTGTACAGAAAACAGATTAAATGAATGCATTAATCATATACCCCCCCAAGGAGTGCTCTTGAAACTGAGATCCCCAGACCCCTGCATCCAAAACCCCAGCTTCTACCACGTGAGCTAAAGACGAGCTCCACAAAGTCCTAGCAGTAACAAAGCCTTCATCCTTTCCAAGTGATGAAAACTGGAAGACAACATCGCTCGCAAATCAAATCAGAAAATCAGTACGTTACTCCAGGAGTGCTGAGAGATGCTTGGGTTGCAAATCTCAGCAAGTCAGGTCTATCCCTGGGATTTATAATGAAATCAGGAACAATTCCATGTTCACAGAATCATAAGATATTAGGGTAGGAAAGGACCTCAGGAGGTCACATCTAGTCCAACCTGCTTAAATCAGGACCAGCCCCAGCTACATCATCCCAGCTATGGCTTTTGTCCGGGCTTGGGTTTCATTAAGGGAAGCTCTGTGCATCGGTCTCCTCTCCTGCCTATGAAACACTCCCCGATAGTTATGTAAGTAACTCGCTCCCATAAAAAGCAGCGTGTGCATTCACCACAAATAAATGGAGCCACTCCAAACCCATATCATGCAGTCTCAGAAAAAAAAAAATCCCCCAAAACTTGTCCTGTTAAGTTTGATGCCCCTTCCTGCCAAGTCTCATGAGATAATGTAAAGATGCCGGGTCCCCAGTCCGGACGATGATATGGATCCCTGCACAAAGCAAGCCTCCCTGCTCTCATTTCCAAACCTTTAGCAGAGCTGAAAGTAGAATACTCCATTTCATTTTGCGCTCCTGCTTCATACACTTGGCAAGCCTATTTTTTAACCACGCTGTTCGCTTTCCCTTTTCATTCTTAATTGGCCCATCTAAAAGCAATCAAGCGAACATTTAGCTGCAGCAAAGAGAACTGCAGGAGACCTCTCGTTCAAACTCCATTATCCAGGGGTGTGTTTATGTGCATGTGTGCATGTGTGCACGTGTCTGTGTGTATGTGTGTGTGTGTAGAGGGGGAGGCACTTCCCCGGCTACTTCTCAGCCTGTGCTAAGGGCTCTGATCTGCCCTCACCTTCGGTTTGCTGTAGGAGGTGAGGGCATTTACGGCTGGATCCACAAAGGGGTTTTACACTTTGCAGCAGGAAGAACGGCAGTGCCTAACTTACAGGTGCCTGGGTGCCAAATAAGGGGCTCAGTCTCTTTATACAATGTGTGAAGTGATTTAGGCACCCAATGCTGGGATCCACAAAAGCCAGTGCATGGACTGTGGCAGGGAGGCATTAATATCTAAACTAACCAACAGGAAATGCCTTAAAGAAGGGCAAGACTTAAATCCTGCCTCTCTCTGGGGCTTCATTGCCCCTCCTCCATTAGGGACTCATAGCCTTGAATTGCTTCCTGGAATTAGGTACCTAAATCCTTTTTTTCTTATCACACTCAGCCAGGGGAAAGGCTTGACCCCACGTCTCCCAAGGGAGTGCCTAAACCACTAGGCTTCACCAGCATGTTCCCTTTATCTGGCTTAATGAATAGTTAATTATTCCTTGTCAAGGGAAACAGCTTCCAAGGGGCATTGGAGACCAGCTCCCTCCACCAGCAGAGCCAACGGTGGCAACCTGGTGCCTGGGCCTTCTCTGAGTAAGGGGAAATTAAGAGTTCAAACCCCTTCTGCAAAGGGAGGGAATTGACTCCAGGCTCCCACAATTTGGAAAGGGGATGGTTTAATCACTGAGATTTGTGATAAAAGATTTGTGAGAACTGCCTCCTGCCCACTTGCTCCTGTGCTAGAGAAAAGAGGCAACGTGGCCTCCTTACACCAGTGCTGAGTGTGCACTAACAAGCACACCTGCGATGGGGGACCTAAGAGCTTCCCTGGGTACATGTTGAAGTACTGGGGCTGGACTCGATGAACTTCCGAGGTCCCTTCCAGCCATAATGTCTATGAAATCTAATGTCTATGAAGTGGTGCTCCTGGTCATGGTGGAAGCTGACCTTGGTGGAATGGGTCCAAGCATGCACTCGGGTGGTGTAGACACGACCTTGGTCACCTACAGGCTCAAGGTAGTCCAGGGTTTGATGGGGTTTGTTTCTATCAGTTTTGAACTTAGATGCCTAAGTGCCATGGTGGGACTTCCTGCAGCTCCTTGAAGGTCTTGGTGGATGATCCTCAATCAATGGAGTTAAAACAATCTACGTAGGCTGAGGTTCTCCCCCAAGAGTCAACTGCTTCTTTCCAAATGGCGTTGGACTGCCGTGTCCTTATTCCTTACCTTTGAAACTTTATTCTCATTTAAGGAAGTACTGGATTAGGCTTGGTGGAGGAAGAGGGTCAGCTGCTTCAGATTTAAATGTGCATGGGACTTATGTTAAAGGCCCTGCTGCAGTCAACGCACAGCAGAGCTGCTCTAAAAGGAGAGACCCCATCTCAGAGCTGGCCTAGTGGTCGGGGCATTCACCCGCGATGCAGAAGAATGGCAGAGAAGCGCATCGAGACGTCACATCCAATAAGTATTATACCCACCAGACTGTCCTCTGAGACTGCTTAGCCTATTTTGCATGGGTAATTGGGGTGCATCTGTATAAGCTGTGGTCAGATTTGGTGCAAAGAGTGAAAAGTCAGGCATCTATGTCAAGTCAACTTTTCACAGCAGATGAAACCTATTCTGGGACTGTGCACAGAGAGACAAACATGGGCTAGGGCAGGACTCAGATTTCAATACAAGAGCTATGCAGAAAGTATAATTATACTTTGCATTTTAATAGACCGTATTAACATAATAATGCATTAGTCTAATAGAATATTAATGTGGTGCCGAAATATTAGCATATTACATATCCTTATTCATTAATATATTAGATCCTTATTGTATTAGTGGCACAAGCTAGTAGACAAAACACAGCTTTGTGTCTGATGCCGCTGCCTGAGAATAAACTTATACATGGTAATCAGGCAGCCTTTGGGTGTTACGGGGGATGTGGAATTTGTTGTATTGAGCGACGTGGGTAGGATGAGGGTTTTCCATCCACTACGCTACTAAATTTGTCATTAATTTTCCCATTTCACCCTGTGGTGAAACCAAAACTTTTTGATTTTTTTTCAAGGAAAGAAAAAGCCAAAGACATATCTTTAGGAGTCAACAGGCTGGCAGTTAGGATACTTGGCTAGACTCGGGAACACCTGGGTTGAACCATGCTCCTACGCCCCCGTTGAACACCCTAATTATCATGCTATTGGCTTTTCTGAAGTTAGGCTAAGTCCATTTCACCTCTTGGAGCTGCTCTTGTGTGCGCCGATACATACTCACTGAAGCACCTGGGGGTGCTCCACATCACAAGGGAATGGTTTAACCACTAGGTTACATGCTACTTTGGGCTAGGTCACCCTTACCCCTGCGGACCTGTGAAACTCCTCTTGTAAAGATTTCATTCCAATGGGCACGTCCTTGGGAAAAAAGTTTTGCCATATCACCATTTTTGTGAAATGTCAAAAAACAATTTCTATGCTGTTTATGAAGTCTATTTCTTTCTGTTTGTAAATGGAAAAAAAATTCCTCTTGCTTTCAGCTGGAGCTGGGACAAGAGGAAGTGTGGGTCCCCTTTCCTTTCCTGTACTGAAGACAGAGCTGGCTGGTGGATCGTGCACTGGGGTGCAGGGCTGTTCCTGGCTGTATCACTGCCTGGGTGATCCCAAACAAGTCACTTCTTCTCTTTTTCTATTCCCTGCCTTAGCCAGGTTGTAGGTGCTGCAGGGCTGTCCCAGATCCTGGCAGGAGGGACCCCCGGATGCTAATCGGGTACCCCTAATACTAAGAGGCTTGCATGCCGATTTGTCAAATATATTTTTGTTTTGTCCTTTAACCTTAGCAACATCAACTCAGGGCTACCGCGCTTCTGGCAGGGCATCTTTGGAGGGTGTTTATCAGGACAGCCTGCGGATAGAAGTAGAGGGGGTAACGATCCCTTCTAGTCCTACAAATGTATGCATGGGACTATGCACCTGTGATTATAAAGCACCGATTCACTGACCCAGAAGGCCCCTCCGTCCCTATGAGGATTGATCAGAAATGTTGAATAAGCCCTGGGAAACAAATATCGCCCGTCCACCTGGTCTTATGCGTGTCGCCCTCAGACAAACAGATGGATGACAATCCCACAAATTATTTTTGTGGCAGTAAGCATCTAAGATCATTGACATCACTCATAGGTTGCGCTGTTTATTTTAAATGGGTGAGAGATTGCACGTCAAGAAGGGAAAATAAGAGAGAAAGGAAAAGATTTTCCTGCTGAAGTCTGAAGACGGTATTTTGCCTCCCTTAAGGTGAAACAGTAGCATAAGTCCTTTCAGAAGAGGATTTCCAATGTCTCCAGGTAACCCTCCAAAGCGAGGAGCACAAAGGAAGTGTGAAGCACATTGTTTGTTCTCCAGAAGCAGCATCTGCATACACCTGGCAGCTTTGTGACATGAGGATTGCTTGAGAATCCTGTTAAGAAGCTCAGCAAAGCGGATATTTTGCTTTTCAAAATGTTTTACCAGATCCCTGGTAAATAAAGCTCTTGAACTGAACCTATCTGTCTGCAGCATTATTTCTCTTGGTCATGCATTAGATCCTGTGGGTTGGTTTTCTTTTCCTTTTTTCTTTTTTTTTTTTCTTCTTCCTCTCCCTTGATGCATTTAAACAGCAGCTTTTCTCTTTGCCTTATGATCACGTTAAATGTTTAATTGCTCTTTGCATTTGCTTATGGCACAACATAAGCCCCCGCAGTAAAAGAGATTTGTGCTAAAACTCCAGAAGGAAAGAGGTTATATTTTGGGTCAGCTCAATTATCTCTGTTTTTTAAATTATATATTAATTTTAGGCTAAGTCTTTGCATAGAAATGCAATTAGCATTCAGGCAATGCAGGAAAGGCGGGTGTGAAGTGAAGGGATGTGGATATTCCATGCAAAGCACCGGGAGCAGGGACAGGCAGCAAAGATCACTTCCATGACACAGATCCGCAGCCTGGGTAATGTAATATAACCTTGGTACTTAAATGGGACAACTCTACTTTACACCAGCTGAAGGCTTCGTGCAGTCCCGCTTGCAGTGGCTCTGTGGTGGCTGAATAGGTGTCAGCATTAGAAATGCAGGCCTTGTATAGCTACACCTACAAAGACATGCATTTGCTTGAGTTTAGGTGGTTCTGAGTAATATAAAGCTGAGCAAACACCCATGGGCACATTAAGAGTGACTTAATCTGATTTAAATAAACTCTGTTCAAAATGGACTTCTCCCATACACAAGTCATCTGGGTTTAAATCATGATTTAAAAAAACCCTTTCAGCAAGATCTGGGGTGCCAAAGACCCTGGAAACCTCAGGGGCCAGAAGCCGGCTACCCCACACCCGGTTCTGGTTAGGGCACCTGCCTTCGTGTGCTGGGCATGGGGGACGGGCAAATTACCCAGCTGCCATCTCTTGAACCTGAAGCAATATAGTCACGTTCGTGTGGGCTTGTTAAGCTGTGTCTTCTCAGCAAATGCAGCAGGCGTCTGCCAGGATCATAGGAAAGTCAGGCTGGAAGGGGACCTCGTGAGATCATCTAGTCCAGCCCACTACTCAAGGAAGGATCATCCCTGACTAACCCATCCCAGCCAAGCGTCTGTCTAACGTGGTCTAGAAAACCTCCAAAATGGAGATCCCACAATTTTCTAGGTAGCCTGCTCCACTACTTGACTACTTTCATCACCTGAGAGCCTGTCTCAATCTCCAACCTAAATTTCCCTGGCTGATGTTAGAGGCTCCTAGTCCTATCACCTACAGAAATGGAGAAAAGCCCATCTCCATAACCTTCGGGTATTTGAAGACTGTTATAAAATCCCCGCCCTCAGTTTTTTCTTCTCTAGACTAAATGATCTTATTTTTTTTTTTTTTAGCCTTTCTTCGTAAGTCTTGCTTTCGAAGACCTAAGGGATGGGAGGGTTGATGATCCAGGACATGTTGTCCACCAGGGCATAGTCCCTGAAAGCCAGGACTATCCCAGTCAGTTCGTGACAGTAAGTCACTTTAATGAGAGAGAGGTTTCATAGTTTTAAAGATGTTAGGGGCTAGAAGGGCTCTACCTTTTATCCCCCTGCCTTTTGTACAGTTCAACTGAATCGGTCTCAAAGGGTCTGGTAGTATTGCTTCCTACCCTACAAGTGTCCTGGGAACATTTGCTGGTAGGTTATTGGACCTACTAAGTAGGTGGGGGAGATCTTAGACAAACTTTATTCTCATCTAAGGAAGTACTGGATTAGGGCTTGGTGAAGGAAGCGGGTCAGCTGCTTCAGACTTAAATGTGCGTGGAGGTGGGGGACTTATGTTAAAGGCCTTGTGGAAGGGAAAGAAGCAGAGACCGTCTAAGCGAACCACCAGACAAAACGATGCAGTTAAATCCATGATATAAATAAAAATCACATTTTAAGTGAAGCTGGAACTCACTCTGTTTAGGGGAAAACCCTTTGCTAAAATGTAACCCAGGGTTGAGTCTACACTTCTGCTACAGACCCCAAACGTAGGGTCAAGGCTGTCCCCAAAGCCTAGGGAGTGGGAGGAGATGCTGCAAAGCGCAGCTCTATATCTCCCTCTTTCTTTCTCTGTAATCCTGAAGGATAACCGTTCCTCTTTACAAAGACAAACAGTGTGTTCTTCTGTCCCTGCTATTAGAACTAATCTTTTGCTTCCCAAGCACTGCTCAGGGACTATTTTAATAGCAAAACAAGGTCAGCTCATCAGGAAAAAAAAAAAGCTGGAAGTTTCACAGGGTCCAAGACTCCCTCCATCTCTGGAATTACTTTTTAACACGTTGAGAGTTCAAATTGCTCTCTCGGAGCCAAATGCAGATTGACAGCCAAACACCAAACAATCACATTTTGTTAATCCATTTACGGAGGTGCGAATGGCTGATCGGCCCCCATTGCCAGTGCCGGCCTGCTCTGATACTGTGGCGGCTCAGAGTTTCATGCCAGCTGCTGGGTTGTTGGGGGGATTTTTCGTGCAGACTTTGGAGGTTATATTTACCGCTAACCGATGTCTATATATATTAATAATGAAATAAAAGTTTCCGTAATCCCCTGAGGCTGTGGGATGGCTCGTCACCACCCCGACCCTGTTTAAAGCTCGGAACATGGCTTTGTGTCAGAAACTGAAGCCTTTAGCATTTTCAAAGCCTGTCTACCTCTCAGCTTTGGCATACACACTGACAGAGCAGAACAAGGGCACCCAGAGTTCAGCCGCTCTTATAATTGGACTGACGCTGATTTCTTCTGGGTTGGTTTTTTTTTTTATCCCCCGAAGGTCAATTTGAATATAAGTCTGCAGGTGCCACTCAGAAATGACACAAAAGCCCATTGCAAGCCCGAAATATTGCAGAGATAAGGCTCAGCAACCCAGCACCGGTGAGTGAGAGAGGATGGCCGAACAGCGCATCCTGGATTGTGTTACTCTAGAAGACGTGACTGGCCGGGACAATACAGGAAAGGAAACTCTGTCCCTCAAGTAGGCAGACAGGCAGATAAATGATAATTTGGGGGAAGTTGATTTTTATCTAGCAAAAGGTCAGATGCCCTTGGATTACCAGAGTGGTAGCAAAGGCACTGTTGTGCAGTGAGACAGGGCATCAGACTGGAGATGTGGGTTGCCTTTTTGGCTCTCCTCATGACGCAATGCACCCTTAAGCCAGCTGCCCGTTTGCAAAATGAATAGTTAGTGGAGTGAAATTCTGGTCCCATTAATGTATCGATGAGCTTCAATGAGCCCGGTGCTTTCAAAGTGGATGTTTGTTATGCCCCAAGTTGCAAACCATGTCACCTGTCATTAATATGAGCAAGAAAAGCCAAATATTACCAGGACAGATGATAGATCTGCCAGTTGTACACTTTCCCATTTTGCCTGCTTTTTTCTTACCTAACTCTGTGCGTCTAACTGCAAGCGTACCTATGGGTTTGTAAGTTAGGAAGCAGATATCTGAAATTAGACAAATCTCACCTGGAGGTAAATAGACACCCTGTTAGAAGGCAGCATATCTGCAATATTTGCCTTCCTCCACTTCTACCACGACCTACCCATCAGTCTCCGGGGAATTAGTGCAGATGAAGACCACGATGCTCCGGGTCTGGTTTTTCATAGATTTCATAGACATTAGGGCTGGATGGGATCTTGGAAGATCATCGAGTCCAGCCCCCTGCCCAAGGGGCAGGAAGTCAAATAGGGTCAAGCAAGACAAGCGTCCAAACATTTCTTAAAAGAGTCCAAAGTAGGTGCTGCACCACCTCTGGGGAGTGTCTATTCCAGGCCTTGGGGCTTGGACAGTAAAGAAGTTGTTCCTTATGTCCAGCCTAAATTGGTCTTGGGGGAATTTATGACCATTGGACCTTATAATTGCTTGGGGCGCTCTGGTGAACAGGCATTCCCCCAGATCCTGACACACACCCCTTATATACTCTAATGCGGTGAGTATTCCCAATGCCCTTTGGCCCTTCTGAAAACCAGCTATAGGTTCTTGGCCTCTCCGGAAACAAAGCCCAATGAGTCTTGAGCATGGTCCTCAATGTCAATGAAGTGTTTTCTTAGGTGCATGGGACTTGGTGTAGGTCACACAGGAAAACGGCATCATCTCCCGCGGCCTAGTCCAACTTCTTACTTACAAGGCAGCTCTTCTTCCCAAAGCCAAACCAGCCTTCTTGGAAGACCATCCTCATCAAGATCCTCCACCCACTTGCTGTCCCAAGGATTCAGGGGCTGAGTTAAGCCCATCACACTAGCCGACCATAACAATGTGCGTTGAGAGTACTTAGCACATTCCTTGAAATTGAGGAAAGTTGCTGTGGTTATTAGTAGCTCCTAATGATATTTGCATAGATTAACAGACTTTAATGCAATCACGAATGCTACAATCCTGGGGAAAATAATGAAGAAATCCATTATGAAGTAATAAAGTAACTAAGTCAATACAGTAATAATTTGATCCCATATTAGTAATAATTTCATCTCCTGCTGCAAGGCAATTTTAATGCACATACCATTTCTGGACAGTTTTATAAATATCACCTTTGTTTGAGATAATTAATTAGCAAAATCAAAAAATATATTGCTGGTATTTTATACGATAAATTAGTCATTAGGTTTAAACTGGCAGGCTGTAATAAAACTTATTAAGATAAATGTGTTGGGATTCTTAACACTTCAGAGGAGCTGTTCTCCTCCATTTTAAAGCGCTTCTGGTGCAAAGCTATTAGCGCTGCCGGGTGGTTTCTATGTATGTTAAAACCCAATTATGAAAATCTTGTTTATAACCCCGACTTGCTTGGAAAAAGAAGCCGAATGCATTAGCCTGCTTTTGCCCAGTGGATGAGGCGGAGGTGAGGGTGAGCTGCTAAGGGCCCTATTATGCCATTTCTTGGAGTCCGTCAGAGCCTCCTGGAAGTTGTATGTGAAATAATTTTACATAGGAAGGACTCAGGTGGTAGGTCACCCTGCCTGTTGCAAGGAGTCCGCTTGCAAAAGGGGTGGGAGAAATTGGACTTTGAGGGGAGATTGTTCCCACTGTGACCTGACATCAAGTGTTTCCAAGGTGTGGGCCACCGTGCTTTCTGCACCTTTCTGCTGAGTGAGTCTTTGCGTTACAGGACCACTTGCAGCCCGGGATCTCCCTTCCCCTCCCTGCAGCACACTTGGTGATTGCTGCTAAAGCCAACAGCCTGGCCCAGTTGGGTTGTTTTTTCTCTTAGCTGCAGAAGTGATCAACCTGTCCCCGCAGAGAACAGGCTCTACCACGACGGGGCTCTGCTGAGCTCAGAAGTGGCTTTGCTTTGTGTACAGATCAAAAGGCCAGGCAGATGGCTCAGGCCAGTTGACAACCCCAGGACTGGGCATGGATCAGCATCTTGTAAGGAGCATAAATTTTGACACATAATGAGCTCACTCACAGGCTCTGCGGGGCACTGGTCAAAACAAGAGCTGTAGATCTGGGCTTCAACAAAGTCCCTTCCAGGCATAGCATCAACTCATTAGATCATCTCCATGTATTCACCGCTGACTTGCGGCTGCTTATAGCCCCCTGGCCTTCAGCCTGCTGAATCACTGCATGTCCCTGTTTCTCTCAGGCAGGTTCTCTGCAAATTCCGTCGAGCTGGGGCTTCCACATCCGCGCCACGTCGAATCTGGAGCCGCTGGAAATGACATGAGCTGCTGATCCATCAAGCTCTCCCCCCCCAATCTTAAACACAAAACAAAGCAGGCCAGTACTTAATGTGAAACTCCCAGAATCCTATTGTGGTTCATGAAAAAAAACACTTAAGAATTTAACATTTTGGCTGGTGTCAACTATTGCATTGTTTTAACAGAGTCAAAAGAAAGGGAAATGCTTAAAAAAATGGTTCCTCAGCCAAAGGATCAGCATCATAGATATGTGCAATTTTATCAAAAAGAATATTTTGTACATTGCCATACAGGGACTGGCTGACGTTCTAGGAATACTATTGTTCTTGTATTATCTGTAGACATTAAAATAAATCAGCTGATAGGTAGATCAATGATACTCACTGCATTTCCTTGATGGGAGGTCGGAGTGAGTCCCGACCAAGTAGCAACACCTTCACCCTGTGCCTAGCTGCTATCCTTGGTGGATGTCCAATCCAGTACTAACTCCTCCGGTTCCAAACTATGCGGGGCCCTTAATTTAATGGGGAAAAGTCATGCCTTGAATTCACTTGAGCTTTGTCTGGACTTGCCTTTTCTGTCTCGGTGTAACACATGCTAATTGGCAATCAGTGTATAAGTGTTATGGCAGGAATGCAACTTCAAGTCTAGGCAAGGCCTCGCAGATTTTAAAATCAACATTTGTTTTGGAGGAATCGATAACGTCACTACATCCAACTTCCTCCCTCTTCCCGGCTCTTAAAATCTAAAAATAATGTTCCTTCTCTATTATAAAAACCATACAATAGCACGCACTCATTTCCCTCTCCTTTCCTTTTTTTCTTGCTCAACCCTGAACAAGAATGTGATGCATTTTAAAGCTATCCCAACTATGTGCTTAGTCCAATCAAAGATACCACCCAGTCTTTACCTCTTGCTACAACATCATGGTTCCAACATCACTTCAGCAATTCCTTCTTTAATTCTCTAAAAGAGACAGTAAGTCTCTTGGTACCAGTTTCACGTAACGTGGGATTCGAGGGGTGGCCTGAAATTGGGAACCTCCTCAGTTTCCTGCTTGGGCTAAACCACGCGCTGGTGGTACAGGATGAAATCTGCCAAGTGAAAAATGGGTTCTCACAATCGCTTTTCTGGCTAAGCGGCATGAAGCAGCATTTCACGCAATTTTCTCCGAAGAGGATTCAGGAGAGGGATTTGAGAGGTCAGCTACCTCTTTGCTCCTCCATTTGATCCAGATGCACCTTAACAGGCCAATTGAGGTGTTTCAACTCCAGCAGTTCCTGGGTCTTTTTGGCAGGTTAAGGAGCAATTGCATTGCTACTTAGGCTTCTGCTATGCCAGGCAACTTGCCAGCTTGAACTGGCATGAGCGGCAGCTAACAGGGCCTTGAGAAGCCAGAGGTGAGACCACAGAGTGATCTCTTTCCAAACGTTCACGTCGGACGAGCAGTGTCTGGTGATGAGTGTCTTGCATCAGACAGCCCCGTGATCATTCCCCTTGTCAATTCAATGACCTTTCAGAGGCGGGAGATCCTTTTTATTACTCTGTGCACTGGGGCAAGCCAAGCCAAGGCTGTGTTATCTACCCAATTTATCAACTCTCTATTTACAGCGGGTCCATGCCGCTGTCTGGCTTAACGGAGCGCCCAGAGACCCAGCATTGAGAGAGGAGGCGGCTTGTAAAGGGAAAGAAATGTCAATTCCAGCCTAGTCCCCTAAAGTGAAATAAAAGAAACAAAATAAATAAGGAAGAAGAAGTAGATACAATATCTCCAGGGTGACCACATCTATCTAGTCCAATACAGGCCAGCATGAAACACAACCTTATCCTTACTTATCGCAACACAGAGAATGTCATCTCCTGGTGGCCAAAAAAGAAAGAAGGATGCAGCATCCATCTATAATGAATAGTACAAATCTGATGAATGTTTGCATTCATAACAACCATGAGCCTTTGAAAATTAGGTATCATAGCTCATAAAATCATCAAAATGACTTAAATGCATACAATTAAACCCCTCCCCCCCAAAACATTTCAGTTAATTTTGCCCATGGCTGTTTGAGCCTATTGTGTTCGTGTTTTCCCAGCTTTTCACTAAAACTACATAGCTTAGAAGCTCCTTGTTTGTTTGTTTTTAAATGAAAACTATGGTTTGACATATTCCAAAAAAAACCCAGAGGGGAGGCTTCCAGGAAAACCCCTGGTAGCATGAGACTTTAATACAATGCATGATTTACCAGCACTGACTCACATAATCTGAATTGTGGTCCCTCCTTCCATGAAGGGCCACAATAATCGTCTTCTTTACACTCCCATTATCTCCCACCTGACTCTGTGTATTCACTCGGGACTCACCTATCTCATTCTCTGCACCGCTGATTACTATGAAATCCAAGTAAATATAAGAACTCAGTGACCAAAGAATCTGCTTCTGCATTTCTCTTTTAACCAGAGGTTCTCTTTTCCCCCTCCATTATTGACTAGCTTTTCCTGTCCTTGCATGGATAGCTTAGGAGGAACACATTTGCTCCTTGAGTGTTAAAAAACTACACCAAGTACTAATAGGTGGGCTTGTCTACACGTGGCCCTTTTAAGTGGGATTAGCCTGACATCGCCACTTTTAAGGTGTATTAGGAGCATGTGTCCACACGTGTGCCAGTAATACACCTTAAAAATTTTAGGCTAATCCCACCTACTTTTAATACCTGCTTAAAGCAAGTACCAAATTTAGGCATGATTAGCTAAGTCACATTAGCCCACGTGCAGATGCTTAATGCACATTAACGTGGTAATGTGCATGGGTGTGGCTCCACATGGGCTAATGCAATTTATCTATGCGAGCCTAAATTTAATGCGCCTTAATATGCATTAGCACATCTATGTGTAGACACATGCCTAAATCACTTGAATGCCCCTTAAACAAAGACGCATTAAATTTAGGGGCACATAACTACATGTGTAGTCATGCCTGGTAGCTTAGTTCTAGCATGAAGACCAAAAAGCTTCTGCACTCCTTAGAAACAATGGAAATGGACAGGGGCAAGAAGGACTTTTTCAAGTGAAATATTTATGAAGTGGGGAAAAAAGAAACACTTTCTAAAGAAAGAAAGTCCACAAAGTTCTAGGGAACCTACTTGAATAATCTCCTCCTCCATACCCTCAAACCAGTGGCTTCCAGTTTCATTCAAGTCCCGGGGAACTTTAGCTCTGGGGACTGGAAAGGCAGCCGATGCCAAGAGAAATGGAGAACAAGGTCTTCCTCTTGCTCCCAACTAGCATTTCCTTTAGAAAAAAGTAGGGGTTCATGCTCAGCTGCCACTAGTTCATGCAGGTGACGTGGTGACAGAACTGCGAGGCCAGGAAGCATTGCTGGGAATCTTTCTTTGGCTTACTGCATGAGGAGAAACTCTAGGATCAGCTGAAAGGCCTGGGCTTCAAAGGAACTGCAATGGATGCTCCCCTTGTGCATCCAAAGGAAGAATATTTGGCATGCAATGAAGTAGTTTGCAACTGATTCCAGGATAACCAACCTGGGTATGCTTTCATACACCACAATGACCCCACTGATTTCAACAGAGTCACTTCTGGTTGGTCCTGAGTAGAACAGGATCTAACCTACAGTTAGCAAGGGACTTTTCAGGTGTTACTGCCACTCTTACGGGAATGGGTGCAGTTGGGTAGAGCCAACCTTCAGGAATACATGGGAGCTTTGACCAGCCCTGTATTAGCAGCGAGGTATGATATGGCTAGTGCTGAACTTTGCGTGGTGTCTGCTGGAGATAAGGGGGGGGGGAGTTGAATAATTCATGTAGTTAGTTTAATTTAAATAATTTATGTGCTAAGCATTGCAAACAGAGCAGGAGTTGATAATGAGTCTGAGCAGCACATTTTGAACTCAGTTGCAAATTCAACTGTATTGTAATTCTTGAAGGATACAGGCTTCCCTGAGTTTGAAGGACAGGAGTGTAAACAAGGCAGGTGCTTGGAGAAGACATCCATATAGTCCCCTTCTTTACCAATTACCACCAGGTTGCTCTGTGCACTCAACGGCTTGCTCATTCTGAACCCTTTGAAATAATCAGGAGTTGCATGTATTTCCTTGGGCTGCAGGGAAGGTACCTGCGCCGTTGTTAGACAAATAACAGTTTGTAACAGGTGTAATCTGTAATCAGGAATCAATTAAAGAGATATCAACAGGAAAAGAAAGATAAGGTAGAGCCAGGGGGAAATCAATGAACAACATAAGGGAATTGATCATTCAAAAGGTCTTTCTTAAGCCGTGAGGCCCTCTAGAATGACTCTTTGCTACTGTGTCCCACGGGCTTTGCCTTTTCTTCTTCCCCTGTCTTTTTCCTCCTTTTAAATGAACAGGGCTTTGTGTTTAAGAGGAAAAATAACGCACTGTATTCAAACCATGGCTGCTGCTTTTCATGCTAGTTACACAATGGGAGTGAAAGAAGTCCAGGACATTGTGTAGGACTATGGGAAATGGATGCTCAACTTTTTTGTGAGCGATCATCATGCCAAAGCCTATGTCCAGGAGCATGTATCTGGCCAGACTTGTCCTCCATAATTGTGGCACCAAAGCAGATCACCAAGGAAGACACATGCACTTATACAGCCAAGACTAACTCTTGACCAAAGCAGCTCCCTACCTATATTGACCAATTCTCTCCTATTTTTTACGCTTGAAGTGGCTGGTGGATTTGTGCGTATACAAAGTCCCAGTTTATTCTTTAAAAATATCTAGTGTTTGATTTCAAAGAAACCAACAAAACTATTGAGAAGAACGAAGATGGCCAGCTCAGAAGTGATGCCATACTGGATCTTTTCAGGGGTCCATCTTACCCAACACCCCTATCTCACACTGGCAGAGTGGAGGCGAGGAGACGGGTATTCATGGAGTGCCTATCGAGACTGATCCGTCCCCTCGCTTTTTTTCTCTCCAGCTTCCAGCAATGCCCTCTCATTTTCCCCTTCTGGTGTCTTTACACCACGACTTACATTTTCTTTATCACTAATGGATGCAATCATGAGGATGTTAAGAGTCTTTCAGAAAGGGACTGAGGTAGCTGATGGGGTTTCACTGACTGCTAATTTGTTCATTGTCACTTGACTCAGCCCATCCTCTGCTTGTTCTCTGCAAAAACATAGTGGGACCATTTGGCAATAGGCCTTTGCAGGCTGGACCTGAGCTCGGTCATTGAGACATCACATTCCCTGAGCTCCTCTGGGATGGAAAGACAGATCACTTTGAGGTCAAAGCCATCCATTTTATTGCCATCCATCACTTCTGATTTTAGACATATTGAAGGAAGTAGGGGATAAGTAGGTGGATTTTATTTATTTCTTTTGAAAGGCTAGCTTATTCTGACCTCAGCATTGTACAGACTGCATGGCACTGAAGCCAGTACCTTACTAAATGGAAAGTCAAAAAGGGAAAGCGTCTTTCAGTCTCAGCATCAGGCTTATGAATGGTTTATCTTGTACATCAAGGACCTGTCTCTAATAAGTAACACATCTGTATTGTCCTAAGATCTCAGGGTGTGGGGAGAAAAATTCTCCATTACATATATCCATGGCATCTCAACAGGTTATGAGAAGTATGATAGCTAGGGATGAACAATATTTACTGAGTCAGTGCTGGTTTCAACTACTGGCCTAAAATCTGAAGGAAATCCTGATGTACAAGCATAAATGTTGTAGCCATGTTGGGCTAAAAGTAAAAACAATCAATCCATGTGTTGGATCTCTTTTTAAAAGATATTGCCTCTACCATATTGACTTCTGGTTTACAAAGCACTTCACTATGAGCAGAATCTGGCCCATGTTGCCCATGTCTATTCAAGGACAGGATACAGCTCAAAAGAGGGGGCCAGATATTAAAAAGAAGTGGATGGTGGGCTTGACCGCTGAGATTTTTTTATGTCGCTGTCTCAAGGGCTCAGTCTGTCATGCACTAAAGAGATGTCAGAATTAAAGCAAGAAACTTGGATATGCTATAGCAGATGTGGCTGGCTTGGTTCATCAGCTCTGATGCCCTGCCTGGATGATACCTAATGGTTCAGAAGATGCCTTCCTTAAGCAGCCTCTATAATGCAGCTGGCTGGTTGTGCAAAGCTATAGTGAGAGACACGGAAGAAGTTCCTCCCGACCCAGTGCAGATCAGCTGATGCCTCGAACCGTGAGATCTCTCTATCCTTAGCTGACAGTATGTTGATCGTTACAGGACTGTATCATAATTGCTGGTAAACAAAGGCATTTTGAATCCATTACAGTGAGAACTGAGTGGATCTTCTTTCCACTCGTCATCTTCTTTTATGCATAAACTGGGGTGAAACACTCCTAAGGGATGGTGAGGGGGAGAAGGGCCCTTAAACTCCTTGGATCTGGTAGACTTTCCCCTCTACTCTTCAGGGAGGGGAAGATCAGATGCTCCCTCAACTTTTCTTGTGTCAGAGAAGTCCATACAGCAGGAACTGGGCTTACACCACCATCTGATCACCAACAAACCGATCCTTTACACACTTCCCCAGCACAGACACACATTCACATGCCTCAACCTATTCTTCCTAACACACACCATCGTCAACAGATTCCCTCATATGCTACATCTCTCCCTCTCTGTGCAGAGACCACCCCCTGGACACAGTTAGAGTAGTTCAGATGCTCACTAGGGATCCAGAGATGTGAGCTGGAAGTTGGTCCGGACTTGTGCCCAATGAGCTGCAGACTCAAAGGCTGCAAGGCACATTCCCTTCCACAATAAGCATCCTCACACACATGCCACACAAAACTCACCTGGGCCCCCAAATGCCATGCCATGCCCCTCATCTGGGCCACCAAATGCCTTGTCCCACTTCTGCACCCAGCACACTTCCTTCTCAATGTGCACATTCCAGTGCCAGATCCAGTTTATGCACAGGCAACATTTCCCTCCCCTCCCCATACTTTGCTGCCAGGAGCTGCTTCAGTGCCTTGATTGAGCTAGTCTGTCGCAGGAATTGGGAGCAATACAGCTCCTTTTCTAACCTACCACTACAGGGTTAGGACTGATTTTCATTCCTCCACTATTATCACGTGAGTCCTGGGAGAGCAAATGACAATGAGTAGGAAGGAAGGGAGAAAGGATAGATGGAGAAGGATTTCTCCTCCCATACAGAGATCAGGAAGCACCAAAGGAAAACAGCTGTGGCTCTCCATTCCCTCTGATTCCCCTTTTGCTCAGGATTCAGAAAGACCCACAGACATGAGGTTTAGCTTGGATACTCTTCTTGAAGTTGAATGGGAAATGAAGTGCAGGGGCTGATAGATACATTTGAAGGACAGCTGGCTGTGTATAATTTATGTCGGCAATTGGGAGGTGATGTATTGGAGGACAGCTAAGTGAGCTGTGCTCTCTCTTGGACTCAGGCTTTTACATCTAACCTGCATGAAGCAAATAAATAGGTCTATTCCCATTCTCTGCTTTCTCACGACCAACATCAGAGACATTTTAAAAAGTAAAGTAGGGTATTTTATTTTATTTAAAGCACTGGAACAGGTTTCCCAGAGAGGTTGTAAAGTCTCCATCCTTGCAGGTTTTGAAGACCCAGGTAGACAAAGCCTTGGCTGAGACGATGGAGTTGGGGTTGGTCTGGCTTGGAGCAGGGGCTGGACTTGATCGGTGTTTCTCAACCCGTGGGTTGCAGCCCAAAAGTAGGTTGCAAGAATATTTGAAAGGGTCATGAGCAAGTCCCAGAAAAAACGCGGGAAAGCATCAGTTTTCCAGCCTTCCAAGACTTTCTTGGGGTGACTGGAGGCAGTGTGCACATGCACATCTGTGGGTGCACATGCACGTGGCCAGCATTCAGCCAGGCAGGGTGGTGGGAGCAGCCCCAGGAGCTGGATGCAGGTAAGTGTGTGGGGAGGATGGGTTGGAGGTCCAGGACCTGGGAACTGTCTGGGGAGGAGGTGGTATGTGTGTGTGTGTGTGTGTGGCTATGGAGGGGATGGGTGTGTGTTGTGCGGGGGATGGGGAGTGAGGGGCACCAGCATGGCCTGGGGGTTTCAGGAGACTGTGGGTCAGAAGTGAGGGCACTGGCAGGGCCAGGGGTCTGTGGCTTGGGGGTGAAGGGCACCAGGAGGGCCAGAGGGCTGGGGGTCAGGACCGGCCACTGATGTTTATAAATGGGTCCTGGTACAAAAAAAGGTTGAGAGCCACTGGACTAGATGACTCCTGAGATTTCTTCCAACCCTCATTTCTTATGATTTTCCCCACAATCCTAGTGCATGACTTATACAGGGACTCAAAAAGACACCAAAGCTAGTAGGGTCATTGAATTCACCCAAGCCTGAGGATTGCATTCTTTATTATTATTACTATATTTAATCAATGCTAATAAATCATAATATACTCTATAGTAGCAAATAATACAGGCTCCCTGCTTAAACTGAACAGAAGCTGGATTACACATATGCCAGCATGTATATGGGAGCTCCTAAGCTACACAAGTTAAAAACAGGTACATGTACCTCATGGAAAAGTTGAGTCAAATGCATTTTCATTTGAAATTTGGCACAAAGTGTTTCATTTTTCATGCAAACATGTATTTTGTTTTGGTGGGGGAAAAAATCTATTTTCTATCACTGGAAAAAGAAATGTTCCCCTTTAAGTAGCATCTTTTTCTCTGAAAAATAGAAACAATAGGGAGAAAAATACAACTTGATTCCAAATGTTGTTGCAAATTTCCAACAAATATGTATATTTTCTACATAACAAATCAATGTTGGGAAAAGGATTTAGTATTCATGAGAGTTGCAGGTCAGCTCTCTTCCTTCATTCTCTTCTATTCCTTAGCTGATGGGTCTTACACTGGGCGCGATGGCAGCTAAGATCAGAGCTAAGTGAGTCTCCATGAAGTGCTGAGATTTGGGAATGTCTAAACCATCTGTCACAAGAAAAGCTGTTTTCCGTATTTCTAACTCAAAATGTTTTAGAACTTTCCGTTCCCTGAAAAGTTTCAATATTTTGACTTTTCTTTCTGATTCCAGGGAAAAAAGAAAGGAGACTTTACAGGCTGGGAATCCCACTTTTAGAGCTTCTCTAATTTGAATGGATTTACTTAACCAAGGAAAAAGTCTATGTTGACATTCCTAGGTCAGTTTAATTTCAGGCATATATGATTGGATTTAAATTAAACTTAAATAAGCTGCTTTTGAACAGAGAAAACGGCATGTGAAAAGGGGTTTGCACTGGCTTATGTAAGCCACCTTAATTAAACTGATGCAAGTGGACAAGAACCTGAACTCCCATCTCCATTTTTCCCTGCGTTCACTAAAAGACCATGCAGAATGACACTGTCAATTCTGCATTTACTGCCTGTCAATAATATATATGCACAGTTTCCTCTCCCGGCAAATTAAAAAGTTGATTTTGGTAAAGTCCAACCTTGCAAAGTCCACCTGAGATCCGACAAGCGCACTGGCTGTCTCTGCCTTCTCCCCCAAAGTTAAAAATAAAGGCGCTAGATTTGGACCGTGGCTGATGAATCTGTTGATGGCTCAGGGAGCCGAATGGATCCATCCCGCTCCTTCTTAAAGAGAAGCTGCCAAAGGAGGATGTTTTTGTCCAGGACAGAAGTCAGGATGGCCTTTCTGCATGTGACTGCCATTGCTCTTTCATATAGAGACAGGAAAGGGGAGAAATAAAATCATTTGAAATACAAAGATGCTTGTAAGAACAAAAGTCATCAGGGAAACTTCGGGGCTGGTGCGGCACTGGAAACTACCCGTCATTCACATTTTGCAAGTGAGTAGATGGCAAGTCTTTGCAGCATTCCTTTAACTGCACTGGCTGCAGAGCTAATTGGGGTGGGGGGGGCGCAACTTTTCTTCTGCCAGTAAAACCTCTCTGATTCTAAAATGCTCGGGGATCAAGCTACCTTGCAGAAGAACATCCTCTTTTTAATTTCCTTTCTGACCATCCCTCCACTTTTGTAATACCCTGGGTTTCGGCAATAACCCCAGTCACTTTTTAACACAAATTAATTTAGTGTCAAAACACCCCTCAGCGGTATTACCCACCATTTCCATACAAGGAAACTAAGGCAGAAAGAGATTGATTCGCACAACACCTCTAGCAGCACTGCACAACCCAGATCTAAGCTGCATGCAGAGTACCGAGCCTTAAGACCTCTAGCATCCCTGTGCAACCCAGGACAGAGCCTTACTTCTTGCTATTTAAGAAGAGCCCCGTGTCTATTTGAAAGGATTCTTCCGTATGATACCAACTCTTTTAGTCAATCTGAAACAGATGCACAAGGTGAATAAAGCAAAAGCAAGCACAATAACTACAGCAGTCTTTAAACACCAGTGTGGAATAGGAGTTGACATACATCTTCCCATTCATTTCAAAGGGTTTTAGTGCATAAGGCAAGAGCGGTCTGTAGAGCAGTGGATTACGATACCAGCTCTTCTTTTACTCTGGGGTGAAAGCAAGACATTGGCTTCATGTATTATGCATATTCTGTTGTCTGCAGTGATGGGTTCCTGAGGTCCACAGGCTCATATGCAATATATAATACAGGTCGTCTCCAACAAGCTCATCAAACACATCGGCATCCTTCACAGGAAGGTGTTTTTTTAGAAGAGATCCTCTGCAAATGATAGAGCCTTTATGCTGAGATATCACCTCTCTTGAAAGGTTCAGCAGAGGCAAAGAGAAAAGTTATGGAGACTTCTACCCCTTACCCAAATGCACTGCATTAAGGACTGTGGGTTGACAGCTTCTCCAGAGGCTATTGGGACCACTGGTTTGCTCATGCATCATTATCATCATATAGCCAGCCTATTTGCTTGCTCTAGGCTCCAGCCAGAGACACAGCTGGTGGCCTGAGGATGACAGTGACCCCAAACCATGCAGCTTGTTGGCGCTGTCCTCATGCCTCAGGTCATGTAGGGAGAAGCTGTAGCTACAGGTGCTCATCCACATCAGACAAAACCGTACGGTGGGAAACAAGGCTGTGCTTTCAGACTCTGTAGGCTACATGCCCCGCTGCCCATGCTTCACCTTGAGCAACACCTAAGCTTCTTCTGGCCCTAGAAGAAAAGGACGGTGTCTAGATCAGCAGCCTCCAACCTGCTTTTGTGTCACAACCCCACTGACAAGTTCCCAATTCAAACAGAATCAAGGTCTCTAGCGATCACAAGCTGACCTCTGTTTTGAGCCTGTTTGCACTAAATGGTTTCCTGGGGGACCCAGGCCTCCAATTTTAAGTGATGCAAATCCATAAGACCCCTTATCTGGATCATAGGTGGAGGGGTGCTCATGGGTCCGAGGTGGAGGGGCGTTCGTGAGATGGCCTGCCAGGGCCAGCTCCGTGCTGACCGGCCCGGTCGCATATAACCATCAGGTGTCTGAGAGCAACAGTCATTTCTTTAACGCTCCTTGATCAAACACATGCGTAAGTGCTGCTTGCAACCCCTGGACACCTGAGCATGGACGACGGGGTCTGCCTTCTGATAGGCAAGCACAGGCTCTGATTTTTTATTGCCATCTTGCATGCAGGAGAACCATCGAGCCATGAAGGTACATGGGCCCCCAACCAGGCTACGAGGCCTGTGTGGACATGACGGGCATTTGGGCAATGTGGCCCAGCAAAAGAAAACAGCACATTCATACAAGAACCCATCAAACCCTCTTGTCTCTTGCTCTTAACTTGCAGGGAAGTTAATGGAAGACATATTGATCCTATTAGGAAATTTAATTGCAAAAGTGTGGGGCGGGGGGAGGAGGGGAAAGAGTGAAGGAAAGAAGAGGCTTTTCCTATCCCCACCTCCACCCACTGAGCTTCAGCCTCCAAACCAAAATCCCGGTGTTGTAAGGCATTCCAGCTTGGAAGAAAATAACTATAATTTGTGTGAAGAAAGCATTTGCAGCAACTCATTATAATTCTTTGCTTGCTGCCACCTGTCTCTGAAGTCACTGGCGATGCAGTGCTTGTGTGAAGTTATTAAGGCCAACCTCTTTTTAGATGCATGGCAAGTGCCAAGTGACAAGGCGAGAGCCCGGGCGGTGATAAAGCCAAGTGACACGGCGTACCCCTCCCCGGCCCATCGCTACCATGCCAAGGAGGAGAGCGTTGTGGGTTTCTGCAGAGGAGACCTACCTCCTCCCTGCCCACCAAACACAATGTGCTAAAGGCATGACCTGCAGATGAGGACATGTGGAATTAACCCTCCCTTGCTCTCGCCGCGCCCTTGCATCTCTTCCGGTCCCCTTCATGCAGGGGAGTCAAACTCATCCGGGGTTTCACAGGCTGGATCACCACCGCCCCCCACACATGCTGGAGCCAGCGCCTGCAGCCGGAGGAGACCTGGGCTGCATGCATGACCCATTTCAGCAGGTCCAGGGTGCACACCACACATAGTGCCCATAGGACCCAGAGTGGCCTCATACAGCACATGTCCTGGGCCCTGCAGCAGCACACACGGCATGCTGTCTTTGGGTCAACTCTGTGCTGGGGGCTGACAGGTCCCTGCTGGGCTGAATCCGGCCCCTGGGCCCTATCTTACATACCCGGCCTTCACGGCATATGAGTGCTTATCTTTGGGGATCAGATGGACTTTGGTTAGAAGCAGCCCATCGGCAGGCAGAGTTCATGCATATGTGTGAGAGAGAGACTTGGGGAGGCTGGGCAAAGACACGTTGATGGTTCAAACTTTTCAGCCATCCCAGATAACCGCCTCTCTTTAAAAAACAGAGATCTCTAACTTATCTCTAGCTCGGATGATCCCTCTATCTGTATTTTTCTGCTCCGTCTAGCAACCCCAAAGCTGTGGCACAGCCTCTCTTGCACCTGGCTGGACTTTCTGAGCATAAAACATGTAAGTAAAAGGCGATAACTTGAGAGATCAGGGCTCCTCTTATTCTATATTTTCTTTTACCCTTTCCCTTTCCTGTTGCCTCCCTGGCTTCTGCATTTTTTTCCTCTCTTCCCGTCACTTCCTAAGCTGGGCAGAAAAATCAGCTTAAAGGATAATACCGCTCAGCTTTCAGTGGGATAACATAGTCAGCCCACGGGGAAGAGAAAACCTCAAAACTCACCAGTACGATGAAAACAGGCAGGTTATTAAAGGTCTTCTTAGAGCGGCAGCAAAACGCATGTTTGCAAATACTAGCTGGGCATCACTCAGCGTAGCCGGTTCATCTTGGAGAGCTGGCTCACAGAAGGGATTCAGACGAAAAAAAAAATCCCCTTCCTCCCTCTCCCTCCTTAGCTCCTGTTGCAACCCCTTGCCCAAAGACACTGGTGCTGCTTGAGCGATGTAGGTACTATCTGGGAGTGACCTGCTCCCACAGAGGCCAGTGGGGTGCTCCCCACTCGCCAGGACACTGCAAAATAAATTAACCACCTCTACAAATGGTTCCTGGGCATGAAGAGTGAACTATATTCACTGGTAAAATCCCCACTCCTAGGATTTCACGAGCAAGAGATGATGAAGGCAGGTGCCTGGACGCGGATATCTGCAGAACGAAGCAGGCAACCCCATTTGATTCTTGCTCAGATGCACTGGATTGAATCGATCACCTTATCGTGAGGCCGTCACCCTCCCTACATTATCCCATGCTTTCATGTATGGACAATGCCTGTGAGAAAGTATGGGCATTTGCAGGGTCTCTGCCAGGACGTGGAAGAGCAGGGCTGGAAGCAGGAGCCTTAGCAAGAGAGGAAGAGAGCAGTGGTGCAAGTGTTTGCACAGATCTCAGCCACCACGTATGGACAGAGAGGCATGTCTTGGTTAACCAGGTCCCCGACCATGTAAAACCAGCACATCGAGCTCTACCTCCATTAGCAAGGGCCACAGCAGCTCTCTCCAGCTGGTTTCTGTGCTGTGTAAGGACAGTTAAAATAGAGCAAGGACTTTAGGATGTGGCCTGGTATGAATGCACACAGTTGTCTAAATTAAAATTGCCCATAACCCTTTTATTTCCTTGTGCCTGATGCTTCCTCAGTACATGGCAAGAAATTGCTGGTCGTTTGGTTTTTACTTGCAATGAAAAGCCACAATCAATCAAGCTCCCTCCTGACCCTGCAGTTACAAGGAGACGGGGTGACTCTGGGCTATATTTTAGATGCTACAGGTTGAGGTTGCATCTGGCCTCCCCCTTCTGTGCTCCCCTACCCCCTGCTATAAAAGATCAGCTCTCTCTTTTATAAAACAGTACTGGCATTTCTATTATCACACATGCCCGAGAACAGGGATGCGATTGCACTGAATGGTGTGAAAAAAAAAAGACAAAGAGGGAAAGAGAGAGAGAAAATCAAAGCACAACCGAGTTGATTATTTAAAGAGCTGGGTAAAATTTACCATCCTTTTAAGGCATCCTGGGTTCTGGAATATCACTGTGTCACTTAATGTTTGCAGTTAAGTATTTACAGATCTGTTTCTATGGCAACCGATTCTTCAAAGTTACTTTTACAATTCTGTTTTCTAAAATGTGTTTCTTTGGTTGATTGCACAGGGATATTTGGAAAGCAGCCAGGTCTAAATCATGATTTTTTTCCCATTAAGGAAAGGTCCTTTCTAATCATGTTTAGTTAGTTCTTTGATGGCTTTATCTTGATTCGAAAATGTATTTTGTTTTTGTTAACGGGTGGGAGGGGAAAAAGGGGGGCAAACACGATCAAGCATTGTAGGGCTTTAGGAAAAAAAAAATCACTCTGGAAATTAGGAATGTGAAATAACCTTGTCTGGGCTGATTTTATTTATGCTTACATTGCCTTGAAGAGTAGGTCTTCAGCTACGCGCATACACACGCGCCGAGTCCCACTGACTTTTCAGACACATTTTAGACATCATAGGAGAAGAGGACGCATTTATTCATTAGGCCTGCAGACGAGGGGGAGGAAGGACGTAGGCATACGGCTTTCTGCCGTCCCGGGAAATGGCCCCGGCAGAGGGAGCAGGGTGGAGGGGCTGGTTTGATTGCTGGGGCAATGACTCCCGCTTTTGCTGGGATCAGATGCAGACCCACTATCTAGGAGCCCCAGCATGTCTGAAAAATAGGACGTGTGCCTGCCGTGTGGTGCAAACAAGCAGGGTTAGGCCCAGCAGTCCATCATGGGCTCTAGGTCGCCATGGATGAGATTCACTCCCACATCTCTCACTTTCCAGGAGGCTTCTGTACCCATGAGGGTACACAATAGTCTTACTGAGCCGCCCTCCACTTGCCCCTTTGAAGCCAGGCCTCTGGAGAGCCAGAGGTGCAAGAGTCGGGGTCAAGAAGGACAGCAAGGAAGAGGGCGTACGACACTACAGTCCAGTAAAGAAGGTGCTGCTCTGCGAGTAGATAGACCTGAGGTCAAGTCCTGGCTGACTGGGTTGTTTCTGTGATATATCCAATGACTCTCCAACACGCACAACCCAGGGAGCAGGGAGCAGAAGCCAGCAGTCACTCAACTTCACGGCCCCCTCCATCGTGCATGACTTCAGAGTAGCTGAAGAACTTTAAATGCCAACTTGAATAAGAAAAAAAATTATCCACAGACTGAATTATGCTAATGATAGTCTTAGAAAGGACTATGGCTTCTTATCGTAACACTTGGCCTAGCTGTTAGCTAGTGACTAGAAGTGACTGCCTTCCTCACTTCTGTTGATCTAATCAGCCAAAGTTTTGCCTCCCTTCCTTCCTTCCCTCTCTAAATAACCCCCCTTTTTTTCTGTCAGTCCATTCACAGCGTCTGTCAAAGTTCGTTGTTGCCTACGAAAACTCATGCTTTTCTATATCAGTGAGTCTCTAAGGTGCCACCCTATTGACTTCAGACTAACGTAGCTAAGCATCTCTTTCATTACGAGACAGTAGGGTCCAAAGTTTAGGGCGGAGAATGGAGAGCCAGGACTCCTGGATGCTATTCTTGTATCTGCCACTGATTTGACATGGGACTGCTTAGCTGCTGCATGCCTTTTAGCCATGCTATGTCACTCTTACACTCATGCAGACCATGCAAAGCTTAGTTCATGAATGGCTGCAAACAGCTCTGAAGTGGATGCCTGAAAGGGGCTAGCAAGCTGCCCAAGTAGGGTTGTTCAAGTGCAAAATACCATTTGGCTAACCAGGCAGGACTGAGGACAAAGGTGAAGCAGGAGACCTTATAAAAATAAAGCAACTAAAAGTGTAGCTAGATATTGAATAATAAAGGAAAAAGAGAGAAGAAACCCAGGCAGGTGAGGGAAAGAAGAATTTGGACTGTGTGAGACGACAAGACACTCCCTGCAGCTCTCTCGCTTTGCCCTCCTGCTGCAGAAATGCTCCATTAACTCTCAAGAAGCCGATTTACCATTTGCCCTTTATAGACAAGATGAAAATAGTGGCAACATCATCTGAAAACATATGACCCCACCACTGGTGCACCCTGTGTCTGCAAACCTTTAACGCGCAACACAGAGCCTTGGAGCCTGAAGAGGGATGATGGAGAGACGGTGCCTCGCTGCGATGCTCACTGAATCGACAGCAGCAGATAACGAGATGAGGGGAAATCAGTAGGGGCAGAGGCTGCAGGAGGTCGCTGAACGGCTTTGCTCTATTCTGGTGGAGACTCTTCTGGCCAACTCGGGAGCAAGCCTGTGGGGCTCTGAAGGAGGCTCCCTTCACTCTTTCAGCAAAAGTAAAAGCACCTTGATGCATGGCCTTGAGGAGAGGCTGGCAAGTCGAGACATAAGGGCGGGCAGTGATTTTTCCCGGGAGAACCCCCAGGAGAACAGGAAAACAAGTGTAAGCTGAGCATTTGGACAACTGAAGCTGACAGGGACCAACAGCTGGCCCTTCCTGGTGCCGGCTGGGTGGCCGACATGGGATGAGCTCACGATTTGAACCACGGTCATAACAGTGAAATGCATCTATATTACTAAGATTACTAAGATGCTTCTTGTTGGCCAGCCCATTGGCGACCGCTCTAGGGAGACCGAGCGATCGTGTCAGCCTTAGCGCTGAGCTTCCCACGTTTCATTTGAGGCACAAGCTGGTCGGACTAAAGGAATTGGTTGTGTTGACCTGTTTTAAAGGTATGAAAAGACACAGAGCCAGGCTCTCATTCTCTGAAAAATGGCAATGCACCACTGAAGACAACGGAGCCACACGAGTTTATGTCTGATGAAAATGCAGACATTTTCAATACGACCCACATGGAAAAGCAGGTAGAAGTGGTCAACTACAGAGGATTTTTTTGGAGCTCATGGCTAAGTTGTACATTATTATTTCATTAGGATACAAGTGAGAGCTTTTATTCTAATTTGTATGGGAAATATGTCAAAAAGAAGTTGAGAAAAACGGGGCTCTCTCTCCTAATCTATATTGTATAACATGTTCATTAGCACTGTACAGCCATCCTGGAAAGCAACATTTCTAAGCCAGCCACTGTTTAAGACTTTCATAATGTAATAACTCTTTGTCCAATCCTGCTGGAATGAAACAAGCTGACTTCACTAATAGTATATTGAGTTCTTGCATCTCTATTATAAATGATTTTAGTTGCAGACATTTAATTAATGTTATAAATTCAATAGTTATGATACAGTATGGGAAATGATGATGTTCTCTTAATATACATCAGGTTTTGGTTTATTTTCTTTTTAACTATGAGTTTCTATTGTCACCAGATATCCTACTGATTTGGTTGCAATTAGAACACACATTAGATGCCCAGGATGGGAGCTCTCCTTGCGGCTGTGTCCTCATTAACTTAGAAAAGTGCTTCCAGGCTTCCTTATTGAATGAACCTAGGGGAGTTAGGCACCGGGATGGAATGACAACACCTAACTCCAATAGATCCTATTGGAAATTCCTTCCTAAATTCTCTAAATCATCTTATGTGGTGATAGGGTTACTGCAAATAATGTGCAAAAAGGAAGACGCAGCAGCTGCTCCTTTGGAGTCAGCTCTTACTCAGCTTTGCATTTAGATAGCAATTTTTATCCAAGGATCTGAACATGTCTTGCAAGCCTTAATTTAAATAAGTCTTGGACTACCTCTAAGAGGTGTGCCAATGTCTTTATCTTCAGATTATAGATGCGTAGATTGAGGCACAGAGAGGTTACAAAGCATGGCAAGGAGTATGCAATGAGTGAGTGTGTAACCAGCAGAATAAAACAAGAGAGAAAGAAAGGTCTTGCAGTGAAGGTGGCTGAATTCCTCCTGCAGACTTCATAGAGTCACTCAATCCTGCTCTACCTCAGCTCCCATTTGGAAATTCAGGCATGAATAATATTCCCTTTCTCTTGAATATTTTGGCACTAAAATCAATGCTTAACTTAAATGCATAAGCAGTCTTGGGCGTTGCTACAGCTCCTGGCGCAGCAAAGACCTCTCTCACGTGGGGCCTGCAGATACTACTTTAAATCAAGTTAATAATAATAAAATAATAATAAGCCTGCATCCCTTCCCTACCCTAGCATCGGCTCATGCTTGAGGCACACTGTCCTTAATCTCAGTGGCTGGTCTATGTGAGTATAGAGGGTATCAGATTACCCGTATATTTGTAAAAAAACCCCGGCTCTGATACAATGCCAGCTGCTTTTTAGTTATACCTATCCACACACACACACACACATGCATGCACGCACAAAGATAGAGTCTTCTGCCACTTTCCATCTGGCAACATATTAATCTTGTATTTCGCATTCCCTAAAAGCTTCAGCATTATAACATAATTACTACTGAAATTGACCTTTACAATATATTTCAAATTTCAAATGTCTTTTAACCCCTCAGTGAACACCATTTTTCAATTTTGCATATTATTCCCTTTTTTTGCGGCGGGGCGGGGCAGAAGGTAGGGAGTCGGCATATAACATATTTACATAATGACAAAGCAAAATAGCGCTAACATTTACCTGGGTATCTTTGATCTGCAGGCAGTTCCACTTCCCACTAAAGCAAATGAAACTGCAATAAGAGCAACTCCAATGTCATATTCGCGCCTCACCCTTCCCTCAAAGTAATTCAATCAATCAGTTTAGCTTCACTAATATTCAAATTTATATCTGACACTGACAATATAAAAGTTCAAGTGCTGCTTGGCTTCCAAATACATTTAAATCACCTTTATTAGAGCATGCACTTTTCTAAATGTGTATTAGTACCTAATATAAATGGCTTGTGTTTCTAGCTATACTTAAAAGAAAACATAATCTTCCCGGCAAATGAGATGCCAAACTGAGCTGGGAGATGGATTTCTACACCACAATGGCCAATACTATATAAATGTTGATATTCTTATAAACAGATGATCTTATATATACTTACATTATTGTGCAAATCAGGAAGCATAAAAAGCATGTGGTGTAATTTCCAGCCAGAAATATTTCCAGCCAGGCACATAATTTAGTACTTCTGTCCACAGAGCTGAAATCACTGCCCCTAAAAGTAGCATTGTTCCTTGCCATAGGAGAGTGGGACATTGTGTTTGGCCTGTGAAAACTGAGCAATGGTTTATTCTGGTAGAAAACAGACAGTCGTTAGATTTTCATTTTGGGATAGAAATTAAATATCTGTCATGTCATTTTTAACTTTCTCTTTCTCTCTCTCCTGCTTCCCACACCGAGCAAAAGTTTGATCTAAACTCTTGCACGTGTTCTCTCTTTCTCACGCATGTAGACACACACACAAAAACACACACACACACACACACACAAAACAGGTTTATCTCATGTTATAGGGATATTTGTATAAGCCCTAATGGGGTGAATTGTGCTCATCACCATAGTCAATCCAGGTAAACCTTACTCCTCTTCAAAAAGGCGCTTCTTGTGACAGTAGTGGGCAGAGAATTTGAAGTCAGATCAAGCTCATTTTGCCCCTTAACATATCAGTACTCGTGACAGTCTTGCAGATCTTGGCTCTTTCAGAGCTGCCTGAGCTACATGAACAACAAGAGAGTCCTGGCCCATGTTTGCAGATGAGCTATTTCCTTTTTGCTCTACAAATCTTGCCTCTCAGTTTGAGACCTGAAAAATGTGTGTTTACTATATATAGAGTAAGCCAGATCCTCAGCTGAGATAATATGGTACCACATCATTGAAGACAATGGGCCTGTGTTAGTTTACACCGGTTAGGATCAGGACCATTATTTCCAATTAGGTAACAGTTTCCTGCCCCATGACAGCTGCTTATGGCACGATGCTCATGCTTGAACCTATCGGTCCACTTCTAACTTCCTTTGTATGAAAAAATGCTGCACCGAGCCAAGCTTCCAGGAAATGAAGACAAATGGAAATCGCATGAAATCTCATTAGAGATCATCCAAAAGGTTTGCTGAAAGGCAGAAGATCTTTCTCCCCCTTTACACATCAGTTTGAGTTTTCCCTCTTTCATAGTGCTAGATAATACAGATGTATCCTTCCATCTTTTCCATATAAAGGCTTACATATTATTTGGCTGATAACATTTTTTTGGCATGCCTAATCGATGTAAGAGGAAAACATTGTTCTGTGTCCCTTCTGAAGTTGTGTATTATCTAACTAGCTCATACTGCTTTAGAGGTTTTAAGCCCTACATAAGGAGTCTTTTGCCTGTGAATCTTTTATGTTACACCTAGGTGTCCTCATTATAAGGGCTCTACTATTTGACAAGCAATGCTTGTCTCTACAGTCAGTGATGAACACAGCATGACAGGCACTGTGTGCCTCTGTCCAAGGCACTGAATCACAATAAAATGGTAAATTACTGTCTGTCATAGCTAGAAACTTCGGTGACTAATATCCAATTCCCTATTCTACATAAGAGGAGAGGTGTGTGGATATGTGTGTGTGTGCTGGTGGTGGAAAGCCAGTGTTACAATCACTTCTCTTACAATCACTTCTGTTGCATCTTTGCAGTGCAATAAAGGTGTGTGTGTGCGCGCGTGTTGGGGGGAACCAGAGACCAAAAAAAGGAGGCGGGGGGAGCAGACAAAAAAGCACAGCAAATGCAGTTGTGTTCAGAATATTTTGGAGGGTTTGGGATTTTTTTTTCCCTGCCATCAGCCTGGAGCTCCTTGCAAATATGATTCATTCGTTTCCTTCTGTGGCGTAAACAATGAGTATTGTTTTCATTTACAAAAAAATAATTGTGATTTGGAGTGTGTGTCTTTGCCACTGTGAAAGACCCCCATTAAAGCAGATGACATTTTAAAGCATCCCATTCATCATGGGAGAATAATTTCCAGTAAATATATTGTTTATTCCACCGTAATGCTAGGAATAATGTTTAAAATTCTCCCCTCACATCTCATTACGAAGTAATTGATAGCAACATGGTCATTTCTATTCATTCTTGGGTCCCCCCTCCCACCTTTTCTTTTCTTTTAGGGCAACCTCTTGAAACAATCAATACCAGCAGTTTCAAAAGTGAGATACAATAAATAAATCTCTCAGACAATGACAGAGAACATCCTTATTATAATAAGTTTGCCATAAATAAAACTGGCTGTGATATTCCTAAGAGCCGGTTTTATACCACTTCCTCCAACTCTGCAAGGAGAGAGGGGGAAAAAAAAATGACCAAAAATGTGTATTCTGACAAATTGTTTCATTCTCCAAAGGATTTACATTTAGCTCAGTACATGCAGCATACAGAACACGCTTCCCCTCCCCTAAAAAATGCTACCCCAACACTGTCATGAATTTGTTATTCTTTTTTTAATTCCTGTGAACTTCAGTTGTCATATATGATCCTATTTAACGGTCTTTTCCTCTCCCCCCAACCCTTTTTCCATTTTTGTTTTTAGACCAAGGGATAAATGCTGAGTTTCATCATCTGCTTTGGGAATCTTTACTATTAGGATATTTCTAATATATAGCAAGTGAGTAAGGGTTGCTCTGAAGCTTGTTGCTACACACAGGAGTCTCTTCATCACTTTCTATGGACTGTGAATTAGGCTGTTTGAGATCTAGGATATATTTACTAAGACTGTCCTCCGAGTAAGCGCAGGGCTACCTGAAACCTGGTTATGTTTCTCCTTGGTTGCCAACTCTTCTCTTACGATTTTCTTTCAGTGTATAGGCCACAGGTCAGCAAAGCACAGAGGCTAAAAGTTTGAAAGGAATCCCTGAAAATTAGACACCCGGCTCCCGATGGATTTGACTTGGACTTTGGTGCCTAACTCCCTAACTCCTCTGAAAATCATAGCTTCAAGCAAAGCATTTAAAACATGCTTAACTTTAAGTATGCGAGTAGCGCTGTTTAGCCCCATTGCATTTAAACGTATGGTTGAGTGCTGTGATGAACAGGGAATGGCTTCAGGTACATACTTTTCATTTGCTTTAGTCATACAGAAGCAGTGGGTTGAACCCAGACCACACCGAAAATACAAGCGGGGTAGATCGAAAAGACATAGTTTTTCACAAAAGGCTTAGATTGGCTTTAGCAATTGTGGTACAATACAGTCTTGCAACGATGCAAACTCCCCTGAATTTTTTTAATGAATTAAAGCAAAAATAAGCATCTTTTTTTCTCGTGCTCCCCACTGGCTCACACCCGCATTGTTTGAACTCTATAATCATTTTTGTGTAAGTAAAATCTGGTCTGTAGTGTATTTTTGTTATTAATAGTAATACTTGGCACTCAGATGTCACTTTTCATCTTCAAAGCACTTTACATAATTAACTAATTCATCTTCACAAGCCCTGCATGAGACAAGGATTGTGCAGATGGAGAAATGGAGGTGAAGAGATGACGGCTGGCATTTTTTTTTTTTGGAAAGGCAGTCAGATTTTTGGGTGGTTCAATTTTGTAACAACCCATATAGAGGCAAAAAAACCCCAAAGCCTAAAAAATGGGTGTGTTTTTTTCAGAGTTGCTGTTCACCCATAACTCCCACAGCGTTCAGCTGGAGGTGCTCTGAGGCTGGACAAATCAAGACTGACATCCCTTGGGAAAGATTTTTGTTTTAAAGAGATGGCACATCATTCCCCTCGTGTTTAAGGCCCATACACCTGTGTGCGTATGCAAATAGATATACAGCCATGCTCATAGCGACTCTCTCCCCTGAGCTGGTCAGTGTGTCCTGTCTACATGGTGTCTGTCTTGCTGAGCCTGCAAGCTCTGAAGTGCCGGTCCTGCAAATACCTCCACATGGGGGGATCTGTGCAAGACAGCTGAGTCCCACACTGACTGCAGTAAGGACAGGCACATGAAGCAGCCTCTCTATTCAGCAGTATCCAGCTTTTAGAGCAGCGGTGCTCACCTGTGTTAGACTCAGGGAACCCCTTACGACCTGCCAGACCTTAGTTACTGTATGTTTTTTGTATGTATTATTTCTGTTTTGGACTACAGAAAAAAATACTAGAGCAATGCTTCTGTTGCAAAGAACTCAGAAAAGGCCACAATAGGTCAGCATGTCCTTAATGCTTTGTCCTAACACTGTGTGGCACCCTGTGGCACCCTTCAAAGGGCACTCCATGGTTATCACTCCAGTGATATCCAAGCACCCTAGTTGAGTATCACTTCCTTCGCAGGTAGGTGGTAGGACTGTACGAAACTTCGACAGCCATTTCGTTTTGGAGGTGTTTCAGCGCCCGAAACACCAAACTTGAATTGAAACAGGAGGCTCTGAAACACCTCCGAAATTAAACAAAACCGTCCAAAACATTTCGGAAAATGTCGGCATTTCAGAGCTGGGCTTGCAGGCAAACAGAAACTAAGAAGAGGAAGGGGAAAGAGGGGGGAAGGACTGCTCACATATTGACTGGAGCTGGTCAGTGTCTGTGATCTGCCCCTGAGGTCCCTTCCAATCCCAGTGCCCTGGGGGAGGGACGGCAGCCTGCTGTCATCCTGCCCGTGCCCTGGGAGGAGTTCGGCACAACCCCGCAGTCATCCCAGGGGGTGTGGGTCCCCGGATCTGCACAAGGGATGACAGCAGGCCGCTGCTGCCGGCAAGTGATATGAGTTTTGCTTTGCACAGTTTGAGGTACTGTTTCAGAAAACCCCCTATACCTATCCCCTTGAAACATGCCAGGCATCATGTCCTCAGAAGGCACTACTGTCCCTGCAATCTTCATCTTAATCAGGCAAGAAATGACAAAATTAGAAGTATTTTAGTGATTCCCCATTATAGCCCATGGCCGAAACTCCGAAACAGTGTTGAAACGCTGAAACGGATTCAGCCAAATCGAATCGGGACAGTGACCCAAAACACCGAATTTAATCACTTGTCCCTCCGAAACACCAAATCATAAACCAAAACAAAATACAGCCATTTTGCACAGCCCTAGTAGGTTGGTAGATAGGTAGGTTGAAAGTAGTACACAACTTATGGATTAAACTAACCAGGATTTGCTCTGGAGCTAGACAATTTAATGCCCCACTGTATAAGACAGTTCAAGATGCAAGTGTGGCGATTGATGCAGTACAGACTGCTGACTGCCTCAAGTGTGCAGCATGCCTGAGCACCAGGATAAGGAGGACCCTACCAAAACTGCCTTCCTTTTGTGTTTTGTACAGCACCAACATGCTTCCAGTTCATAACAAGTCGCAACAGCGATGAAGGAGTCCACTGTTCTTAGCACTAAACTCTTTCATTGCAGCTCTATTTGTAGGCATTTTTTCCCCTGTGGGACAATGCAAATTTCCCTTCATTTGGAGCCTGATCCAAATGTGACATCCTGGGCATGTCTACACGTGCACTTACTGTAGCAGAATAAACTCTGGTGTATTGCTCCCAAGTGCCGTGTTTGCACGTGTGCCCGGGACCACCGCATGTTGAGCTGAGGCCCAATGGCCCCAGCTAGCGGGGGGTTAGCCCGGGATTGCTTTGACCTGGCTCAGCATGCTGCGGAGGAGCTGCTGGGGCACACGCGTGCTCCAGTGCGGGACTAGGCAGCAGGCAGTCCCCGCACTGAAGCACCCTCATGCCCCAGCCAGCTGCATCAGGGTCTATATGTGCATTGCAGCAGAGTAAATAACCCTACCATAGGATAACTTATAGCAATACTCTGGCAGTACTATCCTAGGGTGGAGTTAATTCATTTACTCCTGCCTAAGAACACCACACTTATAGACGCTGAGATTTTACTGCAGAGCTAATTAATCAGCTCTGCAACAAATGTTTCATGTAGATGCACCTGCTGAGTGTTACTGCGCTTCTTCCAATAGACATTAGAGCAGGTTGGAAGGACTCAGTGCAACCACCCCTACTCTTCTTGGAAAACGTGAAGGCTGGGTCTACTCCTGCACCCAGGAACAGTGCTCTGCAGCACACTGCACTGCTCTGCAGAGGTGGCTTTCCACACCCAGAGCAAGGTGGCCATGTCTGTGCAGTGGTATGGGTGGGATAATTCACATTACTGAGTTCCAGTGCCAGTTAGCCGGCCCCCATGCTAATTAGCCCACTGGCAGCACTGCACAGACTTGGCTATCCTGCTTTTGGTTAAACCGACAGTCTACGTGGGGCAGCACAGTGAGTGATGGCCTGCTGAATTAACCTACTGAGAGTGCTGGCCTACTGAGAGCTGGCCTATGGAGTTAACCTAGTAGACATGACGTGAGTGAAGTAAAGTGGATTTAATATATCGGTGTTACTTAAATGCACCAGTAAACTCCATGCCATCAAAGTCAACGTGACTGGCCACTCTCTCCCATCAGGGCAGGATGACGCATGGAGGCCCCTACTTGAGCAGAACTTAAGCCCTGCTTGAGTCGATGGGACTTTAGCACAAGTTTTGTGGGTTGTGCTGACTCAGTGAATGCACCGAGAAATAATTAGTGCTTTTTCCTCGTGGATGTGCCTGCACGTGTGTATGAGGAGGGGCCCTCAGTTGGAAGGTGATTTGTCAGAACTTGCCATGAAAGTCAAATGATGCAATTAGAGGGAGCTACTGTACTTAAAAGAGAGATGTAGAACATCCCTGCACTTGCTCGGATTTATCATATTGAAAGAACCCGGTCCTATTTATACGCAGTTGCAGTTTTTGATAAACGGCCTACATTAGGACACCTCAAAGGTGTACTGCATCATTAACTACCAGGGTATATGCTGAAGAGGAAGTTAATAAAACTTGTCTCTTGCATGGAAGTGAGAAATCTCAGAACCTGATGACTCTTGATGGAAGAAGATGTTTCTGAAGCCACATGTGCAACCTTGTACAGGTAATAATAGCAAAACACTCAGGGGAGTCTTTTAAGTTTGAGGATGTCATTTTTCTTTTTGATTTATAGGACACTAATGGCTTTTTTCTGGAGCCAAGAGGCACGGTTAAAATCATCTGATGATACTCAGATTCGAAGAGAAAACAGAAAAGAAAGGGGGAAAAAAATAAAAGAACAGAATAAAATAGGACAAATACAAGTCTCTCTGGGAGGAATGCCAGCCGCTAGCTCTGGTATTATTAAACTGGAGGATCTTATAAAACTCCAGCCATTAATAATGGGCTGCTGCCAGATATTGGTAATTTATTCAGATTGTAGCTCTGGATTGGGGGGAGCAGATGTTCTTCATGCAGATACTGTCACAAAATGAATTCCAAAGAAACAAAATAATGCTTGGTGCGATCGCTAGAGAGGACGGGCAGCCTTTCCAGAGCGCGCTCTCAACATCTGGGCTCCCTCTATTTATACTGCCTGGGCCCTATAAATCCCCTTGTCAGCCTCAGCCACTGCATTGAGTCCTTTGCTCTTCTCACCTTGAGCTGGGCCAGGGGGGAGACGAAGAGGAGGGAAGGGACCCTCATTTTTCTCCCGTAACTTATACTAGTGCAAATCAAGATCAGCTCCAAGAAAGTCAAAGGAATTACCCCGGTTTAGATCCCCGCGGGTGAGAAGGAGCCCCAAGTCCAGGACTTTGGTAGGAAGGTTTGGATGCTATTTCAATCCTCAACAACATCCTGATGGGCCCCTGGGGACAAGGTGTGTAGTCTGGATACACGTTACGACACGGCACCCCAAATCGCCGTTTCCCTAGGTTAGCTGCGTGTGAAAATACACACCGACTTTTCTTTACCGTGGTCGGTTTCAATTGATCGCAGCGAGTTAGACCACTTCCAACAACGTTTCATTCGTACCGTGGCCGATTGTTGCACCAGGTTGAATTTTACCCTGAAATGTTCGTGACGTATTCTTGCACAGGGCTAACATTGCCGTTTTCCCTGTTCTGACATGAATTGTCCACCCACTGCCCTCTAGCACTTTTTTACTACTACCTTAGTAGAACTAGTGCACTGGTAGAACATTTTTACTAGTACAATGCAACATTAACCAATTACAAGTGTTAAATGTGTTACGTGCAAAAATCGCCGCGGTACGTCGCGAGAGTGAAATACACCCAGATATTACCTTTCTCTAGAAAAGGTCAACATGATGTACAGGTGCCTGATGGTGCTACCGTATCCTGAGTTTGCTCTACCCAGAGGTGTTCAGTTCGGTCTTGGCTGTGCCAGAGGAAAATTGGGCTTCCTTACTCCGACAATTGCATTGTAACAGATACTCAGAAACGAACCGCGTGGCTGTAGCATTCCCTCTGCTTGCCCAGGATGCCAGCTGCTGCATTTGAAACTGGCTCAGGCACGAAGTTCTCCAAAGGCTCCAGAAACCATAGGCTTATTTCCATGGCTGACAACAGCTGGCAGAGGCAAAATTGTCTTTTGCCCCAGCTTCCATCCCGCTAACATGCCAGAGCACTGGGACCTTGTTCAGAGGAGATGCATGTGATAGCGCAGCTCAGATCGTCCAACCTAGGCTGATCTGGTTTCCAGCACATCTACTCGTTCCTGAGCTGCCAATGTGTAAGTGAATCTAAATGGGAATCTGTGTGCGCTTCGGCAATGTGATAGAGCAATTGGGAGGGAGTGAGGGCATCTGAAGGATGGCAAAGGGGCCTGCCCTGGTAGGCTCGCCTGCACTGCCTTATGCACAGCTGTTAAATCAAGCCATACGCATGCATCCAACATTCGGGGTAGCAAATGACTCCCTTGTTCTCGTGCCTAGTGTCACAAAGGTTGCTTTGCCAACAAAAGACACGGCAGGCCCTTCCTTAGCCAGACGGATAGGTCTGCAGAATGATCGAGCTGAATTAAAGTTTGCCTGAGGATGTGGGGTAAAAAAATAAAAAATAAAAAAAATCACCTAAAGGGAAAGGAGAAGCCTGAAGCCATGCATTCATTTGGGCAAGGATGTGTTTGTGTGCAACTGCTTCTATCTAGTGTTTCTGTGACTGCTGATGAGCCTGCAGGCCCGTTCGCAATAGTGTCTGCTTGGTGACACTATGTACAAAATGAACACTTTTTTGTATGAAGTAGGGAACTCGCTAAACAGCTTGGAAAGCAGTGTGATAAGAGTTTCCCTCAAAGTCCCAGGCAACACCTGGAAAGCCCTCCCACATAGACACGTCTCCCAGCAAATGTAAGGGTGGAGGGATTGAAGGAGTGGGGGGGGGGGGGATCACAGGCAAACAGCAGCTGCAAACCGTTGTTTGGAAGTAGAGACTTTCCATACGATGTTTTGGGGGAAACTGCACCCCTCTCAGCCCTGGGTGAGAACAGCACTGGGCTTTCTCCTTGGGGTTTCAAATTGCTGCTGGCAGCGTTTATCAGCGGCAGGTGAATGTGGTCGTTAGGGGATCTCCGGCCCTTTCTGTTTGCTTCCTAGTTTCCCACGCTGCAGCTGGCCCCTCCTGAAAAGCTCTGTGCACACCCAGGGGTTTGAAAGCCACTGAAGGAATCAGGCCCCGTGCTTTCTCCATCGCTGCACTGTGAAGGCACCAGATGCTGTTCACTTTGCAAACTTCCCTAAGTGCTGTGACGCCCGTTCCTGAAATGAAGGCTAAAGATACTCCAGTCTAAGGGAGGGGGGGAAAAAAAAAATCAAGGGGCAATCAGCTAGTTCCATGATGAATGAAGCCCATGTCACTCAGAGAAAATGAATATTTCTTTGCAATAATGACCAGATGGTAGCAAGACTCCGATCCAAATTAAAACATGCATGATAAATGCCAAGAAAACACAGAAAGACAAAAACCCAACCTGGAGTGAAATCTCTCTATAAATCTTTCCCCCGCTACAACACAGGCACTTCTAATGGGAATTAAATTATTAAGAGATGCTGCAAGGAGAATACAAATGTCAGAGTCTTCCTCCTTCTTAGAACTTTGTTGCAAGAGTATTTCAGCGCAGCCAGCTGTCCTTTTTCTTGCCTCACGTAAGACAGCACTGGGCAGGATCTCTTCATGCAGAAGCACGGGGGGAAACACTGAACCAGACAGCAAATCATGCACTGTGCCTGGTGGAGGATGCACCCGCGATCTGGGGAACTCATTGCTGCAAAGAATTACTGAGACCACGAGCACAGGAGGTCTGGGGAGAGGATTAGATATCTAACTCCACCATAAAAACATCTGCAGCTGCATTTGAAAGGATACATCTATGAGAGATGTGGGCCCTTATGGCTCATGGTAGTGACTAACACCCTACTGATGCGGGTAAGAAGGAAGACCTCTTTATAAGCAAGTTACTACAGTGTTTCTCATTGTCACACTGGTCCTGGACAGTGTGCAGGCCTGGATATGCTAGGCTGATCCATGGGGCTGATCCAGTTGGGTGGCTGCTCTGCTTTTTTCTGGGGAGTGGACCCAAGTTGGGAGTAAGTACCCTTTAGTTTCCCCAGCCCAAAAGAAGAGATGCCTGAGCTAAAACAGGAGTTTCCAGGAACGGAGTACGGAAAAGAGAGAGATCCGAATGGTAAAGGGGTCCCCAGACCTCTCCAGGAGTGAGTCTTTCTACTAAGCTGGTACCATGATTTCGTGTCTCTGCTGCTAGAATAAATGGAGCCCTTTTATAGTGAAGTCCTTCTTTTCCCCAGGAAAAAAAAAAACCCAACAAGCCAAACATTGACTTTTGGCCCTGAAATCCCACCAGGACAAAACACACTGTTTAATGAAGGCAATGAGAGTCTTTCCATTGACTTGAGTCAGACTCCTAAGGCCTGGATCCACCAAGACACAGTAAGAACAAGGGCAGCTTTAGGCACGAGAAGCCTCTCGTCGCTCACGTGCTGAAAGTTATGCATGTGCCTAAAGCCCTCGGCTACAGCAGGGCGGAGGACTGGAACTAGCACGGTCGTGGGATGAAACCTTAGAATAACTCAAGATTTTCAGCTTACACGACTGCAAATGTGGTTATTTTACTGATCATTAAGATGAGATGACAGAGTGGGACAGAGCTACTGACTGGTCCAAGTGGCCTGAACTGGCACCTGCTGGTATGGAGTTGGGGGGTGCAGGATTTGACATGAGGGACATCTCAAAAGTCAACAGCAGCTTTCTTCTTTGCACGGTCTCTTTCTTAGCGTCCATTTTAAAGAGACTGCTTTTCCGCAGGTATTTTCTTGCCGCAAGAAATGAGATACCTTTTTCTCAACCTTCCTGTCACCATATGAAGTCTCTTAAAAACAAGTAAAGCTTGGATGGACTCCTGCGGGTGAGTGTTTTCATACACATTGTGTGTAGGTTGTAGCCATGTGGGTCTGAGGACTTAAGCAAAGGTCTTTGGGTAAATCTGATATCTTATATTAGACCAACTCAAATAGTCGGTCTAATAAAAGATATCAGATTACCTCAAAGAACTTTGTCTTCATACACACTGGCACTTCCACTGAATTAAATGGAGCTACTGGTATTCATGAAATTATCCCTGTGGGGGTGTGTGTACAGGGATGGGACCCGCCTGGACAGCCATCTAGTAACTGGGTGTTGCTGGCAGTGCCATCAGAAACCCCCTAGACAACAAACTACTCCTTGGGTGCTCAGAGATGAGCCAGGGCTTCAGGTGGTTGAGCAACAGTTGTGCGAAAAAAGGGCTAGGCTACTGTTGTCTACACGTACCCACGTTGTGATTACACTGAGAACATGGCCTGACAAAATAGCCAGCCCAGCACCTTTCACTTCACTAACCATCCAACTGGACCTCTCCTTAAGAAGATCCTCTATCCCCTTCTGCCCCAAATTGATCCCGATCCTTTTATTACCCTCTCTTGTAATTGCAAATGTTGTCATGACACAAAAGCATCCGACCCATTGCTGAGTCTTGCTGGCTCCACCCTAAGCTTAAACAACATGCTACTTTTCACCAGCCTGAAATGAATGAAAAACACTGACCTGCACCTAGATACACAGCCATGGTAAAGCAAACACGGTGTTGCCCCCCAAAATCTCCATAGCGCTGCTTAAAGCCTATAACAACTGTTCATTCCTGGCAAGATGTGATTAGCTCTTATACCTGTTCAGATTATGCAAACACACAGGAGGGAGCTTTTAAATATCATTGATTTGCCTATTTGAAATTATTAATTTCAAATTCTACTGGAACAACCTTTGCTAAATTACACTGTGCCAGTGGGAGTTGGAAGAACCACAAGTCTAAACTTAACTTAAGATGGGAAGAAGAATAAGAAGGGAAAAATAAAACCCCTGAAACAACTAAAAGTCCATTTAAACTCAGCAGGTTTCCAGTTAATTACATTTTCACACCTATCCCAGTAGTTACAGATGTATTTATAATGTATGCCTGCCTCTGTGGTTACAGAATACTGCATTCTCCATGGACTCTGCGAGCTGGAATTTCTTCCCTACATCTAAAAGACCTTCTGCTTTAATTGCAGTCACATCCAAGTACTGTCTCGGTTCAATTGTGCTGGCTCAAAGTAATTTCTCCCCACCCCGTCTAAAGGAAACAACTGGTTGTGGGGCATGGAGCCATCATTCACATACAGGGAAGCTTGTTTGAGGGCATGCCAACCAGTCGGCGGCCTGGTGGAGCAGATCCGCTTCGCTGCCTCCGTCAGCATGCCCCCGTTTCACAGCGCAGCGTCCACAGGGTGTCATCCTGCACGGCAAGCGGAGAATATTACAGCTCAGAAATACATCACCTCTCCCTGCGGTACTTATCCGCCATAGCCTCAGCCTTCTGTGGCAAGGTAATGCAACATCTCCACCTTACCGATGGCAAGCGGAGGCCGAGAGAGATCAAGCAACACACCCAAGGTCATGTAGGGAGTCTGTAGCAGAGTGGGAAGTTGAACTCAGGCCTCCCGGGACCCAAACACGGGTGTCACCCATTTGGAAAGCTGTTGAGACTATCTGAGGTTTCACTTCTGAGTCACTGCCCAGTGTTGCAATGGAATTGCCCCATCCCTAGCTAAGCAAGGTACTTTGGGTAAACCTGGCATCTTACATTAGACCAACTAAAATGGTTGGAAAAAATTCTTCTTTGCAAAGAAGAATTTTTCCAACTATTTGAGTTGGGTCTAATACAAGATATAAGATGTACCCAACGGACCTTGTCTGCCTATGTCCTTAGATCAACACGGCTACAACCTACATCCCACCCCTAGCTACTGTTTCTTCTCTTCCACACAGTCCAGATGACCACCTAACCTAGTCTGCAAGGTCCCTTCTCCATCCATACTTTGGTGGGACTTTTCCTATAAAGATGACACAAGCTGAGAAAGGGATGCTGGTTGTATCAAGGACTGTATCATAAAGTGCGTGCACACGAGAGGCAGGACCTGTCACAGAAATAGCCCCTTAATCACCACAAACAGTGACACAACTTTGCTACTATGATGGGGGATAGTAGAAGGGAAACCACGAGCAAGGCATAACCCAAGAGGATGGTCCTTTTGGCCCCTGGCATCCCACTCTGAAAGAGCCACGATGCTGCTGTGTGAGCCCTGAAAAGAAAACCATGCTAGAGACAGGCATCTTGCCTGACATTAATCCTAGGAGGCAGATGGTTTTACAGCGATGAACCTGGTTTTATTTCCATCCTGTGACAACCTGCTTAAATGGCTAATAACTCCCTTCCCAAAGCACCCATGACTTCTGGGCTTCCTAACCTGCCCCATGAGTCCAGGAGCCTCCAGATGAGCGGAGAAGCCTGGACTCTGTCCTCCTCAGTCCACAAAATGCCATCTCAAATTTGCCTACCTCTTGCTCAAACTGAAAGGCATGCTTGTTCAACCTGCCCCCAAGCCTAGTACAGCATCAGCTTGGGATGGTTAAGAAACACCAGTGTCCGTAGCCCATGACATGGAAAAGAGGGATACAGTAACCTCAAGTCCATCCATCTTTGACTGCCACAGAATCAAAGCTGGATCAACCTGGGGACAACATTTGACATAGGTCTACTTGCAGTCACAGCCCTGGAGAAATAGCAAGACACCTTAACCACACTGCCACCAGGCCCTGCTCTCTAATAGGCACCTAGAGCATTTCAGTGAACAAATGACTCTCCAAAAACCCTACCCAACAATACAGTCCTCTGGATTCATGATTTCTTCCCCTGCCCTTGAGAGCAGAGGAGGATAGAATGAACGGCAAAGGGCAGAAGTTAGTCACATCACTTAATATACTTGAAGGCAATGTCTCAATACACTACAAAACAGATCCCCACATTTTCTTGCATGCCACACACCCACAAATAAGACAGGCACAATGGTTTTGGGTGGCTGAATGTAGAAGAAAAAGGGTTTTTTTTTCCATGTCATGGCCAATTACCAGAAGATCTCGCTTGTCATCACCCAGCTCAATGGCTGCTTGAAGAATAAGCTAGTCTTAGCCCTCCCACAGCTGCTAGGGAATTGGTACCAGCTTGTAGCTGCTTAGCCAAAAGGTATTGCCAATTCCTTAGTACCGGTGAGAGGTTTAACACTAGACATTGCCCCGTCTGTTTGCTGGGCCGGAGAAAAGCGTCAGCCCTTTCGGCGGCCATTAGGGTACAGCATCTCCATGCTTCTCGTCCAGTGAAGAAAAGCCAACTTCCCCATTTAAGACTTGCACCCCAGGTTTGGATTTTTGGGGAAGAAGTGCATGCGTATGTGAGTAAATACAGTAAATACAGCTGCAAAATAAAGAGCAATGATGTACTGGAGAATGCAGGTCACCTGATGAGTTGTTAGTAGTGGAACATCCCCCGTGAACTGCACCCAAGAAAGGTTGTCCTGCTGTCTGAGAAGAAAATGCAGGCTGTATGGGAGCAGTCTAGATGATTAAAACACAAGGCGTCGAGAAAAGAGAAGCTGTCGAAGTCAATAAAGACAGGCTGGACCACCATGACAGTAAGAACAGTGTAAGTGCATGAGGAGACAGAAAGCTTTTGGGAGATATACATGGACACACACCTACAGCTGCAGAAATAATCGCGTGGCGCGATACCGTATTGTCGAAGAAACTGTATGCGATCATTCAAAGAGGCAGGTCCTCAGCTGATCCCTATTAGCATAGCTCCCTTCCCACCAACAGTCTTCATTTCAGGAGGTGTTGCTATATCTCATATAACTTAGCGCAATATAATTTCAACCATCCTTTGCTTCGTGCTCGTGGAGCTACACCAGTTTCTGAGAAGTGCGGATCTGGCCTACGGATCCGATCATAATGCGCATTCAAGACTAGGCAGAATTTAAGCGATGCAGCAACCTAATCTCATGTCCTGACATCTGAGTGTGTAACCGTGCCACCGCAGTGTTACTCCAATGCAGTCCTGCCTCCAAAATGCATAAGAGCACACCCAGCCTTTCCATCTGCTGCAAAAAAATCTCAAAGGGCTTCATAAGGAACTGAACCTCGCAGCACTCCTTTGAGCTAGGGGAGTACCACTGCATCAATATGCAGGTAGGTAAACTGAGGCACAGAAAAGCTGCTGACTTGCCTAGGGTCACATAGGTCTATTTTTTCAGGTCCAGTGAGGCAGGGCTAAACCAAGGACCCAGATTCTGACTCACCACCATGTGCATCAAGCAACTCTCCCCTCAACCATTTCCCTTCCTGTCCCCCAGAATCACAGAAAATTTGGGTTGGAAGGGACCTTGGGAGGTCCCAGCTAGTCCAGTCCTCTGCTCAAAACACGACCAGCCCCAACTGCAACATCCCAGCCAAGGCTTTGTCTACCCAGGTCTTAAAAACCTCCAAGGATGGAGATTGCACCACCGCTCTGGGAAACCTGTTCCAGTGTTTTACTACCCTCTTAGTGAAAAAATTCATCCTAATATCTAACCTGAACTTCCCTTGCTGCAGCTGGAGCCCATTGCTCCTTGTCCTGTCATCTGCCCCCACTGAGAAGAGTACAGCTCCATCCTCTTTGCAGCCCCCCTGCGAGGAGTTGAGGGCTGCTGTTCAATCCCCCTCGGTCTTCTCTTTCTCTGCTTTCCCAGCCATTTCTGTGCAAAACTGGTACGTAACCCAGAAAGAAATCCATCTTGCTTTCCTATTGCTCCTAGGCTCACTGAAATCTTTCACACAATCCCAAAGAAAACACTCCCGTGACATCACATCCATCCCTTACCTGGGTTTGGGCAATCCACTTTGCACCGTTAAACTCAGTTTGCTGCCACTGGCCAAGACTCCTTCTCCAAAATATTTTATCCCACTTTGCTAGTCAACACCAGCAATGATGATGACTATTTTTTACCGTAGTATTTACAGGCCTCAGCCAGACTGGGGGCCTGTTGAGCTAAAATCTGTTCAGACTCACAGCTGAAAGCCAGTCCCAGTTTAAAGGATACACAGAAAGCATGGGGTGGGGCGGGGAGTATCTTCTCAGACGTCCCGCAACAGATAAGTGATAGATCTGAGATGAGAACTCACATCTCCAGACATCCCTGGGGGATACAGGAGGGGACTGTCTATGATAAGCAAATCCCCCACTCAGCCAGATGGAAAGCACATCACGGAGGGCCAAGTTGGGCCATGCTGCCAAAACCAGGACTAGGGGTGGGATTCACCTTCCATATCTTGGAGGATCCACTCTTCATGGTCTGGTATCACCCCAGGTGAAGACAGAGCTGCATTGTGCATGTGCTTCTCCCTGCCCCAACCCTCAGCTGCACTTGACCTCTGCTCAGGGCAGGGGACAGCCAAGGTGGCTACAGCTCACTTTTGAGCCCCTGCGAGCTAAGGGTCTCGTGACACAATAATTTTGCGCTGCTCCTGGAGCTCTTTACCCCTGGATTGTCTGCACATTAACACCTTAAAGTGGTGTGAAGTGCTCCTTATGTGGCTTAAAGTTATGCCACTCCAGGACAGGATTATCTCTGATCTGCGCTACCCAGCTCCTGTTCCATTAAGGTGTGTCCACTCCCTGCCCAAGTTGAAGTCCTCCAGTATCCCAGGATCTCTCACAGCCTTGCCCACGGAGCAGGGATAGAAGACTGTCTTGGCTCATCTGGCCTCCAGTGGCAACTCACAGCTCCAGCTCCTAGTCGTTTGTTCATTCATTCATTCATAGCTTGTAAGGGGCTGGGAAGGACCTTGGAAGATCATCAGGTCCAGACCCCCTGCACCACGCCAGAAAGATAACTGGGGTCAAGTGACCCCAGCGAGGTGAACATCCAGTCTCCTCTTGAAGACATCCAGGGTAGGCGATTGCACCTCTGGAGGGAGCTTATTCCAGTCTGGACACCCTGACTGTGAAGAAGTTTTTCCTAGTCCTGCCCCTGCTCACCAGGCCTCCCACGGCAAGTCACGGCTGTGCAGGACAGTCAGAGAAGGTTTCTAGGCTAGGGGGGTGACTGCGCCAAACTCCCAATTAGCACTAAGTCCATCAACATTTGAGCGTGAGGTGTAACAAGACCCTAACACTGGCCACCGACTGCTTTGAGTCCCAGCAAAGCCTCCTCCACCCTCCTATGGCCCGAAGAGGCATGCCCAGCCGCTGAGAAATCTCAGCACACAGAGGTGCGTCCTCCACAGCGGGATAGGAGGGGATGGAGCTGCTAGGCCATACCCGCACCTTGAGACGGCCCTTATGAAACTGGTGGGCAGTTATACCCATATATGAAATCTATGAAATACCACTTATTTGGTTGCTTCACACCGCCGGCTTTCTGATGCAGACCGAACGGCGTCCTCAGGTACCTTGAGATCAGCTCAGAGTCCCTGCACTGAAATGCAGGGAAACACGGGCCCGAGGGTGGACCCCATCCCCCTACCCCCACCGCGCCAGGCTGTGAAAGCCGAGCGGTCTTCCAGGCTCTCAGTCTCGCTCTACCCAGGCAAAGCCATAGCGGTCGGGACAGGAAACTTGGGGAGAGGGAAACAAAAGAGAAGTCTGCAAGGCTTGCCAGAGGACGAGCGGATGGAAATGACGGCACCCAGCCAACACTCGTTGACCATTTCCCGTTCGACACGGGCTCTTCCGACTTCTCCCGAAGAGCAAAAGTCGCACCAGGTCCCCGGCTGCCCTCCCCTCCCCTTCTTTAATCCCTGCCTCTTTTAAACCTCCCTCTCTAACGCAGTTGTCTGCCCATTAAATAACATCGGCGGCGAGCCTGCCACCGTCGAAAGAATGAAACTGTCATCTCTAATTTGCCTGGCAGAAAGCGGCGGTGACAGGAAGTTGTCTGTGGCTGTTTAGAAATAAAATAATGCTCCGAGGAGAAGGGGAGAAACTTAATAGGACTTTAAAAACAACAGCAGCCATGGGGACTGCAGATGGTTCTTAGGCCTGAGGACTAAATAAACAGTGATTTTATAGGCAAGAATGTAGCCTCCGGGACGTAGCCTCCAAAGAGATGTTCACACATATTGTGTCCAACATCATTAGACTGCCCAGTGGGAGCGAGCGTGCGGCAGTTAAAGACATTTTGAAAAGGAAAAATAAGCCTCAAAAGATGCTTTAAATGAACAGGAGGTGGAAAAGCAAACCGTCTGAAGAACTTCGTGCCGTTAAATGACTCACCGAACATCTGTCTCTGGGACCCATAATTTGAAGCTGATTGACTTAGTGGATGTTTTTTGAAAAAAAAAAAAAAATAAAAACCGGGGGGGCGGGGGTGGGGTGGGGGGTTTGTTGGGAAAGGGGAGAACGGTGGGGGTGGGGGGAGGAAACGGGGATTCATAAGTAAACAGCGGGAGAGGTGGGAGGGATGAGCGGTTTCAGCGGTCTGGAGCGCTGCTCTCTCGGAGGTTTCATTTAAGCCTGGCACATCCGAGCGCAGAGATAAAAAGAGACAACCTGATATTCACTGATTGAAAACGCAAACCCAGGGACCGGCTTCTGGAGGACTCCGGCACCATGATTTCAAAAATAAATGCCTTGGAAAACTGAGTGCAATCACTTCCCGGGGCTGTGACACCCTTTCTGTCAAGGCACTTACATTTATGAGGCCTTCAATCAGGGATTTTTCTTCTGCCCCAACCCTCTGTGGCTCCTTTGCGCTCGCTCGGCAGAGCGCTTCTTTCATTGTCTTTTTAGTCCTTTTGTTACACACGTTGGGGAGCTTAGATTAGTTCGTTAACGGGGGCTAGCCTCCTTGTACGTACAGGTGTAGGGAGCGGGTGTTTCCGGTTTGGTCACTATGGGTGTGTCTACACAAGACACTTACTGCACATTAACCTAATCACTGCGTGGTAGCATCACGGTTATTAACCATGCTAATAGCCCACCGCGCAGTGTGATTAGGCTAATGCGCAGTAAACATCACTAAAAGAGCCATGTATCGGCAGTACTGTGCAGTAACTCGAGTTACCACACCTTCAATTTTCTTAGAGGCCCTAAGCTAAATGTGCAGTAATTAAGGCACATTAATGAACGTGTAGACACGCCCGGTGCGAGGCAGCGCGGGGAGTTTTCCTCCAAGTGCCATGCAGCCCTGGGGTTTATAGAGATGGCGGTCATGCTGGCCTCCCAGTCATGAAGGAGGGGTTGGGAAAAGAGCTACTTTCATGGGACTTCATTATTAAATTCAGGAACAGTCCTGATAGCACTAATGCTGTCCTTGTTATACTCAGGCCCCCTTGCTGGGCAATGTGCACACCCAGGGGGAGAAACAGACCCAGCTGCAAAGAAATTTGAGCCGAAGGAGACAAGATGCAATGCCTGGTGGGAAACTGGTATAGATCAGAGGCTGGACAAAGTCCTCCAGTAGCTGACTTCAAAACCAGAATAGATCCCAGGTCTCCTCCGTTCTAGGCTAGGGCACTGCATCAAACGACCTCTCATTGCTTTGTCTGCCACGGACCACCTCAGTTTGCCCAAATGAGCTGCCACAGGCACTCCAATACAATGGAGACACGCAGGGAGCATGCAGCTACCTAGATAATGGGGAACGATGAGCGTTGCTCAGGGCATTGCAAACTGCACTGGTTTCCAGACAACTGCATGCATATAGGTAGGCACATCGGCCTGCCTTGCAAACACAAGTAACCCAACTAAACCTTCAGTTCTTAACATCCCCTTGCTTAGGGGATGCAGGCACATCTGGAATCCAGAGCTGCCTCCAGATGTGCACGTATCGGGATAAATGACACCAAAGAAAGATTTCTTTCCTTTGCCCGCGTCCATAAAAGTGACATAAGCATGAAATACAGAGCAGTCAGTATTCAGTCACACATGAGGCTGGGATGCTAGGGTTTGTGGTCCGGTACCTTGAAGCCCTACACATATGCTAGACAGCGTCCTGTAACCGAGCCCCAGTTTATCAGCGGGCGTCCTGACCCTTGTTCCCCTCTGAAGGATCACAAAAATTGTAAGCTTATTATATATGGGAAACTCTTTGGGGTCATTTCTAGAGGTTTTGCTAAGATGATCAGCTGCGATTTCTCTCTCTTTCCAATCCCTACATGCTTGGACTAATGGTATATGTGGTTTTATTGATGGACGGAAGCAAAACCAGACTATCTTGCCTCTAGGCTAGAACATGCCTGCAGTACCCGCAACGGATGCAACCCTTACAGACTCCATGATCTTCCAAGGCGGTATAAGCTTTTTATAAGCACTGCCAGCGATGCAGCCAGCCTTGACTCATGCTATTGCAAAAATAGAAGCGTTCCAGATGGGAGGCATATAGGACCCGATGTATGGGAAGCCTTCTGGCTCACGAAGCGTTGCAAGATCAGGGCTGTTTCAGTCAGGGAGAAGAAAGCAAATAAGGGGCATGTTTCAAAATAATGAATGAAACAGAAGGGAAAATAACTGCTCTGCTTCAACCTTATGTATTCTGCTTCTTGTAATATGCCCAGAGCCCCAGTCACCAACCAGAGCTCAATCCATCCTTCAGGGCTCCCACCAGGAGTCTGCAAAGGCCAGGAAATTTCCCCCTTTTGGATACTACTGGCCAGCAGCCGACCCCGTCACAGCATCCTTGATCACCAGGGTGCCAGGAGGACAAAGTTTATGCTTAAAAGGACTGTGGCTCCCGTGCACATTACAGGAATGGGGCCCAGGTGAGCACCTTAGACAGGGGGCTCCAAACATTGATAGAGACCCAATACTGCCTAAAAGGACCACTGCATCCATTGCACCTTCATTTCACGTTGCACTAATACACATCTCCGAAGCATCACAGGAACTAGAAATGACACTGTCACAATGCCTTAGGCCTCCCAGAGGATTTGCATACCTTGCAGAGGCCCATAAAAACACTGTGCTTCCAGCATTTATGAGTGTAGCTTTGAGGGAAATGCATTCCCTACTATTCTGAGAGAACCATTCCCCAGATGTTGGGGGGGAAAAAAATCTTGCCCAGGAGTGGGATAAAAAAATTGAAATCTCAATCATTTTATACCAGGCAAAAATCCAAACAAAACTCTATTCTGATTGGATTTCAACCCTTCTTTAAACTTTGTTGCATTTCATTTTCCGAGAGCCGGCTTTCATTTCCAAACAAGCAGTTGCTTCAAATGGGAAAGCCAGAATTTTGCTTGTAGAAAATAATATATGTTTTTAACAATTCCAAAGCTTTTCCCCCCAAATTGCTTTCAATACAATAGAAAACATATTTGAAATGGGCCTTTCCCTCTGGAAAAAAAAAAGTTTTAATTTCAATGAACTGGCACATTTCCAAGGAGGAATGTTTCATCAGAAAAATTCCCAATCTGCTTTGGTGATAAGGTCCTTGTGCCTTTCTTATCCTCCCCTGCTCTTTAGCTTTACCAGGAGTTGTCAGCCTCCCCGATATTAACCCAGTCTGCCTGCTTCTTGCTCATTGGAAGGTATTTTGGATTATATTCGGTGTCCCTTGAAGCAGTGGAAAAACAGCACCGGTGCTCTTGAAACGAACAGGATGCTCATCACCTTGGGTTTGTAAGACGAACACGAGATAAAGAGAATCAATAATCTATCTCAGAGCAGCAAGAACATCAGAACAAGCCCTCAAAGGTGTCTGGTAAGTCACCATCCGCAACCGGGCATCTTGCTTATGCCTCTTGCACTATGGGGATCATGAGCTAGAAAAAACACTGCTGTCGTGTCGCCTGGGTCCCCGCTAGATCTCCGAGCCCTTGGCCAAGGAGATGGCACGTCACTATTTGCATGTCACAGGTGGAGGCAGATTGTTCAAGGACAATACAGCAGGTCAGGATGCAGCCAGGAGTGGATCCGGCACTTGCTGGACCCAGCTACCCAGCCCTTACTCCCATACACCCGGTGCCGGGGGACATGCCAGAACTGGAGATCAGGCTGTGGACCCTTCATAGGCAGAAGAAACTGTGGCTAAATCCCAGAAAAAAAAAACAACCCTTGTCACTCCATACTCAAAGCAGACATGCCAACACACAAATTGCAGTCTGCTGCAGTGGATGGAGATACTTCTAGATAAGGAACAGTGTGCACATAGGGAGAAATATGATCTAATGGCTTGGGGAGGTATTTGTGAGCTCAGGATGTGGACTTGGTCCATCTGCTTAAGCCAGTTTTTTTGCACTGAAGTTGAACTGCTGGTTCCTCATACAGATACCTAAACAGGTACTGAGCAACCACAGCTAGCATTGACATTAATGAGGACAACAAGCCCTCCAGATCAGTGCCTCCAAAAACCAGGCCATTATTTACATGTCTAAATATCAATATAGGTGCCTCTCTGCGATCAACTAAGCATCCGTCTTTTATCCTTCACTTCTGCACCTCCATTTACCCTTTTATAGGATGGGCATTACAGCACACGGGCTCTGCAAAGTTTCAAAGCATTTGCATTTGTCGAGGAAAATAACACCTTGAGATCCTTCGCTGGAAAGATGCTGCAAGAGTGCAGAGGTCTTGGAGAGCAAGGAAATTAAAAGTGTTACACTGTGACACATGCCATACTCTGTGTCAGGTCCTTGCAGGGCACAAATCGGTTTCCTTTTATAGAACTGCAAACATATAATTAAATTCTAATAGCAGAAAATGATACCTCACAGGCAGAGCAAAGAGAATATAATGCATTTGTGCGGTATTCACTGTAATATCCATTTGAAAAGCCATGCACGGCAGGTGTCACGCATTGATTCGGAGGTTGGAAGACCAGAAGGAACTATTGTGGTTTTCTTGTCTGACCCCCACCGTACAAGGAAGGCTAAAGAACCTCACCTAATAATTGTTGCATCAAGCCTATAACTCCTACTTGAGCAAGAAGATGCATTTTAGAAAAGGCATCCTGTCTTGACTGATCTGGGACATCACAAGAGTAAATGCCCTCCACTGTATCTCCCATTCAGGCGTCCCCAAATCTCTGCTGCACTGAGTCTTACAAAGTCCTTATGCATCGTTAGACCAGTTTTACAAGCCAGGAAAGAGGGCAAGTGTAGCTCAGTACTCCAATTAAATCAGTCTGCAGCAAACCCACTGGCTCTGCAGGCTCTTGGTTTACCCATTAAGTAACACATCTCTGATGGGTGAAGCTGGCTCCCGCGCAGAGGACCAGCACGGTGTCCGTGAAGATGCTAAGCCTTCAGAGTAGAGGTGGGGCCTGTCGGGTGCATCTACACTGGGCTTGCGGTGCAGCCTGGGCATGCCCTGTCCATCCCCTCCAGCTTGCACACACAAAATCCAGAAACGTGATGGTGAAACCTCTCTGGAGTGTGAGCTCTGACGGATACTGGAGACAGAGATACCCCAGGGGATTGCCTTGGAGGGGCTTCACCGCTGCATTTCTAGGTTTGGTGCAAACAGGCAAGAGCAGGAAGAAAGGGTGTGCTCAGGACCACCCTCCCTGGGTACACCAAGGATGTGGTATGCATACACCCTTGGAGGCAATGCCAGATCACCATGCCATGGCCAGTCATCCCTATACAACTCCATTGGCATCATTCCTCCCTGGGGAAGGTAACAAAGGGGCCTCTAATGACCAGGAATTGAGGTTTATCCTTCTTGTTCAGTTCAAAGGATCAGCGTAAAACCTGAGCTCTTTCTCAACCCGCTTTGGTTTGGCAATTGGCTGGATTTCTTATTGCATCTCCAGTAAGACATACTTTCTTCTTGCGGTGTCCTTGTCTGTAGTTCTGGGTGAATGCAACAAAGACAGAGAATAGCTGCAGTGGATGCAAACAGATGCATCATTTTAGTTCAGTGGGCCAAATTATAAGGATGAGCAGGGTGCTGGGAGCCAAATCCGAGGGAAAGGTCTATTTTCTCTCTAATTCTCACGCAGGGCTGGAGAGATGGCTCCACCCCCTCTCTATATCCTGAACTGCAGACACTTTCCAATCCACATACATGTCCTTTCCCAAATCATAACTTAGCTGGATGAGCAAGGAGGATCTGAGTTTGCAGCATAAAAATGGCAGTTGCTGCTAGGCTGTGTGTTTTGTGCAAAGCATCAGTCCCCGAAAGGTGGGGGAGGAAGAGAGAAAAAGCAGCTCCATCCCAACATCTGTAAGCAGACTGGTGATTTTTCAGGTCCCGTTTTAGGCAAAGCTGGTGCTAAATTATTTACCAACCAATTGTGCAAAGGAATCAAATGCAGTGGCACCTGCGGGCGGCACTCATAACCTACTAGCTGCATTAATGCTCCTGAGGATTAGTGGGGATTTGAATCAAAGTAATGGGAAAGAAATCATGTGCTGAAGTTATTTAGATGTAACCACTCTTCACGCTGCCTCGAGGCCTGTGGGAACGTTATCCCTTAGCCAGGCAGTGGCTGCAGCCAGCCACTAACCATGGGGTCTGAAGACACAGGACTCAGCCCAGTTTCCACTTTGCATACCAAATGGCAGGTTTGCAGCCAGGGGCTGAAATACCTTCAGGGGGTGTCTGGATTGAGATTTCAATAAATGTGAAAAAGGGGCTGGCTGGGGGAAGAGGTAGGCAGGGGGGCTAATACAGCAGGTAGCTGTCCCTCCGAACTCGGAGCACGGCTGCTGGGAGGTGATCACGCTGGCAGACCGGCTATTCAGACTGCATAAGCATCAGATGAAATGGGGAAATGAATCAGAATAGTAATAAGAGCGACAGCCGGGCTCTGGAGCAGCAGCAGGTTTGCTGAGAAGCGGTTTGCTTTTGCTGTATGGCGTCCTATTACAGCGGAGCTATAACACTCCTGCCTGCAAGGGGGTCCTTTGCCTTCCGGGGTGGGTTCGACTGGAATACAAAACCACCATGTATCTCCGTCAAACAGGCATCACTTCCAGCAGCAAATGAAGATGACAGCACTGTACACATCAGAGTAAGCTGGAGGCCTGTTTTACCTGGTAGCCTGTTTTCAGTATGGGTAGCATTCATACAGGTTCATTGCAAGGGGGAAAGGGGGCGCAGGCTTTTTTTCCTGTCCAGCCACAAGAAGCCAAGGCACGGTCCGGTCCCTCGGAGTTCAATTGGGCAACCATCGCATTGGGCTCGGGATGTCAGGCCCCGTGTGATGCAGAGATGGAAATGTTGGCGCAGACGCCGAGGTTACGTCTCTTTCTGCGCCGTTTCATGGGATCGTTTAAGCTCTCCTTGGACAGCAGCCACCAGAGATGGAGAGAAGGGAGCTCAGGTGAACGGCTTATCTGAAGGGCGCCAGCTCGGAGGCTGCGGCTCTCCGTTTTGGGTCGACACAGGAGCCCACACCTGAAATGAGCACACGGCACCTCTGGCCTGGGAGAGCCTCTGCCCACCACCCATGTCCAAATGCACATGCATTTTCTTAGGGTCAGCAAGGAGGATACTAGAAGGAGCAGAAATTACTCTCAGGAGGCAAAGCAGCAGGATCTGGCCTTAATGTTTGGAAAGTAAAGGACAAAAGCAAACACATTTGCAGTGAAGATTAAAGCTCTCCAAATAGCACATCACTCCCTCCAGATTTAATAACGAGGCAAAGTTCCTATTGCACTTTGCACTTTCCCTTGCGAGCACGTATTGTACTCGCCCTCACAGCACGGCCATAAGATGACGTTCAGACTTTAGCATCTGGAGAAAGCAAAGCAAAAAGAGGGCTTGTGGCTTTGCCTCTGGTCGCTCTGGAACAGAGGGCAGAAGAGGATTCAGTTTTTCAGGCCTTTTCTTGATGAGGAGTTTAAATGACTTGACTCCGGACATAGGTTTTGGTCAGTGTCAGAGTCAAAGATGGCATGGGCAGTGAGCATGTCTTGCTGTAAAAAGCAACAGGCTTACCTGGGATCAATGTGCACGTACACATTATATAGCAATCTGTAAGTGCATGTGCAGATATAGGCATGTACATACCTAGATAACCCAACACGGACGTCCGCAGGATTTCCAACCTGCAGGCACCCCTCCCCAGAGCCTGCTTTATGACTTCACCTTGCCGTATATTGCTGCCTGAATTAAAAATGCAACATCTTTGCAGATGCTGAACATTTCCACATGAAACAAGGGCTCACAAAGTATAATGGAAATATCTAGGGCTCTTGGGTGGTTCACATCATTTAAACGAACTTACAAACGCCACCGCCTCCCAGCAAAGCCCATCTTTAAAGAGCTTATGTTCACAGGGCTCAAGTGTAACCCATCCAGCCTGCGACTCGCTTGGTAATCGGGTAACGCTGACGTAGTAGCACTTGTCGCTTGGGATTTTTTTTTTTTTTAATAGTCTTAAATGTTATCAAAACAGGAGCCCTAAATAAAATTCCTTCAGATAACTACTAGTCCCGGAGTCATTACTGGAAAGGGCAAGTGATGGGGTGGAGCACATCCAAGTACAGCACTGCTATTTAGAAAGGGCAGCTTTGCACTAATAAAAAAGTCATTGGGTATTTAAAGTCCTAGCTCCCCACGCGTCTCCGCCGTGCACGCTGTGCTCAGAATATTACTCCAGTTTATCCTTAAAGCACTGATAGCGAGAGAAGGCCAGCTCCATTTGTCATAAAAAGCAGTCTTTTGTGGACATCTCCTTAACCAAAGCAGGCACTTGACTTCATGCAGAAGTTAATACTTTCCACTAACCTAACACCCTCCAAAGCTGGCTATAAAAGGAAATGGAAAGGAATGAAAGGAAAACAGCCCTTTTTTTTTAACCTTTTAATCATCCTGATTAAATAAACAGGAGAAATGGAGCAAGGAGCAATGGGCTCAAGTTGCAGCAAGGGAAAGTTAGGTTAGATGTTAGGAAAAACTTTCTCACGAGGAGGGTAGCAAAACACTGGAACAGGTTATTACCCAGAGGTGGTGCAGTCTCCGTCCTTGGAGGTGTTTAAGACCTGGGTAGACAAAGCCATGGCTGGTATGATGCAGTTGGGGCTGGTCCTGCTTGAAGCAAGGGGTTGCACTAGATGTGACCCCCTGAGCTCCCTTCAGCCCTCATTTTTTGTGTTTGAATGACTCTATGAGGATCTGTTGGTGCATGTGAGAAGGGAGCTTGACAATTCAGAGGGATTCAGTGATCTGATGTTATTAAGGGCTCGTGTTGTCAGAGGAAGAGCTCTCCAGGCCTGGTTTGCAAGCTGTGGACTTGAGAGGCGACACTGATCTCAGACTTTACCTACGAGAGCATCCAGCGGAGCGGGAGGTGCAAGGCAGAGCTCCCAGATGATCTTCCCTCCCCAGCTCTGCTGCCTGACTGCAGTCCTGTCTCCTTTGCTAATTCCCAAGTCAAGCTGGACTGACAACGACCAAGCAATGTGGGCAGAACATGCCAGGAATCGGGGGGTATTTCTCTTGGGGAGATTGGAAACGCTCAGTACCACAATCTGGACCTGACTCGGAGGCAGAAACTCTCTTGACACGCAGACTAGCTCCTTCAATGGACCCATTTGCCAACCCTGGAAGATAGCCGGTTCCCCAGAGCTATCCCAGAACTACTGAGGTTAACTAAACTCAGTCCAGAGGAAGCTACAGGAACAGTTGAAGTCCCTCATTTTTAGAGCCACCTTGGTCAATAGAAGGGATGGGTTGTCTTCATTTCAAGAAACCCTAAGTACAGCATGACCTTGGGCAAACCACTCCATGTTTCTGCATTTCTGTTCCCCTTCTTGCCATGCATAATCAGACTAGCACAGTGGTTTCCAACTTGTGACCCACAGACCCCCGGGAGCCCCCAGACCATATCTACGGGGTCTGTGAAAGATGACTATGATCACTCAAAAGCAGGTGAATCCCCACATTTACAATTCAAAGGGGTCCACGCCTCCATCCAAAACATTTTAGGGGTCCACCAATGAAAAAAGGTTGAAAACCACTGGACTAAAAGCTCTACACGACAAGGACTATCTTTTACAATATGTTTGTGCCCAACCTGTCACAACAGGATGTAATCTCCACTGGAGTCCCTAGATGTCACTAGAATATAAATAATAAGGCTAAACATGTCCATTTGTGCAACTTAGGAACCTGGAAGCCAGGAGGCTGGTTTATGTTTCATCACAGATAAAACTGAAAAACAAAACCAAAAAAAAATGCCCCCAAAACTGCACCTGCTCTTACGGGAACTGCACTGACCTTAACTGTAAAGATCAGCTTTTGGCTTGATGTTAATAGCAAGGGAGCAGGAGCCTGGAGATGGGGCTGGGATGCGTGAGTATGCATTAGGGGGTAGTGCTGGGGAATCTATTTTTGCTTCCTGGTGGAAACTCAATACTGCTCCAAGGTGGTAGAGAAAACGTCCCCGAGTTTGCAAGCTGCCATGCATGGACTTGACAAGGATGGAGGGAGGAAAGGAGATGCTCATTAAGTCTTAAGTTTAATCAAATGCTACTGTTATTAAATAAAGATTAGGATTTAATATCCCTAGCACTTTCCCACCCTGGTATTGATTTCAACGGGAGGAAAATGGTTGCTAATGGTTCTCCATGCTTTTTTCCTCCTCCTCCTCCTATTGTTTTTATTCTTTCTTTCAGATAGTCTGGGGACATGCTTCTAGCCCCCAGGCAGTAGTGATGAGATAACAATTTGCATTTTTTAAATCGGCGATATTTAGGGCACTCATGTTTTCGTCACCAACAATACAAACTGATAAAGCCAGGGGTTTCCAAGGAAGGTAGGTGCTCCAATCTCATAGACTTTCAATTGGAGTCAGGCTTGTAACCCCCTAACAATTATTTGAATATTGAAACTATTCACTTTGCCACATTGAGGTGTTTAGCATAACGTCACGCAACTTACTTTGGTCCCGGGGTGCTATTGGGATGCGGCTGGGCATGCAGTTATGAAGCCGCATCCTATATCCTCAAGTCCTTGCTCATAAAGAACCATTTCAAATCTCCCTAGTAGAGGATCAAGCTCTTTACTTTCTTACCCTTGCTTTCCAAAGGGTGAAACTAAGTCACAGAGAAGCTATAATCACTGCCAAAGCTGGGAAAAGACCAGGGGCATCTTCCTCTAACTGGAAGGAATAAATTAGGGTAATTAAACACGAGCACAGGTTACCCAGGGATGAGGTGGATTATTCAAAAGTCGAAGCCTTGAAACCGGGATTGGAGGTCTTCTCCAAAGACCTGCTTGGGATCAGTGAGAAGTGATGGGATTGGGGCAGGAGGTTTTGGTCTGTGCCACAGGAGACCAGGCTGGAGACTCCTCCTGGCTTTCCAATGAGACACCAGCCCTCACGAGTTGCCCCCTTGGCACTGGTGTCTCATTGAAGGGCCAGTGGCCGACACCATATAAGAAAAATCATGTGAATTCAGACATCTCAAGTCTGCCATTACCCCTCCAACGAGACACCTATGCCAAAAGGACAACTAAGCTGCCTTGGGTGCATTTGGGCAACTGGTATGGGGTTCGGAGCTGCACAGAGCCCACATAACCAGGGAAAGGAAGCTTATTTATTGCAAGGCTGTCCAGCATCCCAGCCTTCACACCTGCATTTCCACGCCAGGCACCTGGAGCCTTTCCATCCAGCCTCTCTCCTCTCTCTTTCGCTGCAAGCTGGAGAGATGGATTCCTCCATTTAAGGAGGAGGTGTATAGTGCAATGCCAGCTTGCGTGCACCAATCCATCTCCACTAGCTAAAGAGCTGTGGTTCACTGAGACCTTGCGAATTTTATTGATATCCTATCAGTGGGCTTTGGAATTGGTCCTCCTAGGCGCCCCTCTTTTTTTGCTTTCTAATTTATCTAGCATTCCCCTTCCAAGGAATGCATTCATTCATTCACACACACCGGAAAGAAACGTGCTCAAATGTTGTTATTTGGACACAGTAACCGAGCTGATTAAAATTAAGCGATTCCATGAATACTTTGTATGTATCTAACAATGCACGGACCATTACACCCCCTAATTGCATGAGCCCAGTGTGCTGGCTGTGATGAGGCAGTGTCGTTGGGAGCTGATGGAGCTGAACAGGGGAGGACTCGAGGTCTGCAATGTCCTGGAGATAGGCAATGCATGGATTTGATGCTAGCGGTGCAGTTTGGCTGGCTTTGGCAAAGGTGAACATCCCTACGAAGCCTCTGGTTTCATGAAGGCAGCCAGAGCTAGGTTGAGAGCAGGTGGGTTTTAAATTCTTACTGAGTTCAGGCTGTTTGTACCAGCTGAAATCCTCTGCCTTACCTGTCACTTGGAGCAGGGCTTTGTTGGTCCTTCCAACTTTCTCTCTCACATTTCAGGGCCTCCTCCAAGCGACAGGTAAGGAAGAGGATTTTAGCTGGTACAAACAATACTCCTTCAAGGCTCTCCTTTCCCTCTGTCCTATGATGAGTTTGCTCTCACCTCCCAACAACCTCCCTCTAGAAAATGCCCTCCTCCCAGCCTGCTCCTATCCACTGGGTTCACACCTTGCCTTCTACTGTGATAGTCCTCCCTCAACATCCACCTACTACTAATCATTTTTTAAAGCATCTCTTGGTGATGTGATGTGATGCATGGCTTTTGCCTGTTTTACCTGTGCCCACCCTTAGAGCATGGACCATGTCCAGCTTAGCAGTGTGCATGCTCAAGGCTCAATAATGTTGGCTTTGTTTCTCTGAACAGATCATCAAATCCAACCCCTTGCCCTGGGCAGGAACAAGTGCTGGGATCATGATACCCCAGCCAGATATCTATCCAACCTTCTCTTGAAGCCCCCACAAGGTAGGAGAGAGCACCACCTCCCTTGGGAGCCCATTACAGAGCCTGGCAGCCCAAACCGTAAAGTAATGCCTCTGACATCAAGCCCGAACCTGCTCTCAATCAATTTGTGGCATGGCTCATTCCTTTGTAAAACCTCCCAGCTCTTTTTCACAAACCTGCACATCTTGTCTTAGCTATTACAATTGCTTCATCAGAGCATATGCTGGCCCTTGGGCACCAGACCCCAAACCAAGTGACCACTTTCCTGTCAAATAGAGGATAGCCTCAAATAAATATCTCCACCACTGACCTCCTCTGTGCTATGCTACTGTTGGCTCTGAATAGCAAGGAAAAGGCTTCGCAGTTTGCTATGCGCCGGCTGTCTCCACTTTTATGCTTTGCACTTTTACTTTATTATCTTTAATTTTCTTCTTCCAACTCTTGAGTGGGTATTAGAAAGTCGATACAAAACCTATTCCGGCCTTTTATTCTAAAATAACAGCACTAAGCTTGTTTATTTACACTGAGACGGGATGATGCTTGTGACAGCCGCGTCAATAGTTCAACGGCATGCTGCTAACTTTTTTTCCCCCCAAACTCAAATGCACTTTATTTGCGTGTGTTAGTCTGTCTTTCCGCATTAACTCTTGTGTGCTGGAATCGATCGCCTCCAGAGCAAAAAGGCTGTGCTCGACGGGGAGAGCAAAAGGACACGTGTATACACGTGTTTGTGTGCGTGGTGGTGAAGGCATGCTACATGTCCCACCGCATAAGGGCATGTATATGCTCAGGTATATTCAGACACCCAATTTAAGGTCCATAACTGACCAGTGTTACACCTAGAAAGAGACCTGGATCAACCATGGCAGCAGGGTGAACTGACCCTATTTCTCATTCCCAATGGGGTTCGTGAAAGCACCATGTTAAGCAAGTCCTCTATCCTTCACTTCCCCACCTGCAAGGTAAGATGAATATAGAAAAAGCTAAATTTATCACTCAAAGTGAAGTGCCAAACTGCATATAGATGCACCTGATTTTCTATGATGCGGAGAACCCCTGGTTCAGATCAGCTGGGGATGATCTGCAGTGATGGCTAAAGTCAATGGGATCTCTTGGTGGAGAACAGCTTCCCAGAACGGGTCATTAGCAGGGATGAAATCCGAGACTAGAAACAGGCATTGCATTTGTCCCAGGACAAGTGGTGCCTGTCTGTGTCCCAGGCCAGAACAGCTCCAAGACTGGCATATACACACCTCCTTTCCTATCAGGGATCAGTGAGTGGCCGGATGCTTTTCTGCCATTGAATCAATGATGCAGTCCTGGGATAGCCATCCAAATGCATTTTGTGATGTCCCAGGACAAACCATCAGCACTTCTTATCCTGCGAGCTGCTTTAGGATTCATCCCAGCACCACAGACACGATCATCTGAATAACCGGACCTTGTCTCGGAATAAAAAGGTTGCGCCTGGGATGAATGAAATGCCTGTTTGTCACCCCAGACGCTCACACCAGAGTTACTGCTTGTCCCCGAGGCACAGTTGCACGGGCCAGCAGCAGCAGTCGACCCTCTCTAGATCAGCCACGAAGCGGGGCGCGCAACTTCAACTCTGCAAGTACACGTGGGTGCTTAGCCCTGCTGGAAATTACAGCATTTCCTTAAATGCCTAGCTCTGAATGAAAGTGCATGCAAGGATGGAAGATGTGGCATGATGTCTGTGAGGGACTTAAACTCTTTGGATAAGAAAATCCAGTTCGCTTTTGAGGATCATATCCCTTTTCTGAATTCTTCCTGCAGGAGTTGCAGCCTAAAATGTTCCACTTCCTTGACAGATAACTGGAGGGGAAAAGAAAACCGAGAAAGCACGGGACACGCGCTGTGGCCGCTGCCATTGCTATTCCTGACGTACGCGAGTCAGTATTTGTGCTCCACTAGTCAGGGCTTTTATGAAGTGGAAGCTCAATACAATGGTTTAAAAGGATTAGCAGAATCAAAACAAAGGAATATAAATTGCACTTCAGAAAGCCCTTGTTTTGGCTGATGAAATAATGTCCTTCAGCCCGAGCCTCCTGTCATCGGGTGAACCATGGAGCAAACTTCAGTGCATCTGCAACGCAGCGGGCCTTTCCTCCCCCCACCCATGCACTTATCCTTTCGGAGAGATTATTTTCTGTTTGGAGATGTTGAAAGAGAACGTGACTCAATACCCACTTCCCCCCCAGACCGGAGACTTTAAAAACTGTTTCCATGAATAAAGTCATTCTGTCATAAGCTATGTGCACACTGATGATTAGGGGTGACCAGTTGACCACCTGAACTGTCCTGATCTCAGCTCATTGCCCCCTTGCTCCTCAATTTCTCCTCTTACTGCCCAGCGGGAGAGACAAGTTGTCTGCAGCCTGATTGCTGGAAAGGCTCCATGGGGAAACCTGGGAGACATTTAGTACGGTACGGACGGCCTTCTTGTAGGCAGCAAAATACAACCATAAAGGCGTGATACAAAGAGACAGAAGAGACCAATGGCACCAATCTGAGATGTACCCTCTGGCCTCTCTAAACTAATGATGGTGGATGACAGGGATGGGAGTGAAAAAGGGATCGATTGCTTTAGATATACCCAGTTCTGGGCTCTCCCTCTAAATCATTTATTGCTTTCCCTGACTGCAGACAGGATGCTGGATTAGATGGACTACTGGCTCAGGATGGCACTTGTCTTCCTCTGACCAGTCGGTCCATGTCCTTGCCAATGCCAGCTGCTCCTTACAAGCACTTTGGGAAGGAAAAGTGCCTTGAGTGACAGAAGTAGGATGTCAGTAGGCTTGGTCATCGCAACTGGATGGCTCATCTGATCCTTCCCACCTCTTGGGCTTGTAGCAGTGCTGGATTATGGCATGCTGAGACCCTAAGATCCATCCAGTTTAAGAGGCCCCGTACGATAAAAACAATCCACAAAAATGGATTTTTGTGAAATTTTACCATGGTTAATTATTTCTCCACAAATATATGAACTTAACATGAACAAAAACCATGGAGTCATATGTATGTATATTTTTATCATATTAGAATGAAAATGTCCAGTTTTTTAAAAAATTATTTAGAGGCCCCTCATATTGCGAGGCCCTAAAATGTAGCTTAAGCCTAAATCTGACACTGGATTGTGGAATAAGGATCGGACTCTGAAGCTGCTTTGGGTCCGGCGAGGGGATCTCCCCAAACCAGCCTCTCTGAGCCAGACAGTGAAGTCAGATACTAGGGTGATGGGCATTGAGCCTAGTTTACAATCCCAGACTCACATTTCTTTTCACGTTTTCTTGATGGGCAACATCAAACCTTTGGGAAAGTGCCTGACTGGCTGAGCTGCCACAAGAAGTGGAAGGCTTAAACTAGAGCTTTGAAGGCTTATTTGTTGGCAATGGAGCATGCAAAAAACTCACGTCAGGGATGAATCTGAATCTTCCTCCCTCTCCCTTCTTCATCCTGCCCTTCTTCATCCTGTCTCTGCCATCGCAGTGGCAAAGGCCACTCAGACCTTAGCATAGCAGAAACAAGCCCACTGCTTTCAGCTTGGAGCTCCCTGCATGGGCAGTCGCTAAACTCGGGGTGCATTTCACCAGCGATCTGCACGCGATCATCTTGCCATCACTGCTCGAACACATGCCAGGGCAAAAACAGGCACATCCAGGGCAAGCACAAACTGACCTGCACTGAAATCTTGGATGCTAACGACTCTCATCGGTTGCAATACTCCTGCCACTTATGAGATGGGACACAAAGCTGAGCTCCTGGCTATCTATGCCGACAAAGCTCTGGCGGGACTTTTGCATCGGCAGAGACAATGCCATGACCAAATTTCTCTTACGGCTCCATATTCTCGTATCCATACTTAATTCTTTACTCACTTGACTTGCCCTACTGAAGCCAAAGGCATTGTATGCGTTATAAAATTAAGCATGGACTTAAGTGCTTGTAGAAGTTGGACTTGAAGCTGTATGAAATAGCAGGTTGGTTCCCAGAGACTTCGGAGGCCTGGATGACTAGGATTAGACTATCCAGATCTTAAAGCTTGAATGAAGCCTCAAGCTCAATGGGGAGCAATGCTATCATCACCAGCACTGGGGCTGAATACAGACCAGACATGGAGCCATCTTTTTTATGTTGCTGCTACACAGTTTGCATCCAATTTTTTTTTTTTTGCACTGAGCTTTATGCTAAAGCCACTAGATTGCTTGATGCTGGGACCAAATCATGGATCTTATCTGAAGGGACAGAATTTGCCAGGTTTTCAGATTTGGGCGGAGGGAGGGGGGCAAAAAGTTCATATAGCTGCTATTTTCCATCTGAGACATGGGTGCATTACAGTAGCAGGGGAAGTTCGTTTGGATTACGGCATGAAAACTGCTTTTGATTTCTTATGACATAGGAAGGAAACATCCTAGCATAAAAGTCCAGCACTGTGGGTCATGATTATCACCGAAGTGGTGTCAGGGGGTCAATTCTTAATTGGTGCATTCAAGGCATAGTATTTCTTTCCTCCTCTTCTCCCCTTTTTGGGAGGATTCAGGCCTCCCCAGCCCATCCCCAGCTTGTGATTCCTGTATCTATCAGATCACATTGTGACTCAAATGCCCTATCTCGGCACCAGACATTACACTGTATTATTCTAATGGTGCCGCTTGCCTCTTCCCCCATGGATTTCTTGGCGTTGGCTGTCAGCCAATCAAGGCTTCAGCAATCTGATCAGCTGTATGATTTAATGAACCCTCCTGTCCTGGGGAAGGGCACGTTCCTTTATAAAAGCTGGCAAGAGATCACATTTCACAGGATGACCTCTACTCTTATACGATGATGGGAGAAAATTGGTTTTGGAAATCGAGGAAGATTGCATCTTGTGAAACAGGACCCAGAGCGTGTCACAGAGACCACCTTTCCATTCCAGCCCATTTCATTTCAGTTTTGTGTTTTGATGAGTAACTAAAAATACTTAGGGTAGCTTGACTGAAAGCGCAAATAATTAACCAGCAGAGGAGCATCCCTTCTGCATCTCTTCCAAGTCAGCATTATACTGCTGCAGGGCATGATAGCCTTGACAGAGAAGTACTCCTTGCCCACCATGGCAATGCAGCCATCTCTAGGGTAGAAACGGATATCTGTCAACTAGTTCATCCCATTTAGCTATACGTTGATTAAGGACTTGATGTAAATGCTGCTCTACCTAAGTGAACACACAAAGGATAATTTTAGGGGAGAGAACACATTGAATGCAGTAAAATTATGCAAGACATCTTGGTTTTCACACCTTAAGGGTATGCAACTCCTATTGAAATCAAGAGTGGGTTAGGTGGGTGCCCATGTCCTTCAGAGGATCTAAGCCCTTATTCTCATTTGGTGGAGTTGGGGTAAGGCTGTGGCTATGACTGTCCAGGAAAAATGTGGGAGGCAAGGAGAGCTGATTTTTGTGGAAAATTTTGGTATCACCCACAAAAATCCTTGCTTCTTGCATGGGCTATTTAATATTTGTGACAAGTGGCGTTTAGTTCATAGAGTGATTTGTCTACCTTAAGAAAGAATCTCTTCTTTGAGGACAACAGCTATTGTGCCCTGGATTAAAACTCAAACGCTGTCTTTGCAAAGAACCTTTCATCCACGTTTCCTGTTGACCAACTGGGATGGGAGATTAAAGGGACAGAAAAGGGAGCTGAAGTGGCCTCATGGCCTGCAGACATGTGGTGCCTGAGCTCTCAAGCATCAGGTTTTGGGGCACTTGAAAAACTGGGGCCTAGCTCTAAGCAAAGACACAGCATGACGCATGGACGTAGGGCATCTACTGGCCATTGACCATCCTCTATTGTGAAGAAAGCTGATGATGTTGCATTCAACTACCGCACAGAATTGGCCAGTGTTTTTCATCGGCATGCTACTTTGTTGGACCCTGGTGGGCAGCCTGCACCCTTACTGCTCTCCTTCATTCTCCTTTAGCTCTGGGTTTCTGTAGTGAAAACTCCTAGGGCAAAATCCTGGAGGCCTGGCTCAACTGAAGCAAATGCCAGAAATCTCATTGACTTCCGTGACGCCAGGATTTCCCTTCTGATTCTACCCCACCCTTCCTCCCACCCACTTTATGCTAAGCCCATTCGATTGCCGTGACGCTCTTATATGCAAGCACTGATTGGCATCTTACATGGCGACACTGCCAGAGTCAAAAGCACCTGGCTATTTTGCAGCAGCTGGGGGCCTTGCTTATTGGACTTGCTTGTTCCCATTACATCTGAGTGCAGGGATTTCCAGACCAGTTGTACTAGGATCCCCTGTTACTTGTTCTGAGTAGTGTGCTTGTTTCTCCCTTATGATGAGCACTTTGAGAAGACAAGGCAGATAAAGGTCAGGATGACCTGGCTGAGAAAGACTCAGTTGGATAAAGCCTTGGCTGGGATGACCAAGTTGGGGCTGGTCCTGTTTTTTAGCAGAGGGTTGGACTAGAAGTGATCTCCTGAGATTCCTTCCAACCCTCATTTTCTATTACTTTATAATCTTCTTGCTCTATCCCTCTGCATCTCCACTACTTTTCCCAGTTATCACCAACGCGATCAGCACCGAACAGTAAAAGGAACCAACTATGAATGCCGGATGGTGCAAGGAGCTACCACCCAGCAAAGACATGAGCATCTCAAGACTCCCTGAGGGTCCTTGCACCTGAAAACACTTTGCCCATGCATGGATGCATCCATTGCAACTTTATCACCATCTTGGGTCTCTTTTGAGAGATCTCACTTCCTTCACACTTGGGACCATACATCCCTTTCCATCCAGAAATAGCCTCCATAGAAGAGACACAGAAGAGGGGAGGAGAAAACTAATATTTGCAACTGTGGGAGTTGAAGTAACATCACATGGATGTTGCATCTGTAAAAAGGCCAATAAACTGAGAGCAAGGCTCAGATGTATACTGGAGGGTGTGCTGAAAATATCTGGCCACCCTGGAACATTACATTACACTTGGGCTTAGAAAACTTCTCCTTCCCCTGTCCCAAAAAAAGGGAGGGAGATATATATATATTTTTGGATGGTGATGATTAAATAACAGCAGACCGAATGGCAATATAGTCGTTAGACCAGCAGGAGGAATAAATAAGGAACATCATTGGAGGTTGTAAATAACCAGTGCCGTTTTGAGCACAAAGCAACACATCTGGTAATTATTCTCAATTCCACTCCAATTGCTTTGATTCACCAGCGTAAGGTGGTACAATGAATCCCGCTTTTATTTATTTATTTTTTGCAAATCAGTGTTTAATTGTAAATTGCCTTGGAGGAATCAATGGGATTTATTGCTTCTGCCATGTGAGGTGTGAAATGTTTGCCATTACTGCACAATGGATTATTTTTTAATAATCTGTGTCTGAATGTCCTTTCCCCTTGTAATAGGGTTGTTCTGGCACTCAGAGAAGTTGCTGGTAGTGAATTTACTCCCCCCTTCTGCTCTCTGCTTATAGTTTTTTTAAGGATTTTAATTCACTATATTAACACCATCGCTTGCTTTCTTTCCTTCTTTCTTTGATTTGCTTTTTTTTTTTAGGCTGAATTTCAGCTGGTGGCTTTGCCGCAGTTTCTCCATGGGCCCTGGCAGACGTTACACTTAGGACGCAATGAAGCTATTCATGATACCATAAGCAGTAACCCTGCCACAGGTACCGAGAATTAGCGGCATGACTCAGTAAGAACCCAACTACATAAAATGACATACAAAATATGTGGAAACTTTTTGTTTCCATTGCACTTTACACTGAACATGGGGAAAGGTCACTCCACCATGCAGCCCAGTGCTGGCTGCATGGCAGGGCTTGGTCGACAGGCACACGGTGCAGCCCTGCAGTGGTTTTTGGGGTGCCAGGAATAGGAAGCCCATTAGTTGAACCAGGGTGCCAGGTCATGCAAAGCAGGCAGGGTCACCCCAACCCAGGACCCGAACATGGCTTTTTCTGCAGCTCCTGATTCATAAACAGTAACCCTTAAACCCAAACAAACCATTTGTCTCTGCAAGCAAGCAAGAAAAAAAGCAAAACTGGGGATTTTTCCCATTCAAAAGGAAACCATTTTTTCCCCACATAATTCATTGATGTTTTTATCATAACAAAAATGAGTAATTCTGAAAAATAAAATGTTTTAAAGGGCCTGGGATGCTTGATTTAACTGAAACAGCTCTGCTTTTTTTTTTTTCCCTGTAGCAAAACATTTCAATCAATTTCTGAGCAAAACTTCCAAAAAAATCCATCTAAAGTCAGCAGGAGCTGTGGCTTCTCGGCCGTTCGAGCATCAAGGGCTGGGCTGGATTCCTCTTGTTAGGTGCATCCGTGGATATAGGCCCTTAAGTGCAGCTCTAACCCACCTTGCTCAAGTCCCTGAAAAACATTTAATGCAAAAAATGCATGGGTGCTTCTCCTCCTCCTCACTGCTTGGTTGTGACTCAGCCTAAAGGCTCACATGAAAGTGTATTATAACACTGGATGCTTAATTAGGTTTCCAGGGGCTTGAGCAAGACAGACTGGCATCACCCATAGGCATTTCAATCCACTCCAATGCCTAAGAGGTGCAATAGAGTATGGTCCCAAGTCCTCTTTGCTCTGCAAAGTAGGGATGGTCATCTCTCCTTCCTCCACCCCTTCCTGATTTTTGTTTAATATTGGATCCAAAGCCCTGGAGCGCAGGAACGTTTAGACGATGTCTGTCTACAACACTGAGAACAATGGAGCCCCCAAATGGGATGGGATCTCTGGCTACTACCATAGATAATAAAATAGTACCAGATGCATGTCACACCCATAAAAATCAATATTGCCACACCAAGAAAAGCATCACTCCCAGCCTGCAGGGGATCCCCAGTGCATCACCACTGAGTTTCTGTTGTTTTAGTACTGTCCCACTATGGTAGTATTCATTTTGCTTTTTCTTCATCACCTAGATATATAGCTGTCCAGTGCAGACTCAAGCACCGGCAGTGAAAATGCTTCTAAATTTCCCCTCAAGAGCTTGTCCTGTTGCCCATACCCTTCATAAAGTGATCGCATTTTTGTTTTCCTAGGACGTGTCCCTGAAATTTTATGATTGTTTCAAGCCGTTGCTCCATGTGCTGAGCTGCCACTAAAAAACGAATTGCCACCCTCCTCCCAGCAGCATTGTGATATGTGTGATCTAACACCGCCTGCAAGCAAACGCCACGAGCATCGAGGTGATGATCATCTGATGTCAACTTCGCTGGGCTGGCTGCATTATCCGTACGGCCGGCTCCAGACTCCCGAAGCCAGTTTTATTCCCCGAGCTCAGTCAAGAGGGCAGAGAAAGCACTTCAAGGAGGTCCTTAAAACTTGCAAACTTGGAAATCTATATAACCTCATGGGAGACTATCGCCCAGGACCACTCCAAATAAGGGAAAAGTCTGCTGCAGGGAAGTTTTTGCAAAACTTTGAAATGTTTGCAATGACAACAGGAGACAGAAAAGTGGGAGCAGCAGAAACAGCGTGTCATGGACCCGATCAAGAATATGATTTGGTCCACCCACCCTGCATGGAAACATGCACCCAAGCTGCAGCAGAGTCTGTCCATCCCCATTTGGTCTTCTCTGCCATCTTCAGACCCACCGTCATGAAAGACAACCCCCTCGACTGTGAGGAATAGCTAAAGACGGATATTGGTGTAGACGGTTCATTTTATTTGACCGTGTTGATGATCATGATGATGGGCTGCATTTGTCAGCCTTCAATGAAAGGAGACAGAGGGCTCGCCCATACAGCACCAGGGATGGGTTTTGGAAAGGATGCAACTGAGCCAATGCACGTGCAACACTCCCGTGCTAGGATCTTGCTCATGAGACCGATGCAGATTCGAAGCAGGAGAGGGTCTCGTCCATCTCATCTAGCAGAGTTTGGTACTACCTCGGATCGGGCCCAAAGGAGGGACATCCCTTCTACCCTCAGCTGAGGATAAGTAGGAAGCTGATGACTCAAAAGCCACAGTCTTTGGAAGAAGAGCAGACTCGCCAGGGCTCTTCGCAAGCCCCTGGTCTCTGTTCTTGGGATGATAATCGCTGCAGATTTAGCTCCACTGTGGAGCAGAGCCGGAGAGCTAATTAACACAATAAGTCATAAGGAGACGGTGCCAATGGGGAAAAATAGAACCGTGCAAGCTGTCTATATCCGTATCCTTTATAGCCCGGGTGTCACAGGACTCCAACCGTATGATTAAGAACGACATGTGTTAGTCCCCCTGTCCCTGGGTTTCCCAGCTATCTAGCTGCAGTGGCCTTGTCCCATTTTCTTTCACTAAATCAGAGCAATTAGCCATGCGAAAGACATATTAGTTCATCTCTTCCATCCTCTCACTCTTCTCCACAGCCAGGGCAAAAATTATTCCCTATATTCTGCGGCGCAACGTCCAGCCGGTTTTTAAATGAGTCAGACAATAAGGTTCCTGCCACTTCCTTTAAAAAGCTATTTCGCTGACTAATATATCTCGTTGGGCCTGATTATGGCCTTTATGCACAGGAACAAAGCCACCTATTCGGGGGATAGGAAACTCTGCAGAGTCCCCATGATGGAGGATCTTCCGGACCGCTTCCTCGGGGACCGGCTTTGTCAATACCTGGCCACGATATATTTACTTGCACTATATAATTAAGCCACTGGGTATCTCCAGCCACGTCTGCAAGGTACTCTTTCCATCCCCAACAGCAGTGCTCTTAAGCACAGCTTTCCTTTCCATGCAGACTGCTGCATGAGCCAGCGGGAACGTAGCCCCCTACGTCCAGCAATTTGGGTTGCTCAATTAGCACAGTAAATGGCACCGATTAGCCTGCCCCATGCTAATTAGCCTGCATAGACAAGCCTACATTGGTTCCGGTTTAGCAACAGCTTGCCGGGCTTTGCATGGTGTGCTCAAAGCCTCCGCCGGGATCCACGGTGTGTTGACCTTATTCGTGTGCTTTCTGTCTGCTACAGGTTGCTGCTGATGGGTCGTGGCTTCTGGTAAGCAAGAGAGACAAAGCTGGAACTCGAGCTGTGCGGGCGTCCATTTCTTTTGCCATTAATAGGAAACTGCAGTTTAATGAAGACTCAGGTTCCATATATAATGAAGACACATACATCTGACCCTCCCTCCCCAGTATTAAATTGGAAGTCAGGGATGATTACGGATTGACATTTAGATCGAGCTGAACACGTCATTCATCGTGCCTATTGCTATAAATGGATGCAAAATAGAGAGGGATGGGAGGGGTCCATGTCCAAATGCTGATACATATTTAAGCTGTGTATATTCAGGCCTGTCTCTACTAATTACAGGAAACAGGACTAGGATGATTTTGACAAACGGCTGAGTCAAATAAGAAAAAGAACTCCCCCCCCCCCCCCGACTTGGAGTGAAAGTCCCTCTTAAATCCTACAAGATAATAGCACTTGAAAATATGCAAAAGAGAGTGTTTACTTCCTGGCACCGACAATCCATCAGGAACGAATGCTGTTTTCAAGCTATATTTGTTTTTTGGGTTTTTGTTGTTGTTGTTGGATTTTTTCTTTCTTTTTTTAAGCAAACAGTACTGCACACTTAAATTTTGCCTGAAGGGAGAATACGCGACAAAAATCAGAACGGCTGACACTGAAGAAGGGAGATCTGAAAGAGGCACCTGATGGAAATGGTTGTTATTATTTGTAATGATGCATACTACATTCCTGACACCTCCTGCCCGGAGTAGAGTGCACCACATGAAATCACACCCCCGTCCACACCTCTCACACACGAGGAAGTGTAACGTAGCTGCCGTTGGGTTGCACGCCAATGAGGGCGTGCTTGATATGGAGGGTGGCATTATGGGCGACTCTAAGGGACTGAGACTAGGATCTTTTGCACCACTTGAGTTAAAGGGATAAGTAAGTTTGCGTTGCTTCTACTCAAGTTAAATGAGATACCACATCAAGAGCAGTTCCAGGGAAGCCAGTGGTGATATCTGCAACCTAAAGCACTACTCAGGATGGGTAAAGACCCCACAGTCAGGCCTGTGATAACAGTCTCATTCACTGAGAAGACCAGGCAGTGTAGAGAGACACAGCAATAACTCCTTCAGCTCTAGTTAGAAGGGTTAAAGCCGAGCATGGCACAACGTCTCGTTTATTGTTGCATCTCATATGACTCCAAGGTATTTTCTCAACATTTCTGAAAAATGGAAGGAGCAATAAGGGACGGATGAATGGTTTGCAATACATATGAATTGCTGCCCTGAAATCCCATCCTCGGTTTTTAAAAGCATTTAGGTAACTTCCTCCCCATCACTGCTGATGGCTCCAAGGGATAAGAAACCCTGAAACATCACTGGAGTTTAATCTTGCTAACCTCTTCCAGTTCTCTGAGGTTCCCCATTGCTAGAACATCAGAGCATTGCACGCTTTGGGGCAGATTTCCGTCCTCGCTGGGTCTTCATTACTCCAGGGGAGGCTCTAGCCAAGAGGATATTATGCAACTGTTGTCTTCTTTCCCCATCATCACCACCAACTTACTGGAGGCAGCACCACCATCCCTTCTCTAGCCTCAAGCCACTGGGCTCAGGTAAGGAGCCAACTTCTCTGCCTGGATCCCGTGTACGAGACGCTACTTGCACTTATCATGGAGAAAAATCAAAAGCATGTTTGAGACTTAGGTGGAGTTATTACCGAATTGCACAGTCATAGATTTAATAGATTTCATAGAGGTTTAGGGTCAGAAGGGACCTGTTAGATCAGCTGTTTGCTCCAGGCAGGAAAGAGCGCCGGGGTCAAGTGACCCCAGCCAGGTGCTGGTCTAATCTCCTCTTGAACATCTCCAAAGTAGGGGAAAGCACCACCTCCCTTGGAAGCCCATTCCAGATTTTGGCAACCCTCGCCGTAAAGAAAAAGTCAGACCATATCTCTTCTGTTGTTTCTTCTAATATCAAGATGCCTTAGTGACGGTGGAAGAAAGAAGAATCTGGTTTAACTAAGAATATGGAAACCAGCAGCTAATCTAAGAAATCATTTGGCAAATTGAAGCCAAGTCATTAAGAAACTTGCTACCGAGTCTTTAAAACAGACACAGAAATACATGGAATAGCAGGAATTAATAAATAATCACTGTATATGTGTGTGCATACCCATACGCACCGAATATTTATTTATGCATACACACACACGCACACAGATAAGTGCAATGTGTCTATAAGTATTGGGGATCTCTTTGAAGAGAAGAATAAAACTGACTCTTACTCCGACCAGAATGTGATGAGATGCCATGCTGTACTTTAAAAAAAAAAAAAAATCGCAATCAAAAGAAAGAAAGAGAAAAAAATCGTTTTCTGATATTCATGAAAAGCAATAACACTGCCATGACCTTGGTTTCAAGTAGCCATTCTCTGAAATACCGGCTGCAGTAGCACGGGTGCCAATAGGTAGGCGTATTCCAGTTGTCAGTCCATGCTGTCCTTGAAAGAATAGGGTTGGGTTGTTTTTTTTTTTAATTCCACTGATTCCCTGAGGTTTGTAGCCAAGGTATCACAGCTCTACATCAAAGAGCTGTGACAGAGAGCTTCACCCATAGGTTGCAGGCAGTATATTAAACCATAGACTGCATACACCTCCACACACAGTTGTGCTAGGGTAATGTTCGGGGATTTGACTGCCATCCAGAAAAGCACGGGGATTGCAGAATTAAAGCTGAGACTCCATCCCCCTTGTGGCTAGATATATTGCCACACATTTGGATTTTTAAAAGCCACTTCAGGACGTGCTTCCCACGCTTCAGGATGAATGGAGACCCAGAGATGCTTAGAATAACAGCACGGAGGCTCGTACTCGACATGACAAGCAGGCAAGCGTCAGAACTACCCGGGTGAAAGAGCTCAACGGGACAGCTGGAGGATGGCGTTTCAAAGGCTACGCGGGCCCACGTTAATCTAATGAAGACTTTTTAACACTTCCTTCCATGGTAATTAAGGCAGGCAACTCTTTCCATTGAAGGCAAAGCCCTGCCCATGAGTCCGATCATGCGAGGGAAGCACGAATAACACCGTACAGTATGCATACTCACAGATTCGAAAGCACATTGCACACTCTGGGGACAGACGATTGACAGCAGATCGATACAGATTATTGATAGCACCCAGGGACAGATGATGCCCACTGCTGAGAAACAGCCACCCATAGTTTGCCCACTATTGCCCAGTAGTTTGGGATAGGATTAATAGATCTCATAGACATTAGGGCTGGAAGGGACCTCGGAAGAGCATCGAGTCCAGCCCCCAAGTAGATGGAAAGTGGAAGGGCGTGGACGAAAGTCAACCACAAAGCAGACTGCAATTGTCACCTACCAAGACTTTTTTGGCAGAGCATCAGGATTTATAACCTGGGTCAAAATGGGATTGTGCATGGGTGTATCAGACCGGCCCGGCAGCAAGGCAGCCTCTGGCTTGTCTCAGTACGGATGCCAAAGGAAAGGAAACCCCTTGCTCGAGGATCTGGAGGTCTTCTACACAAGCGCTGCCCCTGCTGAGCTCGCCCGCCTGCTCTGATGCCATCGGTGCCCAAGGCGGTACAGCTGCAAGCATCTTGAAAAGAAAAGCTTTATAAGAGAAGGGCCTTTTTATGAGCCTGCCCTTCACTTTTAAAGGGCAAGGCCATGGCTTTAAGGAGCTGCGCGGTTTCTCTGAAGCCAGATCCTGTTTGTGCTGCGGTGGTATTTGCTGTTCTAAGCCTGGCTGGCATTTCAGTGCTGTAGGTAGGATAGCTTTATGTAAAAAGAGAAAGAAAAAAAAAAAGAAAAAACAAGCCCAAGCCTTCAAAGGAGCTTTAAAAGGACAATATCCGAAGCCAACGCTTGTTTGTGGGATTTCGTTTGGGCTCAGCAGGGGCCAAGCCCTTTGTGTCCAGACAGTCATGCATGCTTTATTGCTCTTTTCCATGGCTGCATTGAGGAGATAATATAACCAACAGATGAGCAATGAAAGAGTCCTATGACACAGAGCATGGAGGGAGGTCAGGGAAGGAGCAAGCTCCTGTGCACTGTCCTGCACGTCTCAGCACTACCTGGCCACTCTGAGACCACCTGGCAGGTCTTATCCCCTGGGCCTTGAGGTCCTGACAAACCAGGATGGGATGAGGCCCTGTTTTGTGCACATCAAAACCCTTTCCTATGTATCCAGCTGAGCAACACCAGCCAGCGGCCAAGACTCACAGTAAAGCATGGGGCGCTGTCATCTTTCCACACTCTGTCTGCTTCTGTATGGCCAGGGGTGAGGGAGAAAGGGCAACTGGAGCAAAACAAGACGCCAAAGGCAGGACAACTTGGACTGGGACTCAGACCACTAGCTCTGCTAGGGGCCTGCTGGGAGACCTTAGTCACATCACTTCACATGTCCTGCCCTGCAGTTTTCTCATGTATAAAACGGAGATCTCCTCTGCAGGGAGCTTGGAGATCTGCTGATAAAAGAAGTGCTATCGAAGTCGAGGCTTATTCATTCTCCTTCGGCAATTCAGACTTTCTACTGAAGGCATTTCTTCACCTTTGGCATGCTACTTGGCCCCTTTTGTGAGAGAAGGTAAGGGGTCTTTCCTCCTTGTAGCAGCTGAATCAGAAAGCAACCCCCCTCCCTTTGGGCCTTGCTAAGAGAAGGGCTTACGGCTGATGTTTAACGTTGGAGGCACATGTGTAGCAAGTCATCTCCAGCTGTGGAGATCAACATGAATCCCACGTTTTAAATCAACAGATGAACAACATCTTGGCAAGGCAGGGCATGGGGGACCCCGAGTTCCCCAACGGGCTCCTCTCAAAGAAACAAGCCTCAAGGATCCCTCTCCCACAATCTGCCTCTCCGGCTCTTGGACAAATTTTTGCTAATGCAGACTCGCCACGGAAGCTCATGCTTTGCATATTCAATGGCCACCCTTTCGGATGTTAATCTGCCTGCCCTCCCATCTCTGCTGGAAATAAATGAGCAGGAGGCAGGTTCCCCGGTGAAACAAATGGATGCGGTCCATGAGAAAATGTGCTAATTGTCTGTACATGTCAGCTGGCTGCACTAAGGCCATGAGCGGCTAGCCTTTGCACCCAGGAAGATGGTCTGGAATAAATCTGCTCGCTTTGTTCCCCGTGCGAATTGCCGCGCGTTTGCTTGCAGCGTGTCCTGTTGCAGATGATGCCCCGGGCTTTTTAAATATTTGGCTTTGCGGGAGGAAAGGGGATTATTAAATAAATGATGAGCAAGCCCATACTGGAAGGGTCCTTGCTTTATGCTTTTCCAAAGCAAATCTTTGCCAGGTTCAGCCCAAACCTCACTGGGTGTCAGTCGAGGCCCAGAAGGTGGCATGCCGGTACACGGTTTTCAGAGGTATTTGCCTCATTTCTCTACTCCAGGCGATCTCAGATTTGTATATAATTGATGACATCTTCCTTGAGGCAGTCCTTCGCCTTCCATTCAGGGTCATGTAGAGCTCCTCCCCATCCATGAGTGCAAAAAGTCCAATTACATTTGAACTGACTTGACATTTAACCTATGTCCTTAGACCAACACAGCTACAACCTATACTGACTTTTTAACTGGTTGGCTTCCTTGCATATGGACCGGCCTCTGGCTGCTTTCCTGCTCCATCCGGGAAGAGCACAGGCCACCTGCAGACACTTCCTCTGCTTGACGAAGGGCAATTGTACCCGAAAGCTTGCAAACAAGAATTTTTCCAACTATTTGAGTTGGTCTAATAAAAGACATCACTTTTATCCAAGGAACCTTGCCTGCGAATGTCCAGCCGGTAACTAAAGCGATGCCTCATATGGAAAAGTTAGCACAGCGAGAGGATGGACTGTGTTAAAGAGGAGAGAATCAGGGACAGGAGAACGCATGACTCTTTGCTAGCCACCAGCAGGTGTTTCGATGACCATGGGATGCCCAGAGGATTGCCAGTCACATCAAAGCTGCCTAGGCCCTTCTGGTGTGCTCATCTCTGGCTTATCTATGTGCTCAGATTGGGGTGTCCTGTTTGGGGGGGTGGGTATCGCAGCAGGTGCCCCATGGGTTGCAATTACTTTGCAGCCGCTTCACTATTAATGCAAAGATGCGAGGCCCTGTGCTCAGATACCCACAAAGCATCGTATAGTGTTTCTGGGCTGGCGTCTCATTTATAATCTGTCCATAGCCAGAGGACAATTCCATGCGGTGGCTGGGAATTATCTGCTGGCAAGCTTGCTTCTGGGCCAACGCCGCCCTCCCAAGCGATGGGAGATATTGGAGGAGGAGGATGCCATGTGGTCACTGAGATAGACTTGGTGATCGCAAGCCGAACATAAATCAAAGCAACCCCTAGGTAGCTCTAACGCATGCCGAGCCCGGACCCGACACAGCCCAGGATCAGGAAGCCGTAATCGGCTTGTTGACATTCCCCATGTAAAATAGCAGCTCAGACACGGAGGAAAACGTGGCCCTTCCCGAGTCGGGTCTGTGCACTGTAGATAAGGGAACCTTTTCAGAAAGCGATGGGATGTGTTTGGCCCACAGACCACACTTCTGACATCTCTGAATTAGGAGGACCAGCTTATCGCAATGCGGGTTGTATTAAAAGCCAATACATTTTCGCATCCTGTCTTTTCCCTAATAAACATCGGGAACAAAATTAATTATAGTGAAGCCTGCAAGTGGTTTTATTGCTCTCTTAGTTACAGGCTGCAGCTGTGGACTTTCAACCTAAATTGTTTTTAACGCCCACTCCCTTGAGTAGCCTACACCCAAGCTGAAATGGGCACATCTTAGTCACTGCATTACCCTTCCTATCCAGTGGCTCACACTGATGCTGGTGGCAGCGGGTTAACTCTACGCTTCCTCAGCTACAGGATACTTATCAAGCCTCCATTGCCACTGTGTCCAAATGACTCATGGTCTTTACCCTCAAAGCCTCCCTGAAACAGAGGGGAGTCCTACCCATTTGCAGGCGAAGAACTGAGGCAGAGGGAGACTAAGGGACTCATCCAAGGTCACATACAGGAAATCAGTGGCGGAGCCAGGACCTGAATGCAAAGCTCTGGGATGAAACTCTCAACCACTGCCCCATCCTTCTTCTCCAGGCTTAACAAATGGAAGGTGGGAGAGAGTGACAGAAACAGCACAATGATATGCAACAGCTTAGTAACAATCATTACCCTGCTAGGAGACCGGATGGATAATGCAGTCTCAAAGTATAGACATGGACTAATGTCATCAGCGTTGGTATAAATAGGGTGTCTGCATTTAATTAATAAATAATAGGCTGCAACACTAATTCCCTTCTGCTAACTCTTTTCTAAAGGTGCAATCTATTAATCACACGCCGCTGCCAGCCTGGCCACTGCTTTTTTTAGATTTGGGATAAAAAAAAAAAAAAAGCTGGAAATAAATGGATACTAAACAAGGCAGGGCAATTGAATAGCACAGCTAGCCTTATGATCCACTGCTGACTTCAACGTGGAGCTACAAGCTTTTTCCCTGAGGATAAATATAATGCTTTAAAGAGAGAGTGAAGGCTGGTGATGTTGTTAAAGGTCAATGTGTTACTAATGTCTGAGGAATGAAGCTTTCCCTGATTATATGCCCATGCAAAGCCCAGTGATATGAAACATTTCTCCACCAAGGACCCCTTTCCTCATGCTGGGAGCCCTAACTAACCCTGGCTGGACACTCCAAAGGGAGGCAAAGGGGCCGGCCCATTTTTCTCAGCTGGTGCTGTTAATGCATGTCCTGTCCTGCAGCGAATGCCTGCCATTGCAAAGACGAAAAAGCACAGAGCAGATGTTGGCTTGGGACTCAAGTGAGCACATCTGTATTGGCAGCTGCATGGATCGATGCATGCAAACAGGAGGAAGTTACTGTATTCCTATTATTCATTCATTCTATATGACTTATACTATGTTGGTGGAAAACACATGCACGATACACTCCCCACAGCCCAGGCCAGGATCGTTTCCACATAGTACATTCCTCAGAGCTTCAAATGATCCAGTAGAAACTAGCAGCCCACATCAGAGTTGTCCTTGTCCACCGCGACTTAGCTACATCTCTCCTTTTCATTTGTGCCCATCGGCTGTAGACCCAAGACCTGGGTGTTGCCATGCTGGAAAACTGTGTCATTAGTCTCATATTTCCACCAGTTTCTCTGCTGGGATTTAGAAGAACCCTAGAAGTTAGGGGCTGGTTGGATAAATGCAGAAATGCCCCTATATTATCTGGTGTCCACTTTTAGATACTCTGGTGATTGAGACGGTATGGTCATAATAACATGTGGTCTGCCAAACAGATAATGATACAGGTTGATGGAGGGTGGGTCGGCAGACACTAGGGGAGTTCAGTCTAATTCTGTCTTTGGTAAAGCAAAAGGCAGGGAAGGGTGGCATCTTGTAGACTAACTTATTCAGAAACACACAGGCTAAGTATGGACAGTCAAAAAGCTCGAGGTTGACTCACTTCAATCTCCACAGGTTGGTTTAAGCTGCGTAGATTGAATTGATAAGCAAGTGAACGGACATTCACTTCTGATTCCAGCAATGCAGCCACATGCCTGCAATGGCCCAGGCCACAAGCTGGGGGGCCCTAGAGCACGCCTCCTTGCTTGGCTGGAGCATCAGCTTGGGCCAAGGCTAGCCCAGCCACCCACCCTGCAAAGGAGGTTTGTGGGGGAGGTGCAAGGCATCCTGAGATGTTGGGGGATTGTGAGTTAGCTTAAATCTGGGTTGGGGGGAACTGGGACAGAAGTTCAATAAACCATTTTAACTTAAATCAGTTAAGTCCGATACTGCATCCATCCAGGTTTATCTTAAACTAGTTTCAGCTGTTTTGAAAGTGGTTTGTGTGCACTGAACTCCTGTTGTGTTACAGATTTGAACCAGTTTCCGATCACTTATTCCAGTTTAGGTGTAAGTTTTGTCCCTAGCCATAAGCTTTCATAGGCAACTGCCTACTTCAGCAGATGTTACAATGCTTTCAGGCAGTTGCCTGAATTCAGACTACCTTTCTCTGGGCCTTTTTACTTGTTACTCTTAGCATGTGTTAACCGCCCTTGAAACACTAGTGTTTGAGCATTCAAGCAGGATAACATGTGCTAAATGGTCTTGCGTCATAGTAAAAGTAAGTCTTTTCCAGTGCGGAATATCTCTTGCGTTTACATGTATGCTTTCATGTGCATTAGTGTATTTTAATGTGCATTAAAGCATCACTTTAAAAAAGTGCTCTTTCATTAATGTGCATTAAAATAGGCTAATGCGCATTAAAGCTTCACTATGGGCACTTTTACATGCGCTCCGGGGATGGCAGGGGAGGCGGTGCTTTAATTAGACTGGTTCCAAGAGCTGCTGTAATAAAAGCACTGCCACATCTTGTGTACCAGCCTCCCCATGCTCCCCAAAAAAGGCAGTGGTAGCACTTGAACTATCAGGTGGAAGCACTTGAGCTATCAGTGTCCCCACGCTCAAAAAAGGTGGTGAGAGTGCTTGAACTAAAGCCCGTTCGATGAGCTTTAGTTCAAGCGCCCCGCCACCACTTTGAAGTGCGGAGATGCTGATACACAAGATGCAGGAGGCTGCTAGCGAGCAATAACTACCAGACTCCAGCAGACTCGATTAATCCGTAATTCCAGCACATCAGAGCAGCCTCTGCACTCATGCATAAGTGCCCTAAAACCTGTGATCTTTCGTTAATATGCATTAACGGCTAATGCGTATTTCCCTAGTGCCTCACAATAGAGGTACTTGATTTAATACGCATTAACTAAAGCATGTTAATACATGTGTAGATGCACCCATTGAGTAACACATGTTGTGTTAACTTGTGACTGCTCTATGAAGATAATAGGATCAGTTGTGGTCCTGGGACCTGTGATCCGCAGACTGTGGGTCCCAGCCCCAGGGCTGCATGGGAGTTTCCATCTGGCTCTTGAGCAATCCCAGAGCAGAGACCCAAAAATCAGCTGATCTTTGGTCTCAGCCCCAGCATCACACAGGAGTCAGTTCAAAGCTCCAGTGCAGACTCCGATCTATATTTAGTTCATGAGCATCTGTGTGGACCTGCTCAGAAAACTTTTAAAGTCGTAGTCATGTTTACGTGATCTACATATAACACGTGCTAAGTGTAACACGTAACAAGGCTCTTTCATATGAAGTCATGCCATCTTCATTCCACATTGTCTGTCTGGGACTTCTGAGCTGGTCCCTTACCCCTTGCTCTTGTTATCCACACTTTAAAAAAAAAATGAACATCAGAAGAAACAAATCAAATGCGTCTTACATTGTGGCAGCATAATTTCAAGTTAATTGAATGGCTACTTGCAAGCTGCAGTGTTTGTGGTTTATAATCAATGCATCTGGCCATTCTTCAGTGACTCCAGAGATGGATAAAATAAAGATTTGGGGAATTAATTACCATTCAGATGATGGTTACACAGACAGGAGGAATTGTGTGGGCCATGCTGCTGTACATGCTGACAAAACAGGTTGGATGCTCCAGCCAGCAATGGGTCTCACTGGAGTTATGCTGACTTTATACCAGTATCAATGAGACAAATGAGGCTTTGATAGGGCCACTTAGAAGAATCAAGCTACCTAGGGAATGCTGGATAGATTTTGTCGCCTTGATGGCCTGACCTGAAGAAGGGTGCTTTGTCCCCCAAAACTTGCCTACATCTCTCCCAACCATGTAGTTGGTCCAATAAAAGACATCACCCACAAAAAGCATGACCTAGGGGGACTTTTAAAATCATTTAGTGGATTTAGGAGCACAACTTCCATGGCCTCCCAGGCAGCCTGGAGCTACTAAGTACATCTGAAAATCTCCATTTATCTAGAAAGGCACTTCTGTGCTGCACTGCCTGAGCTTCTTATATTCCTTAACACAGTCATCCTCACAGCACGAATGTCATTTAGTATCAATGGGGAGCTGTGTCAGAGAGCTGGGGGACCAGGTCTTTAAAGATATTTAAAGATGCAGACAGGCACACCGAGCAGGATTTGAACATCCTTTAAAAAAATAAAATAAAAATTGGCTCTCGGTGACTTCGTCAAGGTCAAAAAGGAAGTCTGCACAACTGCACGGAACAAGTTGTTCTGAATCAAAGGCAAGGGTCCTATCCTATATACCGGTGTTCCTCTCCAAGGCAAGAAGTTGCCCCAACTGGCTGAAATACTGCTCAGGAAAATGCAAGCAGGCCCTTCGATATCTGAATTGTGACAAAACAAACTGTTTATCCTCCTGGGATGAGAAGGGAGGAGTCGGGAGGGACTCTCGCTGCAGTGCTACGCCGCACAGCATGAGAAAAATAAAAATGCTTTTAAACGGCAACAAAGCAGATTGCATTTATTTATATATTTGTTCTCTGTAGATGCTGCCCTTCCTGACAAAGGCTGAGGGAGGCTTACCATAAGAAAACAGAATAACTTAAAACCTGAAGAGCAATAAGAGAACAAAGCAACTTCAAAGGGAACCACGCTATCCAAGAGACGCCCCCCTAAACCACATCTTGTCCTAGCTTTGTTTGGTAAACCCCTGCCCAAACAGGAAGGTCTTACAGCGCTTCCAAAAGATATCCACGCATGGGCCTGGGTGGGCTTTAAGAGGAAGGGAGCTGAGGATCAAGTGCCAAAAATACCGCCCACCTCTAGTGGATTTGGAGCACTGGTCCTTGTGAGGAGGTTGCTCTTGGCTGATTTAGGCAGTGTGATGGGGGGAAAAATAAAAGCAAAATAAAACCCTCTCACTGTCTGAGACATAGGACAGTGGAAGTGTCTGCCCAGGGAAATTGTGGTATCTCCTTCATTGGGGGTTTTGGAGGAGAAGCATGGTTGCATCTCTGCTGGGCGTTGAACTAAAGTTCCCGTCCAACCCTGTGGTTCTTTGATGTTGTGATGGGCCACCTTCCTTTTCCAGCAGGCCGTCCCAAACCCACGTGCTACAGGTAGCAAAATCAAACGGCATTATTGTATTATGGAGAATGTAACTTTGAAAGTTCTGTGCTTAATTTTTTTTTTTAAATTAATTCCCTCAGTTGATTTTCCACTTGCGCGTGGGCACTGTAAGGGCTGGGAAGGTATAAAACCCAACAGAGAATACAATGGAGAAAATATAAATTAAAATGTGCATGAAAGAGAAAATGTTGCCCCCCACCACCAGTTTTGACCATTTGGTTTTCATCGTCCAGGCTGAATAGGGTGCACCAATGTGCACCTGTAAATAAAAGTATTGGCAGTGCAAAGGAAGTTTGACTCTTAGGACTTTTTCAGCTTAATAATATAGGGTGCTTTACAAGCAGGGCTGCTGAACATGTCTGCTTCACAATGTGCGTTCTGTGAAAGGTCCAGTGTAGCTCAGAAAACCCAGCTCTTCTCGAACCCTGGTCATGCACTGATCTCAAAACACTTCACCAAGGAGATAATTAGCAGCATCCCCGTTTTCCAGATCTGGAAACTGAGGCACAAAAAGGTGAAATACCTTCCCAGCATTGACCAACAGGGCACAGGTATACCCGCAAAGAGAACCCAGCTCTTCTGAGTACGAGCTCAGAGACTGAAAGCTAAAACTGCCAGATCCAGGTCCAATACCTGGAACCAGTAAAACTCAGTCTGGGTTTGGGGCTCAATAATCAAATGTGGGGAGCTGATAAGGTGCTAAAAGGGCTAAACTTGAAGGATCTTCATGTTCTTTCCAAGATAAGTTCACAGCAACTGCAATCTGCAGTGCGGGTCACAGAAGAAAGTATTTTTTGACCCACAGGTCAAAAACCCACAGGTTTTGAGTCTCAAAACCTGCACGCTTTTTCAATCAGCGATGTGAGCTTGTATTTCTGTCATATGCAGCTAGGGGGAAAGACTCTTCAGTCCTCATTCAATGACTCATATCGATCACAGTGAAGCTGGCAGCAGGTCTTCAGGACTGAGCGGGCCTTAATTTAAACTGGACATCTCTTTGTAAGCAACAGAGGTTTCCTAGTTTCTGTCCCATTCTCAAGTTCACTTAAAAAAAGACTCAGGATGATGCAGGTAATGAAGGATTTGCAGTCAAACAGGTGACAGTCGTGAAAAGCCAAATATACGTTTTGAATTTCAGAACTTGTCTTATACAAGTACCAGTGTAGGTAAAATCTGAAATATCCAGGATGCATCAGGATTTATGGTACTCTAGTTGGTTACTGATGGCCAGATGTGTAAAGGCATTAAGACCCCAAACCTTGCCGATATTAGTGGAAGGGAAGTACCCAAATCAATAATCTGACTTCCCACCCCTTGGGCAGGGGCTAGATACCATAGCTCAGGTCCAGGTATCTACCTTTGAAGATTGCTCATCTAGCAATGTTGTGCCCAGTTCCCAGAAATCACTGAATTCAAGACCTTCATGATCAAGTTGACAGTTTCTAAGGGCATGTTTAAGTGCATGAATTAATTCCACTGATTTCAGCAAAAATATACTGGGATGCAAAGTAGACAGACCAATTTGCTCTCCAAGGGAAGCTGCTTGCAAGAGTTGCTGTTAGAGCATCCTGCTGTGAGATGGCAGGGGAAGAGGGAATAGCCTGTTTGCACACAAGCAGCTACCCCAGGCTAACTGCAGACACACAGCCCTCATGCTGGTGTAACTTATACCAAAGCACTTTGACCTCTGATTTGGTGAAGCATAATTTCACACTGGATCCAGTGGAGGGCTGGATGGGGAAAAAAGCAGCTCATCGAGCCACTTTGATCTTCATATATAGGGCCATTTCTCCTCAACCACTACTGCTAGGATAACTCAGTCAACCTATATTGTTGCTCTTTTTTAAAGTGTTTTTCCTTAAAGCATTTCCTTAAGCTTGCATAGGAGGTCAGTATTACCATCCCTGGTACGAACCACAGAGAAGACTTGCTCAAGGTTACCATCTTTTCCTGCCTGTGCTCTACCCATATGCTCATGACCCCATAACCCCTAAAAGTGGAGGGAAGAGATGAGTACAGCCAACTGCATGTATTTTGCCAAGCACCCCATCAGCCAAGTAACCTGATTTGCCTTGGATCATAGGGACATCTGTGAACCAGGAATTTAACCCATACTTCTCAAGTTCAACTCCTGAGGGAGGTCCCTGACCTCTCAAGCTGTGCAATTTATGAGTTAGTGATGAGAAAATGTCAATATGTGCAGATTTTGTTGATACAGGTACCCACAAGTTCAGCTAAACCTGTTTGTTCTCCAAGATCTTATGCACCGAATTGACAGATATTATCCAGATCAATTCCTGAATAGGCTCAGCAGGGAGGTAGCCCTTGATGGGGGCTATACAGAAATCTTGAGCTGATATGGGGTATTCATTACCTAAAACACCTCCAGTGCAAAAAGCTGACAAAGGAGCATGAACCATTTCCAAATTGATCCTCTTTTAATGAATGCATTCAGCCTCCATGAAGAAAGGAGAGCTTTACTCCTTCCATATTCATGCTCAGAAAGCAGACATTAAGGGTGAGGTAAGTTGAAAATAATCTAACTTGAAAATAGCTACTTGCTAGTAAATGAAAATATCTGAGAAAAGCGGCATTTGGCCTTCTTTGCAAAGTAGCTTTATCTGACCTTCTCTTTCCTGACTCTCACTTGTTTAGCATTATACAGCTATTTGCCTTTTTTTTTAGATTTTTTTTTTGGGGGGGGGGCAATTTAAAAAAATAGTTATATTATTTTTTCAGTAAAAAAAAAAAAGTCCCCATGGAAGATTTCCTATTTATTTGCAAAGACGTTCGAGATGCTCAAAGAAAATAAAAAACTAAAATAACCATCTTCCTGCTTATTCCTTTCCCATGCAGGGTGGGGTAAACCCCAAAATGGATTCTCCTCCCCCTCCAGTTTTAGCATAACCATTTCACAGTTTTGATTTTGTTGAGGAATAAAAATAATGGCATAATACTGAGCAGATAAACGTTGCATTTTTTATTGTTTTAAAATCAGAAACTATATAGTAGTTTTTCTACTGGCGCTGCAGCTCTGGCTGATTTCCTGATAAATGAGTAGCCTGTATTTGAGATGGTTTATCATGGGAAAAGTGTATCTCTCCCCCTTCCTCTTTGGTCTGCCTCCATGTTTCTTCTTCTGTCTCACACTGCCGGCACGTGGAAGCTGGGCCACAAAAGGTACACGTCCCAGTGCCATTCAAGCCAACAGTTTCCCCTTCAGATTAAGCAACACATTGCATTTCTGGACTGGGAGATTTTGAGTTCTGACTTGTGAAAAGACTCCAGCTTTGCTCTGGTGTGATGACTGCAAGGATACATGGATGGATATACATACCGAGTGAGCATTTCAAGGCTGTCCTAAAGTCTCAGTCAACTGAAAGTCTCAGCCACAGCCTTATACATATTTGTGAAGCATCGTTATGTGCTACCCTATTTTTCTGAACAGCAAAAAGCGGGGGGGAAAAGAAAGAACCACCGTACCACTTTAAAGGAAGGTCACTGCCACCATCACTACAGTCCTACCTTTGATAGCAAAATGCATAATAAATGGGTTGTTATTTCAACTCGTTAGTGAGCCAATTCATTAGCAACTTCATTCATTCAAAAGGATTGCACTTACTCATCTATATTATATACAAAATGCACATCACTTCCAATAAAGGGAATGCATTTGCTATTGATGTGCTATAAACTACTACACAGAGAGGAGTTATTATATCCCTGTGTAATAACAAGCCAATTATAATGATCAGCAAAACCCTTACAAAAAGTCAATGCACCAGGAGTGATTATCATAATGCATTCTTACTGTTCGGTGCCATAAATGCTTTGCAAATTAATCGTGTAGCATATCTATAAATGTATTATTAATGCCGTATAATAACCCATTGACGATCAACCTTTACACTGAAAAGATCCCAGGATTGTAACGTGTCCCCAAGTTCACTGAAGATGTCGGGCTGTATTTACGGAGGCAGAATACACTGCTCACTTCTCACCTCCTCTCCCCTCCCTACACACACACACACGCATTGTTTCTTTTTGTCCAGTTGTTAATGAGACTCTACACCTCACTGGTTTTAGCTGTAGCCATCTTCTCTCTGCATATCTATAATATTGATCGTTAACTGCCCCTTCCACTCACATTATTTTCATTATTCTTGTATTATGGTAACACCTCCGGGCCTCACCCAAGACCCCAGGCCCCATGCTAGGCTCCATGCATAAACAAATCAGGAGACAACCCCTACACAAGTGAAGAAACGGTGAGAAGGAAAACCGAAGCAAAGCCAGATTAGGTGATCTGACCAAGGGTGCACAGAGGCTCAGTGGCAGAGACCAGAAAGAGACTTAGATGTCTTATGTCCCCAGATAGGTCCTCTTCTCCAAAGTATGTGCCTCTTGTTAACAATCTTTGAAATATTAGATACCTACATTTTGATGAGAAATTAGTATTTTTTAACTTGGATTCCCTAAGTGATTAACAGGCGGAAACCAGACGATGAAGCGAATGGAAGGATCTGACTTCTGTGGGTTTGGGATCAGCCCTACTGAGTTGTTCAGAGGGGCAGAACTAACTAATTTAGTTTCTAGTGCATATTCTGTCTTTGATTCACTGCTTGACCCTGGGACACTTCCTGGGTACACCTGCACGTTCAGTTAGCACGTAGCAACAAACTCCGTTGTAGCTCATGCCAGAGTTTAGGTGCAGCATTTACATGTGTGCCTGGGAGTGCAGCACCCTGAGCCAGGTTGGAGCAGCTGCAGCTGGCAGGGGACCCAGCAGCCCCCAGCCCAGGGCTGCTCCATCCCAGCTCGACGTGCTGCAGGGGGGCTGGCTGGTACATGAGGGGGCCACAATGTGCAGCAAGCCCGCAGGCAGCCCCTGCACGTTAGCACCCTCGTGCACCATCTATATGTGCATTTCGACAGACTAAATAACTCCAGCATAGGACAGTACTTATCCCAGGCAGTGCTATCCTGCAGCAGAGTTAATTAATTTTCTGAGGTGTAGATGTACCTAATGAGTAACTCTTTGCCTTCCTTGGGAACACCCGGTACCCCATACCTTCACAGCTTTCAGCAGCCATCAGCCATAGAGAGAAGGGACCTCTATACCATGTGCTCTCCAAGACAAGGCCCTTCTAACAGTGCAGCAGTCTATCCTAGTCCTTCCTTCAAGATACCGTCCCTGTGAATGAACTCAAGACATGATGGGGGGATTTGATACACGCCCGAGCCTAAGGGGAGGATCATTGCCCCCAGTGTCACAGTGGGATCTTCTTATTCAGCTCCTTCCTTTCCCTTTTCCTTTTATTTCATCTTCTTCCATCCTGCTGTTTTGGATTGTTTTTTAAGTGGAACATTAGATTATTTTTAGTAAACAGCCAATTTTTTTTCCCTTCCCCCCCGCCCCCATCAAGCAATGATTCTGCAATACAGCACCCTTTTGCTGTTTGACATCAAATATGCAATGAATAGATATTTGAGTTTGGACTTTTTTTTTTTGCTTCCTCCTGCAGGAAAGTGTAAAAGAGCTGATTAATCTGGTTTGGGGCAAATGTCAGGAAAGGGATTTCTCTGAGATAAAGCAGATGGTGTTAGCAAAGAGGGCTGGAAACTTTCTTTCAAGTCAAGGGATGAGAAAGACATAGAGTACATGCAGACATTACTTTCAGATTGATCTAACTAGGGTTGGGTGGATCTAAATGCCGATCTGGGCAGATGTTCATGGAGGTTAAATCCATGAACAAAAAATCGTGGGCCGGATCTAAAGTAGTTCACCTGAGGCGGTGGACTAACTTCCATCAGGAACAGGTTAGCCCAGTCTAGTGATGTCTGCACACATTTGAAGCCAACCACTGGCAAACATCTGCACACGCCAGTCACGGTCTGGCTTGAAGCCATATGATCATAGACCAGATGGGGATAATGTCTGCATGTACCCTATGAGATTTTGTTTAAACTGATATAACCTCGGCAAACAAAGGCGGAGGGTTATTAAGGAATTTGCCTACAGTGCCTGGGTAGCAAACACTGAACGCAGGGATCCTGTTTCCCAGTGCCCTGAGCTATTACCTAAACCCCAGGTGTTCACAGACGGATGCAGTCAGATTGCTGAAAGGACAAGATGGCTCTGACTTGCTCTGTGAGACTCAGAGCAAGGCATTTTGGGCACAGACAGAAGTGACAAGGTTTGCTTCATTTGGCCCCAAAAGTGCTTTCAGCCATGACCAAACATAAGTGCGTAGCTGCAGAGTGCTTTAAAAAGGCCTGATCCTGAGAAAATCTGAACCCTCATTACACAGAGAGAGAAGGGGGCTGCAAGAAGACGTGGAGACACCACCCAAGCAAGACCGGTGCAAATGCAAAGAGTGCCCAGGTAAGAAACAGAGGTCCAGACAGTCTCCCAAACTGGGGGGCACACGCAGCTAGGCAGGGCCTTAAATGCCTATATACCAATGCTCGTAGTATGGGGAACAAACAGGAGGAACTCGCCCTCAGAATAGCCCGTTCAGACCCAGACATAACAGGGCTTACAGAAACGTGGTGGGATTCATCCCACGACTGGCCAGTTTGCATTAGGGGCTATCGGCTTTACAGGCGGGACAGAGAAGGAAAGAAAGGCGGGGGTGGGCGCTGCACATCCTCTGCCAGCAAAATGGGGTCAGAGGAGCAAGCGGAAATGCTCTGGGTCATGATACAAGGGGGCCGTGGGGAGAGGGATCTAACGGTGGGGGTCTACTACAGACCCCCCGGCCAAGGGGAGGAGCTGGACCGGGAATTTTCAGGCCAGCTTGCAGAGGCACTTAGGGCAAGGGATGTAGTTGTCATGGGTGATTTAAATTACCCAGACATCTGCTGGGAGGAGCAGTCAGCCAGGACGGGCCGTTCCAGGGGGTTCCTAGCTGAGATACAGGACCTCCACTTAATCCAGGAGGTGCATGGTCCCACCAGGGGAAACGCCCTGTTGGACCTGGTCCTGGCCATAGGCGATGACCTGGTCAGGGGCATCCAGGTCCTCGATCACCCGGGCGATAGCGATCATCGCTTGCTGGAGTTCACCATCCAGCGCAGGGCGTCAAGGGCCTGCAGCAAGACGGTAGCCCCAGACATTAGGAGGGCCAACTTCAACAAGTTGAGGAGACTAGTGGGGGAGGCGCTGGGGTCCTTGAGGGCAGGGGAACTCAGTGTCCAGGGCGAGTGGTCGTTCCTTAAGGAAATGATACTCAGGGCCCAGGGGGAGTCCATCCCAACAAGAAGCAAGGGGGGCAGGAGTGCCCGGAAGCCCCCCCGGCTCACGAAGGGCATCCGGGAATGCCTGCTTGCCAAAAAGGCGGCGTACACCCGGTGGAAGGGGGTGCTACCTCCAAAGAGGAGTATACCTCCTCTGCTCGGGCCTGTAGGGGGGCTGTCAGGAAGGCTAAGGCGGACGTAGAGCTAGGACTAGTGTCCAAGATCAAGGATAATAAAAAGTCCTTTTTCAAATATATAGGGAGGATGAAGAAGGCACCGGGTAATGTGGGGCCCCTGCAAAGTACACTGGGCAATCTGGTGGTTGCGCCAGAGGAGAAAGCGGAGCTCTTTAACCAATTCTTGTGCAGGGACCGGGACTTCCCCACCGGGATGCCAGACGGACTCGAGGGGAACGCCTCCAGACCTCAGGTTGGGGAGGACCGGGTTGGAGAGCTTCTGGAGGGCCTGCACGTGTTCAAATCAGCGGGTCCAGATGCTCTCCCCCCCAGGGTGTGGAGGGAGCTAGCTGGGGTTATTGTAGGGCCCTTGGCACGGCTTTACGAGCGCTCGTGGTGCTCGGGCCAGGTGCCGGATGACTGGAAGATAGCTAATGTGGTCCCCATCTTTAAAAAAGGGAGGAGGGAGGACCCGGGCAACTACAGGCCCGTCAGTCTTACCTCTATCCTTGGGAAACTCTTTGAGAAGATCCTCAAGGAGCACATCTGTGATGGGCCGGCTTCAGGGATGATGCTCAAGGGCAACCAGCACGGTTTCATTAGGGGCAGGTCATGTCAGACCAACCTGATTGCCTTTTACAATCAGGTCACAAAGGCAATGGATGCAGGTGTCGCCATGGATGTAGTCTTTCTGGACTTCAGCAAGGCCTTTGACACCGTCTCCCACCCCATCCTCATTACAAAATTGGGAGACTGGCATTGATGCCTCCACAGTCAGATGGATTGCAGGTTGGCTCAAGGGTCGCACTCAGAGGGTGGTGGTGGACGGGTCATATTCGACCTGGGGGGAAGTGGGCAGCAGAGTCCCCCAGGGCTCGGTCCTTGCTTGGGCCTGCACGTGGGCAGTAGTAACCAGCAGCACACTTATAAGATGGGAAACTCCCTTCTTGAGAGCCCAGAGGCAGAAAGGGATCTTGGAGTCATTATTGACTCCAAGATGAACATGGGCTGACAAAGCGAGGTCACAGCTGGCAGGGCTAACCGCACCTCGGCGTGCATCCACAGATGCATCTCGAGCAGGTCCAGGGAGGTGATCCTCCCCCTCTATGCGGCACTGGTCAGGCCGCAGCTGGAGAACTGCATCCAGGTCTGGGCGCCGCACTTCAGAGGGATGTGGACAGCATGGAGAGGGGCCAGAGGAGGCCACTCGCATGATCTGTAAGCAGACCCTACAGTGAGAGACTGCGGGATCTCAACCTGTTCAGCCTTCACAAGAGAAGGCTGAGGGGGGACCTGGTGACTGTCTATAAACTCACTAGTGGGGACCAGAAGGGTTTGGGAGAGACCTTGTTTCCCCAAGCGCCCCCCGGCATAACAAGGAATAATGGCCACAAGTTGTTGGAGAGGAGGTTTAGATTAGCCACCCGCTAGAACAACTTCACGGTCAGGGCGGCTAGGAGCTGGAACCAACTTCCAAGGGAAGTGGTGCTGGCTTGATGCCTTCCTGGGGGGCTTTAAGAGGAGGCTTGATGCCTACCTGGCTGGAGTCATCTGAGCCCAGTTTTTCTCCTGCTCAGGCGGGGGTTCGGACTTGAAGATCTACAAGGTCCCTCCGACCCGACTTCTGTGATTCTGTGATGTGGGTTCAGATGAACATGCTCCAAAATGGAGCTCATTCTGTAACTTACGTCTGCAGAGCTCCTGGCTTGTCTCTGTTTTCAGATTGGGAGGGGGAAAGGGAGTAGAGGGAGTTTGGTCTGGGGTTTTATCAGCTGGTGGGGTGGTAGATTGGAGCCCTGCCCCTGAGGTTGGGGGCTCCCATCCACCTGCACCAGTCTCCAGCGCTGGCTGGGAGCCCTAAGAATGAGCTCCATCTGCTCCCTTTCTCCTCTTCCCATTTGCAAACACCATCTGAGCTGGGAGTGGGGACTAACATTGCTACAGAGACCGGGCTGCAGGCTTGCAGCAAGCAGCTGGGCTCCCCAACTCCTGGACCCAACAGCACACTTCTGTTAAGTCTGGGAAATGATTGTAACTCATAGCACTGCCTGCAAAGCGCTATGAGTTCCAATGGGGAGCTGCTTTTCTGTCTGTGCCCTTTATGTGCCTCACTTTTCTTTGCTGTAACAAGCCCCCACAATTTCTAAAAAGCTTGTGAAAATCCTGTGTGGGAGAATTAAGGTCCCTTTATCCTCATGGGGAGGACCCAGTAAGTATGGACCTGCTTTCTTCAGCATGAAAAGGAGCTTGTAGCTTTCCCATGCATGCATGTATGCTTCCTCCCTTTCCCTGGAAGTATGAGCCATATTTCTGAGGTGCAAGAGGTTGGGAGTCTAGGAAAGGGGTGGGCAGGCCAGGCCATTCCCTTGGCACTGTCACTGTGGATGCTGGAAATGATGATATTTCCACAGCCCCCTTCACAGCTTCCTAGGTGGGTAAAATCCTTGAAAGAAGCCCAGTGAGAGGATGCCAACTGGGGAAGACCTAACCACAGGGCTCCTGTGGAGCTGACCGCTAGGTACAGGCACAACACAGAAGAGCACGGCCAGCCTGGACACGCACAGTCGCATCTGAGCTTGGGACTCGAGCAGTGCTGGACCTGGATGGGAGACCACCTGGGAATCATGGGTGCTGTAGATCAAACGCAATGAATCAACAAAAACTGAATGAATGAAACATTTCCCTTTGGACCCAACTTTGTTGACATTGGTTGGTGGGAATCAAAAAAAAAAAAAAGATAATAGGCTGTTAGTAAATGGCATGCTTCTGACTTTTGGTGCTTACCCTGAATGAGCGCCAGACCATGGAGGCTGCAAAGCCCTCCTACGTGCAAACTGGAAAGAGCAAGCAAGCCGAAAAATTCCACCATTCTGAATTATTCCAAAGCTAAATAATTCCCCCATTTCTGCACCAATCGCTGAGGTATTTGCATCCCCAAGGAAGGAAGTCATGAAACTCACGGTGAGCACGATGTCACAGCAGCTGCCCTGTCTCACGCACGCAGCAAGGTATAATGCGTTGCTCTGAGAAGGTTTGCGTGCAGAAGACACGGTAACGTGGCGACTTGCAGATGCTCCTGGAAAATCTCTCAAATCCCTCTGTGCAGGCCCTGGCAACCTTTCCACTTCACCCCACCTTTGGGCAGCACGCTTACTTATGGTGTTTACCTCGGGAACTTTCTGCATGTCTTACAAAAAACACTCGAGAGCTCCAGCCCCCACTCCCAATGTCTCTTCACATAGAGATTAACATGAGGCCAGCGTAGCACGTACTGTGTCTCTTTGCATGTCTTCCTTCTCAGATGCTTGCCAGTCCTTTGAGAGGAATCCGGAAAGCATCAGTGCCTCTAAACATTACTAACAGAGCAACTGGAGTAGCAGGGGAGTCCTTTCCTTTAAAAAAAAAAGTTAAGCTCAATACAAGCCAGGGGACTCTGGGACTGTGTTCATCACAATTTAACTCCAAGACCTCCTGGAGAAGTCGTGTGGACACAGCTAGAGGTGGGGGATATTCTGCATAACGAGAATGGGCTCTATGTCTCCTTCCCGTAGAAAGCTACATAGGGCATGTAACCTGTGCTGCAGATTTCCTATTATTCTTTCTCATAGAAAAATGAAATATTGACACCACTGAAGCTGAGGGGAGCTTTGAAACTGAATTTCCTGGAGCCAGAATTTCACCCTAAGTTTTTACAATAAAGTTTAACACTTTCAAATTCTGACACAGATCTGCCAGTTTGACCAGGGTTAAAACCTTATATAAAATTGAACAGAAAATGCTAACATCCTGCAAGGTATCTCAACCTCACTAGGCATTTGATAGAAGGGATAGCAGGCTATTAAATCCTGTAGTTTGGGATGCGCACACACGTATATATACACATACATACTTTCTTAACTGTCTTAAAGTTCTGTGCAAACTGCAAAACAATTTCCCCATTAATTTAAACCATTCATTTCCCCAAAAAAGGGAGATTAAACATTATTTATCACCAGATGACAGTTTAATCTTATGAAAATTATAAAGATACCTACTGATAAATATTGTAGTCTTTAACTTGTTCCTAGCACTGGCAATCGGAGAAAACAATGAAATTTCCACTTTAGTGGGTCAAACCAAGCAACATTTTGAGGTTTCTCCTAAACACAAAATGGTTGATTTTTTTTTTAATTCACCCAGAAACGTGCGTCCTTTCTTAATGTTGGCATTCTCACTTTTGATCCGTATCAAAGGCCAAAACTGAGAGTCTGTGTTTTGCTTCGTTTAATCCAAAGAAAAGAAAACAGAGCAAAATAACGACAATCATAGAAGAGTAGGGCTAGAAAGGACCTTCAGAGGTCATCCAGTCCAACCCCTGGCCCAAGGCAGGATCATCCTTATTCAGCCTATACAATCTATAATCTAAACTTTACATAAGACTATCACAAACCCTGACACAATAAAGACATCCCACCCTAAACTGCCACAGGTGAAGCTGGGAAACTAAGACAGCCAATGCCTGGCTCCTATGAAATGTTGTCAATATATGCTTAAGAGATCATGCCCCCCACACTGCAGAGGAAGGCAAAAACCCTCCCACAGTCCATATCAATTTGACCCCCAAATCCCTTCCTGACCCCGAATATGGCCATCGGCCTGACCCCAAGTGGAGGTGTTAATGCACGTTACTGAGCAAAAACATAGGACATGAACCAAAGACCTTCCAGTCGCTGAGTATATTTTGGGCTCCCATTGGTTTCAAGTTCAAGGGGGAGCTACAGCGAGAACCTGGGACCTGTCCTCGTACCTACAGAGGACAAGATGCCATTTCAACCAAGAAGTATTTATGGAAAAGCCTTTCTGGGAAACGAGCAGTTCCAGCAGCCCTTTGTACCGGATGTAACCTGGCCCCAAAATGCCTCCCCAGGCTTGGACACACCGAGTAGGGTACATGCATCGCAGACTTGAAGGAGGTTGGCACTCTTGCTCTGTATCTGTATAACACAACCTGCCCATGCTCCCACCGCTACCCACCTTCCTTCCCAAACCAACACTTGAGAGGTGTATAATAAGGTCTAACTTCGGTTTCTTTGTTGCTGAAGCTGACCTTTATCTTGGAAGTCCTAATGAAGTCCTTTGATGTGCTCCTAAGGTACGCAGCCACCTTTTTAGCATTCTGCCTGTCTTGCCTGCTGCAACGGGTGGGCTCGCAATGAGTGTAAGTCTTCCTACAATGCTTCCCCTGGGTCCCAATTGTTCTTTTTTTCCCATAGTTGCCCTTGAGTCATGCTGTCCTGCAACACTGCAAGCCCATAAGCCGCTTGTCAGTGGGGAATTAGGACAACGTGGCTTTCATTTCAATGCCAAACAAGCTAGTCTGGGCCCCGTCTTAGGATCCTGGCAGAAAGGAGCAATAAACAAAAGGTAGCGGGTGGGAAAGGAGAAGATAATTAGCTAAAAAATGCAGTGGGGAGGCTATTGTTGGGCTGGTGGGTGAAGATGACTCAAGCTGCCACCAGAGCGCTTCGCAGCTCACAACCACCTTCCTCAAAGCAGCTGCTGCTGGCAAGAGAGTTTTAAAATCCTTTCCAGAAACTCAGGCGTGTGTCTGCTATTAGCTCTCTGCATTAAAAAAAAAAGAAAAAAAAAAAGGAGTAATTTGGAGGCACATACCCCGTAGGCGCACTCAGCAAATTGGCCAGCCTAATTATTATTTTTTGGTGTGTCTAATTAAATAGACAAAAGACCATCCCTACACCCTCGCAGTCGGCTCTGGCTCTGTCGGAGCGCGCAAAATGCTTCCTCAGGCTGCGAGCAGCTGAGATTCGCTCCCGTAGGAGGTCATCCTTTGACAAGTGCCCTTGGCATACCCCAAAATACTGAGACAAGGGGCCAAGTCTCCAGTCAGTGCAAGCGGGTGCATCTCCTTCAGAAACAAGGGAGCTGCAGAGAGGGGATTTTGATCTGTGCCGCATGCAGGATGCGTGGCGTGGCCCTTCGCCACGGTTAGGAACTCACCATTTGGTGGACCTGGCTTGGTTATCTGCAAACCAGGGGCCAAATCCTACACTGTCGACTCATGTGAGTCACCCCGGATATGAATAGTGAGAGGTTTGCTTTCTTGCAGCACCTGCCCAATGCCCCCTTATCCCATGTAATTGCACCGCTCTTACTGAACCCCTGTCAACCACCCTTTCACAATGCCTCGTCTTTATCTATAATCTGCATACAAAGCTTCCCATTCAGTTCTGCCACTGGTGAATTTCAGCCTCTAATTAATTTGACGAAAACCTCTGGAACCCAAAGCCTTTGACTAGAAAGAATACAACTTCGGTTCCTTTGCTGAGATCCATTTCAGTGCCTTTAGGCAGCTGTTCCTGGATAATTCAACCACTGCCAATAGAAAGATGCTATTTACATTAATGAGGAAGGGACCACATCTATGCAAAAGATAAAAGGGTTGGTTTTTTGTGTGTGTGTATTACCCAGAGAAGAGCCAAAGCATTGTTAAAAGACAAGTCTGGCCTATTCAGAGATCGTTACTGATGTATGTGCACAAACAACCTTGTTGGTTATGTGGCCGGCACTCTCCCCTTCTTATGGCAATCAGAGAGTAGGAAAAGATGTAGTGGGGAGGGAGGAAGAGGTCATGAAGATCAAAATATTGCTCTGCACTCGTAACATCAATTTGGTTAAATAAGCAATCCCAAATAATATCCAGTCTTTGTTCTTCATAACTAAAAATGACACATATGTACCACGACACCTGTGCTGGGGCAACACCTAAGAAGCAGCCTCCAGGTTTTGAAGGGGACAGTGCAGCATCATCTAATCAAATCTGTTTGAGCACCCCCTGAAGGAGGCAACTCCTTGTGTGTGTGTTTGTGTGTGACCTATTGAATGATCAACGAGCAGAGGGTTCAAGGTTTGCCTTATCCAGGCAAGTAGATACACACAGGCAGCTTCTGATCTCAGTGACACGCGTGCAAACCAGAGGACCTGCGCATCACTCATAAAACTGAGATGAGAGGGGGTATGCATTTATGTATACACCTCATCCCACCAGCCGAGCATATACAACACATTGCACCTCTCTCAATATTTCCAAATGTACATACGCGGTCTCATTTGGCTTTCCCCAAAGTTAGGGAAGAGTCAAGGCATCCTCAGTTACCCGGCAGACAGCATGGCCACAGTAAAACAGAGACGCAGTCAAACACAACGCCTTGTCCTAACGAAACGTAACACCTCTGCAGCTTGGCCTAACGGTGGCACGTGGCAGGCAAAAAAAAAAAATATAAAGTTGCCATCGACACCGTTAAACTTTGTTAAGTCAGCGCCTGATGCTTCACTTCTTAACGAGGCAGTTATTTGTTTCCCAGGCAATCGCTGGCACCTGCCTGCCTTTTAAAATCAAATAATAATTGAATATGAGGAAAGCGAGACGAAGTAAAGGAGATTTAATAAAGAGAATCTTTGCTGCAGAGGGAATTTTTTGGCAGTGATTACGTTACTAATTGATCAGCACATTGCCTGAGAGAAGCCAGAGACAACAATTATACTTAGCACTGTGGCTGAGAGCAATGTAGTCTACTACCTCCTCGGCTTTCGCTGTCCGCTGGCTTCACCTGGATCGGTCTGTTCATCTGCAAGGAAAAACAGAGAAGCACAATTAGCAATGGGACCACGAACAAGAGATTGTCTTCTTCTTGCCTGTTTTGCCTCGTGTTGGTGGTGGTGTGATTTTTTCAATGCGGAGCTTTTTTAGAGCCTGGTTTTCTTGACGTAGAAAGCAGCCCCAAACCAACAACCTGCCCATGGAGTGAATGACATTAGCCCAGGATCCCTGTTTGATGGTAATTAGTCTTGCTTCGTTGACTCCGGTAGAGATTTGCTTACTGGTGCTGGGAAAAGCGGGGGTCAGATCCACCTACAGCTGGCCACGAACTTTCCCATAAAATAAAATAAAATAAAATAAAAGATCCTTTGGTTGGAAAACGATGGTTTGTCAAAACAGGAGCATTTTCAGAAACGCAGCCGTTTTGATGAAACTTTTATAGACCAGGTTTCGCAGGACTGGAAAATGGCTAACCAGCCTGGTGGTTAGGGCACCCCACTGGCAACCCTTGGCTCAAGTCCATCAGACTTGGGACTTGAGGCTAGGCTTCCTACATCCCAGGGGGGTATCCTGACTACGCGGCTCTTAGCTAGGCAGAAGGCCGGTCCCTGCCTCGTTGTTTCCATGAAAAATGGGGGAAAGTCTCACTTGGAAACCTGGGAATATTGTTTCTAAAATGGGATTCTTGTTTGCAAGCCAGACTTAATCCCGCTATCCTCACCAGAGCTTCAGTAACCCTAGAGCAGCTCAGTACTTGGGAGGAGGAGAATCAGGTATCCTTGCTCATTTTGGCTAGCAGTGCCTAATGTTAGGGGAATATCTAAAGCGCTGTTGTAGGTTAGACTGGATACAACAGAGCTTTTCATCTCAAAGGATTTCCACGGTTCCTTCCACATCACGTTGGGGTATGGAAACAATACAAAAACTACTCATTTTGTAACCCTGATCCAAGTGCAGCCACCTCTGGGGTGGGTCACATTAGCCATTTAAGAACCGGCCACAGGACAAAGAGAATTTGGAGCAGGACGCATGAACGGGGTGGGCAGAAGGAGCAAGAAACCTTCACCACCTGCATTTCCAATAAGAAGCCAATTGCAATAGGGGTGCAGTGCTGGTCAGGGCATGACCCATTGGACGAGGAGCAGGGAGAGCTGAAGTGCACCTAGCATGCCCTTCTCTTGGCTCACAGAGGTGTTTTTTGCTCCTGGAGAGAATAAGGTGGGTTTCTGAGTTGGCCAGAGCTCCTCTTCAAGGCTCTGCAGCCAGACATGGTGCTGCCTCTTGCAGAGTCTGGTTGCTAGCCACCATCTAGACAGGGCACGCATCAGGAGTCAAATAAAATGTTGAAGGATCCTGAGGCCCTCACATGCAACATATATCAACATTAACTAGTTCTCAGGATTTGCCTGCCTGCCAGCCTGCAACATGGGCATCAACAGCTTGAGGAGGAGCACAGAAAAACCACAGGTAGACAGAGGCCTGGAAAGTGCGGGGTGGTTTTCCGGGGAGATCTTGCAATGCTGTCAGCTTGGGCTACTTAGGCATTTGCTAAGAGAGAGCCCATGACTTGAAGCCTGCAATGTCTCCAAAGCTAGTAATGGTTCAGATCTCCAGTTTCTCTTTTTTTTTTCCCCCTGACTTTTTTCAGAGGCCGGCAGGAGAGGGGAGGGCTGGGTTGAAAACCGGAACAGCCAGTACTAATGGGGGTCCAGTTCCTTTGTGCAGGTCTGCAATGGATCAGAGAAGTTATGCTAACAACATATGAACGCTAAATTATTGCTTCCTGCAACAGGAGACGCACGGCAAGTTAATTTGTGCATACCTGGTGCAGCGAGTACTCATCTCGCCTCTGCTCCTTCCACTCACAAATTCTGCAAGGACGATGGCTAAATAGCTTCTCCGCACCCCTCTCCTCAAACCCTCCTCTTACCATCCAGGCTAACCAGCGCTGACACCCTCTGCCCATGAGTTTGGGTTCATCTTAGTCGGACAGCAAGGCGGGTTTCATTTCCACTTCAGAAAGTATTTCATAACCACCTAGATTTATCCTAATTGCTCTGCAAACATATTTAGTATTAAAAACCTATCAAAGCACCTGACAAGTAGCTTAGCGTGATGGAGGGCCTAGCGGAGCCTGCCGCATTGTTGTCTTCAGAGGGAAATGTGCTTAGACATAATATGACTACAGTTCAAGTCACGCTCGCATTAACCAGGGAGAGGTCTGGCTTGCAGCTTAATGGCTCTAGACATCAGAGAACAACGTGTGCTCTCATTTCATGTCCCCGTGAGCCCAGTAGAGTCAAAGGAGTTGAACTGGTGCAAGCAAATGGCAGGGTTTGACCTTGGGAACAGGAGCTGGCAATTCCCTGCTGATGGAGCTGCAATGACCCCACGGTGGGACATCAGCAGGGACTCAACCTAGGACTTTCAGCCAAAGTACGGGCTTTTGCTACCTGCTTTAGCTATGGGGAGGTAGCAGTTTGTAGGGGCCAAACACATCACAAGGTTGGTTTTTTTTTATTGCCACCCATCAGCTCCGCAGTGACAGCGGAGCCAAGTGAGCTCTTTCCACTCCCTCGGCTTCTCCCGTCCAAGCACTTGACCACAACTACTTGGCTTGCGCCTATGACACCCAGCTGATATCCCAGCCAAATGCTAGACTGAGCCAGGACTGCTTAGCTGCCAAGAGCTGATGCCTTTAGTCCAACAGGGCCATAAACTGAATGCACCGTGGGCAATTTAGTGACCTATCCCCCATCAGGGACTGATCCAAAGCCCACTGAAGTCAATGGAAAGGCACCGATGGGCTCGAATCGACTTTGGATCAGGGCCTTAGCTGGAGTGAAAACTCCTCTCCGAGCGATGGGGCCCGGCAGGATCAGGTGCAAGCGGCAGGGGAGGCAGCCCTTTGCCAGGCAGCGTGGAGAGAAACATTTGCCGGGGACATGCAGACAGAGATGGAGAGAGGGGGCGGAGGGGAAAAAAGGAGAGAGGAGAAATGCCAGAGACAGAAGGAAAGAGGGTGGGAAGAAGTATTCAATAGAGGGGGGGAAAAAAAAAACCTGGGGAAATTAATAAGTAAAAGGCTAGTGTAATTTAATGTACACTATGATTTATGCACTTGACAATTTCTTTATAGACCAAAGAGAAAGTGCTGTGCACACGGAGCCCATAATACAAATTGAGATCATCTTGACATGAAAGACACCAATTACAGGGAGAAACATTGAGAGGGAAATAATTAAGTTTCCTCCTCTCTATCTAGGGAACTTTCCCACTCCCTCTTCTCACGAAGAAAGTCGAGAGGGGAGGAGGACGGGGCTCGACGGGGAGGGAGGCAGAAAGAGGGGAGACAAGTCTTGCCCAAAGGGAGACTAAGCTGTATAGAGACGCAGCGCGGTGGGTAGCACGACTCAGACCTCCCCGATTAGTCTGGGATAGATGGGGTGTCGGTAGGATTTGCTTGGGAGGAAATCAAAGATCATATACCCTAATGCATGGACCTCAGAGGGGCCTGCCGGAAGCAAGAGGCCTTTTCCCAAATACCTCCCACCTCTCTGCTGCCGTTTCACCTGCCAGCTTCAGGACAGCACGGCTCCTTTGGGAGATGCACATCTGTGGCTGCCTCCACAGAGCCCTCTGAAGGGAGCTCAGGGAGGACGACCTTCCTATAGTGACCATTTTTGCCCGATCTGCCCACAGAAAGCACCCAATCGCCGCAACCAAACACAACGACGCGGCTGCAGACAGCTTCAGAAACGCCCGATCGGATGAAAATCTGAACCGTCGCCACGAAGAGGTTTCACAGCCTCTCCTCTAACTTCTGTCTGCGCTGCAGATGCGTGGAGGAGAGCCCAGGCCGGAATGGCTGGGGTGGTTTTAGGGAAGATTTTAGGGTTCATGGGGTGATAAGGGAGTGTCTGTGCCTTCCAGTTGGGATCTGCAAGTTCCCCAAAGTTTGCACGGGCTCTGCAGTGAGGTTCGCGCTTGGCTTGTTACACGGATAGTCTCAGAGGCACTAGAGACGGAAATTCCCATGTCCATTTGGGTTGTCCACTTGGCCGGGCATGAAACAGCTGTTTCCCGGGCTTTCATTTAGAGGTGGGTTTGTGGTCCCATGTTCTGCTGGGGAAAGGCCCCCGGGACCGTCCCCACTGCCCAGCAGAGACGTAGGATTTGCTTTAGATGCAATCAGCAATATCTCAGACACCAAAGTGAGATCAGCCTCTGCTTCACAGAGGTTTGAAGGCCACGCGCGACCCTCTGTCCCCCCCCCAGCAGTGGGTGGGCTCCTCACGCTGTGGCCCCTTTGAGCTTGGCACCTTTCCTCACACCGGCCCGGTGTGGCAGAGCAAGGCCTGTATCCTGCTTTGATTGACTCAGACGTTAAGGCCAGGAAGGACTACTGCAGTCATCTGTCCTGACCATGCTGGTAGCTCCAAGCACTGCCAGCACAAGGCTTTGTCACAGAGGGGAGGACTGGAGGCATGGAGGGGCGAAGTGACTCACCTGAGGCCATGCAAGAAGGCGGTGGCAGAGAAGGGAACTGACCCCAGATCGGGGGCTATTGCCCCAGCTACCCAGCCTCATCGGGCCCCTGTCGCCCCTCCACATTCAAGTCATATTTCCTGGTTCTTTATCCACAGCAGACCCCCACGATTTATTCCCAGCTCCGTCTCTGACCCCGGGCTACTCACGTCACCTTCCCCGTGCCTCACTTTTCCAACCCCAAGGGTACCCTATTTCCCCCCAACCCACTGGCTCTCATTTCAGTCAGGAGGGTGGCCCCTTTGAATACATTCAAGCCGTCTAATGGAAAATTTGGCAGCTGACATCTTACCCTGGCAAACATCCCATCCCGTAGCCTGGCGCCAAGTCAGGCTCCCCGCGCCCCACGACCCTTTGCGCCTGGAGGCTGCCACCCCCTCCGAGAGACCGCTTGACGGGCGGCGTCCGCATTTCTGCCCGCGTGGACCACCTCTCCCCCTCGTCCTCGGGCCCCCAAACCAGCGGCAGCGAGAACCAGCCCCTCCACGTCCTCCGAGCCCGGCCCCGGCCGCGCCCTCCCCGCAGACGCCAGCCCGACATTGTTTCTCATGTCCAATTACGGCCTCCGCGGTGCCACCGTTAAAAGACAGCGCAGGTCCTCCTGTCAGAAAGGGTTTGAGTTACAAGAAGCGATGAATTACAGCAAGCCCTTTTTTCAATTCTCTGCAGAAATGAAATGTCAGAGCTGGCTGCTGTATATTTCTCAGCACCATCAGCTACAGGCCAGCACGGGCATTAGACAAGGGACAGATGCTTCTCTGCATTGTGATTTTTTTTTAAAGGTTTTCTTCTCCCCCCCACACCTCCTCTTCCATCCTTGCTTTTTCTGCTCCCTCTGGCTTTGAAATTAATTTAGAGCAAGTAGAAGGATCACCTGGGAAAGGAGGGGAGAAAACAGAGACAGCTGATTACTCACTGTCTCCATCTCCCTCCATTCCTCTTTCTCTCGCTCTCTCTGTTCCCACCACCCTCTCCCTTCCCCAACTCCCTTTATTATTATTTATTATCTGCACTGCCTAAGTTTCCAGCAGGCTGGGTTGGGATCGGGGCCTCGACGCATGATGTACAAATGCAGAGGGAGAAAAAAAAAAGAAAAAAAGAGACAGTCCCTGCCCCAAACAGCTTGAAATCTAATTGGAGACAAGGTGTGCGGTGTGACGAACACCAGGAGGGAAAGCAGGAGAGGAGGAGAATGGAGATCAGTGGAATTGGATTAAATTACCCCGTGCCGAGCTCCACGCCGCTGTGCCTAGATAGGTACCTGACGAGGCTCATTTACCGTTAGCTGGGCTGCCTCTGCACCTCCGTCTGTGGCGGACGCGGGTCCTTAATTAGCAATTACATCCATGCCACACGAGGCTGAGTTGAATCTAGCTCCTCTTCTGGAGATTTGGCTCTGTACCGAGGGGTTGTAGGCTGCAAACTCGGTGCTGGGCTTCACGCACACGTCGCTGGGGGAATTGTAGGGCCTGAGTTTCTGCTGAAGGCCAGAGGAGACGATCCCAGCAGATACAGCACGTAAAACGTGTCAACGGCTGAGGGCCGCTAGTCGGGACTGGGGATAATTAAGTGGAGCAGGACCTGTTCCTATTGAGTCCTGTTCAGAGAAGACATTGCTTTTAAGACTAGGAAGAAGAGAGGTTTTCCTGACACAACACTGGCCTGAAGCTCAGGACACCTGGGGTCCCTGCCTGGCTCTGCCTCGCTACATAACCTGGGTCAATTCACTGCTCTGTGCCTCAGTTTCCCCTTCTGCAAAATGAGGGTTCAGTGGTACTTTGGCGAAGCCCCTTGGTACCTTCTGGATATGAAAAAATATATAAATATAAATATGTTTACATATAAATATATATATGTTTATTATATGATATTACATATTAATATGATATGATGTTATGTATAATATTATATATCAACATTAAGATATTATATATTAATATAATATGATGCCATATATGATATTATATATATCAATATTATATTATTTATCAATATGAAATGATGTGATATATATTATATATCAACATTATGATATTATATATTTATATGATATGATGTCATATATGATATCATATATCAATATTCTGATGTTATATATTAATATGACATGATGTTATAAATGATATTATATATCAATATAATGATATATATCAATACATATTATATATTAATATTGTGAAGTTATATATTAATATGATATGATATTACATATGCTATTATATATCAATATTGTGACATTATATATTAATATTATTATTACTACTAGTACAAACCCGAAGTCCTTGCCATGCCTAAAATAGGCAGCTTCACCAAGCAGAAAATCATGACACCCTCTCCTCACAAGCTAGCAAAGTCCTGGTTCTCCAACACAGTCTCCATAAGGGCCGAATGGGTCACCATCCGATTAAGGGGCCCTGCCAACCCCTGAACTTGAGAACCAGAAACCCAGAGCAAGCACAGCGCCTAGACGGCGACGCATGAGCTGAATGCACGCCAGCACGGTGCGAATATTGAATGTGCACAGGATGAGCCGGTTCAGGCAGAAAGCTCCCTCAGCCCCATAAAGTCAAGCCAGGTCAGAGCTTGGGATCTGACCCAAACCCTACTGATATCAACTACAAAATCCCTGTCGACTTCAAAGACCATTTGGATCTGTTTTTTTCTGAGGAACGACCCCCCACCCAGGTGCTGTGTTAAGTGGAGCTGATGATTCAGGACATGGCAGTCAGCCCTCAAGGTCAGCTCTGACCCTCTGCTCCTGTTTGGTGACAAGGGATGCAGTGCTGTCATACCGATATGCAAGATCACAAGCTTTCATTATTATTTGTACAGCCGGGTGCTTTTTGGACCCCCCAAAAAGAGCCAGTCCCCCCTCCCCCGGATGGCTCATTTATTAGAAGCTGCTTGTAGTTTTTAAAGATGCCTGGGCAATTTTGCAAATAGCAGATGCCTAACCCAGAGGTCAGGCTGAACTTCAAGGCATGGGTCACCACCCTGCATTTTCCAGCAGATCCCAGATTCTCCTTCACTTCCAGACCCATTGCATCCTGCTGCCCTGTGCTGCTGGATAGCCACCACCTGCCTGACTAACGAGTCGGCTTTGTGTCACTAATGACCTAATTGATAGTTCTATAGTTGTCACAGGGATGAAATCAATGGGACTAAATGCAGCCTTAAAGTTAAGCATATGCTTAAGTGTTTTATTGGAAGGGAGCAGGAATTGCTGGTCCCTCTAAGGACTGAAACCATCATTGATGAAGCATTTTGAGTTAGGACCTGTTCTGGTAAACCCATGCCTATAAGAAAAATTGCATTTACATGAAGGGTGCCATTGAAATCAATGTGAATAAAGTTACTTTCATGAGTAAGGGTTTGTATAGCTAAAAGACTTTTGTGATCTTCGCAGGATTACGGGCACTAAAGGATATGACATAGTTCTGTGTCAGATTTAGAAAGGCTGGAAATGCAGCACCAGTTTTACCCCATAACTGACTGCGTGCCTTGGATTAGTCACTTTGGCTCTGCTTGTGGCTTAAGTCCGGTGTAGCTCCATTGACAAGTGAATTGCAGTGATGTAAAACTGACGTCAGCCAGAGTATGTGGCCAAAGCCATCTCTTCAGGGGCCAGATCTTTAATTTAGGGAACTGCTGCAGAGCCACTGAACTGATGGAGATGCATCACCCATGTGCAGATCTGGCCTTTCTCCATGTTTTCCTTTTAATGCAAACTAAATGAGTGAATGATAACCCTGAGAGTATTGGGGATGCGCATCTTGACTGCACAGCCGGCCCTCCCATGGCACAATAGCACGTGGGCACGCATGTACGCAGTGGAACAGCCTGCAAGCTACCCAGGGTTAATTAAAGAACAGCAAAAAGGGAACGCGGTAAAAAGTTATCAAAAAATATCTTGCCCATGTCCTGCAGGGAAGTGCCAAGAATGAGGAGTGTGCCTGCAATTATTTTATCCCAAACCTTATCTGTCTAGCGCGGACTTTTAATTCCTTTCCACTCCCCCCCCGCCAGCTCCAGACGAGCCGCGTATCATAGCTGCGTACACAAACAGATGGGGAGATCTGAAATGGGATTGTATGAGATATGAAAAAAATATCTTGAAGGGTTTGACCTTTACAAATCACTCAAGGCTCTGGCGCCTACCCCTGAGAATGATTGCTACTGGCTATCCCCGCACTCGGAGAGTATTTTCTATATATCATATAAAACACATTATAATCCATCCATCTAACTATCGATTCATCTTTCCACCTGTCTTGTGTATATAGATGAACCTAGAGGGGCCTTAAGTTCAGTTCAGGTTCATGCACAGAAACCTCTGGTTTGGCATCCAAAACTTTTTCACTGGGAAAGGCTTTTTGGGGGGCTGAGCTCGAAGAAAGTGCTGAAACAAAAATGGGCCTGACTATCCTAAAGTTTGTTCGGTGGACCAGTGAGTATAAAGGACTTCATCACCAAGCCCCTCTGGCTTCTCGGTGAAGCCAATAGGTGCCTGAAGGATCTCAGCACCCCGGAGGAGTGCTCAATGCTTGGCCATCTTGAGCCCGTTTAGACAAATAAACCAGAGAAAGCCCAGAACAATAAAGTCTTAATTTTCAAAGAGAGAGAGACATCATGAGCTTTGCTTCATAAGAGTTTCTTATTGAACAAGCAGCTGTTTTATATTCAAATCTCCATCCAGAGCAGGCAACCTTATCGAACAGACTAACAAGTCCATGCGGCTACCTGGCCTCAGCAGCTTAGCATCTGAGCCCCAAAACCCTTACTCACGGGAGCAACCCCCTCGAGCCTGACGGCGTTGCTCCGGGGGCTGCAAGGTGAGCTCGAAAATCATTTTAGGATCTTGACTGCAGTTAATTTGAGGTACTAGACCTGGGTGGGATTTTCAAACCAAGTCCCCCAAGACAGTGGAGAACTGTATTGTACGAGCCCTTTTCTCAAGCAAGTGCTCCTGCTCCTGGGAAGCTGCTTCAGTGCCTCACTGCTTGGAAACCACGCCGTTTCCACCCTTATGTATATTATGGCCTGTTTATCCCCATATAGTATTTTGGAAAAATATTATCCTTTTCTTTAAATAACTCCCTCTGAGCCTTGGTGTTCAGCTGCCTCCTGAATTAACTTATTTCCTCTGAGGCCGGGCTTGGCTCGGCTAAGCAAGCTAAGCTCCCCAAGCATTGGCCTGCCCTGTGATGCAAGGGTGTGCTGCTCATCCAGACTTTCTTGGGTTAGTTTTAAGTAGCTGGTTTAGTCCCTATAACAGCACGGGCTCAGCAGCAGAGCTGTGGTTTTCAACCTGCGGTCCACAGACCCCTGGGGGTCTTCAGGCTATGTCTAAGGGATCTGCAAAAGATTACCATGATCAAGCAAAAATATGCAAATACCCACACTTATCATTAAAGGGGTCTACACCTCCATTCAAAGTTTCCAAAGGGGATTGCAAATGAAGAATGGTTGAAAACCACTGGCCTAGGGTCTTGTACTATCTAACAAAATCATTATAACAAGGCCCCGAGTGTGTATCCCAGGCTGATGGTGGCTTCCCTCTTGCTGACCTTGCCCTACGTAGTTTAAAGCCAGCTGTAACCACACCTCTGCCTCTCTTTATAGAGAACTGACCTTGTTTAGTCCAGCTTGCTAGGAATAGGCTGGGTGTTCATGCAGGGAGGGGATGGATCAGCTGAACCGCAGCCCACCTCGGCATCCATCGCCCTAGCGTCTGGGTCCCTTGCAGTCTAATCTATCAGCTTTCTTTCTGCCTCCAAAGCAATCCCTATTGGTCTGACAAAGCTCCTATTGACTTCAGCATAATCCTAGTGGGGGTTTTGCCTGGTAGGATCAGATCCTCTGTGCTTTCCGTGCATGTCCAGCTAGGATAAGAACTGCTCTCCGCCACAGCTAGCGGCTTCCCATGACTGCCCCGCTTAAAAAGCCAGCAATTCGATCAGCGGACATTAACAAGTCGCTCTCACCCAAACCCAAACTCAAGAGGTAAAATGCTTTCCTATCGCAAATGTGAGTGCTGAGGTTATTCTCATTGCTTAAGTGGAGCCAGAGTTTTCTCAGGAAATCACAGAAGGCATCGCATGCTCTGTGCCCTGGTTACGATCACAACTTATGCACGCCTTTGAGTCAGGCTGGCTCCTCTGGGAACCATGACCAAGTCCTCACCCTGTCCCTTCCCACCCCCTTTTGAAAGGCTAGCACAGCTGGAAATGTCATTGCTTCTGGCATGTTTGCAAGGGGGGTTAGCGCTGCAAAGCTAGGCTACCCCTTGCTCCATCACTGCTGAATTGACAAGTGAAACCGTGTCACACGAGTCTGCTCTAGCTGTACCGAAGGGACTCAAACCTATCTCAGTGCAGGAACTGGATAATTCCCATGCAATAAAGGCATCCTTGGCTAATGTGCACATGGAACAACATGCATGTGCCCTCCCGTGAAACCCCAACTGGCCTGACAGCCCCACGGGAGGGGCATGCCAGCTGCAGCGATGTACAGCAGCGTCGCTTGAATTAAGCCAGGGCAACTCTCTCATGCTGCCGAGGTCTAACTGACATAAGATAACCCAGCAGAAGCCTGGTTAAAACTAGACTATCAGTGTCAGTGCCGCACCGCTACACCGGCTTGAGTAAACTGATTCGAAATCGCACCGTAAATGAGACAGGTGCAAACCGTGCCTGCAGATAAAGCCCTTAGCTCCACGCTGGATCAGGGCCGTGATTAATGTTCCCGTCGTAAAACAAGTAAAGACATTTTAAGGGAATGAGATTATCTTAATCTTGACAGTGTTCCTCTAAAGGAAATTTTCTGTGGAAGGGCTTACAGTATTAACTCTGGCTCCCTTCATCTCTTACCAGCCAGGAATGCATATTAAGGCAGGTACTTTAAACAGATCAAAGCTATGAAGAACGGGCTACTCTTCCTGGTGTTTGTTTCTATTACAAGTGTGCAAGCCAGACCATTGCAACTTGACTATTGCTACTAAAAGAGCCCACCAAATACTTCTTAACAGGACTGGGGAAAACCAGAGGAAAGTTTTAAAAAGCCCCACTGACTCCAGGGAAAACAGCGTGTACGGGGTCCAAATCCTGCCCTCACTTGATGCTGGCCCAAGGACACTGGTCCTCAGCCATTTTAATAATAAGGACACTGGTCCTCAGCTGGTCGAGACAGGCATAACTCTGCTAGAGTCAGTACAGCGATGCCAACTCCAGCCAGCCGAGGATGTGTCCCATTGACTTGGAAAGAGCTGCTACTTCATTGCGCTGGTGTATCACTGATACTATCTGGCCCTCTGTTTTGACAATTACATACAGCATAATTACAAGAGTGATGAGTCTCTCTGATTAATTATGCCATCCTTCAAAGCTGATCGAGGGACTCACAGTAAACAACCCCCCTGGCTGAGCAACAAAGACCATTCTCCGGTCTCGCTCCAGCCAGGAAAGGGTTTACCCTCCCGGTGAACGGCTCCGTCGTGCCAAACAAGTCCACAGATGAGGAGATATTTCGAATGGTGACATGTTTTTGAATGCTGTCATGTTGCAGGGCTGGATCTGCTGCCATGCCCTAGTCCCCCGCCGCCTCCCGACCCCAACTATAAGAAATATTTCCTTGAAGAGCCAGCCAGCAACTGCTTTTCCTAAGATGAATGCATCATGGACGCTTCCTTTTTCTGACGAATTGCACCTAAAAATTGTCTTTCTTCTCCCTGCCCCCCCCTTTTTATTTTATTTTTTTGAACACCGCTTTTTTTGCATCAACATGTAGCAAAGCATTAAACAAGACATCCCATTAATTTCTTCATCATCATAACTTAAGCCCGGGACATACCCTTTAAATATTCATTCAGCTATGAAAACTGGGCATTAAAATTTTAATAATGTCAAGCTCATTTGAACTGAGCTCCTGGGGGACTATTACTATACAATTAGAATAAATATGATGATTGATTTGGTGGAAAGGTTCACCTGTCCACATCTGTTAATGGCCAGATCTGCCAGCCACCCTGCCATCGCAGCGTAAAGCTGGGAGTTATTTACTCCGTTTTGCCTAACCCCCACTGGCTTTTCCCTCGGTCGCTGGCTCCTACCGCTCGCTTGCTTGTGTAACATTTTCATCTCCAGCAGAGCCCTCGGGAAATGCTGGCAGAGACACACCAGTGAGGTCTCATCAAGAAGAGACAACTCATTGGCAGCATTTCCCCCTCTCCCCGCCCCCGCCCCCCTTTTGGCTGTGGCATTTGATTAAAGAGGGCGCGTTGATTAGAGATGCTAAAAGTTCAGCAATAAACTTTCAGGCGGTATTAGCCATTAACCTTTTTACAGTCTGTGTCTGAACTCCCCGGGTCTGAATCTCCGCTCGTGCGGACCGGCGGGAGCAGCTCCACTTGCAGGCCACGCGCTTGAAGCACACAGGAGCAGCAAGGGTGGAAAGCGGCGGGGGGACGAGGGAGAAACCCTGATGGGGACAACTGCGCAGCATTTTACAGATGTGCCAGCCAGATCACAACCCCACCCAGGGCAACATGGGCAAAAGCGCCCCACTCCTCTGTTCTCTCCGGTCTTAAACTCAGAGAGATGCTTGGCATACGTGGGGCCAAACCTGATGTCCATTTACAAGCTGAAATTAAACCTCACCAGTAAACCCTGCCTGGCAGACATCATCCTTGTACTGAGGGACAGCAGATGCTTTACATTTTAGGGGTGGCGACATTGCACTGGTTAAAGAAGAAAGGACAAGGATCAGAATCTGTGCACACATTATTATTATTATTATTTTTGGGGGCAGGAGGGAATCACCTCCTTAAAATAAATGGTTCTCATTGATCCTTTGCGGAGCAGCTGAAGACAGATTGCATGTAAAAGCTGTCCTGCCCTAAGCATGGATATAAACAGTTGCAGCCTTCCCAACTCTGGAGATTTGATCCTGAGCCGCATGGTGTGCATTGCTTTCTTTGAAACTCCCAGCATCAGGTAAGAGTGTAAGAATCACTGCTGTCAATTTAAAAGCAAAGCCAGTTCCTAAAAAGTCTCTCGAGTGCAGGGAAAAATTTGAAACCACAAGCTCAAAACGTGGTGACCGATATGAGGCCTTTTGACCCACTGGGGGATGCGAAGTGCGAGGTTTAAAACCTAACTCGATGCTTTCTGGTTCAGGGGGACCTGACTCAAGACATCAGTCACCCAATGCTCGTAAGAGTCCAGTGCCCACTTAGGCACCTAAAATAAGTGACCGGCTTTTCAAGCACACTCATCTGGCTGTCACAGAGCTGTTGCTTCAGGAATGAGTGGGTGCTGAGGTCTCATGGAAATCGAGCCACTTCATCTGCTTGCCTGCGTGGGAGCTCGGTTCCTTTGACAATCTGGTGTGGCCCGTGGGTATTGAGTAAATAAAAAACATGGCCTTGAGCTCTCCTGCAAATCTGTTCCCTGTCATCCTCTTCCTGCCTTAGTTTCCCCAGTGGTAAAATGGGGATAATAATAGTTACCTGCAGGGCTGCTGTGAGGATTAATTAGACAGACTTTGTAGGGAACGCTGAAGTTGCAAAGTGCTATATAAGCACTGACTGTTGTTACAGTGGACCATACTCTGCATAATGTATACTACTACAATATTACACCTTGGTTGTTCAAGACGACAGAATTGCTCCTTCTAATTGAGTTAATGGCTTCAGAGGTTGGTAATTTAATAAAACAGACTGCTTAAACAAGCAAGGTTTTGATTAAATGGGGTGTGTGCAAAGGGGAATTTATATTTATTAGAAGCACCATAAATCCAAAGTATCAAGAAGCAGATAATGCCAGTATAATGGTCAATTATACACAGTGGAAGAGTGGATAAAGTGGGGAGCCATCATGGGACCATGTGTCATGTACAGCGGTAGTCAGATATAATGGCCTGGTCTCTGAAGTGGAAAGTTCATATGTGCCTACACGTCCCCGCCGCTTAACTCATAGAGCACCTGGAGCAGCTCCATGCAGGGAAGCCATTTCCAGAGGTGATCATCTACCACATCTGTATGCAATGAAAAGCCAGAGACGCTGCCCTCAGCTGACCTCACATTTAGTTCAGATGCTTACTTGGGAAAAG